>NC_079194.1:183190619-183885619 GCF_029499605.1 Hyla sarda | reverse complement strand
ACTTCTCTTCATGCACGGATGTCTGGAGTGTGGCAGCCGAGATCGTGGGGGTCCACAGTGGCAGGTCCCCCGCGATCAGACATCTTATCCTTACTCCTTTGAAACATAGAATGTGTCGGCAGATAAGAACCCTTTGGCCCATCTAGTCTGCCCAATAATCTGAATCCTATCAATAGCCCCTGGCCCTATCTGATATGAAGTATAGCCTTATGCTTATCCCATGCATGTTTAAACTCCTTCACTGTATTTGCAGCGACCACTTCTGCAGGAAGGCTATTCCATGCATTCACTACTCTCTCAGTAAAATAATACTTCCTGATATTACTTTTTTTTGCATCCAGTCTCTCCCAGCAGTGAAACAGCAAGGAAGTCTCTGCTAACTATAAGAGGGAAGTATACAAGCGATTGTTTTGAGCTGTATGCAAGAGTGTGAAGTATACAAGTGAGTGTGGGTATAAAAGTGAGAGGGACTTAACATTAAGGGACTTTAGGGAGTTTAATTGACATTTGATTTATTTTTTTTATTTTTTTTATATTTACTGATATTTTTGCAATCCCCAAACCTAGAATGGCCTCCATGTTGGAAAATGCAGTCCCGTGTGCATCTTGTATAATGTATGCAATCCTTGAGCAGCAGTTCGAGGGTGAATATTGTTGTGTGAGATGTGAGCAAGTTGTTCGTTTGGAAGCCCAGATCCTGGATCTAGAGGAACTGGCAACATTGAGATGCATTGACAACCCAGAGGGGAGTCTCCAGCTCACTGAGCAGGCATTCTTGGGGGTAGAGGTGGGGGAGGACAGTGGGACTTCAAAGGGGTGACAATTCCTAAATTTATTGCAGGATAATTGTATGGGCCAGTTTGTGGAGGACCCAACAAGAAGTGATGCCATGTTGGATCTGATCATTTCCAACAACGCAGAGCTGGTTGGTAATGTAACTCTGTGGGAAAACCTTGGTAATAGCGACGACAATATAGTTACTTTTGATTTAAAATGTAGAAAACAAAGACAGGCGGGGAAGGCAAAAACATATAACTTTAAAAAGGCAAATTTCCCTGGGCTGAGAGATACACTACAGGACATAGACTGGGGGGAGGTGTTCTCAAATACTGATACAGAAGGTAAATGGGGCATCTTTAAATCAACTCTAAATAACTATACAGCTAAATATATACCTAAGGGGAACAAATAAACGATTAAAACTAAATCCTACATGGCTGACAATTGATGTTAATAGAGCAATAAACAACAAAAAACATAGCCTTAAAAAAATACAAATCTGGGGGGGTCAGCTATAACATTTAAACAGTACAAAGATCTTAATATAATCTGTAAAAATGTAATAAAAACTGCAAAAATTCAAAATGAGAGACAGGTGGCCAAAGAAAGCAAAACTAATCTGAAATATTTTTTTAGATATATAAAAGCAAAAAAAAAAAAAAAAAAAACAAGGACAGAGCATGTAGGACCCCTTAATAATAATAATGGGGAGGTTGTCAGGGGCAATAAAGAGAAGGTGGAGCTACTGAATGGGTTCTTTAGTTCTGTATATACTAAGGAAGAAGGAGCTGACATTGGACAGGTCAATGCTGGTAACACATCATGTAATGTACTGAACTGGCTTAATGTAGAGATGGTACAAGGTAAGTTAAGTAATATAAATGTAAGCAAATCTCCAGGACCAGATGGATTACACCCAAGAGTTCTTAGAGAGGTAAGTTCAGTAATATCTGTACCCCTGTTCATGATATTTAGAGATTCTCTGGTGTCTGGTATAGTGCTAAGGGCCTGTCGCAAGGCGAATGTGGTACCAATCTTCAAGAAGGGCTCTAGGTCTTCCCCAGGAAATTATAGACCGGTAAGTTTAAAAGGGTTAGTCCAGTGGTAAAAAAACGTATCCCCTATCCTAAGGATAGGGGATAAGTTTGAGATCGCGGGGGGTCCGACCGCTGGGGGCCCCCTGCAATCTCTCTGTACGGGGGCCAGGCTCTCCGGCCAGATAGCGGGTGTCGACCTCCGCATGAAGCGGCGGCCGACACGCCCCCTCAATACATCTCTATGGCAGAGACTGAGATTGCCGAAGGCAGCGCTCCAGCTCTGCCATAGAGTTGTATTGAGGGGGCGTGTCGGCCGCCGCTTCGTGCGGAGGTTGACACGCCCCCTTCCCGCGGGCTGTCAGGGCTCCGTACAGGAGATCACAGGGGGCCCCAGCGGTCGGACCCCCCGTGATCTCAAACTTATCCCCTATCCTTAGGATAGGGGATAAGTTGTTCACCACTGGGTCACCACTGGACTACTCCTTTAACGTGCATTGTGGGTAAATAGTTTGAAGGACTTATAAGGGACTACATACAGGAATACATAGGGGATAATAGTATTATAAGTGATAGCCAGAATGGGTTTACTAAGGATAGAAGTTGTCAAACCAATCTAATTTGCTTTTATGAAGAGGTGAGTAGAAGCCTTGACAGAGGAATGGCTGTGGATATAGTGTTTCTGGATTTTGCTAAAGCGTTTTATACGGTCCCTCATAGACGTCTGACAGGTAAGTTAAGGTCTTTGGGTTTGGAAACTTTAGTTTGTAACTGGATTGAACACTGGCTCATGGATCGTACCCAGAGAGTGGTGGTCAATGATTCATACTCTGATTGGTCCCCGGTTATTAGTGGTGTACCCCAAGGATCAGTACTGGGACCGCTGTTGTTTAATTTACTTATCAATGATATAGAAGATGGTATTAACAGCTCTGTTTCTATATTTGCAGATGACACCAAGCTTTGTAGCACAGTACAGTCTATAGAGAATGTGTATAGGTTACAAGATGACTTGGATAGACTAAGTGTCTGGGCATCCACTTGGCAAATGAGGTTCAATGTGGATAAATGTAAAGTTATGCATCTGGGTACTAATAAAATGCATGCGTCGTATGTCTTAAGGGGGATTAAACTGTCGGAGTCACTGGTAGAGAAGGATCTGGGTGTACTTGTAAATCACAGACTACAGAATAGCATGCAATGTCAGGCTGCTGCTGCTTCCAAGGCCGGCAGGATATTGTCATGTATAAAAAGAGGCATGGACTCAAGGGACAGGGACATAATACTCCCCCTTTATAAAGCATTGGTACGGCCTCACCTGGAATATGCTGTTCAGTTTTGGTCACCAGTCCATAAAAGGGACACTGTGTTGCTGGAAAGGGCGCAGAGACGTGCGACTAAACTAATAAGGGGTATGGAACATCTTAGCTATGAGGAGCGATTAAAGGAGTTACAATTGTTTAGTCTTGAGAAGAGACATTTAAGGGGGGATATGATAAATGTATATAAGTATATAAATGGCCCATACAAAAAATATGGAGAAAAACTGTTCCAGGTTAAACCCCCTCAAAGGACAAGGGGGCACTCCCTCTGTTTGGAGAAGAAAGGGTTTAGTCTCAAGGGGCGACATGCCTTCTTTACCATAAGAACTGTGAATTTATGGAACAGTCTACCTCAGGAACTGGTCAAAGCAGAAGCAGTTGAAAGCTTTAAAACAGGGATAGATACATTACTGGAACAAAACAACATTAATGCTTATGCAGAAATATAAAATCCCATCCCTTCCCCCAATATCCCACCACACCCCTACCCTTCAATTCCCTGGTTGAACTTGATGGACGTATGTCTGTCTTTTTTCGACCGAACTATGTAACCTTTGCCCCTCTAATTTAAAACTGTCGTCTTGTGGTAGTTTTTCTTTTAAATATGCTCCTCTCCTTTACAGTGTTGATTCCCTTTATGTATTTAAAAATTCCCTTTATGTATTTAAAGGGATGGGGGATAAGTTGTGTAGGGGCAGAGTACCCCCTTTAAATGTTATCTGCAGGCCCAAGAGATTTCACAAATATTTGACATTTCACCCAAAAGAGAGACATAGCAGTACACTCCCACCAAACATGCTTGAGGGTTCACACACCATCGTTACACCTCTAACAATAGCTGAGGCATTGGGTTAGATCTTCACCAAGTGGAGGGGAGTATAGTACCAATGATATAGAAGTTTCCTAGATGCCTCTAAGTGAGAGGCACACCTGGATATACCTTTGTGTAGTTTAAAGGGGTACTCCGACGCTTAGACATCTTATCCCCTATCCAAAGGATAGGGGATAAGATGCCTGATCTCGGGGGCTCTGCCGCTGGGGACCCCTGTGATCTTGCACGTTGCACCCTGTTAAAATCAGTCCCCGGAGCGTGTTGGCTCCGTGTCGGATTACTGTCGATCATGGCGCCTTAATGCAAACCTATGGGAGGGGGCGTGCCTCCCATAGACTTGCATTGAGGGGGCAGGGCATGACATCACAAGGGGCGGCGGCGTGAAGTCCCGATCTTCCGTTCGCGTGGTCTGGAGCAAGAACCTCCAGCGCCGCCGGAAGCAGATACAGGTAGGTGCTGCATGCTATATTGCGGGGGTCTCAAACGGCGGGACCCCCCTTGATCAGACATCTTATCCCCTATCCTTTGTATAGGGAATAAGATGTCTAGGGGTGGAGTAATAAGATGTCTAGGGGTGGGAATAAGATGTCTAGGGGTTTAAACCCTTAAGGACGCAGACAATTAAATTTTTACATTTTCGTTTTTTCCTCCTCGCCTTCAAAAAATCATAACTCTTATATTTTCATCCACAGACTAGTATGAGGGCTTGTTTTTTGCACGACCAGTTGTCTGTTGTAATGCCATCACTCACTTTACCATAAAATGTATGGCGCAACCAAAAAAATACTATTTTTGTGGTGAAATTAAAACAAATAACGCAATTTTACTAATTTTGGAAGGTTTTGTTTTCACGCAGTCCAATTTACGGTAAAAATGACGTTTTCTTTATTCTTTGGGTCAATATGATTAAAATTATACCCATGATAACATACTTTTCTATTACTGTCGCACTTAAAAAAAAACACGCAAACTTTTGAAACTAAATTAGTACGTTTAAAATCCCCCTATTTTGAACACCTATAACCTTTCCATTTTTCCGTATAAGCAGCGGTATGAGGGCTCATTTTTTGCGCTTTGACCTGTACTTTTTATTGATACCATATTTGCTTATATAGAACTTTTAATCAATTTTTTGGGAATAAAAGGTTATAGAAAAGCATCTATTTTGGTCTTTTATTTTTTACTTTCACGACGTTCACATTAACATTTTATTTTAATAGTTCAGATATTTACGCATGCGGCGATACCAAATATGTTTATAAAATATTCTTTAAACACTTTTTGGGGGTGAAATAGGGAAAATTGGACAATTTACGTGGGGGTTTTTTCTAATTTTTTCACTTATTTTTACACTTTAATAGTCCCCATAGGGGACTATTTATAGCAATCATTCGATTGCTAATACTGTTCAGTGCTATGCAATGGACACAGCACTGATCAGCATTATCGGTCATCTTATGCTCTGGTCTGCGGGAAGGCAGATCAGAGCAGAAGACGCTGGAAAGGCAGCGGAGCCAGGTGAAGGGACCTCCGACTGCCATGCTGGATGATCGGATTGCCGCGGCAGCGCCGCAGGCGATCCGATCATCCATTTTAGTGACCGCGATGATGCAGATGCCGTGATCTGTATTGATCACGGCATCTGAGGGGTTAATGGCGGACATCGGCTGGATCGCGGATGTCCGCCATTACGGGCGATTCCTAGCTGCGATCAGCAGCCGGGAACTGCCGCACATGATCCGGGCATCGCTCCGACGCTCGCATTTATGCTTAGGACATAAATGTACATCCTGGTGCGTTAAGTACCACCTCACCACACGTACATTTACGCCCTGCGTCGTTAAGGGGGTAAAGACAAGCCTCCACAGCTTGTCTGAAAATACGACCTCTAGGTCCTCCTCCCACCTATCATGGAAGGGAAAACGTTCTGGCCTGTCAAGATCCAGGAGATCACAGATATACCCTGTTATGAGGAGTGTATAACATATCTTTCAAAATGGAGTTTTAAATAGTTTCCCATATCCACCCCAGGAAGTTCAAGAAGTGTCTAATGTGTAAGTACTTTTAAAAGCCTATTGGAAATATCAAAGGAGGCTGTTATGGAAGCAAGTCCTGAGCATCAGAAAGGTCTCTAATAGTCTCCACACCCACCACTATCCACGTAGCCAAAATCTATATCTCGTAGGTGATTACCAACCGAACTTAAAGGGGTATTCCACTGGAAAACAATTGATTTAAGGAGATGTCAAGTACAGACTATTCCTATTCCATCCTGCCCAGGCTGAGAAAAAAAAAAAAAAAGAGAGAGAGAGAGAACAAACTTTCACTTACCTTCCTACGTTCCCCCGGAGCTCCGCAACAGCTGTTCGGTCAGCTGGGCTGTCTACTTCAGTCTTCCCATAGCCGAGGTCTTCACACAGCGCTTCAGCCTATCACCGGCCGCAGTGATGTCCCACCTCGACCGGTGATAGCGCTTCAGCCTAAGGGAATTAGGAAGTAGACAGCCTGGCTGACCGATCAGCTGTTGCGGAACTCCTGGGGAATGTAGGAAGGTAAGTGAAAGTGAGTTCTCTTTTTTTGCTGCCCGGGCAGGATGGAACAGGAATAGTTTGTACCGGAAATTTCCTTTACTCAGATTTGTAAATTACTTCCATTTAAAAATCTTAATCCTTCCAGTACTTAGCTGTTTTATGCTCCACAAGAAGGTCATTTCTTTTTGAATTTATTTTCTATCTGATCACAGTGCTCTCTGTTGACACCTCTGTCCATGTCAGGAACTGTCCCAGAGCAGAGGAGGTTTGCTATGGGGATTTTCTCCTACTCTGGACAGTTCCTGACATGGACAGAGCTTGTCGGCAGAAAGCACTGTGGTCAGAAAGTAAATAACTTACTGTGGAGCATGCAGTAGCTGATAACTACTTCTATTTAAAAATCTTAATCCTTCACGTACTTAAATCCAGAGTACCCCTTAAGGGGTTCTCTGGTGCTTAGACATCTTATCCCCTATCCAAAGGATCGGGGATAAGATGCCTGATCGCGGGAGTCCCGCCGCTGGGGACCCCCGGGATCTTGCACGCGGCACCCCGTTTGTAATCAATCCACTGAGCGTGTTCGCTCCGGGTCTGATTACAGACGACCACAGGGCCAGCGTCGTGTGAAGTCAAGCCTCCGCCCCCGTGTGACGTCACGCATTGCCCCTCAATGCAAGCCTACGGGAGGGGGCGTGATAACTGTGGTCGTCGGTAATCAGACCCGGAGCAAACACTCCGGGGCAAATGCTCCGGGGACTGATTACAAACTGGGTGCTGCCTGAAAGATCACGGGGGTCCCCAGCAGCGGGACTCCCGCGATCAGGCATCTTGTCCCCTATCCTTTGGATAGGGGATAAGATGTCTAAGCACCAGAGAACCCCTTTAAGGGAATGTCTCAATATGTGAATACAGAGGCAGGTCATGTATGGGGACTTGGTCCAGGTTTAAAGCTGAGCAGGTATTGGCGAGTAATGAGTAACCAGGACTCTCAGAGTTAAAGTAAAATGACCACAGATAGTACTTAAGGGAAGGTTAGCCAAGGAGGTCAGACTCCATGTCCACCCAGTGAGGTGATTTACCTTGTACCACCATCTCTTTGTATGGTCTAGCAGCAGGGCGGTATTATATAGCTGTAGACAAGTGCAGCCCAATTCCCCCCTTTTCCAGCAGCATATATAGCATTTTAGCACGAATTCTGGGTTTCTTGTTTGCCCAAAAAAATTTAAGTAGGAGCCTCTGGAAGTCTGCCAGTAATGTGGCAGAGACCCTGGTGAATATGTGCATAAAGTATCCTAGGGGTAGTATAGTTTTCGTCACTGCCACCCGTCCCACCCATGAGATGGGAATAGAGGTATAGGTATTAACGCCTTAGGTAAGTTGGGCTTTGAGTTTCCGAAAGGTCACACCCATTAGTTAGGCAAAGCAGGAGGAGTAATCCCCAAGTTTGAAATCTGACCAAATTAAGGGGAAACTACATTTTAGGGGAATTTCGGAGGCTGGAGTAACAGTCAAAGCCAAAATTGTTTATTTAGTGACATTTAACATCTAGTAGCTAGCTGCACTAAATGACGCTATAATATCAATCGATCGAGGCAGGAAGGTAAGCAGGTTAGGACATGTTGTCTGCAAATAGTCCAATTTTATGGTCTATATACCTCCAGTCCCAATATCCCCGATTTCTGGAAATGTCCTTATACTCTGCACAAAGGGTTCTATAACAAGGGTAAAGAGTAAAAGGGACAGGAGCCACCCGTGGTGTGCCATTTGTTATGTGAAACATGTGGGACAGACTCTTGCTGACGGGTGGGGCTTGTTTGTAGCCTGTCTCTTCCTCCTCCCATTGTATGTGTGCTCAGTCACACTGGAGGGAACTGGGAGCAGGCTGCATGTCGGCCTAGTGCTACTGTAATTGCCCACTGGCCCCTGGTTTTTGCTTATTACGCACAGGTAGGTTAGCATTAGGTCCCGCGCCATTTGAGAAACCTTGGCGGTGTGCGGGCTCTGGTGTGTCCTTCATATAAGGATACACTGGTGAATGTCTCAATTTTAACATCAGTGTTGAGGGATAGCCAATGTCATTGTATACATCTACCAAAGTAGTGCACCTAAATTTCTGTATTGTATTGTACTTTTTATTGGTATCATTTTTGTGCTACATGCTACCTTTTGACCTTTTTTTATTCTGCTATTTGTACCAAAATTTTTTTTTTTTTTACACGCTGTTCACCGTGCAGGATAATTTACATTATAGTTTTATAGTACACGTCATTACAGACGTGGCAATACCTATTATGTATATGATTTGTGTTTTTGATCTTTTTGTTGATAATACAGGGCTTTTATTGGGAAAGGGGCATTTTTGTTTTAATATTCACACTTTTATTGAAGAACTTTTTATTTTAATTTTTTTTAACACTTTTTACAGGTTATACTATGCTGCAATACATTTGTACTGCACACAGTATGACCTGATGAGCTGCACACACTACAGCCTGTGCGATTTAGACCTGACCTCCTGCTGCCATAGCAACAGATGGCGACCCGCGATCGTATCGCGGCGCCGTCGTCGGTGAACATGGGGAGAGCGCTCCCCCTGTCAACACCATAGATGCGTTGATCAGGATTGATCACAGCATCTAGTGGGTTAATGCTGCCGGGACCGGCGCGATCTTGGCTCCGGCAGCTGCGGTGGGACTCAGGCTGTGATTAACAGCCAGGTCCCGTCGCCAATCTCCTGCGCTGCCCGCGGAAGTGCCGGAGATCGCTAGGACCTATGCATATGTCCAAATGTGCAAGCGTGTCGGATGCTTGGACGTATGCATACGCCCTATAGCATGAGGGGGTTAAGAACTGTCCAGAGTAGGAGAAAATCATCATAGCAAACACATGCTGCTCTGGACAGTTCATAAAATGGACAGATGTCAGCAGAGAGCACTGTGTTCCAAAAAGAAAAGAATTTCCTCTGTAGAATTCAGCAGCTAATAAGTACTGGAAGGATTAAGATTTTTTTTATAGAAGTAATTTACAAATCTGTTTAACTTTCTGGCACCAGTTGATTAAAAAAAAAAAAATGTTTTCTACCGGAGTACCCCTTTAATTAGCAAGATTGGTAGGAAGTTGGCAGCTGTATCAGTTGATCTCCCTAGATTAGGCAAAGGACAATGAGCGCCTCTAACATTTCCTTAGGTGTACCATCAGCCAATATATTATTCAAGGTAAGGGGCTAGGTAGGGGGCCACGATATCTCCATTTTATGGCAGACATAACTTCATCAATTGTGCAATCCTGCGCCAAATTGACAGCCTGTGTTTCAGACAGAGGGGAGATGGACAGAGGAGAGAAAGCTATTAGCATCAGTCGGCTGTGTTGTGTCAGCACTTAGATTGTATTGACTGCTAGACCGCTATATTAGTTGGCAAAACAGTCTGCTAAGCACTGAGGGGTCACATACTTTGGAAGAGTCTGGGCCATAGAGAAAAGGGATCTGGGACTTAGCATCTAGTTACCTAAGTTGCAGAGCTAAAAACTAACTAGCTTTGTTACCATGCCAACAACAGGTAAGCTTAGGGAGGCGTAAAGCTAAGTCATGTTTATGAAGATCTATAGTATGTGATTGAGCCTGAAGTTTAGAGATATCTGTTGCCATCATAGGAGAGAAGGATTCTTTGTTTCTCCTATGAAGATCAGATAGAGAATGTTGAATTTGTAAATATTTCATATCTTTTCATGAGTCGTCTGGTGTGCTTTTAAGGCCATTTTATAAGCCAAAGAGTGCTGTCTGAGGTGTCTCCCGTGTCATTGTCAGTAAAGAAATGTGTCACTCTGGCACTGCAGAATTCACAGTATGCTGAGGCAACCAGGATTATAGAATTAAGCCACCACAAAGAATCTGGGTTGTGCAAGTACTGTTCCCGTATGCTAAGGCTAATAGGAGCATGATCAGACCATACTATTGTATGTAAAAGCGGCAACAGCCTAATTGATCCATGTGTAGACCCTATGTACACGGGAAAAGGTGAATTCCCTCTCAGGCTGCATTCACACCACGTTTTGTACATACGGGTGTCGGATCCGGCAGGGGGGGTCAAACCGGGAGCTCCCGTACCCCAGCCGCATCAGCCCGTGGTGCCATTTACTTTAGTCAGCCGACTGGAGTCAAATAGTGACTCCTGTCTGCTCAGTTTTGACCCGTATGCGGTTTTGGACCAGACCTAAAACCGTAGTATACTGCAGTTTTAGGTCCGGTCACAAAACCGCATACGGGTCAAAACTGAGCAGACCGGAGTCACCATTTGACTCCGGTCGCTCATTAAAGTAAATTAAGTCACAGGATGATTCGGCTGGGGTACGGGAGTGCCCGGTTTGCGCCTCCCCCGCCGGATCCGGCACCCGTATGTACAAAACGTGATGTGAATGCAGCCTCAGTTGGATGTGTCACTGTTCATGTGTCAAACAAGTCAATTTGACGATCCTCATAAACATGCCCGAAACTCCAGATCTTGGGACAGCTGTAGTAGAGTCGACAGAAGGAAGGTCACATAGTTAAATTTTAATTCCCAACCACAATTCTATGACACTGACATATCTTTCATTTTGTTCAGAAGGGTCTTGAGGAACTTGCACTGACTTAAGTGCATGAAGAGTGGTAACGGCATACATACATTTTGTGGAACAAATCAATAATGTAACAACCCCCACTGTCCACCTCCATATGATGTAGGGAAGATGCCAAAGAGTATCCAATAGCAATAGCCACCCCTCCCCATTTGCAGGAAGCCAGAGCATGGAAGATATGTGGATATCCCTTTTGGGACAACCAAGACAAGTCAGCCTTGGTGGGTTTCTTTGATAAAAAAAAAAAAATGACAGCAAACAGCTGCCCTGTTTCCTTCCAAAGCATGGAACATTTAAAAGGGGAAGTTAAGTCCACTTACGTTCATGGACACAATGTTAAATATTATAGTGAAAGAATGGAGGCGGACGGTGAGGAGCCACTTTCATAATCCAAAACAACTGATCAAATAGCAACCAATATCCCACATCATTCCACCAAGGAAACAGGAATATAAAACCTTCATAGAACTTAGAACTCGTTATTCTTGTTTAGACAGTTAAGAGTAAGGTAGAAAACCAAAAAGTACAAAACACCAGAACCAGTCGCACACAAACATTAACAGTTTGATAATGTTCATATGCTGAAAGGCCACTTACTGTGTCTTATATGAGGAGTAACACAAATGGCAAGATAGAAATAGAATCCATACAAACGGGGAGATTTATCAAAGGGATTTAGATTTTTTTCCCCTACAACTGTTGAGCAAAAATTGCAGAACTTTTTTTGCGACTCCTGTCTGTACGCTAAACAATTCAAACAGTCATACCAATGGAAATCTCAATTTTCAGGGGTCACAAATTTATCAGGTGTGAATGTCGCACAAAAACAATAAAAAAGTGGTCATATACCGGCAAAACACCGCAAATGTAAGCCTCCCTTTACCTGGCTTACAAAACTTGCTTTGGAGAACAGGATTTCATATTTTCCACCAGCAGCCGTAATCACTGTGTCCAGAGGGAAATCTGAAATTACAGCCGTGATTTGTACAAAGGAGCCCAGGCTGGCATCACTCCGCAGTCGCCCGGGCTACATCTTATTCCATCCCCGCTACCCTCAGGGATGAGAACAGAGTTTTAAATCCCCCGCTTGAGACCAGTCTGCGACATACATCTACCATCAGTCTGCCTCCTGATGCAGGACTACAACTCCCAGCATGCCCTTACAGTGAGAACATGCTGGAAGTTTTAGTCTTGCTGCAGTAAGTGGGCAGGTGGGAAATGTGCAATGTAGGCAGGCAGGAGACAAGCAGGGGATGTAAAACTGTGCCTGCGTCCTCCGGGCACCGTGATTGGCCAGGACCAAACCCTCATGGCTGCTGGCAGGAAATATGAAGTTACAGTGCCATAAATGAATTCTCCCCACTGGGAAGCATGAAGTTACAGTGCCGTAAATTAATTTTCCCTGCTGTAATGTCGGCTGGCCAGGAAGCGGAGCGCAATGCCGCCCACTTAGCTAGCTTGCATTTTAGCTGTTCCTAAACTACAACTCCCATGATGCACTGCGTTTTCTAGCACCTATCATAGCATTAAAAGGTGTTTTACCATAAAGATAAGTAGATCTAGACTGAATATTCAGAGGGTTTGAAGGACATTACCTATAACACTGTACACTGAGTGAAAAGCAGCAGAGAATAGATAACCATTAAGAAGATTAGATTTTCAATGTAGCACAGGAATGAGTATCTGCACTAATGACAGCTGGGAAATGAAGTTCAAAGCATAACGTGACAGATTTTTATATGATAAAGGGAGAGGACACAGAAGGCAGATAAGGAGGCAGATATTTAATTTCATTCAACCTAACAAAATATTAGTTTGCGGTGGAAAGCGGATCACGGTAAAACTCCCTTAGGGTCTATTCACACGTACAGTATTTTGCACAGATTTGACGCGCAGAATTTTAAAGCTGTGTTCAAATCTGCGCAGAACACTGTACATGTGAATAGACCATTTAAACCTTAAAAGGGGTACTCCACTGCCCCAGCGTTTGGAAAATTTTGGCTTGCATTGGGGGGGGGGGTGACGTCATGACCCCCGCAGCCTGCGCCCAGTGTTCATAACAAAATGTTCCAAAGGATAGGTGATAAGGTGACTGACTGTGGGGGACAGGCTGCTGGGGCCCCCCGCGATCGACGTTATGATCCATGCCAATCAGGGCATCTATAGTGAAAATACAGGTTCTAGTTCATTCGGGTGTGCTAATCGGAACCCTCACTTCCTCACCACAACATTTTTTTTTTTTTTTTTTTGCTATGCCATACACTTCAACCAGTTAACGACACAGGGCGTACAGGTACGTCCCAGTTTGAGTCCTTAAAGGGGTACTCAGCCCCTATATATCTTATACCCTACCCAAAGAATAGGGGATATGATGTCTGATCGTGGGGGTCCGGCTGCTGGGCAGTCATGGCAAAAAATAAATAAATTAAAATAAAAAAAAAAAGTTTATAAGCATGAATAAACCCCTCCCCTATTAAAGGCAGCATGGTGGCTCAGTGGTTAGCACTGCTGCCTTGCAGTGCTGGGGGGCTTGGGTTCAAATCCCACTAAGGACAATAATAAATATAGCGTTATTATAATAACGTCAGCAGAGAGAACTGTTCTCGTGATGTCATCAGAGAGCATTCCAAAACGAAAAGAATTTCCTCTGTAGTATTCAGCAGCTAATAAGTACAGGAAGGATTAAGATTTTTTAATTAGAGATGAGCGAACTTACAAAAAATTCGAACAAACTTCTCGCCTCGGCAGTTGATTACTTTTCCTGCATAAATTAGTTCAGCTTTCAGGTGCTCCCGTGGGCTGGAAAAGGTGTATACAGTCCTAGGAGACTCTTTCCTAGGACTGTATCCACCTTTTCCAGCCCACCGGAGCACCTGAAAGCTGAACTAATTTATGCAGGATAAGTCATCAACTGCCGAGCCGAGAAGTTCGTGATGATTTCAATTTACTGTAAGTTCGCTCATCTCTATTTTTAATAGAAGTAATTTACAAATATGTTTAACTTTCTGCCACCAGTTGAATTAAAAGAAAAAAGGTTTTCACCGGAGTACCCCTTTAAGTTTGAATCACCCCCCCCCCCCCCCATTTCCCATTTTTTAAATAAAATAAATAAATAAAAATAATGTGGTACCGCAACGTGCGTAAGTGTCCGAACAAAATATAAAAGGTAGCTAAACCGCTAAAAATACCAAAGACCAAAATTGTGCATTTTTGGTCACTTCACATACCATAAAAATATTAATAGAAAGCGATCAGAGAGTCCCATCAAAACAAACAAAAATGGTACCAATAAAAGCTGCAGACAACGGCGCAAAAAATTTACCCTCATATAGCCCTGTATGAGGAAAAAAACGTTATCGGGGTCAGAAGATCTCAATTTTAAAAATACTAATTTTGGTGCATTTACTTATTTTTAAAGTAGTAAAAAAAACTACATTAATTGGGTATCCTTTTAACCGTATAGAACTACAAAATAAAGATAAGCGGTCATATTTTACCGAAAAGTGTACTGCGTATAAACAGAACCTCTAGATATTTGCAAAATGTCTGTTTAAATTTTGGGGTGAAATTAAAGAATGGAATACAATGAAAAACCCAACATAAATTTTCTCTCTCTATAATACACTTTCATATATATATATATATATATATATATATATATATATATATATATATATATATATATACATACACATATATACACACACACACATATTATATATATATATATATATATATATATATATATACACACATACACACACACACACATATACATATATACATATATACATATATATATATATATATATATATATATATACACATACACACACACACACACACACACACACCACACACACACAGCTGTAGATGCTGGCATCCCTGAAATTTTTAACCCCTTAAAGCATACCTGTCAGTGCAAAAAAAATGTAAGAAAAAAAGTGATGTTACTCAGGACCCAATCCTGATCATGTGCATATAATTTTTATGTGTCTCGGGCCTATATATACAGAAATATAAGCATTTATCTGCTGGTGAGTTACTTTTTCATTGTGCAGGCTGGAGGGGGCATGTCAGTCTGTCTCCCTCACAGGAGCAAGCCTGGGCAGTCAGCCAATCAGTACTCTCTACTCTGTAACCCTTTCCTCTCTGGTTTTATGCTGTGTCATGTTTCAGAGGAAGATACTTGGAGCTTGCCTGCAGTAATCAGAAGACATGGTGAATTCATAACAGGATAACATTTATAAATATAAGAATAGACCTTTATAAAATTAGTACAAGGATTTTTTTAGATAAAAGTACAGCATTTTTACGAATACATGTTCTATCTGTTTTATCTTCTAGTAAAGCTGGATGCTAATCAGCATAGCTGTCACTATGTGTGTCATTCATCTTTCACAGACTCCTGAATGTCTGATCAACTTCTTTGTCATTCAGGAGTCCGAGAAAGCTTTGACTATTTCAGCATGCTGGGAGTTGTAGTTTAGTAACAACTGAAGCTGCAATGTTTGTAAATAACTGTTAGAGCAGTGTTGCCTCCAGCTGTTTTAACCCCTTCAGGACGGAGCCCATTTTGGCCTTAAGGACCGGAGCGTTTTTTGCACATCTGACCACTGTCACTTTAAACATTAATAACTCTGGAATGCTTTTAGTTATTCTGATTCAGAGATTGTTTTTTCGTGACATATTCTACTTTAACATAGTGGTAAATTTTTGTCGATACTTGCATCCTTTTTTGGTGAAAAATCCGTAAATTTGATGAAAAATTTGAAAATTTAGCATTTTTCTAACTTTGAAGCTTTCTGCTTGTAAGGAAAATGGATATTACGAATACATTTTTTTTTGGTTCACATATACAATATGTCTACTTTATATTTGCATCATAAAATTTACGTGTTTTTACTTTTGGAAGACACCAGAGGGCTTCAACGGTCAGCAGCAATTTTCCGATTTTTCACAAAATTTTCAAACTCAGTATTTTTCAGGGACCAGTTCAGGTTTGAAGTGGATTTGAAGGGTCTTCATATTAGAAATACCCCATAAATGACCCCATTATAAAAACTACACCCCCCAAAGTATTCAAAATGACATTCAGTCAGCGTTTTAACCCTTTAGGTGTTTCACACGAATAGCAGCAAAGTGAAGGAGAAAATTCACAATCTTCATTTTTTACACTCACATGTTCTTGTAGACCCAATTTTTGAATTTTTACAAGGGGTAAAAGGACAAAATTTTTACTTGTATTTGTAGCCCAATTTCTCTCGAGTAAGCACATACGTCATATGTCTATGTAAAGTGTTCGGCGGGCGCAGTAGAGGGCTCAGAAGGGAAGGAGCGACAAGGGGATTTTGGAGAGTACGTTTTTCTGAAATGGTTTTTGGGGGGCATGTTACCTTTAGGAAGCCCTTATGGTGCCAGAACAGCAAAAAAAAAAACACATGGCATACCATTTTGGAAACTAGACCCCTCGGGGAATGTAACATGGGATAAAGTGAACCTTAATACCCCACAGGTGTTTCACGACTTTTGCAAATGTAAAAAATAAATAAAAATTTTTACCTAAAATGCTTGTTTTCCCCCAAAAAATTTATTTTTAAAAAGGGTAATAGCAGAAAATACCCCTAAAAATTTGAAGCCCAATTTCTCCCGATTCAGAAAACACCCCATATGGGGGTGAAAAGTGCTCTGCTGGCGCACTACAGGTCTCAGAAGAGAAGGAGTCACATTTGGCTTTTTGAACGCAAATTTTGCTCTGGGGGCATGCCGCATTTAGGAAGCCCCTATGGTGCCAGGATAGCAAAAAAAAAACCACATGGCATACCATTTTGGAAACTAGACCCCTCGGGGAACGTAACAAGGGGTTAAGTGAACCTTTATACCCCACAGGTGTTTCACGACTTTTGCATATGTAAAAAAAAATTTTTTTTTTTTTTACCTAAAATGCTTGTTTTCCCCAAAATTTTACATTTTTAAAAAGGGTAAAAGCAGAAAATACCCCCCAAAATTTGTAACACAATTTCTCCCGAGTACGGCGATACCCCATATGTGACCCTAAACTGTTGCCTTGAAATACGACAGGGCTCCAAAGTGAGAGCGCCATGCGCATTTGAGGCCTAAATTAGGGATTGCATAGGGGTGGACATAGGGGTATTCTACGCCAGTGATTCCCAAACAGGGTGCCTCCAGCTGTTGCAAAACTCCCAGCATGCCTGGACAGTCAACGGCTGTCCGACAATACTGGGAGTTGTTTTGCAACAGCTGGAGGCTCCGTTCTGGAAACAGTGGTGTACCAGACGTTTTTCATTTTTATTGGGGAGGGGAGGGGGGCTGTGTAGGGGTATGTGTTTATGTAGTGTTTTTTACTTTTTATTTTATTTTTTGTGTTAGTGTAGTGTAGTGTTTTTAGGGTACAGTCGCATGGGCGGGGGTTCACAGTAGTTTCTCGCTGGCAATTTGAGCTGCAGCAGAAAGTTTGCGGCAGCTCAAATTTGCAGCCCGATACTTACTGTAAGCCTCCGCCCATGTGAGTGTACCCTGTACGTTCACATTGGGGGGGGGGGGGACATCCAGCTGTTGCATAACTACAACTCCCAGCATGCCCGTTGGCTGTCGGTGACTGCTGAGAGTTGCAGTTTTGCAACAACTGTAGGCACACTGGTTATGTATCACTGAGTTTGTGACCTAACTCAGTGTTTCACAACCAGTGTGCCTTCAGCTGTTGCAAAACTACAACTCTCAGCAGTCACCGACAGCCAACGGGCATGCTGGGAGTTGTAGTTATGCAACCAGCAGATGCACCACTACAACTCCCAGCATGCACTTTAGCTGTTTGTGCAAGCTGGGAGTTGTAGTTAAACAGCTGAAGGTACACTTTTCCATAGAAAGAATGTGCCTCCAGCTGTTGCAAAACCATAAGTCCCAGCATGCCCATAAGGGCATGCTGGGAGTTGTGGTGGTCTGCCTCCTGCTGTTGCATAACTACAGCTCCCAGCATGCCCTTTTTGCATGCTGGGAGCTGTTGCTAAGCAACAGCAGGAGGCTGTCACTCACCTCCAACGATCCAGACGCTGCAGGTCAGTCCCTCGTCGTCTCCGCCGCCGCAGCTGCTCCTGGGGCCCCGATCCCAACAGGGGCGCCGGGGATCGGGGTCCCCAGCACCGGGGGTCGTCTTCCCGCACCCGCTCACGTCCTCCGGAAGAGGGGCGGAGCGGGTGCGGGAGTGACACCCGCAGCAGGCGCCCTGATTGGTCGGCCGGTAATCCGGGCGACGAATCAGGGCGATCGTGAGGTGGCACCAGTGCCACCTCACCCCTGCAGGCTCTGACGGCCCCGAACAGCCAGTAATTCCGGGTCACCGGGTCACCGGAGACCCGATTGACCCGGAATCGCCGCAGATCGCTGGACTGAATTGCCGACATGGGGGGGCATAATGACCCCCCTGGGCGATATGCCGGGATGCCTGCTGAACGATTTCAGCAGGCATCCGGCTCCGGTCCCCAACCGGCTAGCGGTGGGGGCCGGAATTCCCACGGGCGTATGGATACGCCCTCGGTCCTTAAGGACTCGGGATTCAGGGCGTATCCATACGCCCTATGCCCTGAAGAGGTTTAAACTACAGCTCCCAGCATGTCCACACATCCTTTATCTGTAGTTTTGCATACACAATAGAAATCTCCTATACTGGATACCGGTATGCTTTACGGCTGGTATCCAGTATGCTGTAAAATCTAGACTAGTCTGTCTGGCTAAAAGACAGGCAACCCCTAGTGGCGGCTATTTTGAGCTTGAATTTCAGGTGAAAATGTAAAAAAAAGTGTTAACAGGTGTATATTCTGAAATGTCATATTATAATGAGCCCTGCAATATATGAAAAGTTTTTAACAATGACAGTGCTTCTTTAAGGACCAGGCCCATTTTGGCCTTTAGGACCAGACCAATTTTATTTTTGCATTTTCGTTTTTTCCTCCTCGCCTTCTAAAAATCATAACTCTTATATTTCCAGGGCTTGTTTTTTGGGAAAATGCAACCTTCCAATAAGAGACCTGGAGCAGTTTGCAAAGGAAGAGTGGTCCAACATTCCGGCTGAGAGGTGTAAGAAACTTATTGATTGTTATAGGAAGCGACTGATTTCAGTTATTCTTTCCAAAGGGTGTGCACCCAAATATTAAAGTAAGGGTGCCAATAATTTTGTCCAGGCCATTTTTGGAGTTTGGTGTGACATTGGGGGAGATTTATCAAAGGATTTAGACTGGTTTTTCTTGTCTAAATTTGTCGCACAGAAAGTCGCAGTCTAAATCTGTGCGACTTTTCTGCGACTTTTGCTCTAGATGATTTTTAGAACATGCTGCATTCTAGTCTATTTTAGACTGAAATGCATTGAAAAATGCATTGGTGCTGAATTTATCAAAAGAGACTTTTCAGCGACAAGTCGCATAGGCTGAAAGTACGCCGAAATGTCAGACCATGCTGGAGCAGGTTTAAATATAGACTAAAGCATAGATCATGCAGTCTGTGCACAGAATTTATCAAGAGCTGTGCGCCATTTGATAAATTAGGTGCACAATAGACCAGACTAACCCTCTGTAGTTTGGTCTATATTGATGCGGGACATAGACAACTTTGATAAATATCCCCCATTGTGTCCAATTGCTTTTTCCCCTCTTTTTTTGGTTTAGTTCCAATACACACAAAGGGTATAAACATGTGTTTAGCAAAACATGTCTTACTGCAATCCTTTTCTGTGAGAAATACTTTCTTGAAAAATTTCAGGGGTGCCAACATTTACAGCCATGACTGTATGCTGGTGCAGTTGGCCCTAGGTTCCTCCTAATGCAAGACAATACTAGACCTCATGTGGCTGGAGTGTGTCAAGTGTTCCTGCAAGAGAAAGGCATGCTATGTACTGGCCCTCCCGTTCCCCAGACCTGAATCAGATTGAGCACATCTGAGACATCATGTCTCGCTCCATCCACCAACGCCACATTGCACCACAGACTGACAGACAGGAGTTTGCAGATGCTTTAGTCCAGGTCTGGGAATACATCCCTCAGGAGATCATCTGCCACCTCATCAGGAACATGTCCAGGCGTTGTTGGGAGGTCATACGTACACGTGGAGACCACCACACTACTGAGCCTCATTTTGACTTGTTTTAAGGACATTACATCAAAGTTGGATCAGCCTGTATGGGGTTTTCTACTTTGAGTGTGACTCCATATCTAGACCTCCATGGGTTGATAGATTAGATTTCCATTGATAATTTGTGTGTGAATTTGTTGTCCGCGCATTCAACCATGTAAAGACGAAAGTATTTTAATACTATTAGTTCATTCAGATCTAGGATGTGTTCGTGTTCCCTTATTTTTTTGAGCAGTGTATATCCTTTCCAAGTGGAATTCACTTTTAAAGTTTTGCTCACAAATTACAGTGCTGGCAATAGGATTCCGCTGCGCTGGGCACACTACAAATTTTAGCAGCAGGTTATTAGTCATCAAAACAATGATAATGCTCATTCTTTAGGCAGAATCCTCTCCACAGATATTGCCTTCTATTTTTATGTCCAGAGATTTGCAAGTCTGAACCTACAAAAAAGTATTTAGTCAACCACCAATTATGCATGTTCTTCCACTTAAAAAGATGAGGCCTGTGATTTTTCATCATAGGCATCCCTCAACTAAGAGACCTAATGAGAAATTGAAAAAAAAATCCATCAAATCACAGATTTTTTTTAAAGAATTTGCAAATGATGGTGGAAACTAAGTGTTTAATAACAAAAGTTCATCAATACTTTGTTATATACCCTTTGTTGGCAATGACAGGTCAAAAGTTTTCTGTACGCGTGTGCGTGTGTGTATACGTATGTATATACGTACGTGTACGTGTGTATATATACGTACGTGTACGTGTGTGTGTGTGTGTGTGTGTAAACGTACGTGTATGTGTGTGTGTGTGTGTGTAAACGTACGTGTATGTGTGTGTGTGTGTGTAAACGTACGTGTATGTGTGTGTGTGTGTGTGTGTGTGTGTGTGTGTAAACGTACGTGTGTGTGTGTGTGTAAACGTACGTGTGTGTGTACGTACGTGTGTGTGTAAACGTACGTGTGTGTGTGTGTGTGTGTGTACGTACGTGTGTGTGTGTGTGTGTGTGTGTGTGTGTGTGTGTGTGTGTGTGTGTACGTACGTGTGTGTGTGTGTGTGTGTGTGTGTGTGAGTGAGTGAATGTATGTGTGTGAATGTACGTATGTACGTGTGTGTGTGTGTGTGTGTGTGTGTGTGTGTGTGTGTGTGCGCTATCCAAATGACCTTGGTAAAAATTGAGGCTTTTGTTGGATAAGAAGCTTTTTGTGTCATAAGGAATAAAGTGTAAATGAACCCTGTGATTGGTAATAAAGTTACACACCATTATCCCCCGGGGTTTCCTTGGCCAATAAGCTTACACTTAGATTACAGCTCATTTATATGGCAAACCTATTTTGGGGGTATGATTTTCTTCTGCGGAGCAGTTTCTCTGCTTGTACAAGAACATCCACCTGTATCAATACATGTGCATTAAATCTGTCTGCTAATCAACATGGCTGGAGTTGACTGATCACAGGGAGAAATAGATCCTAACAGATTTCATAGATTTTTTTCTCATGTTTTTCATAGTTGAGACATACCTATGATGAAAATTACAGGCCTCATCTTTTAACCTGCACAACTGGCAGCTGACAATACTTTTTTACCCCACTGTCGCCTTATAGAAAACTTTACCCAAATGTCAGTAATCATTAAATCCAAATGTTTACCGGTAATGTTAGATCGCAGGGGTCCCGCTATCTACGCCCCCTCCATTCATGTCTATGTGAGGGGGCATGACTGCTAGTATATAGCCATCACGCAGCAATGGGATGTGGCGGCCGGCATATCATCTGGCACGGAGTGGAGTTTGCTATGTGCACCTAATGACAGGGGTGCCGCAGCGTAGATCACGGGTGTTTCCAGCGGCGGGATGCCCGCACTTCGATATCTTATCCCCTATCCTTTGGATAGATTATAAGATTTTTTTCAGCAGAGTACCCCTTTAAGCCTTTAGAACAGTTGAATGAAAGTAAGGCATAATAAAGCTCTTAAAACTAAAGCACATTTTTGCCTTTAACAGTCCAAAGTACTTCTTCAAAAACTCAGGCATGCAATGGCCTGACTGTAATCAATTACAGAAAAATGTGGGGAATTGCTGCCAAACATGTTTCCACATAGGCTACTGAAAATAGACATAAAAACAAATATATAGTGTGTGAGCATACAGTGTATGTTCTGAAAAACACAGCGTCAGGATCTGAACACATTTGAATCTGCAGAAGCACAAAACATCCTATCATAAGGAATAATGTTTACAGTATCCAAAGACATTCTGACAATCATTTAGACCATCATCTGAAAAAAATGTTGTAAAATTGAGACATTAGGGGAGATTTGTCATGGAGTTTAGCCCTTTTTCTTGTGTTTTTTGCACAAAAATTAACACTGACTTTCATTGCATTTTTTTGTGCGTCTTTTTTGATAGAGCAAAAAGAAAGTACTCAATTTTTTTGTGTATTGTGGAATGCATTCTACAGTGAATACCAATTTATCATGTGCCTTTTTTGTTTAGATGCATTTTTTTGCGCAAACACTTTTTTTAATGCAAAACTACACCATCAAAAAGGACATGGGAAAATGTTCTACCCAGACAGCCATGGGATGTAAGAACCTTCCATCAACACTGAAAAACTACAACTACAGTGGTCCTTCAACATATGATATTAATTGGTTCCAGGAGAACCATCATATGTTGAAACCATCATATGTCGAGTACATATGTCTATGTAAAAATGGTAATTGGTTCTGGGGCCCCGGAACCATTGTATGTTGAATACATAGCTCTATGGGAAACTGCTAATTGGTTCTGGGATGACCATTGTATGTGGAGTGTATGGGGAGTGTTTAACAAACCAGGGTGCCTCCAGCTGTTGCACAACTACAACTCCCAGCATGCATGTACAGCCATTGACTGTCTGGGCATCCTGGGAGTTCTAGTTTTGCAACAGCTGGAGGCACACTGATAGGGAAACATTGATGTATGGGGTGTATAGTGTGTATATGTATTGTATGTGATGTGTGACATCGCATACAGTACTGTACAGTTCTTTAAATACCTTCAAGGGGGACAGAATGTCCTCCATTACGATCCTGCCGACTACAGCTCTATAGGAAAGGAAGGGGAGGGCAGCCAGCAGCTCATTGGATGCCTGCAGCAAGATGAAGGCTATTGGCTATGGCTGCACTGGGGGGGGCTTACATGGAGCTCACAGTGGAAGCCTGCGTGAGTTAGCAGGACAGCATGTGAGTAACAGGAGGCAGAACGGGACACACGGGGGGCAATAAACAACTGTCAGTTTGTGAAGTTGTCAGCGCTGTCAGATAGCTGTTTGTACGATGGCCCCGACACACAGCAGCATCATATGTCGATGCTGTCTTCAACATACGATGGGCTCTGAGAGGCCATCATATGTTGAAATGATCATATGCCGTGGCCATCATAAGTCGGGGGGTCACTGTACTCCTATCATGGGACATCCCCCGGCTGAGGGACTATTTTGGGACAGTTAGGACTACTACTCCCATCATGGACAGACTCTGCCCATGATGGGAGTTATAGTCCAGGGGCTGAGGGGCAGATTGCACCGGGTCACTCACTGCGCTGACCGCCAGCTCCTGTATACAGCTGTCCCAATTCATAATCGCAGCGAGACAGGAGCTCCGATTGGTAAATAGCTATTCACCCATCAGAGCTTCTGTCTTCTCCCGGCGGCGGCAATTATGATTTAGGAGTGGTGTATACTGCGCAGCGTAGCCGCATGTGCCGCCGGCTTTTACAGTTAATAAATTCAGATCGCAGCAGGTCTCTGGAGATTGACCTGCTGTGATCTGCCCCTCAGCCCCTGGACTATAACTCCATGATGGGAGTAGTTGTAGTACCACAGCGCTGAGGGATGGCACTTGCACATCCCCCGGCTGCGGGACTTTAAGGACTACTACTCCCATCGTGGACAGTCTCCATCCATGATGGGAGTTTAGTCCAGGGGCTGAGGTGCAGATCACAGCTGGTCATTCTCCAGAGACCCACTGAGATCCGTATTTATTAAGTTAACAAGCCGGCAGCACATGCGGCTACACTGCGCTGGAGCCGGTGGGGAATACTGTATACACAGACATAATTCATAATCGCCGCCGCAAGCTCTGATTGGTGAATAGCTATTCAACAATCAGAGCTCCTGTCTCCCAGCAGCTGCTATTATGAATTATGACAGTTATATAAAGGAGCCGGCGGGCAGTGAAGTGAGAATGACCCAGTGCGATCTGCCCCTCAGCCCCTGGCGATTATGAATTGTGAGATGTATACAGGAGCCTGGAGCCGGCAGGGTACTATGACTACTCCCATTATGGGACAGACTCTCCCATGATGGGAGTAGTAGTCCAAGGGTAGAGGGTCAGATCGAGCTACACAGTCCATTCCAGGCCTGAATCTGCTCTCATGAGTTTTGTATAATTGGAACAGAGCCTTTCTGGCAGTGTGTTCCTGTTGGAAGCCAACATTGGCTACACTAGTATAAATTTGATGTGTTTTTATTATGGACTCAAATACAATGAAGAGGACAATGGAATGCAGTGGAATTTCATGGATGGAATGGGTGTAGGGTGTCGGCAGGGCTGGCTCCATGAATGGTGGTTGATGCAAACAGCTGATTAGACAATCATTTGCTTTAGTCCGGTAAAAACCCATACAATAAGCCTTACACCTGAGTGATAAGAATGGAGGTGAGCAAGCAGTTCCTGTTAACTCCTATAGTAAAGCCATAAAACCAGCCCCTGCGGTGTTGGACACAATGGACTGCGAATTGTCCTGTCAGTCCACCAAGGTTTGGTTCTCGAGGAAATTTGGATGAACATCGGTCAACACAATATGGGACAACAAATAGGATCCCCCACTCAAGAAGACTTCAAAGAACAAGAACTGATTGCAATGCAAATAAACCACCTACAGGACGACAACAGTGTTTGCAGAACTGTTCTGATCCGCCATGGAGATGTCTTGGGATGGGCAATGTATGAGTTATGTGTGTGGATGACTGCTATATATGTTACTTATAGGATTATGAGAGAGAGAGAGAGAGAGAGAGAGAGAGAGAGAGAGAGAGAGAGAGAGAGAGAGAGAGAGAGAGAGCACTTCCTGCCCCCTTATCACCTTCCCCTCTTCCTTGCACCCCTCTCCCTTAATGAGTTAGAGTTCCCCTTTGTATTTATATGTATAGATTGTAATAAACCCCGATTAAAACCCAGTTGTCCTCAATTAGTAGGGCACCCTAAATACAAAAGCAGTTTCTACAGTTCCCAAACAGTCTTCAGCTGTTGCTTAACTACAGCCCCCATGATGGGAGTTGTAGTTTAGCAACAATTGGAGGCTCCCTGTTTATGAACACACTGCATTATGAGCGCTCTTCCCCAGGGTAGAGCACAAAAAATGTACTAACCCATATTTCTTGTCTTTTCTTCTCATTTCAGATACCTGAATGCAGAGGACTAAGTCAGATTTGATTGACTGCAACGAGGACCAGCGTATTTTTTAAATGTCAATAAAATGGTTAATGACGGCTGTGGGGGAGTGTTTTAAAAAAAAAAAATTTTTTTTTAGAATTGAATTTTCAGGCTTAGTGGAAGCAGTCATTAATGGATTCAGTCTATAAAAGTCAGGGCTTAGCGTTCGCCCCAAAATCAGTTGCCACAGGGGCGCCGGGAAGAGTCGGTACCAACAGGCCCGGAGCGTCGAAAAATGGCGCTCCAGGGTGGTAACAGGCTGGCGTTTAGGCTAGGGAGGGCCAGTAAAAATGGTCCTCACGCACCCTGGTAAAGTCAGGCTGTTGCTGCTTGGTTGGTATCTGGCTGATACTGAAAATAGGGAGAACCCTATTTTTTTTTTTTTTTTTTTCCATTTTAAATAAAAATAAATATGTTTGTGGTTCCCCCATTTTTTCATCAGCCAGATACCAACAAAGCAGCAACAGCCTGACGTTACCAGGGTGGGTGAGGACCATTGTTACTGGCCCTCCCCAGCCTAAATAATGCCAGCCTGTTACCACCTAAGCCCAGGAGTGCCATTTTTGCCGCTCCGGGCATGGTGGTATCGGCTCTTCCCAGCACCCCTGTGGCAGTGGGTAGTAACATAGTAACAGTTCATAAGGTTGAAAAAAGACCAGAGTCCATCAAGTTTAACCTATAACCTTAATAAGTCCCTACTGAGTTGATCCAGAGGAAAGCAAAAAACCCTCATACTAGAGGTAAAAATTCCTTCCCGACTCCAAATATGGCAGTCAGAATAAATCACTGGATCAGCATTCTGTCCCTATAAATCCAATATAACTAAAAAGCAATGTTCTTCCTCTCCAAAAATGCATCCACATCCCTTTTAACCCCTTAACGACGCAGGACGTATATTTACATCCTGCGCCGGCTCCAGCGATATGATGCGCGATCCCGCATCATATCGCGTCGGTCCCGGCACTCATCAACAGCCGGGACCCGCAGCTAATACCACACATCGCCGATCGCGGCGATGTGTGGTATTAACCCTTTAGAAGCGGCGGTCAAAGCTGACCGCCGCTTCTAAAGTGAAAGTGACCCAGCTGCTCAGTCGGGCTGTTCGGGACCGCCGCTGTGAAATCGCGGCGTCCCGAACAGCTTGCAGGACACCGGGAGGGCCCTTACCTGCCTCCTCGGTGTCCGATCGGCGAATGACTGCTCCGTGCCTGAGATCCAGGCAGGAGCAGTCAAGCGCCGATAATGCTGATCACAGGCGTGTTAATACACGCCTGTGATCAGGATGAGTGATCAGTGTGTGCAGTGTTATAGGTCCCTATGGGACCTATAACACTGCAAAAAAAAAAAAGTGTTAATAAAGATCATTTAACCCCTTCCCTAATAAAAGTTTGAATCACCCCCCTTTTCCCATAAAAAAAAAATAAAACCGTGTAAAAAAAAAAAAAAAAAAAAACATGTGGTATTGCCGCGTGCGTAAATGTCCGAACTAAAACTGCGGTTTAAAAAATATATCATTAATTAAACCGCACGGTCAATGGCGTACGCACAAAAAAATTTCAAAGTCAAAAAAAGCGCATTTTTGGTCACTTTTTATACCATTAAAAAATGTATAAAAAGTGATCAAAAAGTCCGATCAGAACAAAAATCATACAGATAAAAACTTCAGATCACGGCGCAAAATATGAGTCCTCATACCGCCCTGTACGTGGAAAACTAAAAAAGTTCTAGGGGTCAGAATATGACATTTTTAAACTTATAAATTTATAAATTTATCTGCATGTAGTTATGATTTTTACAAGAAGTGTGACAAAATCAAACCTATATAAGTTGGGTATCATTTTAACCGTATGGACCAACAGATTAATGATAAGGTGTAATTTTTACCGAAATATGCACTGCGTAGAAACGGAAGCCCCCAAAAGTTACAAAATGGCGTTTTTTCTTCGATTGTCGCACAATGATTTCTTTTTTCCGTTTCGCTGTGAATTTGTGGTAAAATGACTAATGTCGCTGCAAAGTAGAATTGGAGACGCAAGGTGGAAAATTTTTAGGTGGAAAATTGAAAGGGTTATGATTTTTAAAGGGTAAGGAGGAAAAAACGAAAGTGCAAAAACTGAAAAACCCCGAGTCCTTAAGGGGTTAAATCTTTTACAGAGTTCACCATGACCACCTCCTCCAGGAGAGAATTCCACAGTCTCAATGCTCTTACAGTTAAGAACCCCTGTCTGTAGAAACCTTCTTTCCTCTAAACACAAAGGTTGCCCCCTTGTTATAGATACAGTCCTGGGTATACATAGATCATGGGAGAGATATCTGTACTGTCCCCTGATATATTTATACATAGTTATTAGGTCTCCCCCTAAGCCTTTTTTCTGAACTAAATAACCCTAATTCTGATAATCTTTCTGGGTACTGTAATCCTCCCATTCCCGTATTACTTTGGTTGCCCGTCTTTGAACCTTCTCCAGTTCCACTATATCTTTCTTGTACACTGGTGCCCAGTACTGTACAGAGTATTCTATGTGTGGTCTGACTAGTGATTTGTACAGCGGTAGAATTATTTCCTTGTCGTGGGCATCTATGCCCCTATTGATGCTTCCCATGATTTTATTTGCCTTGGCAGCAGCTGCCTGACACTGGTCACTACAGCTAAATTTACTGTTAAGACTCCCAAGTCCTTTTCCACATCAGTCATCCCAGTCGTCCCGGATTTTTCCGCCCCATGTGCATTACCTTACATTTATCAGTGTTGAACCTCATCTGCCACTTCCCAGCCCAAACCACCAACCTATCCAGATCCATTTGTAACAGTGCACTGTCCTCTATAGTGTTTACCACTTTACAAAGTTTAGTATCATCTGCAAAGATTGCGACTTTATTATTAAACCCCTCTACAAGGTCATTAATGAATATATTAAAAAGGACAGGACCCAAGACTGACCCCTGTGGTACCCCACTAGTAGTCACCCAATCAGAATAAGTACCATTAACCCCTTAAAGACCGGGGGGGTTCCGTTTTTTATGGTGGCTTATTTTTTGCGCCACTAATTCTACTTTGTAATGACGTCAGTCACTTGCCCAAAAATCTACGGTGAAACGGAAAAAAAATCATTGTGAGACAAAATTGAGCCGTTTTGTAACTTTGGGGGATTCCATTTCTGCACAGTACATTTTTCGGTAAAAATCACACCTTATCTTTATTCTGTAGGTTCATACGATTAATATGATACCCTAATTATATAGGTTTGATTTTGTCATACTTCTGTAAAAAATCATAACTACATGCAGGAAAATTAATACGTTTAAAATTGTCATCTTCTGACCGCTATAACTTTTAAATTTTTCCGCGTATGGGGCGGTATGAGGGCTCAATTTTTGCACCGTGATCTGAAGTTTTTAACGGTACCATTGAAAGGACTTATTGAACGATTTTTTTTGCGCGTACGCCATTGACCGTGCGGTTTAATTAACAATATATTTTTATAATTCGGACATTTCCGCACACGGCGATACCATATATGTTTATTTTTATTTACACCTTTTTTTATGGGAAAGGGGGGGGGGGGGGTTTCAAACTTAATAGGGGAGGGGTTAAATGATCTCTTCACTTTTTTTTTGCAGTGTTATAGCTCCCATAGGGACCTATAACACTGCACACACTGATCTTTTACATTGATCACTGGTTTCTCATAGGAAAACAGTGATCGATGATTCTGC
The DNA here is from genome assembly GCF_029499605.1 of Hyla sarda. NCBI lineage: Eukaryota > Metazoa > Chordata > Amphibia > Anura > Hylidae > Hyla > Hyla sarda. The sequence continues at coordinate 183,856,170 of NC_079194.1, read as the reverse complement.
CGCTTAACTGCTCATGCCTGGATCTCAGGAACTGACCAGGCATTCGGCGATCGGACAGCAAGGAGGCAGGTAGGGACCCTGCTGCTGTCCTGTAAGCTGTTCAGGATGCCGCAATTTCACCGCGGCTATCCTGAACAGCTCCCTGAGCTAACCGGCATGGTTTCACTTTCATTTTAGAAGCGGCATTCAACTTTGAACGCCGCATCTAAAGGGTTCATAGCGCAAGGCACCGCGATCAATGCCGCGCGCTATTAGCCACGGGTCTCGGCCGCTGTTCGAGGCGTATCTCGACCGGATCGGGAGCGGACACATGATGTTCCAGTACGTCATGTGTCCTTAAGGGGTTAATAACCACCCTCTGTTTCCTATAGCAGATAACTTCTAGCCGATAGCTGATAACTTATACAGATATTCCGGTAAAAGTAATCGGCCTGAAAGATCACAGATTATCGTTATCGGCCATGAAAAATAGATATTGGTCGATCCCTGTCCCTGAATATTAAAAATAGGGGTCTGTCTATTACATTACTTAATTCCTTTAGAACACAGGGGGTGAATGCCATCTGGACCTGGCGATTTGAGATCGAGCAGACCAGAGCAGAAGATCGCCGATAACACTGATCTGTTCTATGTCCTATACATAGAACAGATCAGTATTAGCAATCATGGTATTGCTATGAATAGTCCCCTATGGGGACTATTCAAGTGTAAAAAAAAAAATGTAAAAAAATGTAAAAGTAAAAAAAAAAAAGTGAAAAATCCCCTCCCCCCAATAAAAAAGTAAAACGTCCGTTTTTTCCTATTTTACCCCCAAACAGAGTAAAAAAATAATCTTATAGACATATTTGGCATCGCCGCGTGCGTAAATGTCCGAACTATTAAAATAAAATGTTAATGATCCCGTACGGTGAACGGAAAAAAAAAAGTCCAAAATTGCTACTTTTTTAATACATTTTATTTTTTTTTTTAAATTATAAAAAATGTATTAAAAGTTTTTTATATGCAAATGTGGTATAAAAAAAAAAGTACAGATCATGGCGCAAAAAATGAGCCCCCATACCGCCACTTATACGGAAAAATAAAAAAGTTAGAGGTCATCAAAATAAAGGGAATATAAACATGCTAATTCGGTTAAAAAGTTTGATTTTTTTTTTTTTTTTTTAAGCACAACAATAATAGAAAAGTATGTAATAATGGGTATCATTTTAATCGTATTGACCCTCAGAATAAAGAACACATAATTTTTACCATAAATTGTACGGCGCGAAATCGAAACCTTCCAAAATTAGCAAAATTGCGTTTTTCTTTTTAATTTCCCCACAAAAATAGTGTTTTTTGGTTGCGCCATTCATTTGATATGAGTTATGTCATTACAAAGGACGACTGGTCGCGCAAAAAACAAGCCCTCATACTAGTCTGTGGATGAAAATCTAAAAGTTATGATTTTTAGAAGGCGAGGAGGAAAAAATGAAAACGTAAAATTAAATTGTCTGAGTCCTTAAGGCCAAAATGGGCTGAGTCCTTAAGGGGTTAAGAACAAACACACATTGGCTGGTGGTCTTAGGGAGAGATGAATATTTGGAAGTAGAGATTAAGGCCTTTTGGCAAATTTATAGAAACTTTGCAGATTAGGATAGTTTGGGATGAGTTTAAAGCTTTTTTTTTTTTTTTTTTAAGGGGGATACTATTTGCTGAGATTATTAAAAAAAAAGAAAAATAGGCTCTTAAAAGTAGAGAAGGAGATATTAAACTTTGTTAAAATGGCGGAAAGGGAGTTCTGACTCTAAAAATGTCTCTACCTTAAATAAATTGAGAACGGCCCAAGAGGATCTGGGAGCTTGGCAAAGGGAGAAAGCCCAGAATAAGCTTTTCTTTGCAGGACAAAAATATTTCTGTGAGGGAGGCAAGCCCAACTCTATGCTGGCTCGCATGGTAAAATCCCAGAGCTCTAGTCAGGTAAATGGCTCAATATATAACAAAGCTGGGGAATTGGAGGAGGATACTAATAAGGCAGCCGAGGTTAATGGCTTTTTTTTATAAATTGTATAAATCTGAGTCTCCGGTAGGGGGAACAGTTATTCAGCATTTTTTGAACAAAATAAATTTGCCCAGAGTCTCTAGCCAGCAGAGTCTCTAGCCAGCAGAGTCTAGGATTAGACTCCCCAATTGTTCTAAAAGAAGTGAGAGAAGTAATATTAGCCTCCTCGGAAAGGTCAGCCCCTGGGCCTGATGCGCTTCCGTTTGGCATATATAAAAAAAAATTGTTAATGCATTAGCACCTATAATTTTTGAAATCATGCGTCGTTGCTATGCACTGCACGGCGCGGCGCATGATGTCAGCGCGCCGCGCCATGCCGTGCATAACAACGACGCAGGGGACGCACACCGGAGGCCTGAAGCAGCGCGGACCCGACCCCGGCAACAGGTAATTATGCAACCGGGGATGGGGGAGGCAACGGGGCAGCGGCGTCGGCAATGGGTGCCGCTGCCCCTTCTCTCCCCTGGCTCTCTCCCCGGCACCGATAGTCAGGAGGACAGAACGGACAGCGGCGTCGATAGCCAGGGGGAGAGAAGGGCCGGCAGCAGCACTCTAGACCCCAGGAAAGGCAGGGGGAGAGAAGCCGGCAGCGACGGCCTCTCTTCCCCTGCCTTTCCTGGGGGTGTATCGGGGTATAAACGCGCACACACGCACCCTCATTTTACCATGGATATTTGGGTAAAAAAAATTTTTTACCCAAATATCCTTGGTAAAATGAGGGTGCGTGTTCTAGGCCGGTGCGTGGTATACCCCGATAAATACGGTAATTTTGCCCCAGGTTCTTTTTGTATTGAACGCTGCCCCAGTGTGGATCCCGGAATTTTGGTTTGATCAATTTCATAGAAAACTAAACCGGTTCATATGGGGGAGGAAACGTCCGAGACTCAAATATGAAGTTTTGTGTGCAAACGTAGATGAGGGGGGGCTGTGCGTCTCCAAACTTAACATTTTATTTTTTGTCCCGAATACTTAAATTTATACTAGGACAGGATAATACATTATGTTTACAACAGTGCTGCTTGATTAAGCATTCCAGCACACCATATCCCCTATACCCATTAGAGTCAAAACAAATACATTTTTTTCATATGGGAAGTTGATACTGAAGGGATGGTATCTAATGAAAAAAATTATAGGGGAGTTCACTCCTTTATGGTTTAATAAAAATCTCACAGAATTTTTGAAAATGGGGGACGCCACGTTTTGGATTAAACATGGGATCGAACATCACAAATAGTGGTGGGGGATAGGTTGCTAACTTTTAATGAACTAATTATTAAGTACTCACTAAATAGAAACCAATATTTTAGGTTTCTCTCATTGAGATACGCGGTTAATAGTTTGGGATTGAAGGAAGAATTGATCATTCAGAAGCACATAGTTTTAGATTTAATTAAAAATAATGTACAATGTAAGAAATTTATGGTCACAATGTGGATGGGCTATTGATTAAGGAAGGGGAGAAAAAAATTCAACTTGAAATACAGAACACTTTGGACTAAGTGGATGGGAGAAATATCGGACACTCAATGGCAGTGCATTTTGAAGAATTTACCTAATATCTCAGTTAATAACTACTGCTTTATGCAAGTCCGCATAATATATAATACTTATTTAGTGCCAAAACAATTAGCTAAGATGAACCCCCTACAGGGTTCCATGTGCCCAAGGTGTGCGTGGGATGAAGCAGACCTTGTCCACGTGCTATTGGGTTGTCGTAAGCGCTCTAGTTACTGGGCGGAGAATAGAGAAGTTATCAACCGGAAACTAGGGGTAAAAATAGAACTCACTGATAGACAAGTAATCTTAGAGGAATCTCTTCAAGGGGGCAACCACACACAGCTAATTAATAAGGTTTTGTTTTGTGCTAAATTGCTAATATTAAGGGTATGGCTCTCAGAGTCCCAAGTACTGAAGAATGGCTGACCCTGGTAGAAAAGAAATAAATTTGAATACCTCAAGGGCCAATCGTCTGACAAACAAAAGCAGAGATTGAAAAGGATGTGGGAACTGTGGTAGTTAAAAAAATTCTCCACTGCTTCAGGGAGGTAGGGGTAGGGGGTTCTTAAGTGATTGTACTATTAATGCTGTGAATTCATGCAACACCTGTCTGTGTAGCATCTGATGTATGGGTTCCCTGATGGGGATCGTGTTCTTTTTTTGTAATATGGATATAAAAAAAAAAATTTAAAAAAAAGTCTCCCATTTTAGTGTCAGTATTCTTGTTTTTGAGGACATTATCACAGTTTATATTGTATATGGGCTTCTGAGTTTGTCAAACTTTGCCTTTCTAAAGTTCATTGTTTTTGTGGCCTCTCGAGAGATTCCCTTATTGAAGAACAAGTTATAATGTATTACCGTATATTATGATCACCATTTACTAGGTGTCCTACTTGCACATTACTCACTCTGTCAGGTCTGTTGGTAAATTTTAAGTCTAGTAGGGCGCCCTCTCTGGTCAGGCCCCTGCACCACTTGGGACAGATAAGTGTCTTCAGCTATAGTCAGAAACCTGTTTCCTTTGAGATTCACAGGTCTCAGTCTCCCAGTTTATATCAGGATAGTTAACCCCTTAAGGACACATGACGTACTGGAACGTCATGTGTCCACTGCCGATCTATAACGCGGGGCCACGGCGTGGCCCCGCGTCATAGCGGTTCGGGCCCGGCCTCTAACAACGGCCGGGACCCGTGGCTAATAGCGCGCGGCATTGATCGCTGTGCCGCGCGCTATTAACCCTTTAGACGCGGCGTTCAAAGTTGAACGCCGCGTCTAAAGTGAAACCGAAAGCATGCCGGCTAGCTCAGTGGGCTGTTCGGGATAGCCGCGGTGAAATCGCGGCATCCCGAACAGCTGACAGGACAGCGGGAGGTCCCCTACCTGCCTCCTCGCTGTACGATCGCCGAATGACTGCTCAGTGCCTGAGATCCAGGCATGAGCAGTCATGCGGCAGAATCATCGATCACTGGTTTCTTATGAGAAACCAGTGATCAATGTAAAAGATCAGTGTGTGCAGTGTTATAGGTCCCTATGGGACCTATAACACTGCAAAAAAAAAGTGCAAAAAAAAAGTGAACAAACATCATTTAACCCCTTCCCTATTAAAAGTTTGAATCACCCCCCTTTTCCCATAAAAGAAAAAACACAGTGTAAATAAAAATAAAAATAAACATAAATGGTATCGCCGCGTGCGGAAATGTCCGAATTATAAAAATATATCGTTAATTAAACCGCACGGTCAATGGCGTGCGCGCAAAAAAATTCCAAAGTCCAAAATAGTGCATTTTTGGTCACTTTCTATATCATGAAAAAACCGCCCCATACACGGAAAAATAAAAAAGTTATAGGGGTCAGAAGATGACAATTTTAAACGTATAAATTTTTCTGCATGAAGTTATGATTTTTTCCAGAAGTGCGACAAATTCAAACCTGTATAAGTAGGGGATCATTTTAATCATATGGACCTACAGAATAAAGGTAAGGTGTCATTTTTACCGAAAAATGTACTACGTAGAAACGGAAGCCCCCAAAAGTTACAAAATGGCGTTTTTTTTTTTCAATTTTGTCTCACAATGATTTTTTTTCCCGTTTCACCGTAGATTTTTGGGCACAATGACTGACGTCATTACAAAGTAGAATTGGTGGTGCAAAAAATAAGCCATCATATGGATTTTTAGGTGCAAAATTGAAAGAGTTATGATTTTTTAAAGGCAAGGAGCAAAAAACGAAAATGCAAAAACGGAAAAAACCCCGGTCCTTAAGGGGTTAAAGTCCCCCATTATTATCACATCATTCTGATTTGCTGCCATGTTCATTTGCCTCAATAATTGATCTTCTGCCTCTTCCATTTTGTTTGGTGGCCTATAGCATACCCCCTATCAGAATTTTATTTTTATCTCCATATATTTCTACCCATATTGACTCCACATTATCGTTTCCCTCCCATATATCCTCCCGCACTGTGGCCTTCAGACTGGACTTTACATTGTCCGATCCTTCCTGAATAGACTATAACCCTGTATGTTGACCGCCCAGCCACTATGTCATAATTCTCCTCAAACATCAACCCCTCATGTTCATCTGTTTTATTGGTCAGACTTCTGGCATTAGTCAATATGCAAATCAATGGTGTAAGTTTTTTCTTCCTATGAAGCCTATCCCTATTAAATATTCTAACCCCTCCGCTCCACCCCCAGGTACATTAATAAGTCCCCCCGCTCTATATTTTGCTGTACAATTTACGGTAAAAATGAAATACAACGCAATACAATTAAAATGATACCCATGAGTACATACTTTCCTATTGTACTGCTTTAAAAAAAAAATCTCAAGCTTTATTAGTACATTTAAAATCCCTCTATTTTTGACAACCTATAACTCATTTTGCCGCATGAGGGCTCTTTTTATTGGTACCACATGTGCATATATAAAACTTATTACATTTTTATTCATTTTTTTTAATCGCCATATGGGATCATTAAATGGGCACTCTCATTAAAACAATTTTTTGCTATTATACTCCTTATGGTAAATAAAAAAAAAAGATTTCTAATATACTTTGGGGGGAAAAACAACGTTTTCTATGTTTTATTTGTGCTTAAAAAAAAAGCTCAAGAGCACATTTTCCCCCATCTTATACACAGACTTAGGACCGAAGCACAAACATAGGAAGTGCAGCCTGGAGTGCTAAAGGGGGGGTCCAACCAACCGTATATGGCAGTTAAGTGTGAGAGGGTTTCTTATTGGATGAGGTTGGACACACCCCTCAGCACTCCAGGCTGCACTTTGTGTTCGGACCTCAGACCTAGGTCTGCGTATAAGTTGGGGGAAAATGTGCTCGAGCATTTTTAAGCACAAATAAAATATTGAAAATGTCATTTTTTTAAACAAAGTATATTAGAAATATTTTTTATTTACCATAAGGAGTGCAATAGCAAAAATAAACTTTTTTGGGGGGGTAAAATGGGAAAAAGGGACAATTTACATTTTTATTCGGGGGGGGGGGGGGGAGAGGGGATTTGTTCACTTTTATTTTTTACACACAATTTGTTCCCATAGGGGACTATTTATTGTAATCACTTGATTGCAGATACTGAACAGTGCTATGCATAGAGCATAGCACTGATCAGTATTATCGGCTATCTTCTGCTCGATCGCAGACCAGAGCGGTAGCGCTGTGGGCAATCCGATCCTCCATTTTAGTGACCGCACTGTCGCAGATGCCGTGATCTGTATTGATCATGGCATCTGAGGGGTTAATGGCACACATCAGTGCAATCGCTGATGTGCGCCATTACTGGCGGGTCACTGGCTGCTAATTGCAGCCGGAACCTGCCACGCATTTTACGCCCCAAATTTTACGTCCTGCATTGTTAAGGGGTTAATATAAATGATAAGCTAAATGCAGAATTCAGCACCCATACATCAATTACACCCTCTCAAACTGCACTTGTTACAGGTTTTATTAGAACCTGGTGGAAGCATTCTTACTTAAAGAAGAAGTATCATGGACCAAGTCACCAATTTTTTATTATATCATGTGAAAGTGCATCAGCTCATCATTCTGACAATCTGCTCCTCATGTATCTCACCCTCTCCCTTCTCCTGTAATCCCCTCTGAAAGATCGGTACTTCCTGGTCCATGGAGGTCCCTGGCTTCCTGTCTCCCATAATGCCTTTCAGTTCATCACAGAAGTAGCCCAGCCTAGACCAGTGCTTCCTAACCAGGGTGCCTCCAGCTGTTGTGAAACTACAACTCCCAGCATGCCTGGGAGTTTTAGTTTTGCAACAGCTGAAGGCACCCTGGTTGGGATACACTGACCTAGACACTGATCACTTTCCTAACAGCAGGCTCAGTGTTTCCCCTCCCCCTGCTTCTATTCTCAGGACATGGTTCTTTCAGACTGACCTGCTGTCAGATTGTGATCAGTGCAGGGGAAAGCAGGGATCTCCCCCTCCCCCTCTGCTTCTTCTCGGGACATTGGGACATCGTTCTTGCTGTTATAAACACTGAGCTGGCTGTCAGATGCTTCCCTGCTGAGGAGATGAAGACACGTGAGCTCAGCTCACTGGGGCTTCTATGATTGGCTGAAGCTGCACATGGGAGGTTCCCTTGCCGTGCACAGAGCTGGCTAAGCTGCAGAACTATGGGAAATTGTGACATCACGGCCCCCAGCATAATGCAGCTCAATGGGGGGTCGCAAGTCATCAGAACAGGGAGCTGCTGAACTTCCTCTCTGAACAAAGAAGCTAAAAAAACAGGTTTTACTTACAAGATAGGTAAAGTCAGTGATTTACAAAGTGATATAACTTTTGCTTCTGCATTTAAAACACAATACTATTTCTACATGGGACTTCTCCTTTAAAGGGGTACTACCGTGGAAACTTTTTTTTTTTTTTTTTTTTTTTTAAATCAACTGGTGCCAGAAAGTTAAACAGATTTGTAAATCACGTCTAATAAAAAAAATCTTAATCCTTCCAGTACTTTTTAGGGGCTGTATACTAAAGAGAAATCCAGAAAGAAATGCACTTCCTGTGATGTCCTGACCACATTGCTCTCTGCTGTCCATTTTAGGAACTGTCCAGAGAAGCATATGTTTGCTATGGGGATTTTCTTCAGTTCCTAGAAAGGACAGCAGAGGTCAGCATAGAGCATTGTGGTTAGGAAATGACAGGAAATGCATTTCTCATTTTGATTTCTCTTTAGTATACAGCCCCTAAAAAGTACTGGAAGGATTAAGATTTTTTTAATAGAAGTGATTTACAAATCTGTTTAACTTTCTGACACCAGTTGATTTATATAAAAAAATAAAAAAAAAAAAAAAAAAGTTTTCCACGGTAGTACCCCTTTAAGCAAGGCAAGAGGCAGGCTTTAATTTTACCTTAATCGAATCAAGTTAAGAAGACTGTCCCTCAACTTTCAAATAATAGCCTACCCTCAACTACGCAGTACCAATAGTGTTAAAATAAATAAATAAATACACACCCAAGGCTTTCATTTGAAAATAAATCTCTATAGCTTCTCTATACATTGTGAATACAGCATAGATTAAAGGAAGCATGAATACAGGTGGTGACATAATACAGCTTTCTTCCTCTGACCACTCTTTTCTTCCCATCCCCCAGTTTGAGGCTTCCTTCTGTACTCACACCCCCCCCCCTCTCTCTCTCAAGCACAATGCAGGATCGTGTTGCTCTTAACATCAATGCTTGGATCCTATTACCTCACTCAATGCAGCTTTTGAATAAAGCAGAACAGCTTATTCATGGTGGGGGAGAGATGCGGCAAAGGGCTTGTACAATACAAACTGACAGGCTGGCTTCAAGAACACATTGTAGAAGACATGAAACAATGTCCTACCAAGCCTTTAGGTTACACAAGAAGTTTACATTTACTTTTTTCTAAAGGTCTCAAGATAAATATGTAACGGAACACTGTACAAAACAATGACCATCACATGCTACACAGAAGCCTACAGAAATACTAAGTTACCAGTATATTTCCTCTTAAAGGGTACCTCTCATCAAATAAACTTTTGATATATTTTAGATTAATGAATGTTGAATAACTTTCCAATAACATGTTAATGAAAAATATGCTTCTTTCTATTGTATTTTTCCCGATCAGTCCTGTCAGCAAGCATTTCTGACTCATGGAGTCCTAAACACTCAGAGCTGCAAGCCTGCTTTGTTCACAGCCAAACAGGCTGTGAACAAAGCAGGCTGGCAGCTCTGAGTGTTCTCCTTTGTGAACAAAGCAGACTGGCAGCTCGTAGTGTTTAGGACTCCAACATGAGTCTGAAATGCTTGCTGCCAGGACTGGTAGGGAGACCTCTAGTGGTCATTACTTCAAAGTGGAAAATTAAATAGAAAGAAGCATATTTTTTAATAACATGCAATTGTAAAGTTATTCTGCATACATTAATCTATAATATATCAAAAGTTTTTTTGATGAGAGGTACCCTTTAAAGCAACAACCACAAACAGACAAAGATCCAAAAGTGGTATAGGGGGCCTTCAATCACTTATTTGTGTAGATTTATCTTTATTGTTAGGTAGGGTCATATGTGCCATATTTTTCTGCATATTTTCTGCAGCCAAGTCAAAGGGTAGAAAATTATGCAGCAGCAAAATACGGCACGTGACCCTACCCTTAGTGCGAGATAAAAACACTACCCCCTCAAAAGCATCATGCTATGAATAGGCAGTGGGACTGATCAGGCTGGGTTTACATGTAGCAACAGTGCCACATGATCAATTACAGGAGGCAAAACTCCATGGGGGAGGGGAGATTTATCAAGAGTCGCACAAAAAGTCGCATGTGCGCGCCTATGCAATATTTTGTGCGACTTCTTGCAGCGGCGGCAGGGGGGAGATTAGCAGCGGTGGCGGCAGATGAGCAGCAGCGGCGGCAGGGGGGAGATGAGCAGTAGCGGGGAGATGAGCAGCAGCGGCGGCAGGGGGGAGATGAGCAGCAGCGGGGAGATGAGCAGCAGCGGCGGCATGGGGGGAGGGGGAGATGGGGGAGATGAGCAGCGGCGGCGGCAGGGGGGAGATGAGCAGCGGCGGCGGCAGGGGGGAGATGAGGAGCGGCAGCGGGGGGAGATGAGCAGCGGCAGCGGGGAGAGATGAGGAGCAGCGGCAGCGGGGAGAGATGAGGAGCAGCGGCAGCGGGGAGAGATGAGGAGCAGCGGCAGCGGGGAGAGATGAGGAGCAGCGGCAGCGGGGAGAGATGAGGAGCAGCGGCAGCGGGGAGAGATGAGGAGCAGCGGCAGCGGGGAGAGATGAGGAGCAGCGGCAGCGGGGAGAGATGAGGAGCAGCGGCAGCGGGGAGAGATGAGGAGCAGCGGCAGCAGGGAGAGATGAGGAGCAGCGGCAGCAGGGAGAGATGAGGAGCAGCGGCAGCAGGGAGAGATGAGGAGCAGCGGCAGCAGGGAGAGATGAGGAGCAGCGGCAGCAGGGAGAGATGAGGAGCAGCGGCAGCAGGGAGAGATGAGGAGCAGCGGCAGCAGGGAGAGAGAGGAGCAGCGGCAGCAGGGAGAGTGAGGAGCAGCGGCAGCAGGGAGAGTGAGGAGCAGCGGCAGCAGGGAGAGTGAGGAGCAGCGGCAGCAGGGAGAGTGAGGAGCAGCGGCAGCAGGGAGAGTGAGGAGCAGCGGCAGCAGGGAGAGTGAGGAGCAGCGGCAGCAGGGAGAGTGAGGAGCAGCGGCAGCAGGGAGAGTGAGGAGCAGCGGCAGCAGGGAGAGTGAGGAGCAGCGGCAGCAGGGAGAGTGAGGAGCAGCGGCAGCAGGGAGAGTGAGGAGCAGCGGCAGCAGGGAGAGTGAGGAGCAGCGGCAGCAGGGAGAGTGAGGAGCAGCGGCAGCAGGGAGAGTGAGGAGCAGCGGCAGCAGGGAGAGTGAGGAGCAGCGGCAGCAGGGAGAGTGAGGAGCAGCGGCAGCAGGGAGAGTGAGGAGCAGCGGCAGCAGGGAGAGTGAGGAGCAGCGGCAGCAGGGAGAGTGAGGAGCAGCGGCAGCAGGGAGAGTGAGGAGCAGCGGCAGCAGGGAGAGTGAGGAGCAGCGGCAGCAGTGAGAGTGAGGAGCAGCGGCAGCAGGGAGAGATGAGGAGCAGCGGCAGCAGGGAGAGATGAGGAGCAGCGGCAGCAGGGAGAGATGAGGAGCAGCGGCAGCAGGGAGAGATGAGGAGCAGCAGGGAGAGATGAGGAGCAGCAGGGAGAGATGAGGAGCAGCAGGGAGAGATGAGGAGCAGCGGCAGCAGGGAGAGATGAGGAGCAGCGGCAGCAGGGGGAGATGAGGAGCAGCGGCAGCAGGGGGAGATGAGGAGCAGCAGCGGCAGCAGGGGGAGATGAGGAGCAGCAGGGGGAGATGAGGAGCAGCAGGGGGAGATGAGGAGCAGCAGGGGGAGATGAGGAGCAGCAGGGGGAGATGAGGAGCAGCAGGGGGAGATGAGGAGCAGCAGGGGGAGATGAGCAGCAGCAGCAGCGGCGGCGGCCACCAACCTGTATCAACCACCCACCCAAGGGTTGCAACTACAACTCCCAACATGCCCTCACTGTAAGGGCATGCTGGGAGTTGTAGTCTTGCAACAGCTAGTGTGCTGGCGGTAGATGCGGCTGACATTTTAACACCAGGGTGCCTCCAGCTTTTTCTAAACTAAAACTCCCATCATGGACATTTTAATTTAAAACGGGGTGTCTCAAGCTGTTGCTAAACTACAACTCCCATCATTGTAGTTGCAGCTTGGCAACAGCTTGATTATTGCTGTTCCTAAACTACAACTCCTATTTTGAGCTAAACTGAAGGCTCAATGTTGCTAAATTAATACGCCCATCATTCCCAGACAGCCAAATGCGGTCTGGAAATAATGGGGGTTGTAGCTGAGCAACAGCTGGAGGCCCCCTGTTTGAAAACACTGACACAGTATATAGTGAGGATGGCATATCCTAAACTGCAATAGCAAAAATGTTTACATCACAAATACATGTTTGTGTGGTTGCATGGCTGTTCTTGGAGGTATGGCAGATGCAAATCAGATAGAGGAGATCTTGGTTTACAGGATTTCTTGCCCATGGGGAACATAAAAGGTTACTGTGAAGCAGCAAGCATACAGATTGTGGGAGTAATAGATCACTATTGTATTTGCAGACCTCTTTAATACAAGGAGAAACAAGTTCTAGCAGTGGCGAAAGCTAACTCACAAAAACCAATGTAAGCACCACAAAAAAGACTAAATAAATTATGTAGGGTAGAAATGAAAAGATTCAAATCCAAGCAGCAATTCAACCTTCTACATTGCCTTGACCTGTTGGAAATAAAGCAGAACAGAGGATACTAAACATTTCTCAGCCTCTCACTAGAACTGCGTAGGTGTTGAATTCTCAACAAATCACCTTAGCAACTGCTCTAAACATATGTGCAGCAAGATCAGCCAATACAGATCTGCAAATAGGGCGAAAGTAAAAAAAAAAATATTAAAACTAGGGGTGGAAAAAAGCCGTGCTATGGAAAAAATAGAAACTCCTTACACCACCAAAAAGCAAGCAAATGAAATATTGATAGAATTATACAGTTATTTTAACCCCTTAAGGACCGGGGTTTTTTCCGTTTTTGCATTTTCGTTTTTTGCTCCTTGCCTTTAAAAAATCATAACTCTTTCAATTTTGCACCTAAAAATCCATATGATGGCTTATTTTTTGCACCACCAATTCTACTTTGTAATGACGTCAGTCATTGTGCCCAAAAATCTACGGTGAAACGGGAAAAAAAATCATTGTGAGACAAAATTGAAAAAAAAAAACGCCATTTTGTAACTTTTGGGGGCTTCCGTTTCTACGTAGTACATTTTTCGGTAAAAATGACACCTTACCTTTATTCTGTAGGTCCATATGATTAAAATGATACCCTACTTATACAGGTTTGAATTTGTCGCACTTCTGGAAAAAATCATAACTTCATGCAGAAAAATTTATACATTTAAAATTGTCATCTTCTGACCCCTATAACTTTTTTATTTTTCCGTGTATGGGGCGGTATGAGGGCTCATTTTTTGCGCCGTGATCTGAAGTTTTTAACTGTACCATTTTTGCATTGATAGGACTTATTGATCGCTTTTTATTCATTTTTTCATGATATAAAAAGTGACCAAAAATGCACTATTTTGGACTTTGGAATTTTTTTGTGCGCACGCCATTGACCGTGCGGTTTAATTAACGATATATTTTTATAATTCGGACATTTCCGCACGCGGCGATACCATTTATGTTTATTTTTATTTTTATTTACACTGTGTTTTTTCTTTTATGGGAAAAGGGGGGTGATTCAAACTTTTAATAGGGAAGGGGTTAAATGATGTTTATTCACTTTTTTTTTGCAGTGTTATAGGTCCCATAGGGACCTATAACACTGCACACACTGATCTTTTACATTGATCACTGGTTTCTCATAAGAAACCAGTGATCGATGATTCTGCCGCATGACTGCTCATGCCTGGATCTCAGGCACTGAGCAGTCATTCGGCGATCGGACAGCGAGGAGGCAGGTAGGGGACCTCCCGCTGTCCTGTCAGCTGTTCGGGATGCCGCGATTTCACCGCGGCTATCCCGAACAGCCCACTGAGCTAGCCGGCATGCTTTCGGTTTCACTTTAGACGCGGCGTTCAACTTTGAACGCCGCGTCTAAAGGGTTAATAGCGCGCGGCACAGCGATCAATGCCGCGCGCTATTAGCCACGGGTCCCGGCCGTTGTTAGAGGCCGGGCCTGAACCGCTATGACGCGGGGCCACGCCGTGGCCCCGCGTTATAGATCGGGAGTGGACACATGACGTTCCAGTACGTCATGTGTCCTTAAGGGGTTAAGGCAACAAACATTACCAGTAGTCTGTGTGATATTAACCCTTTATGTTTCGGCCTTAACACCACAGTGACTATTTTTGCTAGTTAACAAAGAGACACTCGGCACCACTAGGTTACCGTTCACTAACACGCCTGGGTGTCTGACTGAGCATGGTCCCTAAAAGCTGCTGAAGAACTTCTATAGGTGCGGTCACGCAGATAAACAGATGTTATGATGCAGTAGCATAAAAGATGAAGCAGAGCACTCACCAAGTTCTATACAGGTGCTTCTTTATTGCTTGTCAGAACAAAACTGGGTTAGACATACAGGGGAGCAGATAGATGAGACGCAGGGGTATGGAGCTGGTGATGGACCGTTGCGCACCGAAGCGCTTAGTCAGGACAGAGCGACTATTTTTTGCATTTTGTTTTAAAATTCACCACTCACTTTTCACCTACAGACCCGTATGAGGGCTTGTACTTTGTAATGATCTAACTCATTTGAACCTATAGTGGTGCAAAAAAAAAAAAATGATGCCACAATATTGAAATAGTGCACTGCATGATTAAAATGACATGTTATAGTTACACGCTGTAGGTCAAATGGGATAATACACTTTATATAGGTTTTATTTTACTACTTTTAAAACAATCTAAAAAAAATTTGTATGAAAATTAGTATGCTTAAAATTGTCCACTTCTAACCCTTATAACTTTTTTCCACCATTCATTTTCTACGCCGGGATCTGTAGCTTTTATCAGTACCATTGTGATTTCATAGGACTTTCTGATCACTTAAGTTTTCTGGTATATGAAGGAGCTATTTAAAAAAAAAAAAAAAAAAAAAAAATAAAATCACCAATTCTTGATTTTGGCTTTTTTTTCCCTTACACTTTTTCAGTTCACTGTGCACTTGCACTATAGTTATATTTTAATAGTTCTGACATTTCCACACGCGGATAGGCACCCCTTATTCAAGCTGCTGAAAATGAATGTATTCCTGGAAAGCCATTCAGATGGCATGAGGCAGGTAGGTACCCCTACGGCTGTCATCCAGTTGATCGGGACCTTGTAATTACTCCAATTGATCCAAATCTGACCATTATAGTGCATTATACTCTAGCTCTGCCTTCTTTAGCAGCAGTTTCTCATTGTCTTCAAAGACTGTTTAACGTAAAAGAACATAAATATACATTATCCTACCTGAAAGGGTTGACGCCCATGACGTAATCCCTTCAAATCCTTCACTAAGAAGCCTGTGCAGAGTGTCTGTGTGCGCTTCCACTGTCAGCAGCTCCTCCAGCACTTTCAGTCAGAGGCACCTGTGCCACTGGCCCTTACCCACACAAGGCTGCATTAATGGTGGGAGCCGTAGTGGATAATGTGCCATGGCCTGTCTGTTCAGCCTTTCATCCAGCATGAAGATCTAGGGCAATTTTTCCTAACCAGGGTACCTCAGGATGTTGCAAAACTACAACTCCCAGCATGCCTGGTTGGGAAACACTGATCCAAGGGATGGAAGCAATAAAGATGTGGCTGTAAAGAAAACACTGCACTGCTGCCACCAAGGTTGGTGCTTGTGGAGCTGCTGTGTGCACTTCTTAGTGAAATAGTGCAAGTCATGGATGATAAGCAGTGTATAACAATTGATCTCTCATGAAAAAGTTAAAGGCAGCTAACTGGGCTGGCCATAATTCTTGTCTCTGCTTTCCCCAACTTCTAAATGGTATATAGGGCTACATAAAGGGGTACTCCGGCACTTAAGACATCTTATCCCCTATCCAAAGTATAGGGGATAAGATGCCTGATAGTGGGGGTCCCGCCGCTGGGGACCCCCGTGATCTTTCACACTGCACCCCGTTATAATCAGTCCCCGGAGTGTGTTCACTCCGGGTCTGATTACTGTCGATCACGTGTGACGTCACACTCCGCCCCCTCAATGCAAGCCTATGGGAGAGTCTCCTAGGACTGTATCCATCTTTTCCAGCCCACGGGAGCACCTGAAAGCTGAATTTATGCAGGATAAGTCAGAAACTGCTGAGCCGAGAAGTTCATGACGAATCAAATTTAATGTAAGTTCGCTCATCTCTAAGAAATTTCGGCAGAAAATTCTAACCAGTCCCGACCTATGACAGACATGTCTGTCATGGGTCGGGTGAGGACTTTGCAATGAATCATTCTTCTCTCACTTGAGCTGCAGAGGGGGTGTGGCCTCTCAGCCAATCACAGCAGCTCACACTGCCTGCTCTCTGTGTTCGGAGATCTTCACACTGGGAGCTCACACAAAGCCCCCCTTTTCACTTCCTGTATTCCGACTGAGAGCTGCTGTTCCTACCGTCGGAAAGACTATAGTAACAGGTGGGTGACATTTTATGAGGCCCTCTAGTGGCCACTTTTATAGGATCGGTTTTCTAAGGGAAACTGGAAAAAAATAATGAAATAGTATTAGAGATATATTTTCGATAGCTCTTATTTTTAAAAATGTGGTTTTTGGTGACATTGGCCATTTAAAGATAATGACAGGTTATCTTGTTAAAGGAGATATCCAGTGCTGAAAAACTTATCCCCTATCCTAAGGATAGGGGATAAGTTTCAGAACGCGGGTAGTCCGACCTCTTGGGGCCCCCCACGATCTCCTGTACGGGGCTCCGGCAGTCCACGGAAAGGGGGCGTATTGACCACCGCACGAAGCGGCGGCTGACACGCCCCCTCAATATAACTATGGCAGAGCCTGAGCGCTGCCTTCGGCAATCTCTGACACTGCCATAGTGATGTACTAAGGGGGCGTGTCAGCCAGCGCTTCGTGCGGTGGTCGACACCGGCTATCTGGTAATGTACAGATCACCACAGGGCCCCCAGCGGTTGCACCCCCCGCAATCAGAAAATTATCAGTTATAAGTTTTCAGCATTGGACTATCCTCCCAGTTCACACCCATCATGTTAATTCCCCCCTGCCTTAATTTTTTTTATTATTTTCTAATTTAGTACCTTAATAATGCTGTTTTTTTCTGCTCCGTCTCAGACATTCAGACTGGGAAGGGGTGTTCCCCAGCAGGTGTGACATCTGAAGACATACAGGGGAGAATCTCCCCCCTTACTCTGCTACACAAAGCCCAGAGCACAGGGATGTGGAATTCCTATCGCCCGACGCCCGGGACAAGACGTTTTGGGCGCCGGGCAGGTGAATTTGTCCGGCCCTTAGCCCGGCTTCGGGCAAGCAGGGCCGGACCAGCCAAGTCGCCGGGACCTCTGCAGTCTGTATAGAGCGGGCACCCAACTCCTGCCTGCTCCATACTCTGCAGCCCCCGGCTGTGTCCTCCGATGCAGAGCAGGGGAGATGAGAAGCTGTGTATGTCTTCTCTCCCCTGCTCTGCAGACGTGCGGGGGGAGATGAGGGGGCGTGGCTTGTTGCTCCCCGTGCAGACCTGCGTCCTCTGCCTTCACTCCCCCCAGCTGTAGCTTCGGAGAGCTGAGGGGAGGAGGCATGTCTGCACGGGGAGACTGCGTGCAGCGCTCTGCAGTGTGTATGGAGCGGGCTCGGGATTCCTGCCCGCTCCGTACTCTGCAGCCCCCGGCTGTTCTCAGTAGCCGGGGCTGCCGCTAATAGCCAGCATGCGGCGATCGCCGCGGCTGGCTATTAACCCTTTAGATCGCCGCTGTCAAAGCGGACAGCGGCTTCTAAAGGGACATGTGAATGCTCCCTGGTGGGCTAGATCGCCCCCCCCCCGCAGCGCGTTCGCAGGGGGGCGATCCACTATAGAGGTAGCTGGAGGGCTTACCTCTGTTCCCTCCTGTCCCGGCTCTGTCATTGATGGAGCCTGGCTGGACCAGGCTCTATCAATGGATCACAGAGCACACAGATTAATAGAGTTCAATAGAACTCTATTCATCTGTCTGAGGAATCTAATGATTCCTCATATAAAAGTGTAATAAAGTGTTACAAAAAAAAGTTTTAATAATGGTTTGAAAGACACACATTAACCCAGTGGTCTTCAAACTGTGGCCCTCCAGATGTTACAAAACTACAATTCCCAGCATGCCAAGACAGCCATTGGCTGTCCGGGCATGCTGGGAGTTGTAGTTTTGCAACATCTGGAGGGCCACAGTTTGAAGACCGCTGCATTAACCCCTTCCATGTTAAAAGTTTAAATCACCCCTTTTCCTATATAAAAACAAGTAAACATAATAAAAATAAAACATATTTGGTATCGCTTCATGCGTAATTGTACAACCTATTAAAATATAACATTATGTATCCCGTATGGTAAATGTAAAAAAATACCAAACCACAGATTTGCAATTTTTATAACATCTCAGAAAAAAAAAAGTTAAAAAGCGATTAAAAAGTCAGATCAATACCAAAATGGTACCGATACAAAAGATTATGGTGCAAAACATGAGCCCTTATACAGCCTGGTATGTGGGGAAAAAATATAAAGCTACAGGGGTTAAAAAATGGCAATTCGAAAAAATTAGAAAAAGTCCTGAATTAGTAAAACATGACGTAAACTATACAAATCTGTTATTGCTGTAATCAGGCGGCCTAAAGTATAAAACTAACATGTTTCCTCAACCACAAGGTAAATGGCGCAGAAAAGAAAACCACCAAAGCTGCTAAATTATCTTTTACTATTTCAATATCACTTCCCTAAATAAATAAATAAATATTATATATATATATATATATATATATATATATATATATATATATATATATATATATTTATTTTTTGGTTCAGAGAATATGTTAGTGAAAAATTAAAAGGTATCCTTATAGTAGGTAGTTATGGATATAGGGCAAGGAGGAAAAAAAAAATGAGCGTAAAAGCGAAAATTGGCCCGGACAAGTAGATTTTGCTCCATTTAAGACCCGTGGACAAGTAGTTTTTTAATAAAATTTCCACACCCCTCGAGCAGTTCAGTGTGAGATGAGCTATGATTGGCTCTGGACAAGTAGAGACAGCTAGTGACAGCTTTTTTTAAAACACATAAAACTTCATTTTTTTACCCCTTAACGACAATGGACGTAAATGTACGTCATGGTGCCGTGGTACTTAACGCACCATGACGTACATTAACATGCCGCCATGACCGCGAGAACCGGAGAGGTGATCATGTCATGCGGGGCAGGTCCCGGCTGCTATCAGCAGCCAGGGACCCGCCGATAATGGCGGACATGCGTGATCATGTGGATGACCACCATTAATGCCTCAGATGCCGTGATCAATACAGATCATGGCATCTGCGGCAGTGCGGTACTTTAAATGGATGATCGCCCGCAGCCCTGCTGCGGGGATCAGATCATCCAGCATGGCAGCCGGAGGTCCCCTCACCTGGCTCCGGCTGGCTCCCGGGGTCTTCTGCTCTGTCTGAGATCGAGCAGATTAGAGCAGAAGATGACCGATAATACTGATCAGTGCTACGCCCTATGCATAGCACTGAACAGTATTAGCAATCAAATGATTGCTATAAATAGTCCCCTATGGGGACTATTAAAGTGTAAAAATCTAAAAATAAATAAAAGTACAAAAATGAAAAATAAAAAGTAAAAAAAAATTATTTGAAAAATCCCCTCCCCCAATAAGTAAAATGTTCTTTTTCCCATTTTACCCCCCAAAAAGCGTTAAAAAAAATGAATGCACATATTTGGTATCGCCATGTGCGTAAAAGTCAACTGTTAAAATATATTGTTAATTATCCCTTACGGTGAACGGCGTGAACGTTAAAAAAAAAAAAAGTCCAAAATTGCTGCTTTTTTGTCACATTTTATTCCAAAAAAATGTAAAAAAAAAAAAAAAAAAAAAAAAAATTATAAAAAAGTACAACCTAAGCAAAAGTGGTACTGATTAAAACCACAGATCATGGTGCAAAAAATGAGCCCTCATACCACCCCATATACAGAAAAATTAGAAAGTTATAGGTGGTCAAAATAGGGCAATTTCAAACACACTAATGATTATTATTATTATTTTTTTTTTAAAGCGGTACAATTATAGAAAAGAATATAATCATGGGTAGCATTTTAACCGTATTTACCCACAGAATAAAGAAAACATCTCATTTTTACTGTAAAGTGTACAGCGTGAAAACAAAACCTTCCAAAATTTGCTAAATTGCCGTCTTATCAATTTTCCCACTAATATTTGTTTGGTTGTGCCGTGCATTTTATGCTAAAATAAGTGATGTAATTACAAAGTACAATTGGTGACACAAAAGAGGTGTCAGCAGAGAGCACTGTGGTCAGACCAAAGAAATTCAAAAAGAAAAGAAATCCCTCTGTAGTATACAGCAGCTGATAAGTAATGGAAGAATAAAGATTTTTACATAAAAGTAATTTACAAATCTGGTTAACTTTCGACCATTAAGTTTTCTACCGGAGCACCCCTTTAAGAGGTTAATGCTTTGTTGGCCTTTAACTGGCCACTATTAGGAACACCTGTTTAACCCCTTGGGGACGGAGCCCATTTTGACCCTGAGGACCAGAGAATTTTTTGCACATCTGACCACTGTCACTTTAAGCATAAATAACTCTGGGATGCTTGTACTTAACCCCTTAAGGACGCTGCTCATTTTCACCTTAAGGACGGAGCCATTTTTTACAATTCTTACCACTGTCACTTTATGCATTAATAACTAAGATGCTTATACTGATTATTCTGATTCTTTTTCGTGACATATTGTACTTTATTTTAGTGGTAAATTTTTGTTGTTCCTTGAATCCTTTCTTGGTGAAAAATCCCAAAATGTCATGAAAATTTAGCATTTTTCTAACTGAAGTTCTCTGCTTGTAAGGAAAATGCATATTCGAAATTTTATATTGATTCACAAATACAATATGTCTACTTTATGTTGGCATCATACAATTTACCTATTTTTACTTTTTGAAGACATTAGAGGGCTTCTAAGTATAGCAGCAATTTTCAAAATGTTCATGAACATTTCAAAATCTGAAGGGACATGTTACGGAACTACTGCACTGGTCAGAACTGCAGTATAGGCATGCTGGGAGTTGTAGTTTTGCAACATCTGGAGGGCTACCGTTTGGGCACCACTGTATATAGTGGTCTCCAAACTGTGACCCTCCAGATGTTGCAAAACTACAACTCCCAGCATTTGGCTGTCTGGGCATGCTGGGAGTTGCAGTTTGGCAAGCACTAGGAAGGCAGCAGTAAATCTCGCTTTACTGCCACCTTCCTTGATGCTCCGCGCCGTCACCTCCCTACCTGCGCCGCTCATCTCCGCTGATGCCACCGATGATAGGCGGTCCCCCCCCCCACGTACCGGCCGCCATCTTCTCTCCAGGTACCGGCCGCGATCTTCTCTTGTACTTTGTAATGAGACCTCTCATTTTAACATAAAATGTACGGCAAACCCAAAAAAAATTTGTTTTAGGGAAGAAATTTAAATGAAAACCACAATTTTGCACATTTTGGAGGGTTTTGTTTTCACACTATACACTTTTTGGTAAAAATGACATGCGTTCTTTATTCTGTGGGTCAATACATTAAAAATGATACCCATGGCTAGATACTTTACTGATTTTGTAAAAAATAAAAGTTTTAGATTTTTTTAAAGTGGTACAAAAATATAATCTATTAACCACCTATAACTCATTTTTCCATATATAGGACGGTATGAGGGCTCATTTTTTGCGCCGAAATCTGTACTTTTTATCGATACCACATTTGCAAATATATAACATAGATAATTTTTTTATTAATTTTGTTTTAAATAAAATGTGACAAAAAAGCTACATTTTTGGACTTTTTTTTACGCTTACGCCATTCACCGTATGGGACAATTAACATTATATTTGATAGTACGGACATTTAAGCACGTGGCGATACCAAATATGTTTATTTTAAAAAAAAAATACGCTTTTTGGGGGTAAAATGGGAAACGCTGACAATTTTTGAGGGGATTTCACTTTTTTTTTACATTTTTCAACTTTTATTTTACACTTATGTCCCCATAGAGGACTACTCATAGCAATCCTTTGATTGCTAATATTGTTCAGTGCTATGTATTATCGGTGATCTTCTGCTCTGGTCTGCTCGATCTCAGACCAGAGCAGAAGACCCCGGTAGACGGCCGGAGCCAGGTGAGGGGACCTCCGGCCGCCATGCTGGATGATCCATTCAAAAGTACCGCACTGCAACAGATACCGTGATCTGTATTGATCACGGCATCTGAGGGGTTAATGGCAGACATGCACGTGATCGCGGATGTCAGCCATTACCGGCGGGTCCCCGGCTGCTACAGTTTTGATGCCAAAGCAGGAAGTATATTTAGGTCTATGGTCGTTAAGGGGTTAAAGACATCAGAAAGCTTCAAAGTTCAGCAGCAAATTTTAAAGTAAATTTCAAAATCTGAATTTTTCAGGGACCAGTTCAGTTTTTAAGTGAATTTGAGGGTCTTTATGTTAGAAATACCCAATAATGTTAACCCTTTAGGTGTGTCACAGGAATAGCAGCAAAGTGGAGGCGAACATTAAATCTGCATCTTTTACACTAACATGTTCTAATAGACCAATATTTTTTATTTTTACAAGGGGTAAAAGGAGAAAAAGCCCCCCAAAATATGTAACCCAATTTCTCTCGAGTAAGGAAATACCTCATATGTGGATGTAAAGTGCTCTGTGGGTGCACTAGAGGGCTCAGAAGAGAAGGAGCGACAATGGGATTTTGGAGGGCAAATTTTGCTGAAGTGGTGGAAGTGTCACATTTTAGGAAGCCCCCATGGTGCCAGAACAGCGGAGGGGGGGGGGGGGTGGACACACGGCATACTATTTGGGAAACTATACCCCTCAAGGAACGTAACAAGGGGTGCAGTGAGCATTTACACCCTACTGGCATTTGGCAGATCTTCGTAACAGTGGACTGTGCAAATAAAAATTACATTCTTCATTTTCACAGACTACTGTTTCAAAAATCTGTCAGTCACTTGTGGGGTGTAAATGTTCACTATACCCCTTGTTACATTCTGTGAGGGGGTGTAGTTTCCAAAATGGGGTCACATGTGGGTATTTATTTTTTTGCGTTTATGTCAGAACCGCTGCAACCAGCAGCCACCCCTGTGCAAATCACCAGTTTAGGCCTCAAATGTACACAGTGGTGTGGAAATTTTATAAAAAACTACTTGTCCCTCATGACGATCCACTTGTCCGGGCCAATTTTTTGCTTTTACGCTCTCATTTTTTCCTCCTTGCCCTATAATAGCCATAAACTACTATAAGGTTACCTTTTAATTTTGCAATAACATTCTCTGAACAAAAAAAAATTTAAAAAAAAATAAAAAAAAAACAAATATATATTATATATATTATATATATTATATATATTATATATATATATATATATATATATATATATATATATATATATATATATATATTTAGGGAAGTGATATTGAAACAGAAAGAATTTTGCAGATTTGGTGGTTTCTTTTCTACGCCATTCGCCTTGTGGTTGAGGTAACATGTTAGTTTTATACTTTAGGCGCCTGATTACAGCAATACCAGATTTGTATAATTTACGTCTTGTTTTACTAATTCTGGACTTTCTAATTTTTTTTAATTGCCATTTTTTAACCCGTTTTATTTTTTTCCACATACCAGGCTGTATGAGGGCTCATTTTTTGCGCCATAATCTGTTTTTTGTATCGGTACCATTTTGGTATAGATCTGACTTTTTAATCGCTTTTTAACTTTTTTTCCTGGGATATTATAAAAATTGAAAATCTGTGGTTTGGTATTTTTTTACATTTACCCTTTGGGATACATAATGTTATATTTTAATAGGTTGTACAATTACGCACGAAGCGATACAAATATGTTTATTTTTATTATGTTTACGTGTTTTTATATAGGAAAAGGGTGTGATTTGAACTTTTAACATGGAAGGGGTTAATGCAGCAGTCTTCAAACTGTGGCCCTCCAGATGTTGCAAAACTACAATTCCCAGCATGCTCTGACAGCCAACGGCTGTCCTGGCATGCTGGGAATTGTAGTTTTGTAACATCTGGAGGGGCACAGTTTGAAGACCATTAGGTTAATGTGTGTCTTTCAAACTTTTATTAAAACTTTTTTTTAACACTTTATTACACTTATGAGGAATCATTATTCATCTGTCTGAGGAATCTTGAGTTCAATTGAACTCTATTAATCTGTGTGCTCTGTGATCCATTGATAGAGCCTGGTCCAGCCAGGATCTCTCAATGACAGAGCCGGGACAGGAGGGAACAGATAAGCCCTCTGGCTACCTCTACAGTGGATCACCCCCCTGCAATCGCACTGCGGGGGGGTCGATCCACCCCACTAGCCCACCAGGGAGCATTCACATGTCCCTTTAGACGCCGCTGTCAGCTTTGACAGCGGCGATCTAAAGGGTTAATAGCCAGCCGCGGCGGCCCCCGGCTACTGAGAACAGCCGGGGGCTGCAGAGTATGGAGCGGGCAGGAGTCGGCAGCCCGCGCTATACAGACTGCAGAGGTCCCGGCGACTTGTCAGGTCCGGCCCTGCTTGCCCGAAGCCGGGCTAAGGGCCGGACAAATTCACCTGCCCGGCGCCCAAAACGGCTTGTCCCGGGCGTCAGGCGATAGGAATTCCACATCCCTGGTACATAGTGCACTCTCACTCTTGAGCCTTGTTGTGCGCCGCGCAGAGCATTTTACGCCCACATATGGGGTACAGTGGTCCCTCAACATACGATGGTAATCCGTTCCAAACGGACTATCGTTTGTTGAAACCATCGCATGTTGAGGGATCCGTGCAATGTAAAGTATAGGACAGTGGTCTACAACCTGCAGACCTCCAGATGTTGCAAAACTACAACACCCAGCATGCCTGGACATGGAGAGCGCCGACGATGCAGAGTATCCCGAAGAGGACGCGCCGGAGCCCCGAGGACAGGTGAGTGAACATCACCGGAGCTCACGGAGCACCGTAAACGGCTATCCGACGGCAGCTGAAGCAGTCAGCGCTGCCAGATAGCCGTTTATGCGATGGCCCCGACAAAAAAAAGCATCGTATGTTGATGCTGCCTTCAACATGCAATGGCCTCAGAGGCCATCACATGTTGAAATTATCATATGTCGGGGCCATCGTAGGTCGAGGGGGTCACTTTTTCCGTACTTGGGAGAAATTGTTACAAATTTTGGGGGGTCTTTAGTTTTACCTCTTATGAAAATGAAAAGTATGGGGCAACACCAGCATGTTTGAGTAAAAACTTTAAATTTTACACACTAACATGCTGGTGTAGACCCCAACTTTACCTTTTCATAAGGGGTAAAAAGGAGAAAAAGCCCCAAAATTTGTAGCGCAATTTCTCCCGAGTACGGAAATACCCCATATGTGGCCCTAAACTGTTGCCTTGAAATATGAAAGGGCTCTGAAGTGAGCGAGCGCCATGCGCATTTGAGGCCTAAATTTTCATAGGCGTGTACCCGGATGCAAGCGTTACACTTGCCTCCTCCACCAAAAATAGTGTGCGTCAGTTTTCCCCAAACAGTGTGCCTCCAGCTGTTGCAAAACTCCCAACATGCCTGGACAGTCAATGGCTGTCCGGCAATATTGGGAGCAGTTATATTGCAACAGCTGGAGGCTCTGTTTTGGAAACACTGACTTACAAGACATTTAAAATTTTTATTGGGGAGGTATACGGGTGTGGTGTATATGTAGTGTTTTACTCTTTATTTAGGGTTAGTGTAGTGTAGTGTTTTTACTGTACATTTACACGGGCGGGAGATTACAGCGAGTTTCCTGCTGCAGCGGAAAATTTGCCGCATTTCAAACTTGAAGCGGGAAACTTGCTGTAATGACCCGCCCATGTGAATGTACCCTGTCCATTCACGTGGGGTGGGGGGCAAAACTACAACTCCCAGCATGCACTGACAGACCGTGCATGCTGGGAGTTGTAGTTATACAACAGCTAGAGGCATACTGGTTGGGATTGGGAAACAATGGAGGTAGGTAAGACTACCGCAGTGTTTCCACACCACTGTGTTTCCTAAATCAGTGTTTCCCAACCCATGTGCCTCCAGCTGTTGCAAAACTGCAACTCCCAGCATGCATGGGCTGTCAGTGCAAGCTGGGAGTTATACCTTTGCAACAGCAGGAGGCACACAGGTTGGGAAACACAGAGTTAGGAAACAGACAATGTTTCCCAACCAGTGCGCCTTCAGTTGTTGCAATACTACAACTCCCAGCATGCCCAGACAGCCGAAAGGCATGTTGGGAGCTGTTATGCAACAACTGGAGGACAACAATTTGGAGACCACTGTGTAGTGTAGTAGTCTCAAAACTGTAGCCCTCCAGATGTTGCAAGACTTCAACTCCAAGCATGCCCAGACATGCTGGGAGTTTTATTTCGGCAACATCTGAAGCGCCAGATGTTGCCGAACTACAACTCCCAGCATGCCTGGACAGTCTCGGCATGCTTTTAATTGACATCTGGAGCGCTACAGTTTGGACACCACTGTATAGTGGTCGCCAAACAGTGCACTTCCAGATGTTGCAAAACTACAACTTCCAGCATGCTGAGACTGAAGGGCCAGATGTTCCAGAATTGCAACTCCCAGCATGCCTGGACAGTCTGGGCATGCTGAGAGTTGTAATTTTGCAACATCTGGAAGGACAGTGGTCTCCAAACTGCGGCCCTCCAGATGTTGCAAAACTACAACTCCCAGCTTGCCCAGACCGCCAAAGGCTGTCTGGGCATGCTGGGAGTTGTAGTTTTGAAACTCCTAGAAGCAGCAGTGAAGATCACTTTACGGCAATCTTCACTGCTGCATCTGGGACGCCGCTGCCTCCACTTGCCGGCCGCCGGTCCTGGTCCCCATGCCGTGATCGAGGGAACGGCCGCCACACATTGCCGCCATCTTCCCCCGATCTGCCCAGATATCCAGGGGCGGGCAGAGCGGTGGATCTCAACTGACACCCCCCGCCCCTGTCCTGCGATTCCCCAATCAGTACTGATCGGCCAATCGCAGGGGATAGGAGGTGGTGGCACCCATGTCTGACCGCTCCGATAATCCCTATTTTCCGGGCTATCGTGTCAGAGACGCGATCAGCCCAGAATCGCCGATCTGAATTGATCATTAGTCAACCTAAGGAATGTTTCCAAGCACCTTGTAGAAATTCTACCATAAAAAAATAGACCATTCTGAAGGCAAAAGGGGGCCTAATCCAGTATTAACTTTAGTAAGTTTACTTACTAAAGTGGCCAGACAATGTATGTTTATCTAAGATTCAGAGAACAATTTTACAGTTACAAAAGATAAGAGTACTAAACTACCTTTGGTAGTATTAGTATGGCATTTCACTTGACTGAACGTCAACACTATTGCATGTCAATCTATATTAAAAGCTATCACATGTACTATCGGGGCAGCTACAAATGTCAAAACTATACGCCAATAATTTGCCCCCTCCTTGCATAGAAAATAAAATTGAAGTTACAATGGCCTCTGCAGAATAAAATGTTTATCTAGGAGGGGCAGGGAGCTAAGCCTGTGTTTTATATGGTATTCAATGTGAGGAGAAAAAGCAGCTGGGCAGGAGGCGATGAACAATCAAAGATAGTCAGCCTTCGGTGATGTGACCTTACTAAGGCAATGAGCCAGAAGACTATACATAATTTATAGCAGCAGCTATCCTAGCCAAGAAAAAAAAAAATGTACATGGCTTACATACAGCTGAGTACTATTACCCATTACATCATTGGTGCTCGACTTCGCAGCACAGCATTTTTTTATAGCTTTAAATTATACATTGCAGAGGGACTCAACCTGCTTGGTCCAAACAAAGTGTAGTGTGCAAAATCACAAATTAACTTTGCCCATGCGTCATAAATTTTACATGAAGGCTTAGCCGTGAGTGCTATGTTAAAATATAAAATAACTTTAAAAAAAAAATCGTACTTTTCCCGCACATGCTATAACCTTTCAGTGCAAGAGCTAATTCAGTTTAGGCAACTTTTACACTACTGTTGTCATCCTGTAAACTATTCCCGTTGTGCTCTTCTGTTCAGAACTCTTCATATCAGATGTCAAAAAATCCCATTAATGTCAATGGGATCTTTTGAGCATCTGTTGACATCAGTTACAGTTAGTTAGGATTCTAGTGCCTTATTTTGATGGGACCCATAGGTGCATGCACTAATTTTCAAAAATAACGGACGGTAAAAATTTTACATTGAAGTCTATGGATGACAGCTAATTGCAACCGTTAGTGTTAATTTGTACATTCCGTTCTTATCAGTTATTGCTACTGAGCATGCTCAGTAAAGCATCACAACCAGGAAGTTGGAAAAGCGGAGAGGATAAAATTAGCGGACAATAACGGATCATAATGGATGACCAATGTCAATTCTTTTAACAGAATGTCTGTTAAAATAACGGACATTGGCCATCCATTATGATCCATTATCAATATTAAATCAGTTTATTCAGGAGCCCTTATTGACAATTAACGGGGCAATAACAGGCAGGATCATGAAACTAGCCTTATACGCAGGAAAAAGGAGCCAATACAATGCACACAGTAAATTCCAAAACAGGACTGCTAATTGCAACGAGTTCAGAAGAAAAGGAAACCAACCAGCTAAACTCATATGCTCAAGAACAAGAAAGGAAGGAAAGTGTGTCAACAGAAAACCTTTAGAATGCCTAAATCAGTCATCAGGAGGAGGGGGAAGAAGGGGGGGGGGAATAATCAAAACTTATCAACCAACCCCCTCTACAAACAGGGGGGAAAAAAATCTTCCGTAACTTTCTTTAAAAAAAAAAACTAAAGGTGTATTAGGAATTGTGAATGTGGATAAAAGGCCAGAAAGCAGAGAGGCAAGGAGCAGATGTTAAAGACTGCTTGAATAGATTGGCTACCTCTCTATGAAGTGGGGAAAAATCTCCTAGAATGGAAGTCCCACCTTGGCCAAAAGGCAGGCAATAGTTTGAAAATGGCAGAAACAAGGGTTGCTGCAGGTAAAAAAGGAGAGAACTCAAGCAGGAGTGTAAAGAGGAAGACCAGGCACTAGAAACACTGCCTGAAAGACAGACAAATCCTGTGTAAGGCTATGTTCACACAAAAAATTTCTGTGCATGATATTCCACAGACCGTGACGTGCCGTCAAAACATGATGCTAGGACCGCTCGGAAATGCCCCATCTCAGACAAAAATGCATTTCCAAGTGGAACCTGCAGAAATTCTAGTGTGCACAGTGCAGCAGGTCCCCATTTAAATGGGACTTTGCTGCAGCAAAATATTCCTACGGAATTCCACACAGACATTCTGCTGTGTGAACATAGCCTCAGGGGAACAAAGGGGGGGGGAGAAAAAAAAAAAAGCACTAAGCACAGAGCATAAACCTGCAGAAACATAAGGACCGTCTGCCTCCTACAGCATTAAGCTAAAGCTGAATTAGCTGCATGTCCGAACAACAAAATCGAAAAAGTTGTTTTTAATGACCGTAGTGCTTTATCTTCTTTCATAAGAAATCGCTGGTCTTAACACCTTAATGACGCAGGACACAGATCACGGCATCTGCAGCATTGGGAACACTAAAATGTATGATCGGATCACCCACAGCGGCGGTCATCCAGAATGGCAGACGGAGGTCTCCTTACCTGCCTCCACTGCCTTCCACGGGTCTTCTGCTCTGGTCTGAGATTCAGCAGACCAGAGCAGAAGACGACCGATAACACTGATCAGAGCTATGCTCTATGGATAGCACTGACCAGTATTAGCAATCGAATGATTGCAATAAATAGTCCCCTATGGGGACTATTAAAGTGTAAAAATAAAAGTTAATAAAAAAAAAAAGGGGAAAAACCCCATCCCAAATAAAAACGTAAAATGTCCCATTTTCCCTATTTCACCAACAAAAAGTGTAAAAAAAAAAAAAATCTATACATATACACATATTTGGTATCGCCGTGTGCGTAAATATCCGAACTATTAAAAATTTTAATCATACCGTATGGTGAACAGCGTGAACGATAAAAAAAAGTGTGCTTTTTTTTATAACATATTCCCCAAAAAAATTAATAAAAATGTATTGAAGGTTTTATATAAGCAAACATGGTATCAATAAAAAGTACAGATCATGGCGCCAAAAAAATGAGCCCTCATATTGCCACTTAAAAAAAAATCTAGTTCATTTTTCCGTATAAGCGTAACAGTAATAGGGTATCATGGGTATCATTTTAATCGTATTGACCCAAAGAATAAAGGACACGTCATTTTTATCGTAAATTGTATGGCGTGAAAAGGAAACCTGCCAAAAATTAGCAAAATAGCCGTTTTCTTTTTCATTTCCCCACAAATAGTATTTTTTTGATTACGTCATACATTTTACGGTAAAGTGAGTGATGGCATTACAACGGACAACTGGTCATGCAAAAAACAAGCCCTCATACTGTAGATGAAAATATAAAGGAAAATATGAAGGAAAGGAGGAAAAACGAAAACTTATAAATAAAATTGTCAGAGTCCTTGAGGCTCAAATGGGCCAAGTCCTTAAATGGGCACTGTCATTAAAACTCATTTTTTCTACTGCACTCCTTATGGCAAATAAAAAATATTTCTAATATACTTTGGTTAAAAAAAAGTTTTTGTTTTATTTGTGCTTAAAAAAAAGCTCAAGAGCACCTTTTCACCATCTTATTCACAGACTTAGGACCAAGTCCAAACACAGTAAGTGCAGCCTGGAGTGCTGAGGGGGGGGGTGTCCAACCAATAGCATATGGCAGTTAAGTGTGAGGAGTTATGATTGGATGAGGCTGGACACACCCCACTCAGCACTCCAGGCTGCACTTTCTGTGTTTGGACTTCGGTCCAAAGTCTGTGTATAAGATGGGGGAAAATGTGCTCTTGAGCTTTTTAAGCAAAAATAAAACATAGAAAACATTTTTTTAAACAAAGTATATTAGAAATATTTTTTATTTACCTTACGGAGTGCAATAGCAAAAATTTGTTTTAATGAGAGATACCCTTTAAGGGGTTAAAGAAGAAGTATCATGCCCGACAGTACAGAAAAACTTATCCCCAATCCACAGGAGATAAGGTTTAGATCACGTAGGGGGTACGAGCGCTGTGGCCCCATAGATCATCTGTACGGGGCCCTGGCTCTCCCACAGAGTGGGGCGTCACAACCCCCACCCAAAGCGGGGGCCGCCAAGCCCCCTTCATCTATCTCGATGGGAGAGCCATTCGGCTATCTTTGTCTCTCCCATAGAGATATATGGAGGTGGGTGTGTAGCTCTGTAGACGACCGTGGGGGGGCCCCCAGCGATCTAACACTTATCCCCTATCCTGCAGATAGGGGATAAGATTTTCTGTACTGACTGGTATGAGACTTGTCCTTTTAGGGTCTATTCACACATACAGTATTCTGTGCAGATTTGACAAGCAGATTTGCATCAAATCTGCATAGAATACTGTACGTGTGAATAGACCCTAAAAGGGGTACTCCAGTGGAAAGATTTAAATTTTTTTCTTCAAATCAACTGGTGCCAGAAAGTTAAGATTTGTAAAATACTTCAATTAAAAAATCATAATCCTTCCTGTAATTAGCAGCTGCTGTATACTACACAGGAAGTTGAGTTCTTTGTTGTTCTTTTCAGTCTGCTGACACCTCTGTCCATATCAGGAACTGTCCAGAGCAGGAACAAATCCCCATAGCAAACCTATCCTGCTCTGGACAGTTCCTGACATGGACAGATGTGTCTCAGGAGAGAGCACTGTGGTCAGAAAAAAACAACAACAAAGAACTCAACTTCCTGTGGAGCATACAGCAGCTGATTAGAACTGGAAGGATTTGAATAATTTTAATGGAAGTAATTTAGAAATCAGTTTGACTTTCTTGGACCAGTTGATTTGAAAAAAAAAAAAGGGAGAAAAATTGTTTTCCCACCATCTTCAGCTGGTTAGAGGTTTCTTGAAGGACAATCTGGAATGCCTTTAGTCCACAGTCTTCCTTTGACTGGAATGTAGTAATGTGCCAAGGCTTAATAGGGGAATGTACCCTGTTACTAAACCCCTTAAGGAGTCAGCCCATTTGGGCATTAAAGGGGTACTCCGGCGTTAAGACATCTTATCCCTATCACAATGCTCCGGCCCCCGTGATCGCCAGTAAACCGACCCGGAGCCAACATGCTCCAGGGACTAATTATAACGGGGTGCTGCGTGCAAGATCACAGGGGTCCTCAGAGGCGGGACCCCCACGATCAGGCAACTTATCCCCCTATCATTTGGATAGGTGATAAGATGTGTTAGCACCGGAGTACCCTTTTAAGGAACTATTTTATATTTTCTTTCACAGACTAGTATGAGGGCTTGTTTTTTGCAGGACCAGTTGTCCGTTGTAATGCCATCACTCACTTTACCATAAAAGTATGGCGCAACCCAAAAAAATATACTATTTGGGTGGGGAAATTAAAAAAAAACCCGCAATTTAGCAAATTTTGGAAGGATTTGTTTTCACACCATACAATTTACAGTAAAAATGAAGTGTTCTTTATTCTTTGGGTCAATATGATTAAAAAGATACCCATGATAACATACTTTTCTATTACAGTTGCGCTGAAAAAAAATTGCAAACTTTTTAACCAAATTATTACGTTTAAAATCCAACTATTTTGAAGACCTATAACTTTCATTTTTCCATCTAAGCAGCGGTATGAAGGCTCATTTTTTGATACCATATTTGTTAATATAAAATTTTTAAGAAACAATTTTTTTGTGAATAATAAGTTATATAAAAAAAACGGATGACATTAACCCCTTAAGGACCCGGTGTTTTTCCGTTTTTGCATTTTCATTTTTTCCTCCTTACCTTTAAAAATTCATAACTCAATTTTGCACCTAAAAATCCTTATTTTTTGTGCCACCAATTATACTTTGTAATGACGTTAGTCATTTTACCCAAAAATCTACAGCGAAACAGGGGGGAAAAATTATTGAGAGACAAAATTGAAAAAAAACACGCCATTTTGTAAATTTTGGGGGCTTCTGTTTCTACACAGTACATTTTTCAGTAAAAAATGACACCTTCTCTTTATTCTGTAGGTCCATATGATTAAAATTATACCCTACTTATATAGGTTTGATTTTGTCGTACTTCTGGAAAAAAATTTCATCTTCTGACCCCTATAACTTATTTTTACGCATATGGGGGCAGTATGAGGGCTCATTTTTTGCGCCGTGATCTGAAGTTTTTAGCGGTACCATTTTTGTATTGATCTGACATTTTGATCGCTTTTTATTCATTTTTTCATGATATAAAAAGTGACCAAAAAGACACTATTTTGGGCTTTGGAATTTTTTGCATGTATGCCATTGACTGTGCAGTTTAATTAATTATATATTTTTATAATTCGGATATTTCCGCATGCAGCGATACCACATATGTTTATTTTTATTTACACTTTTTTTAAATGGGAAAAGAGGGGTGACAAACTTATTAGGGGGAGGGGTTAAATGATCTTTATTCCTTTTTTTTTCATTTATTTTTTTATTTTTGCAGTGTTATAGCTCCCATCTTTACATTGATCACTGGCATACGCGCAAAAAAATTCCAAAGTACAAAATAGCGTATTTTTGGTCACTTTATATATCCTTAAAAAAAGTTAATAAAAAAGCGATCAAAAAGTCTGATCAATACAAAAATGGTACCGATAAAAACTTCAGAACATGGCGCAAAAAATTAGTCCTCATACCGTCCCGTACTATGGAAAAATAAAAAAGTTATAGGGGTCAGAAGATGACAATTTTAAACGTATACATTTTCCTGCATGTAGTTATGATTTTTTTTTCCAGAAGTACGACAAAATCAAACCTATATAAGTAGGATATCATTTTAACCGTATGGACCTACAGAATAAAGATGAGGTGTCATTTTTACCAAAAAATGCACTGCGTAGAAACGGAAGCCCCAAAAAGTTACAAAATGAAATTCTTTTCAATTTTATCAAACAATGATTTTGTTTTCTGTTTCACTGTGGATTCTTGGGTAAAATGACTAATGTCACTGCAAAGTAGAATTGGTGGCGCAAAAAAATAAGCCATCACATGGATTTTTAGGTGCAAAATTGAAAGAGTTATGATTTATAGAAGGTGATTAAAAAATGAAAATGCAAAAACGAAAAAACGCTGAGTCCTTAAGGGGTTAAAATCCCGCTATTTTGAAGACCTATAGCTTACATTTTTCTGTAGAAGCGGTGGTATGAGGGTTCATTTTCTGCAGTGCTGTGGAGTCAGACAAAATTTTGGGTACCTGGAGTCTGAGTCTGCAAACAATGCACCGACTCCTAAATTTAAGATTGGAATGGAAAAAAATAAATAAAGCAAGTTTAAGTGTCCCAATTCACAAAAAGTTATAATTAATGACTTCTCTATTAAAGACCAATGCATAATAAAGACCAATGCATGCAGTGCTTCACGTAACCGCAAAATGAACACGTTAAGTGACCGAGAAGAAGCATGCTTTTCATGTGCTTCACTATATGGCGCGCAACGCACAATTAGGAGCGGCAATACTTATACTTTCCATAGTGTTGTGTTCTGCTGTTACAGGGAACCCATGGGTAACCTAGCCTCTCACTGATAAGGGACTAAGTAAACATGTTTTTTGCAGGACTAGAGACACTTGTATAAGTGAAGGGAATGGAGGGTCAATAGTTCAAGACTGAAGCTGTAAAACATTGGAAAAACTGCTGTCATTCAGCTAAGGCTATAAAAACTTTTAAACTCCGATTGTTAGTTTAAACTTTAATACATTATCTACCGTCTCCACAGCCCTGATTTTTTGCGCCATGATCTGTACTTTTTATTGATATTATACTTTCTTATATAAAACCTTTAATACATTTTTACATACATTTTTGGGGGAATAAAAGGTTATAAAAAATTAAAAAAAAAGCAGCAACTTTGGACTTTTTTTACGTCAACGCCATTCACTGTACGGTATTAACATTTTAATAGTTCGGATATTTACGCACGGAGCAATACCAAATCGGTATATTTAAAAAAAAATTACACTTTTGGGGTGAAATAGGGAAAATGGGACAATTTACGTTTTACATTTTTTATTGGGGGGAGTTTTTTTTTATTTTTATTTTTATTTTTTTACTTTTTGGAGGCACACTGCAACAACTCCCAGCATATGCCCTTTGGTAGTCTGACAGAGTTTGTGCCCTAACTCAGTGTTTCACAACCAGTGTGTATCCAGCTGTTGTAAAACGACAACTCCCAGCATGCATGGTCTGTCAGTGCAAGCTGGTAGTTGTAGTTTTGCCACAGCTGGAGGTTTGAGCTGGGCAAATTTTCATCCGCAGCCCAAACTCCCAGCGAGAAACTCACTGTAAACCTTCACCCGTGTGAATATACCCTAAAACACTACACTACATAAAATTAAAAAGTAAACCACTAAATATACACATATCCCTTATACAGTCTTTTCATCCACATATGAGGTATTCCCATACTCAGGAGAAAAAACTGCCTATAATTTGTAACCATTTCTTCTATTACCAATTCTTCTATTAGTTTGTGACAAATCAAATTTCTGTAACTTCACTCAGATCTAATTGAGATGAACTTTTGTTATTGAACAAATACTTATTTTTCACCATAATTTGCAAATAAATTAAAAAATCAGACAATGATTTTATGGATTTTTTTCTCATTCTGTCTCTCATGGTTGAGGTATACAGATTATGCAAATTACAGGTCCCTCATCTTTTTAAGTGGGAGAACTTGCACAATTGGTGGCTGATGATACTTTTTTGCCCCACTGTATGGTGATTACAAAAATACTTCAATGGAGAAAATATCAGTACTATAGGCACCAATGCAGCAAGGTTTCTTAAATGAGATGTCAGGTGCAGACTTTCTATTGCATCCTGCCCGGGCTGAAAAAAAGAGAAAACTTTCACTTACCTTCCTATGTTCCCCCGGAGCTTCGCAACAGCTGATCGGTCGGCCGGGCTTTCTACTTCATACTTCCCTTAGCCCGGGCAAAAGGAAGTAGGAAGCAGACAGCCCAGCCGACAGATCAGTTGTTGCGGAGCTCCGGGGGAACGTAGGAAGGTAAGTGAAAGTTTGTTTTCTCTCTTTTTGCAGCCCGGGCAGGATGGAATAAGAATAGTCCACACCAGACAGCACCGTGTGATGTACCGGGCTAAGGGAAGTAGTAAGTAGACAGCCCGGCCAAACAATCAGCTGTTGCGGAGCCCCGGGGGAATGTAGGAAGGTAAGTGAAAGTTTTTTTGTCTTTTTGCAGCCCGGGCAGGATGGAATAGAAAGTCTGCACCGGACATCTCCTTTAAGGTACGTTTACGAGAAAATTAATTACTCATTTTATCCATTGTGCACATTTTGCGCAAAATTAGTGTGGATTTCATGCGGAATTTCCACACGGAAATGAAGAATGAAGGAGGATGCTATTCAATTCTACTTTTCTGGATTCTACACAAAATGGATTTTGTCGGGGGGAAAAATACCATTGACTTTAATGGGCCTTTACTTAAGAATTCTACCTGAAGAATGAACATGTTCTATCTTCAGGTGGAACAGAATTCAGCATCAGAATTCTGCTAGCAGAAATTCCTGAGTGTTTACAGGAAAACAGAAAGTCCACTGAAAATGACTTGTTGACTAAATTGGAGCAGAAAAAGCAAGCAGAATAACTCGAGCAAATGCCTCTTGAATTCCTGTGTGACCATACCCTTAGAGTAGGTCCCTACAATATGTTCACAGGCATAATGGGAGTGATCAAAACCTGTCCAGAGAAAAAGTTGCTCACTTGCCCATAGCAACCAGATTGCTTCTAGGGATCGACCGATATCGTTTTTTTAGGGCCGATACCGATAATCGGTGGAGGTTAGGGCCGATAACTTATACCGAAATTCCGGTATAAGTTATCGGCTATTTATCCCCCCTCGACACCGCTGCAGGTCAATGATTTAAAGCGGGCGCTTTAAATCAATGCACTGCAGTGGCTTTTGCGGTGCCATAGGCCGCCGCCACCACCCGCTTCTCTCCCCCTACCTGTCAGGGTGGTCCGGGCCATCCGGGCCATCCATCCTTCCTGTAGTGTCCAGCGGCATTCCGGGTGGAGGGTGAACCGGTCCGGGCTGTCCTTCTCTGGCAGTCATCTTCTCCACTCCGGGTCGGCCTAGTACTCTGCATAGACGACGCTGCGCAGTGACGCCCATGCTCAGCGACGCACCTGACGTCGCGGCGTAGCGGCGTCTATGCAGCTACTAGGCCGGAGCCTGCCTGTAGTGGAGAAGATGACCGCCGGAGAAGGAGGACAGACCGGACCGGTTCACCCTTCACCCGGAACGCTGCCGGACACTACAGGAACGATGGATGGCCCGGACCACCCCCATTACGGGTAAGTTAAAAAAAAATTTTTATTGACTCGGAGGGTGGGGGAGGGGCCCGACCGGTATAGCGGTATGGGCAAAAATTCATACCGGTATATTCCGGCCAGCATCACGGTGGGGGGGTGCGACGCGGTGCGGTGGGTCGGGGGCGGTCGCGGTGCGGCTGGTCGTGGGGGCGGTCGCGGTGCAGTGGGGCGGTGTGGGGGCGGGGCATTATCGGCTTATCGGCAAGGTAATTGCCTATACCGATAATGCCCAAAATCGAGATTATCGGCCGATCCCTAATTGCTTCTTTCATTTTAAACAAGGTACCTGAAAAATGAAAGAAGAAATCTAATTGGTTGCTATGGGCAATGTTTCCTCTGCACTGGTTTTGATAAATCTCCCCCAATGCCTTTAATCACATACAGTGAAAATGCAGACAATTTGGGGGAACTTTACCAATGTGTCTGGGTGCAGCCTATTCAGCCCCTTTTTTTGCTGTGTTTTTGGCTAATGTATGCCATATTAATCAAGACTGCACAGACTTACATTTTGCACAAAATTAATAATCCCTTTTTTGGGCCTTTTAAAAAAGGGGATTCACTGCATAGTCAAGAATGAAGCACTGCATTTCACAGTCACTTTTGCGAAAGTTCTCTATTTTGAAATTGCGCAACATCTGCACAAAAACTGTGCGCCAAATTTTAGCCAATAAAATGTCAGGAAGGCAATTATCAATCTCCCCCTCTGTCCATTATAATAAACTACTAAGCAGTGGATAATTGTCCAGGGACTGACCCAATACAAACAGTCAGGTATATTTTATCCAAAAATCAGATAACCACTATATGAATTTTTTTTTTACCAAGCACCACAATGTACTGAGGATTAGTGATCAGGGCTTTTAAATATAGAAGCACCAAATTCCTTTTAATTTATACAAAAACCACTGACAGACACATGCAGGATTACAATACATAAGTTGATCATGAGAGAATAGATTGTTTTATCCCATGTGATTTATTCAGTGATAATCCCTCTAAATGTGATGTATTAAAGCCTTTTCATGATAGACATGCTGGGAAATGGGATCAGAGACAGAGGTCACTCTGTGGTTTGCTGTAAGAGCAATCATAGGTTCAATGAACCCAAACACAATTATGGAGGTGAACAGTAGAAATCAGTTCATTGGAGTATGAGGCCAAATGAGAGGACCACCAGTTTTTATCAGCAATAGTGATTAGTTTAGCAATTCCACCTATTTAGGTTCATGTATCGAGATGAGCAAAGTTACAGTGATTCGGGGAAAATCCCAGGGGGATAAGGCAATAGGGGATACAATGTTTAGGGGCGGAGTACCAATTTAATTCTGACTTCTGCACCCCTCCAATCAAGCCACCCTAACCATACTGACCATACTGACCAATGTTCTGCTAACTGCCAAAACATCAAGCCACTTGTGCTCACTCATCTGGATCACCCAACAGCTCACCAACCATACATTGGGGGAAGGGGGAGAATTTTTCAATGTGTCTTGTGTGCAGCCTTTGATACATTTTGCACAAATGAAAAATCACCTCAGAACTAGTTGTAGGATGTCCTTTTTCTAGGCAGGTGTGGTATGAATTTGCAGTTTTTCTGAATGTTTGGCGCAAAATTAAATAAAGTTAAGTCACGTCCACTGCAGTTTAAATTCAATTGAATTCAGTTTAAACAGTTACTGTCTTACAAGGCCACCACCCACAACCTGTTCCTTCAATACATCTAATGTGATCACTAGACAAGATCTCCTGTGCTCTTCCTTTGTCCTCACACAAATGTCTTCAAGATTTCTCCCATTCTTCACTAATACTTTGAGTATACCCCGAATTCATGACTGACATATCAGACCACCACAAACAATATTAAAAAAAAAAAAAAAAAGGGTACAAACGAATTGAAAACCAATCTCTTCAGAAAAGCCTACATCCTACAATAACCCTGTTGCCACTATACTGTTTATATACAGCTGCTTTCATCTAGATTGCAAGCCCAAGCGGGCATCGGCCGCATTACCTCTGTACTAAACGGTCATCTACTCATGTGAAATTAACCCCTTAAGGACACAGCTCATTTTGGCCTTAACCCCTTAAGGACACAGCCAATTTTCACTGTAGGACACTGTGGGACATCTGACAACTTTCACTTTAAGCATTAATAACTCTGGGATGCTTTTACCTTTCATTCTGATTCAGAGATTGTTTTTTCGCGACATTCTACTTTAGGTTAGTGGTAAAATTTTGTCAATACTTGCATAATTTCTTTGTGAAAAATTCCAAAATTTTATGAAAAAATTGAAACTTTTGCATTTTTTTTACTTTGAAGCTCTCTGCTTATAAGGAAAATGAATATTCCAAATACATTATATATTGATTCACATATACAGCATGTCTTCTTTATGTTGGCATCATAACGTTGACATGTTTTTACTTTTGGAAGACATCAGAGGGCTTCAAAGTATAGCAGCAATTTTTCACAAAATTTTCTAAATCGAAATTTTTCAGGGGCCAGTTCTGTTTTGAAGTGGATTTGAAGGGCCTTCATATTAGAAATACCCCACAAATGACCCCATTATAAAAACTGCACCCCCCAAAAGTATTCAAAATGACATTCAAAAGGTTTGTTAACCCTTTATGTGTGTCACAAGAATAGCAGCAAATTGGAGAAAATTCTAAATCTTCAATTTTTACGCTGGCATGTTCTTGTAGACCCAGTTATTGAATTTTTA
Source organism: Hyla sarda (assembly GCF_029499605.1). Taxonomy (NCBI): domain Eukaryota; kingdom Metazoa; phylum Chordata; class Amphibia; order Anura; family Hylidae; genus Hyla; species Hyla sarda. The sequence goes on along the minus strand of NC_079194.1, from coordinate 183,815,676 downwards.
CAAGGGGTAAAAGGAGAGAAACCTTCCTAAAATGTGAACCCAATTTCTCTCGAGTAAGGAAATACCTCATATGTGTATGTCAAGGGTCCGGCGGGCGCAGTAGAGGGCTCAGAAGGGAAGGAGCGACAGTGGGATTTTGGAGAGTGAGTTTTTCTGAAATGGTTTTTGGGGGCATGTCACAATTAGGAAGCCCCTATTGTGCCAGAGCAGCAAAAAAACACATGGCATACTATTTTGGAAACTACACCCCTCAAGGCACGTAACAAGGGGTTCAGTGAGCCTTAACACCCCACAGGTGTTTGACGACTTTTTGTTAAAGTTGGATGTGTAAATTATTATTATTTTTTTTTTCACTAAAATGCTTGTTTTCCCTCAAATATTTTTTTTTACAAGGGGTAATAGGACAAAATGCCCCCCAAAATTGGTAACCCCATCTCTTCTGAGTATGGAAATACCCCATGTGTGGACGTCAAGTGCTCTGCTGGCGCACTACAATGCTCAGAAGAGGAGGAGCGCCATTGAGCTTTTGGGAAAAAAAATTGTTTGGAATGGAAGTCAGGGGCCATGTGCGTTTACAAAGCCCCCCGTGGTGCCAGAACAGTGGACCCCCACATGTGACCCCATTTTGGAAACTACACCCCTCACAGAATTTAATAAGGGGTGCATAGAGTATTTACACCCACTGGCGTTTGACAGATCTTTGGAACAGTGGGCTGTGCAAATGAAAAATTACATTTTTCATTTTCACGGACCACGGTTCCAAAAATATGTCTGACACCTGTGGGGTGTAAATGCTCACTGTACCCCTTATTACATTACGTGAGGGGTGCAGTTTCCAAAATGGGGTCACATGTGGGTATTTCTTTTTTTTCCCGTTTATGTCAGAACCGCTGTAAAATCAGCAGCCACCTCTATGCAAATCACCAATATAGGCCTCAAATGTACATAGTGCGCTCTCACTCCTGAGCCTTGTTTGTGCGCTCACAGAGCATTTTACAACCACATATGTGGTATTTCCGTATTCAGGAGAAATTGTGTTACGAATTTTGGGGGGCTTTTTTCCCTTTTTACTGCTTGTGAAAATAAAAAGTATGGGGCAACACCAGCATGTTAGTGTAAATTTTTTTTTTTTTTTTTTTTCACTAACAAGCTGGTGTAGCCCCCAAATTTTTCTTTTCATAAGGGGTAAAAGGACAAAAAGCCCCCCAAAACCTACAGCTGTTTCAAAACTACAACTCCCAGCAAGTACTGACATACTGTGCATGCTGGGAGTTGTACTTTTGTAACAGCTGGAGGCACACTGGTTGGAAAACCTTCAGTTAGGTTCTGTTACTCAACTCAGTATTTTCCAGTGTGCCTCCAGCTGTTGCAAAACTACAACTACCAGCATGTACTGATCACCGAAGGGCATGCTGGGAGATGTAGTTATGCAGTATCTGGAGGGATCACAACTACAACTCCCAGCATGCCAAGACAGCTGTTTGGGCATGCTGGGATTTGCAGTTTTGCAACATCTGGAGGGCTACAGTTTTAGAGAACACTGCAAAGTGATCTCCAAACTGTGGTCCTCCAGCTGTTGCAAAACTACAAATCCCAGCATGCCCAGACAGCAAACAGCTGTTTGGGCATGCTAGGAGTTGTAGTTTTGCAAGATCTGGAGGAATACAGTTTAGAGATCACTATATAGTGGTCTCAAACTGTAGCCCTCCAGCTGTGGCAAAACTACATATTCCAGCATTCCCAAACAGCTGTCTGGGCATGCTGGGAGTTGTAGTTTTGCAACATCTGGAGGGCTACAGTTAGAGACCACGGTATAATGGTCTCAAACTGTACCCTCCAGATGTTGCTAGGCAACTCACCAGCTTCCGTCGGATGCAGCCGCACGACATCGCCGCCTGACGATCTCCGTTGCGTCTAGACCACCAATAGCAGGGATAGGAGGGGTGGCACCCCTGCCACCTCACTCCTATCCTTTCAGGGGGATCGTAGGTGTCTTAAGACAACCGCGATCCCCCTTATATTCTGGGTCACCATAGATGACCCGGAATCGCGCTAATCGCAAGTGTGAATTCACTTGCGATTTGCAGCGATCGCCGACTGGGCGTTTGCACGGGATGCCTGCTGAATGATTTCAGCAGGCATCCCAGTCCGATCCCCGCCCGGCGGGGACCGGAATTCTCCATGACGTATGCGTCCTTAAGTACCAGGGTGTCATGATACAGCCAGTTTTATTTTAGCGTTTTTGTTTTCTCCTCAACTTCTAAAATCCCTAACTTTTATTGTACTTTGTAATGACATCGTTCATTTTACCCTAAAATGTATGGTAAACCCAAAAATTTTGCGTAAGGAAATTTTAATTAAAAAATGTCACAATTTCGTTTAAAAAAATTGTAAAATTTGTCAATAAAAATTAAAAAAAAATTTCACGCTGTAAATTTTACGGAAAAAATTACCTGTTTTCTTTATTTTATTAGTCAATACGACTAAATTGATACTCAGTTACATTTCTATTTCTTTGCTGCATTTAATTTTTTTTTATTTTTTTACAAAATCAATACATTTAACCTCTTGGGGACGCAGAATTTACCCGTATGTTCTGCACCCGCGATATAATGCTGGGTCACGCGGTCCTGGCGGCTAACTGTAGCCGGTACCCGGTGCTAATAGCGTGCGTCACCAATCGCGGTGACTTGCACTATAAACCCTTTAGACACGGTGATCAACATTGATCACTGCGCCTAAAATTTTTAAAATGGGGGAAACATTCCCGGCAGCTTTCCTTTTTTTTCCGCCTCACCGTATAATAGCCATAAAACTTATTTTTCCATCTACTGACTCTCTTACAGACTTTTTTTGTGTACTTTGTAATGACGCCTTTTAGTTTTCCATAACATATGCTCCAAAACAAAAAAGAAAATTGGTGAGGTGAAACTGAAATAAAAATTTTATTTTTTACGCCATTTACCTTGTGGTCAGCCAACATGTTATTTGGATAATTTAGGTCGTCCTGATTACAGCAATAGCAGATTTGTACTTTCCTGTCATGTTTTACTAATCTGACTCCTGTAGCTTTATTTTTTTTCGTATACCAGGTTGTTTGAGGGCTAATTTTTTGCGCCATAATCGTTTTTTGTATTGGTACTATTTTGGTTTTGATCTGACTTTAAGTGCTTTTAACTGGGATATTATAAAAATTGCAATTCTGAGGTTTGGAATTGCAATTTGTTACTGTACGGGATAGAGATATAGTATATATATATATATATATATATATATATATATATATATATATATATATGCTTTGTATATAAATGCTTTGACAGCGGTGATCTAAAGGATTAAAAGCCAGCTGCAGCAGTCGGGATCGCCACATGCTGGCTATTAGCGGCAGCCCCCAGCTACTGAAATCAGCTGTGGGCTGCAGAGTATGGAGCAGGCTCGTGTCCAGAGCCGCTCCATACTCTGAGCGACGCCATGCTTGTCGGGGGCTTTCAAGTCTGGCCCCGCTTACCCAAAGCAGGCCTAAGGGCCTGAAAAATTCACCTGCCCGGTGCCTGGAACTGTATGTCCCGGGCGTTGGGTGACAGGAATTCCACATCCCTGCATATGGGATCATTAACATTATATATTTTTTATCGTTCGGTTTACGCGCGCAGCGATAACAAATAGGTTCTATATCATTTTTAAGTTTTGACTAAATTGAGGAAGAGGAGCTTTTTTTTTTTTTTTACACTTTAGTCCCCATGGGGGACTATTTCTAGCAATCAAATTTCTAATACTGATCAGTATTATCGGTGATCTTCTGCCTTGGTCTGCTGGAAGGCAGACCAGAGCAGAAGACTCAGGAGAGTGGCGGAGACAGGTGAGGGGACCTCTGCCTGTCATCTTGGCTGATCTGACCCCTCGCGATCAGATTAGCCATTTAAAGTGCAGCCCTGTATTGATCATGGCATCTGATGGGGCGAATGGCGGACATCAGTGCTGTAAATGTACAGCGCTGTGCGCAATGTAACTCACTGTAGCTCCGTACATTTACTGCACGTCCTTAATGGGTTAAACATTTAAAACAAACATATTGGAAATTTCTCAAGACCTATACTGAGGAAAAGTTGCTGAGCTGCCCATAGCAACCAGATTACTTTCATTTTTAAAAAGGCCTCTGCTAATTGCTTCTTTCATTTTCCAATTACTACTTTTTAGGGGGAAAGCCCTGTTAAAACTTTGTTCACACAGTTTTGCCTAGATTTATTTTGAGGCTTTAAACTGCTGAATTTAGCATTTTTGTTTTTGGACAGCTTGACTTTTTATGCTGTATTTGTAACATATCTTGGGTTACACAAGCTATTGCAGGTTGGGAAATTTTTGGGCCACTGAATTCTAAACCTGTTACAAACAGACGTTAAGGGCTCTTTCTGTTTCCCTCTCCTCCTCCCCCCGAGCCGCCCCCCCCCCCCTCATCAGTTAGTGTCATACGGATGAGATAGCTGTAAGGTATATGTAGAGCTTATGGTAGAAATTTATATTTACACAGGTTTGTGTACATTTGACAATTTGTGCATGAACCTCTATCTGCAAAAATTTGCCACTTTATCTTCAGAGCACATTTGTCCCCAAAAAAGAAAAAAAAAAAGCTGAAGTCAAATGTGTTTTTGCAGTTCCTCATTCATGACATGCAACTTGCAGTGTTTTGCAACAAATCCCCCAACCTTCCACTCCTCACCACTATAACTTCCTAGATCTACGCTACCTATGAAGAATATGTACATGACGTACGCACAGGCATGTAAGGATAAAAACAATCTGATTTACACATAGTGATGAGCCTCCCAATAAATCTTCACCTCTTTTCCTTTTGGTAAAAAGAGCTAGTGTGAGAGAGAGTGAGAGAGAATATTGAGCTATAATACTGAGTGTATTTCAGCTCCACAGACAGCTTTTCTAAAGATACACTGCTGATACACTGTTAGGAGCAGACTCATCCTGCCCATTCCTCCTTTTATTCAACCCCCCCCTCCCCAGTCTTCACCCTCCCCCACTGCGGCAACGCAGATGGCAGCGGTGTGACCTCACTATTCCTGCCTTCTTGTTTTGATCCTGCAGTCTTGATTGTTCAGGCTAATCCCACACTCTGGGCCTTGGCTGCCGGCCATATCTGTTATTAATGGTACAAAAGCTTCTCGTTCCTCCTACTGCCATATCCACCAATGCCATTGCTGTTTATTTTCCTCTCAAAGCCACTGTGACCCTGCACATTACAGCTCGACTTACAAAAACACATCTAGCTGTGCAAGCGTGTCTCTGGCAAGAGCAGTCAGGTTTTCATCTGTGTTCTGTATGACCAGGGCCTTTAAATAAGCCAGTAATTTTCATTTCACAAGCTGTTTACAAACACGGACTGCAAACACCTACTTATTAACTGCACTAGAAATCATAAGCCATGATGACAAGCTGTTTAGCCAACCTTTGCACAAACTGTACATTTCCTGAAGGTAATTGTTGTCAAACCTATAACAATCACCTTTTTTATTTCTGAGACAAGTGTCAAGGATCCAAGCTCCACAAGAGCCCCAGCCTGGCACACCTACTTGCTTGGTCTCACCTTCCAGCCCACAGAGCATTATATATGTAATCAAAGGAGGGGCTGGGAGGTAAGCAGGTGTATTCTGGCATTTGGCCTGACCTCCTTGAAACGAAGAAATAAAAGGGTACATTTTATAAAGGTTTAGCACTCCCTATATGCTCCAGGAAATGTACAGATTGTTTCTTTTTTATCTAACCATCATCCAACAGTGCCTGCAGCTCTTGGCAGCAAGTAAAGCAGATATTCCTTCTAGGGTAGGAACACATGTTGCTGATATCCTCCACATTTTCTGCAACAGAAAATGTGCTAAAAGCAAAAGTGGATTCAGCTGGAAGAGGGAAATATAACACCTATGTCACATCAAGGGACACTCATCTGGTCCTGAAAAAACAGTGAGACCCAAGGCCCAGATTTATTAAACTGAGGGAAAAAAAACAATCACAGCTCAGCTAACAAGTTCTGAAGTGAAAGCTGAGGTGTGATTGGTTGCGGGGGGGGGGGGGGGGGGGGGCGCCAAGTGGCCAATACTAAGACTTGCATGTTTGATCTTCAGTACAAATATATAGCCATCATTTCACAAGTACTTCACAATGTAATTTCAAAAGGATATATTATATATATATATATATATATATATATATATATATATATATATATATCTCAATGTGTCACACTCTAACCTGTTGGTGCAGCCAGGTACTGCGGGTGATACTGATCATAATAGTATTAGTCTGTTATCTTTTTAAGTCCAGCGGCAGGTTTGGTGCATGGCAGAAGAATACTGACATCACTGCTGTTGCTTCCCCAAGTCTGCTAGCAGCAGGGCCCAGCAGAGTAACAGCAGCAGTGGTGTCAACGTGCTCCTGCCGTGCACCAAGCCTGCTGCCGGATTAAGGATAATAAAAGACTAATGGTATCAGGGGTAGGTAAGCATCATTATGGTCAGTGTCACCTGTACTACCTGCCTGTATAAACAGGTTAGTGCGGGTGACCCTGATGACAGACTCCCTCTAACTGCAGATTATCGAAAGCAGAGGGATTCTGTGATTGTTGACCAAGAAACCATATCAATCTTTTAAATGACCAAGGTGATTCCAACTAATCTGAATGCAACTGCACCAGACACTGCCAGAAAAGAAGCACATCAGTGCAAACTGTGGCATGCATCCCAACTCCTGCAATCCCCAAGTCAGCTGGGAGGACTGCAGGAGGTCTTATGGTCTGATCGGTGTGCCAATGCTGCAGCCAGCTATGGCAGACAAAGTAAAAAAAATAAAAAATATTAGGGATGTCTGGATACCATTTTTATTTATTTATTTATTTATTTTTTTTTTTAAGACCAAGTACCGATACTTTAATTCTAGTACTCGCTGATACCAAGTACGAGTACTTATATTTTAACCCCTTAAGGACGGAGCCCTTTTTCACCTTAAGGACTCGGCCATTTTTTGCAAATCTGACCACTGTCACTTTAAACATTAATAACTCTGGAATGCTTTAAGTTATCATTCTGATTCCGAGATTGTTTTTTCGTGACATAGTCTACTTTAACGTAGTGGTAAAATTTTTTGGTAACTTGCATCCTTTCTTGGTGAAAAATCCCAAAATTTGATGAAAAATTTGAAAATTTTGCATTTTTCTAACTTTGAAGCTCTCTGCTTGTAAGGAAAATGGATATTCCAAATTTTTTTTTTTATTCACATATACAATATGTCTACTTTATATTTGCATCATAAAATTGATGAGTTTTTACTTTTGGAAGACACCAGAGGGCTTCAAAGTTCCGCAGCAATTTTCCAATTTTTCACAAAATTTTGAAACTTTTTTTCAGGGACCAGTTCAGGTTTCAAGTGGATTTGAATGGTCTTATTAGAAATACCCCATAATTGACCCCATTATAAAAACTGCACCCCTGAAAGTATTCAAAATGACATTCAGTAAGTGTTTTAACCCTTTACGGGTTTCACAGGAATAGCAGCAAAGTGAAGGAGAAAATTCACAACCTTTATTTTTTACACTCGCATGTTCTTGTAGACCCAATTTTTGAATTTTTGCAAGGGGTAAAAAGGAGAACATTTTTACTTGTATTTGAAACCCAATTTCTCTCGAGTAAGCACATACCTCATATGTCTATGTAAAGTGTTCGGTGGGCGCAGTAGAGGGCTCAGAAGGGAAGGAGCGACAAATGGTTTTGGGGGGGCATGTCACCTTTAGGAAGCCCCTATGGTGCCAGAACAGCAAAAACCCCCACATGGCATACCATTTTGGAAACTAGACCCCTCGGGGAACGTAACAAGGGGTAATGTGAACCTTAAATACCCCACAGGTGATTCACGACTTTTGCATATGTAAAAAAAATAAATAAAAAAAATAAAAAATTTTTACCTAAAATGCTTTGTTTCCCAAAAAATGTACATTTATACAAAGGGTTAAAGCAGAAAATACCCCCCAAAATTTGAAGCCCAATTTCTCCCGATTCAGAAAACACCCCATATGGGGGTGAAAAGTGCTCTGCTGGCGCACTACAGGTCTCAGAAGAGAAGGAGTCACATTTGGCTTTTTGAAAGCAAATTTTGCTCTGGGGGCATGCCGCATTTAGGAAGCCCCTATGGTGTCAGGACCGCAAAAAAAGCCCACATGGCATACCATTTTGGAAACTAGAGCCCTCGGGGAATGTAACAAGGGGTTAAGTGAACCTTAATACCCCACAGGCGTTTCACGACTATTGCATATGTAAAAAAAAAAAAAAAAAAAAAAAAGAATATTTACCTAAAATGCTTCTTTTCCCAAAAACTTTACATTTTTAAAAAGGGTAAAAGCAGAAAATACCCCCCAAAATTTGAAGCCCAATTTCTCCCGAGTACGGCGATACCCCATATGTGACCCTTAACTGTTGCCTTGAAATACGACAGGGCTCCAAAGTGAGAGCACCATGCGCATTTGAGGCCTAAATTAGGGATTGCATAGGGGTGGACATTGGGAATCACTGGCGTAGAATACCCTAACAGGGTGCCTCCAGCTGTTGCAAAACTCCCAGCATGCCTGGACAGTCAACGGCTGTCCGACAATACTGGGAGTTGTTGTTTTGCAACAGCTGGAGGCTCCGTTTTGGAAACCGTGGCGTACCAGACGTTTTTCATTTTTATTGGGGAGGGGGGCTGTGTAGGGGTATGTGTATATGTAGTGTTTTTTTACTTTTTATTTTATTTTTTGTTAGTGTAGTGTTTTTAGGATACAGTCGCATGGGCAGGGGGGGGGGGGGTTCACAGTAGTTTCTCGCTGGCAGTTTGAGCTGTTGCAGAAAATTTGCTGCAGCTCAAACTTGCAGCCCGATACTTACTGTAATCCTCCGCCCATGTGAGTGTACCCTGTACATTCACATTGGGGGGGACAAACAGCTGTTGCAAAACTACAACTCCCAGCATGCGCTGACAGACTGTACATGCTGAGAGTTTTAGTTTTGCAACAGCTGTAGGCACACTGGTTATGTATCACGGAATCTGTGACCTTTCTCAGTGTTTCAAAACCAGTGTGCCTCCAGCTGTTGCAAAACTACAACTCCCAGCATGTACGGTGCATGGTGTAAGGTGACTGCTGGGAGTTGTAGTTTGCAACAGCTGGAGGCACACCGGTCGTGAAACACTGAGTTAGGTAAAAAAAAAAAACTCGTAGTTTTGCAACAGCTGAAGGCACACTGGTTGTGAAACTTAAACTTTCAGCAGTCACCGACAGCCAACGGGCATGCTGGGAGTTGTAGTTATGCAACCAGCAGATGCACCACTACAACTCCCAGCATGCACTTTAGCTGTTTGTGCAAGCTGGGAGTTGTAGTTATACAACAGCTGAAGGTACACTTTTCCATAGAAAAAATGTGCCTCCAGCTGTTGCAAAACCATAAGTCCCAGCATGCCCATAAGGGAATGCTGGGAGTTGTGGTGGTCTGCCTCCTGCTGTTGCATAACTACAGCTCCCAGCATGCCCTTTTTGCATGCTGGGAGCTGTTGCTAAGCAACAGCAGGAGGCTGTAACTCACCTCCTGCTGCTGCTCCATCACAGGACTGTCCCTCGCCGCCGCCGTCGCTCCTGGGGCCCCGATCCCAACATTGACGCCGGGGATCAGGGTCACCCGGGGTCGTCTTCACGCTCACGCCCTCCGGAAGAGGGGCGGAGCGGGTGCGGGAGTGACACCCGCAGCAGGCGCCCTGATTGGTCGGCCGGTAATCCGGCCGACGAATCAGGGCGATCATGAGGTGGCACCAGTGCCACCTCACCCCTGCAGGCTCTGGATGTTCGGGCCGTCAGAGATGGCCCCGAACAGCCAGTAATTCCGGGTCACCGGGTCACTGGAGACCCGATTGACCCGGAATCGCCGCAGATCGCTGGACTGAATTGTCCAGCGATCTGCGGCGATCGCTGACATGGGGGGGCATAATGACCCCCCTGGGCGATATGCCGGGATGCCTGCTGAACGATTTCAGCAGGCATCCGGCTCCGGTCCCCAACCGGCTAGCGGTGGGGACCGGAATTCCCACGGGCGTATGGATACGCCCTGCGTCCTTAAGGACTCGGGATGCAGGGCGTATCCATACGCCCTGCGTCCTTAAGAGGTTAAAGGGAATCTGACAGCAGGGTGACCCGGTCTCTGGCGCTGTTTACCGTATTATATGTGGGTTCCTTGTTGTGTACAATGGAGGCGGCTGCTGTAGTATGAGCCAAGATTTCTCTCTTCTCCATTGGGCAGAACAGGGAATTTGCATTGGCGGTGAACCCGATGGCCAAAAGGTGAGCAGCGGTAGAAACCAGGTCACCTGACCTATCTACCTATAAATTCATGTTAGTGCAGGTGACCCTGCTGTAATATTACCTTTAATAGTAGGTAGTATCCCCTAGCAGACATTAGCAGCAGCCCCCCTTATAGACAGCGGGCTCCCATTTAAACAGCAGCAGGGGCCCCCTTTAGACAGCAGCACCCCCCCCCCCCCCACCTTATCTTTATTCTGTAGGTCCACACAATTAAAATGATATCCTACTTATATAGGTTTGATTTTGTCGCACTTCTGGAAAAAATCATAACTACATGCGGGAAAATGTATACGTTTAAAATTGTCATCTTCTGACCCCTATACATTTTTTTATTTTTCTGTGTACGGGGATGTATGAGGGCTCATTTTCTGCATCATGATCTAAAGTTTTTACCATTTGTTTTGATCTGATTTTTTTTTATTATTTATGGTATAAAAAGTGACCAAAAATACGCTACTTTGGGAAAAAAATTGCGCATACGCCATTGACCGTGCGGTTTATTTAACAATATATTTTTCTAGTTCAGACATTTACGCATGTGTCGATACCACAGTTTTTTTTAATGGGAAAAAGGGGGTTAACTATTTACACATTTTTTTAAATTTGTTTTGCATTGTTATAGCCCCCATAGGGGGCTATAACATTGCCAGCACTGATCAATGCTATGCCATAGCATAGCATTGATCAGTGTTATATGCGCTTGATTGCTCAAGCCTGGATCTCAGGCTTGGAGCGATCAAACGCCGATCGGACATCATGGAGCCAGGTAGGGAGCCTCCCGCTGTTCTCTCAGCTGTTTGGGATGCCGCGATTTCCCGAACAGCTCAGCAGCATTTTCTCCCGTTTTAGACCCTGCAATCAAAGTTGATACATTTAATGCATATGGTATTCATGTTGATGAAGCTTAGGATATTATGCATGTATGCAAATGTTCACCAAGCCTAGATGGAGCATATTTTGAAAGATTTTCTTGAATATTCTGAGATCAGATTTCTTTTGGATTTACCACCAGATTTAGGTGTGTATTTTGCTGATACAACCTAGATGACGCACAACAGAATTTCCTGGGAGGGGAGTTCTACCTTTACTGTGTGTCAAGCCCTGGCTGAGAGAGAAAGTTCCCGCAGGGTCAATGCTGTAGTGAATTGCAGGAGTGTATAATTTTTATTTTAATATCACCCCAAGTCCCTCTTTCTGGGGCTGAAATATCCCTAGAAACTGTGGATACAGTCCTAGAAGACTCTCTCTCCTAGGACTGTATCCACCTTTTCCAGCCCACCGGAGCACCTGAAAGCTGAACTCATTTATGCAGGATAAAGTCAGCAACTGCCGAGCCTGATCTCTAACAGCTATACCAGGGCTGGACAGATCCCACGAGATGTTATTAAAAAGAGGAAGGGGGAGGAAACACACACATTGCAACAAGATGACAAAGCACATTTCAGCTCCCAGAACCTGCTCGTGTCCACACAGTACATAGTGGAAGCTTGCAAGCAATAATAGGATAAGAAAGGGAAAATGTTACAAATGACAAAAAGGAAAGATGCCGTTAGAACTGCCGCAATCACAAAACACCCATGTTTGCGGGGGGGGGGGATGGGGGTAGAAACACTTACAACACACCCACATACCGAGAAACAAAGGCGTTTTTCTTGTCTAAACTACTACTTCTGACAACTTAGTTACCAAACAGATTAAAGTATGTAGGCCAAAGAACATTTAGTCAGCAACCAGTTCAAGGGTACGTTCACACGTACGCAGATTTGATGCACAGGATTTTCTGCTGCAGATTTCAATGTGAACTAAATGACTGAGCACAGCTTCTAATCTACAGGATCCTGCGCAGATTTGATGCACATGATTTGTATGTGTGAACGTAACCTTACACAAATTAAGGTGATGGCAGCTAAGTCACTGAACACAGGAAAAAAACAGGCATACATACAGCAGGTGAAATTAAGTATAAGCAGTTTTCTCACTATATTGTAAGATTTCCTAAGGTGCTATTGACATGGGTTGTTACAAACACCTGTTGAAAATTTAAAGTATTCTATTCATACAAAAACCAAAACAAATAAGTACAGAAGTTGTGTATTAATGTGAAATAGCATGGGAGAAAGTATTTAACACCTGAATAAGGGGGTGCAAAAAGGCATGGAAAGCCAAGACAACAGTACGAACTGCTTGCTACAAAAAAGTGTTCTTTATTGCCAAGGTGTTACACAAGGCACTTCTCATGATATGGAAAAGCAAAGAGCTGTCTCGAGACCTTCACAACATAACTGTTGCAAAAGATAATGGCATTGGTTAGGCTGCATCCACATCAAAGTTGCCGGATCCAGCTGGGGGAGGGGAAAACCGGTCACTTTGGTATCCCAGCCAGACCGACGCAGAAACCCTTTCACTTTTATGAACCAACTGGAGTCAAACAGTCACTCCAGTCGGCTCATTTTTGCCCCATATCCGGTTTTGTGAAAGACCTAAAACTGTAGTATACTACAGTTTTAGGTCCGGTCACAAAAACGGACACGCGGCAGAAATGAGATCGGCTCATTAAAGTGAATGGATTTCAGTGCTGGTCTGGCTGGGGTACAGGAGCGCCCAATTATCCCCTTCCCCCAGCCGGATCTGGCAGCTGTAGGCTGCAACTTTAATGTGAATGCAGCCTTACATGTGCATTTTTAAGCTTCTGAATGCTTCAATGAGCACTGTTGGGGCCATTATACAGTAGTGGAAATACAATCATTTCACCATAAATTTGCCTCGACCGGGTGCTCCTTGCAATATTTCTGACAGAGGAGTGAAATATAATAAAAATTTATATATATATATATATATATATATATATATATATATATATATATATATTTTGTGTGTGTGTGTGTGTGTGTGTGTGTGTGTGTGTGTGTGTGTGTGTGTGTGTGTATGTGTGTATGACCACTTGAGAGCTTCAAAAAGACCTGGAATTTACCTCCTAAATAAAAAAATAATAATTATAACTACATGCACCAAAATTTGTATGTTTAAAATGGTCATCTTCTGACCCCTATAACTTATTTTTCCATATATGGGGACTGTATGAGGGATAATTTTTTGCGCTGTGATTAGAAGTTTTTATCTGTACCATTTTGTTTTGATGAGACTTTTTGATCGCTTTTTATACATTTAGGGTATTCAAAGTGACAAAATATGCAATTTTGTCCTTTGGAATTTATGTATATGTTATTGACCGTGCGGTTAAATTACTGTAATTTTTATAGTTCGGACATTTACGCATGCGGTTAGACCACGTGTTTATATTTACATATATTTTTTAAAAGGGAAAAGGGGGCGAATCAACCTTATTAGGGAAAGGGTAAATCACATTTATGATTTTTATTTTTTAAATCATCGCTGGGTCTAAGGTGTTATCCACGGGTCCTGACCATTTATAACCGCCGGGCATCCTGTAGCAATGCCTAGGGGGGTCCTGAGACCCCATAGCCTCATTCAGGCCTATTCAGACCAGCAAATTGTGGCAATTCCAGGCCAATCGGGTCACTGGTGACCCGTTTGTCCGGAAAATAAGAAAGATCGAAGCTGTTGGGAAAAATTGGAAAAATGCTGCTATACTTTGAAGCCCTCTGATGTCTTCAAAAAGTAAAAACATGTCAACTTTATGATTCAAACATAAGCTAGACAAATCATATATGTGAATCAATCTGTAATTTATTTTACCTTTTCCTTACAAGCAGAGCTTCAAAGATAGAAAAATGCAACATTTTAAAATTTTTCCTGAAATTTTGGAATTTTTCACCAAGAATTGATTCAAGTATCGACCTATATTTACCACTAACAAAGTAGAATATGTCACGTAAAACCAAATTTATAAGTAAAAGCATCCCAGAGTTATTAATGCATTTTTTTAAGACGAAGTATGAGTACTAATTTTAGTACTCGCCGATACAAAGTACAAGTACTTTTATTTTAAAAGGGAATCTGACATTAGGGTTACCCAGTCTCTGGTGCTGCTTATCGTGCTGATATGTGGGTTCGTTGTTGTAAGCAATGGAAGAGACTGCTGTAGTATGAGCCAAGATTTCTCTCTTCGCCAATGCAAATTCCCTGTTCTGCCAAATGGAGATGAGAGCGATGTCTCCAGGGCAATTGTGCTGATGTTCACATGGTAAGCAGAGATAGAAACCGGGTCACCTATAAATTCAAGTTAGTGCATGTGACTGCTGTAAGATTGCCTTTAAAAGTAGGTAGTATCCCGTGGTGGTATAGATGGCTACAGACATTAGACAGCAGGCGCCCCTTGAAGCCAAGCAGGGAGTATCCCCTTGTTGGTAGTATAGATAGTTACAGACAGACAGCAGATCCCCACACACACACCCAACAGGACCCCACCTGTAGACAGAAGCCTCCCCTTTGTAGCAAGCAGCACCCACCCACCCACCCCCCAATTGTAGTTGCTCATTGTCCAGTGTCGCCGCTCCGCAGCCACGTTCTGCCGTCCGCATTATGGAGGAGCATGTAACATACACGTCACTCTGCTTTATGATTACGCTGGGCGCAGTGAGGCGATGGGCGGCAGTGTGGAAATGTTATAAAAACTACTTGTCCACGGGACTAAAATGGAGCAAAATCTACTTGTCCCTCATGACGATCCACTTGTCCGGGCCAATTTTCGCTTTTACACTCTGATTTTTTCCTCCTCGCCCTATAATAGCCATAACTACCTACTATAAGGATACCTTTTAATTTTTCAATAACATTCTCTGAACCAAAAAAAAAAAAAAATATATATATATATATATATATATATATATATATATATATATATATATATATTTAGGGAAGTGATATTGAAATAGTAAAAGATAATTTTGCAGATTTGGTGGTTTTCTTTTCTACGCCATTTACCTTGTGGTTGAGGTAACATGTTAGTTTTATACTTTAGGCGCCTGATTACAGCAATACCAGATTTGTATCGTTTACGTCATGTTTTACTAATTCTGGACTTTTTCAAATTTTTTTACTTGCCTTTTTTTAACCCCTGTAGCTTTATTTTTTTTCCACATACCAGGGCTAATTTTTTGCGCCATAATCAGTTTTTTTGTATGGGCACCATTTTGGTATTGATCTGACTTTTTAATCGCTTTTTAACTTTTTTTTCTGGATATTATAAAAATTGCAATTCTGTGGTTTGGCATTTTTTTTTTACATTTACGTACAGGATACATAATGTTATATTTTAATAGGTTGTACAATTACGCACGAAGCGATACCAAATATGTTTATTTTTATTATGTTTAGGTGTTTTTATATAGGAAAAGGGGGTGATTTGAACTTTTAACATGGAAGGGGTTAAAGGAGAACTACGGGATTGAACATTTTATCCCCTATCCTAAGGATAGGGGATAAGTTTAAGATTGCAATCTCCCGTACGGGGCCCCAGCTCTGCATAGAGAGCGCGTGTCAACTACCGCACGAGGCGGCGGCTGACACGCGCCCTCCATTTACTGCTATGGGAGAGCCGAAGCGCTGCCTTCGGCAGTTTCCGGCTCTCCCATAGCAGTGTATGGAGGGGGAAGGTCGGCCGCTGCTTAGTGCGGTGGTCCACACGCCCTCTCTAACCAGAGAGCCGAGGCCCCATACGGTAGATCGCGGGGGGCCCCAGCGGTCGGACCCCCCGCGATCTGAAACTTATCCCCTATCCTTAAGATAGGGGATACATTTTTCAATCCCGTAGTTCTCCTTTAATGCAGCGGTTTTCAAACTGTGGCCCTCCAGATGTTGCAAAACTACAACTCCCAGCATACTTGGACAGCCAACGGCTGTCCTGGCATGCTGGGAATTGTAGTTTTGTAACATCTGGAGGGTCACAGTTTGAAGACCACTGGGTTAATGTGTGTCTTTCAAACTTTAAAAAAAAAATTTATAAAACTTTATTACACTTATATGAGGAATCATTAGATTAATCTGTGTGCTCTGTGATCCATTGATAGAGCCTAGTCCAGCCAGGATCTATCAATGACAGAGCCGGGACAGGAGGGAACAGAGGTAAGCCCTCAGGCTACCTCTATAGTGGATCTCCCCCTGCGATCGCGGTGCGGAAGGGGGGGGGGGGCGATCCACCCCACCAGGGAGCATTCACATCTCCCTTTAGATGCCGCTGGCTATTAGCGGCTGCTGAGAACAGCCGGGGGCTGCAGACTATGGAGCGGGCAGGAATCCCGAGACCGCTCCATATATACTGCAGAGCGCCGCATGAATCTCCCCGTGCAGACGTGCCTCCTCCCCTCAGCTCTCCGAATCTACAGCTGGGGGGAGTGAAGGCAGAGGATGCAGGCAGAGGACGGGGAGTAAGAAGCCACGCCCCTCATCTCCCCCCGCACGTCTGCAGAGCAGGGGAGAGAAGACAAATACACAGCTTCTCATCTCCCCTGCTCTGCATCGGAGGACACAGCCGGGGGCTGCAGAGTATGGAGCGAGCAGGAGTTGGGTGCCCGCTCCATACAGTCTGCAGAGTGCCGCCGCGCTTGTCAGGTCCGGCCCTGCTTGCTCGAAGCCGGGCTAAGGGCCAGACAAATTCACCTGCCCGGCGCCCAAAACTTCTTGTCCCGGGCGTCAGGCGATAGGAATTCCACATCCCTGCCCTATAATAGCCATAACTACCTACTATAATGATTAGGGATCGACCGATATTGGTTTAGGGTCGATACCGATAATCGGTGGAGGTTAGGGCCGATAACTTATACCGATATTCCGGTATACGTTATCGGCTATTTATCCCCCCGCGACACCACTGCAGATAATCGATTTAAAGTGGGCGCTTTAAATCAATACACTGCAGTGGCTTTTGCGGTGCCATAGGCCGCCGCCACCACCACCCGCTTCTCTCCCCCTACCTGTCAGGGTGGTCCGGGCCATCCTTCCTTCCTGTAGTGTCCGGCGGCATTCCGGGTGGAGGGTGAACCGGTCCGGGCTGTCCTTCTCCGGGGGTCATCTTCTCCACTCCGGGCAGGCTCCGGCCTAGTACGCTGCATAGACGCCGCTGCGCAGCGACGCACCTGACGTCACGGCGTAGCGGCATCTATGCAGCGTACTAGGCCGGAGCCTGCCCGGAGTGGAGAAGGACAGCCTGGACCGGTTCACCCTCCACCCGGAATGCCGCCGGACACTACAGGAAGGATGGATGGCCCGAACCACCCCCATTACGGGTAAGTTTAATTTTTTTTATTGACTCGGAGGGTGGGGGGGGGGGGGGCCGACCGGTATAGCGGTATGGGCAAAAATCCATACCGGTATACCGCCCAGCACTACGGTGGGGATTGCGACGCGGTGCGGTGGGTCAGGGCATTATCGGCAAGGTAATTGCCGATGACAATAATGCCCAAAATCGTGATAAAATATTATATATATGTGTGTGTGTGTGTGTGTGGTGTGATATATAATTGGTGAAGTAAAATTGAAATAGTAAAATCATTTTGGTAATTTGCTGGTTTTCTTTTCTATACCATTTACCTTGTGGTTGAGCTAAACATGTTGCTTTGATACTTTAGGTTGCCCGATTACAGCAATATCAGATTTGTATAGTTTCCGTCGTGTTTTTCTATTTAAAAAAAAATATATCAAAAAATTTCAGATTCTTTTTTAATTGCAATGTTTTGACACTTGTAGCTTCATAAGGGGTAAAAGGAGAAAAAGCACCCCAAAATTTGTAGTGCAATTTCTCCCGAGTACGGAAATACCCCATATGTGGTCCTAAACAGTTTACTTGAAATACGACAGGGCTCTGACGTGAGAGAGCACCATGCATATTTGAGGACTAAATTAGGGATTGCATAGGAGTGGATATTGGGAATCACTGGCGTGGAAAATACCCCCAACAGGGTGCCTCCAGCTGTTGCTTAACTCTCTATTGGGGGGGCGTAATTGTGAATATCCACAGTGCTAGTTTAAAATCCCGCTGGGAGTCCTCAATGGCCCCTCGGTGCAAGCCATTCAGGGCTCCTGGCAGGGTATTTGAAAATGAAAGTTAAAACCGTGTGTGTGTGTGTGTGTGTGTGTGTGTGTGTGTGTGTGTGTGTGTACATACATATATACATACACACACATACACACACACACACACATACATACACACACACACACACACACACACACACACACACACACACACACATACATACACACACACACACACATACACACACACACACATACACACACACACACATACTGTATATACATACACCCCCCCCCACACCCCCACAGGGGGAGCGATCACACTATATTCATCGCAGAAGTGAGACCCAGTGCGGTCAATCCCTCAGCCCTTGTACTACTACCCCAAACATGGAACAATGGTTCCATAATTGGGGCAGTAGTACAAGCACCAATGTAGCCTACCAAGACACCTGCAGACTCCCTCAGTCAGGGGAACTACTACTCCAATCGTGCAACAGACTTGTTTCCATGATGGGAGTCTGTAGGTGGCTGACTTTTCATACTAACTGATGAAAATCTGATTCAAAAGGATGCCACTAAATGGCATCCCTTTGCATTCGTTAGTGTTATGGTCGGTTTAGGAGGCTGTGACTGATTAAAATTTGGACGGGGGACAACAGCTGTGTAAACCTAGCCTAAATTCGACACTCGTAAGTATCTTAAATCATGTGTTGTAACAATGTTAATTACAGTGTGGTGACACGTGCCGTATTTTGATGCTGCGTATCTTTCTACCCATTGACGACAATGGGTAGCAAAATACACTCGTGATGACGCATGGACACATACTAGTCCTACTGTGTCCATGCGTCATCAACTATGTCATGGACACACTTAATTCACAGCTGTGAGCCCATGGCTCACAGCTGGAGGAAAAATCCTCCCACTGTCAGCTTGTGTCCCGCTACTGTCAGTGAAGACAAGCTGGGAGCTGTAGTTTTGCTAATGCTAGGGGAGATGTGAGCAGACAGAATATTGAGGGAGGGGGCGGAGACCTGCACAGGGAGGCATAGGGAGAATAGTGTAGTGATTAAAAGTGTAATAAAAAAATATAAAGGTGCCAGACAAAAAATAAATTGATGTACATGGTCAGGATTAGGTAGAGTGATATAAAAAAAAAAAATTTGTTGGATCTGACGGGTATGCTTTAAGTCCTACTTGTATGGTCATCATCTGAATGACAACCTTGTTGTACAGGGAAAGTGCTTGGCCGGCCACAGATTTCCCAGCAAAGTCAACTGTTTTGCCAAGGGGCACAAGAATCAGGATACACAGCACTCAGTCCCATTCTAAATAACAGAAAAGGCGATATGACTAGCTATGACAACCCCTTTAAAATGTTCAATACGTGTCAATGCTTGCAAAACAAAATATCCAACCAAATCTCTACCACTTTCTTGGCAGTGGTTGGAAAAGTTGGCAAAGAGGCATATATACAACATATACATCAAGAGGAGTTAGGTGGTTTAGTTCAATTGATTTGTGGTTTTCCTTAAAGCACCTGTTGCATGCCTTTGCAGCTCCAGCTGCCCAGAAACCTTCACAGAGAATAACTATTGCCTCCAATAGACTTCTGTGCCTCTACATAAATACAGCTTTGCTATATCTTGAGAATGCTTTGTGCAGCCTTTGCACGCTTCACAGATGTTAATTATCCATCGGAAATGGAAATGGGCTGAAATCACTCAATTAAGTAGTGGATCTTAAACACAAACAGTTACTATTCTGACAGTAGAGCCAGTGCCAGCAAACAGGAAACTCAATGAAAAAAAAATTTCTATGGGTAGATTTGTGTGGCACAACACAGGGCATCTAAGGGAGGATTGAGCATAATTGCAGCATTTAGTAAAATTTTTGTGATTAAGCCTGAAAAGGAGGGGGGGGGGGGGGGGTCTTCTCAAAAACACATCTGTGCCTAAAATAAATAGAATTCACAGTGCCCTACTAGGTAGACAAGAATCGATAAAAAACAAAAAAAAAAGTAATTTTTGCCCCTATGGGATGCCACCTTTTTTTACCAAAATTACCAAGCCTAAATCTTTTCAAATATGGCCTCTCTTTAGGTGGTAATACCTCCGACATGCTTTTACTTAGCGACGCGATTCTGAGATGTTTTTTGTGACACTGTATTTTAAATTAGTGGTAAATCTTTGTTGAATCATGCAGTATTTTATGTAGAAAAACGCCAGAAATTTTTCATATTATGATTATTTTGTCATGTGGCTTCCTAGTACAAAGCCAACACTAACTCACATACCCAAAGTAATAGAAACACCTCAGACCAGTAGAAAGACAATGGACATGTAGGGGTTAACTGTAGATACACACTAGGGCTTCACCATATGGGGAAAATGTGCGATTACTATATAATAAAATGGTAAAATCCCCCAGTTCATATGCAATCCCCTTATTTCATAAAGCCAACCCCCACTTAATTTCATGTACAATGACTGAATATAAAATGGAGGGGATTGAATATGAAACGGGGAGAAATTTGCTTAATTCCTCCTCCGCATTTCAGGTGACTGGCCTAGATTGCACACTCTTTGGCGTTGCAGCACAGCGGCGTGTTAGCATTAGGGGAGTGTTTGATTCTACACAGGGAACTTATTAAAAATGACAGATCATCTGTATTCTGTTTTAATATACACTACACAAGAACTATGGAGTCATTTGGTTAGGAAAATAAAAATTATTTATTGGATGACACTAAAAACACACAGGGGGGAACAAGGACAACAAGAGGAGTCAATGCTGTGAACATCATATGGAATAAATATACAAAGGTGAATGTACAAGCATAATCATGAAGATGGAACTCTCAGCAAGAGAGAAATGCTTAAGTGCAAAGTGCATAACTAACAAGCAGTACAAACCTAGGTAAAGTATAAAGTGGCCAGTGTAGCAGGAGTGACGCCACCCCAACGTACGTTTCGGCGATATCCTTCGCCCCCCCCAGGACGAAAAATATCTCCGAAACGTACGTTTTTCTCAGCTGATCGGGAGCCTGCGGGTTTTGCCACGAGTGTCCCGATCAGCTCCACTCAGCTACCGGAACTTGAATATGGCATTTTAGATGACGTATGTGTGTGCATGCATGTGTGTTTGTATATTATATACACACACACACCTAAAAAAAAAAAATTAAAAAGGAACGCTGAAACACCACAATGAAACTCCAAGTCAATCACACTTCTGTGAAATCACACTGTCCACTCAGGAAACAACACTGATTGACAATCAATTTCACATGTTGTTGTGCAAATGGAACAGACAACAGGTGGAAATTAACTCCTTAAGGATCCAGCCAATTTTCAGTGTAGGACCCGGCCATTTTTTGCACATCTGACCACTGTCACTTTAAGCATTAATAACTCTGGGATGCTTTTACTATTCATTCTGATTTCAAGATTTGTTTTTTTTTTCCGTGACATATTGTGCTTTATGATAGTCGTAAAATGTTGTCGATACTTGCATCATTTCTTGGTGAAAAATTCCAGAATTTTATGAAAATGTAGAAAATTTAGCATTTTTGTAACTTTGAAGCTCTCTGCTTATAAGGGAAATGAATATTGCAAATAAATGATATATTGATTGACATATACAATATGTCTACTTTATATTTGCATCATAAGGATGGCATGTTTTTACTTTTGGAAGACATCAGAGGGCTCCAATTTTTCACATTTTCAAAATCGAAACTTTTCAGGGACCAGTTCTGTTTTTAAGTGGATTTCAAGGGCCTTATTAGAAATACCCCACAAATTACCCCATTATAAAAACTGCACACCTCAAAGTATTCAAAATGACATTCAAAAGGTTTGTTAACCCTTTATGTGTTTCACAGGAATAGCAGCAAATTGGAGAACATTCTAAATCTTCATTTTTTACACTGGCATGTTCTTGTAGACCCAGTTTTTGAATTTTTACAAGGGGTAAAAGGAGAGAAATCTTCCTAAAATGTGTAACCTAATTTCTCTCGAGTAAGAAAATACCTCATATGTGTATGTCAAGTGTTCGGCGGGTGCAGTAGAGGGCTCAGAATGGAAGGAGCGACAGTGGGATTTTGGAGAGTGAGTTTTTCTGAAATGGTTTTTGATGGGCATGTCGCATTTACTTTGAGAACAACAAAATAAGGGTAAGGTTTGTATTCAGAGTGTGCCTAAAATATAACTTTTAATCAGGTCAATTTAAAAACCACCAATTCTGTGTATGTGACAAACACCAAAATAAGAAAGTTAACCCTAGACGCCAGAGAGCAATGTATTATTTAAATACAAGATTTGCTCCTCCTGCGTAGCAGATGAGTTGGTTGTAATCACCAGGGTTTCTATAGGTTATACCACCATATATACAAAATTGACCACCGACGTGTTTCTACCATACACATACAGTGTATGGTGTCATCAGGGAGGTATAGATATGAAATAGATAGTTATTATGTATTACTATCCTGGTCACCAAATAGTTGCTCAGCCACCTATTATCAGTAACCTGTAAGTAAAGAATACAAAAGATGCCCATGTCCTGTAAAGAAAACAGAAAACATCCAGATATGTCTGGCATGAGCCTTCCTATCTATGGCGCCAGGATTTTATCCGCTGGTCCACCTGTAATAAAAACACAGAACAAGAGAACATTCAGATCGCGCCCTGTTAGAGAAAGACTGGAATAGCAGGGAGATGTACAGTCAGCTCTGTTCGCTGTGGTGTGCGAACTGTCTGCGTCTTTCGTCACTTCCGTTCAGGGCCGGAAGCTTGTACACGCACAGCTGCGCCTCCCTCCGTGACGCTCAGAACGGAGGGTGCGTTCTCCCTTTCGGGTGAAAACAGCTAATGCGCATGCCTAGAGCGTTCGGTTCCTAGAAGTGACGATTCGCAATAGCAAAATGTGGACTTAGGCGAGTTACCAATACAATTCTATATACGGAGTCTCCTTGCCAGACGTGAATCTGCTGTATACAGTACCAGATTCACAAATCTACCACGTGTTTCCCATGTAGAAAAGTGAGTTTTTCGGAAATGTTTTTTGTGGGGCATGTCGCATTTAGGAAGCCCCTATGGTGCCAGAACAGCAAAAAAAAAAAAAAAAAAAAACACCCACATGGCATACTATTTTGGAAACTACACCCCTCAAGGCACGTAACAAGGGGTCCAGTGAGCCTTAACACCTCACAGGTGTTTCACAACTTTTTGTTAAAGTTGGATGTGTAAATGATTTTTTTTTCTTCACTAAAATGCTAGTTTTCCCACAAATTTTAAATTTTTACAAGGGATAATAGGACAAAATGCCCCCCAAAATGTGTAACCCCATCTCTTCTGAATATGGAAATACCCCATGTGTGGACATCCAGCGCTCTGCTGGCGCACTACAATGCTCAGAAGAGCAGGAGTCACATTTGGCTTTTGAAAAGTGAAATTTGCATAATTTTTTTTGGGGGGGAGGCCATGTCGCATTTAGGAAGCCCCTATGATGGCAGGACAGCAAAAAAAAAAAAAAAAAAAAAACACGGCATACTATTTTGGAAACTACACCCCTCAAGGAACGTAACAAGGGGTACAGGGAGCCTTAAAGGAGAAGTCCCATGTAGAAAAAGTATTGTGTTTTAAATGCAGAAGCAAAAGTTATATCACTTTGTAAATCACTGACTTTACCCATCTTGTATGTAAAACCTATTTTTCTAGCTTCTTTGTTCAGAGAGGAAGTTCAGCAGCTCCCTGTTCTGATGACTTGCGACCCCCCATTGAGCTGCATTATGCTGGGGGCCGTGATGTCACAATTTCCCATAGTTCTGTGTGCTGCCTGCAGCTTAGCCAACACTGTGCAAGGCCAGGGCACCTCCCATGTGCAGCTTCAGCCAATCATAGTAGCCCCACTGAGTTGAGCAAGCGTCTTCATCTCCTCGGCAGGGAAGCATCTGACAGCCAGCTCAGTGTTTATAAGAGCAAGAACGATGTCCCAAGAAGAAGCAGAGGGGGAGGGGAGATCCCTGCTTTCCCCTGCACTGATCACAATCTGACAGAAGGTCAGTCTGAAAGAACAATGTCCTGAGAATAGAAGCAGGGGGAAGGGAAACACTGAGCCTGCTGTTAGGAAAGTGATCAGTGTCTAGGTCAGTGTATCTCAACCAGGGTGCCTTCAGCTGTTGCAAAACTAAAACTCCCAGGCACGCTGGGAGTTGTAGTTTCACAACAGCTGGAGGCACCCTGGTTAGGAAGCACTAGTCTAGGCTGGGCTACTTCTGTGATGAACTGAAAGGCATTATGGGAGACAGGAAGTCAGGGACCTCCATGGACCAGGAAGTACCGATCTTTCAGAGGGGATTACAGGAGAAGGGAGAGGGTGAGATACATGAGGAGCAGATTGTCAGAATGGTGAGCTGATGCACTTTCACATGATATAAAAAAAATGTTGTGACTTGGTCCATGATACTTCTTTAACACCTCACAGGTGTTTGACGACTTTTTGTTAAAGTCGGATGTGTAAATAAAAAATAAAAAAAATTATTCACCAAAATGCTGTTTTTTTCCCCAAATTTTACATTTTTTTTACAAGGGGTAATGAGAAAATGACCCCCAAAATTTGTAACCCCATTTCTTCTGAGAATGGAAATACCCAAGGGCCCTCATTTACTATTCTAAACCCGACGACTTTTGTCGGATTTTTTTGTCGCATCTTTGTCTGCGCCATGTCGCAGACATGGTGCGCCATTCTGCGACACGATGCAACATTTTTTCACGACGGACCCGATGTGGATTCTCCCAAACCCGAAAAAAGGGCGTAACCCGACATTTCTGAGCTTTCCCACGTATTTATAAAGGTTTCCAACCCGAATTTGTTGAATTGTTGTGGATTTTTTCCCGACAGCTCAGAGGAGTTGGAAACCAAAACCAACAAAACGCACGTGCGACAAACAAGATGCGACATAATAAATACCAGGGGAAAAAAGCAGTCGGGTAAGAAAGCAAGATAGACTTACAACCCGATTTTCTAAGTAAATGAGGGCCAATGTGTGTATGAAACATGCTCTGCTGGCACACTACAATTCTCGGAAGAGGAGGAGCGCCATTGAGATTACGGAGAGAGAACTTTGTTGGAATAGAAGTCGGGGTCCATGTGCGTTTACAAAGCCCCCCGTGGTGCCAGAACAGTGGAACCCCCCACATGTGACCCCATTTAAGAAACTACACCCCTCACAGAATTTAATAAGGGGTGCAGCGAGTATTTACACCCCACTGGCATTTGACAGATCTTTGGAACAGTGGGCTGTGCAAATGAAAAATAAAATTTTTCATTTTCACGGACCACTGTTCCAAAAATCTGTCAGACACCTGTGGGGCGTAAATGCTCACTGCACCCCTTATTACATTACATGAGGGGTGTAGTTTTCAAAATGGGGTCACATGTGGGGGGGGGGTCCATTGTTCTGGCTCTATGGGGGGCTTTGTAAACACACATTGCCTTCAATTCTGGACAAATTTTCTCTTCAAAATCCCAATGGTGCTCCTTCTCTTCTGAGCATTGTAACGCGCCAGCAGAGCATGTTACATCCACATATGGGGTATGTTCTTACTCAGAAGAAATGGGGTTACAAATTTTCAGGGGGCTTTTTTTCCAATTTTTCCTTGTGAAAATGAAAAATTTAGGGCAACACCAGCATTTTAGTGAAAAAAAATTTTTCTTAATTTTTCCATCCAACTTTGAAGAATTTTCATTAAAAGGAGTACTCTAATACAGAGTATTCCTGCTCCGTCCTGCCCAGGCTGCAAAATAAGTGAAAATGAACCATCACTCACCTTCCTGGGTTCCCGCGGAGCGCCACTACAGCTGATCGGTCCTCCGGTCCATCTTCATGCTTCGGGGTGTAACGAAGCGTCACATAGCGCTCAGCCTATTGCCGGCCGTGGCAGGACGTCGCGGCGGCCGGCGATAGGCTGATCGCCATGTGACTCTTCGTTACAACCGGAAGTATTAAGAGGATGGACTGGAGGGCCGATCAGCTGTTGTGGCGCTCCGCGGGAACCCAGGAAGGTGAGAGATGGTTCATCTTCATTTATTTTGCAGCCCGGAGCAGGAATACTCTGCACTAGAGTACTCCTTTAAACACCTGTGGGGTGTTCAGGCGCACTATACCCCTTGTTACATTCCGTGAGGGGTGTAGTTTCCAAAATGGGGTCACATGTTTGTATTTTTTTGCGTTTATGTCAGAACCGCTGTAAAATCAGCCACCCCTGTGCAAATCACCAATTTAGGCCTCAAATGTACATAGTGCACTCACTCCTGAGCCTTGTTGTGCACCCGCAGAGCATTCTACGCCAACATATGGGGTATTTCTGTACTGTAAATTTTGGTGGCCTTTTTTCCTTTTAACACCTCCAGCTGTTTCAAAAGTAAAACTCCCAGCATGTACTGACAGACCGTGCATGCTGGGAGATGTAGTTTTGCAACAGCTGGAGGCACGCTGGTTGGAAAACCTTCAGTTAGGTTCTGTTACCTAATTCAGTATTTTCCAACCAGTGTGCCTCCAGCTGTTGCAAAACTACAACTCCCAGCATGTACTGATGCTGGGAGATGTAGTTATGCAACAGCTGGAGGTACGCAACTACAACTCCCAGCATGCCGAGACAGCTGTCTGGGCATGGTGGGAGTTGTAGTTTTGCAACATCTGGAGGGCTACAGTGTAGAGACCACTGTATAGTTGTCTCAGACTGTAGCCCTCTAGATGTTGCTAGGCAACTTACCGGCTTCCGGCGAATCCAGGGAGCCGTCCTCTTCTGCCGCACGACATACCGCCTGCGCCGATCACTGCAGCCAATCGCGTCCCACAGCCTCCACCGACTGGTAAGTGGATCTTCAGCGCCCGGTCCCCTGTTCTGCCCAGCTTATTGTGGGTGGGCAGAACGGGGTAAACAAAAGTTAACCACCCCTGATCTGCTATTGGTCGTCGCTTTTGATGACCAATAGCAGGGATAGGAGGGGTATGGGGACCGAAATTCCCACGGGCTTACAGGAACGCCCTGGGTCCTTAAGACCCAGGTACAGAAGGCGTATCCATATGCCCTGGGTCCTGTACGGGTTAAAGGCAATTAGCAAGACACCCCCAATAAAGAAGTGGTTCTGTAGGTAGTGACCACAAACCAATTCTCAGTTTCTATGCTTCCTGTCTGATGTTTGTCACTTCTGAATGCTGGCGGTGCTTTCACTCTAGTGGTAGCATGAAATGGAGTCTACAACCCACACAAGTGGGTCAAGTAGTGCAGCTCATCCAGGATGGCACATCAATGCAAGCTGTGGCAAGAAGGTTTGCTGTGTCAGTGTAGTGTCCAGAGCATGGAGGCACTACCAGGAGACAGGCCAGTACATCAGGAGACGCGGAGGAGGCAGATGCCTGTCCGGGCATGCTGGGAGTTGTAGTTTTGCAACATCTGGAGGTTGAAGACCACTGATCCGAAGTCCGCAGGTTGAAGACCACTGATGAAGGGATTGAAAGGCGGTGATTAAGGGGGGGGGGGGGGGGATGATTTATTTCCCACCCTAGGCTTATAATCGAGTCAATAACTTTTCCTGGGTTTTGGGGGTAAAATTCGGGGCCTCTGCTTACATTCGGGTCGGCTTATACTAGAGTATATACGGTAATGCAATTTTGTAAATTTTGGGGGCTTCCGTTTCTACGCAGTACATTTTGGACTTTGTAAAAAAATTTGCGCGTACGCCATTGACCGTGCAGTTTAATTAACAATATATTTTTATAGTTTGGACATTTCCGCACGGGGCAATACCACATTTATTTTTATCTACACTTTTTTTATGGGCAAAGGGGGGCGATTCTGACTTATTAGGGAAGGGGGTTAAATGATCTTTATACATTTTTAATGATTAGTTATCAGCCGTAGATTGCTCAAAGCCTGAAATCCAGGCTTCAGCAATCAATCGCCGATCGGACGCGACGGGGGCAGGTAATGCACCCTCTGTTCGCGTTCTAGCTTATCAGGACATAGCGATTTCACTGCGATAGTCCCGATCAGCCCGACTGAGCTGCCGGGAGTGTATTTTTGTTACTTTAAACGCGGCATTCAAAGTTGATCCCTGCGTCTAAAGGGTTAATGGCGTGCGGCACAACAATCGGTGCTGCACGCCATTAGCCCAGGGTCGCAGCTTTCATTAGCCGCCGGGACGACCAGGTATGACACAGGGTCACGGTCACGTTATATCGGGACGGGACGTACAGGTACCCCTGTCCTTAAGAGGTTACGTGAGCAGATTTCAGAAATGTGCTTTGGAATAAGCAAAAATCTAGAAGTCGCAGCACGTATAGAAAAGGGCGATGCAAATTTTTTTTTATTTTACGCCGAAAATAAATCTTATACGGAGCTTGATAAATCTCCATTATGTTTACCAGCACTGTTCTAACCTACATCAGCTCCTCTTTTTTATATACAGAGCTAAATAATGACCTGCTCACATTATTTAGGGGTCCTGCCTGCTCTGACTTTTGAGATTATATTATATAACAATATAATCTGATTGATAAAACCTTGCATGATTACCTGTATGTACCATTTCCAGTAATCCCTTTATTGTATCTATTACCTAAGATACATAAGTCACTTGAAAACCCCCCCGGCCGACCGATTGTTACAGGACGGGGATCGGCTACAAGTCACTTATCTATTTTTGTTGATCAGGTCCTGCGGCCATACGCCACAAGAGCTAAATCATACTTGCGTGACACATCTGATTTCTTAAATAAAATCTCTCCTATCAGGGTCCCTCCAGACACAATTATTGCTACTCTTGATGTGGTCAGCCTGTACACCTCCATCCCTCATGATGGAGGTGTACAGGCTGTTAAAGACTATTTCTTCGGATTTTTCATCTGCTAAAGTAGACTGTTATTTCTCTTTTGAAATTAATCTTGCACAATAATTATTTTTCTTTCAATGATGAATTTTTTCTGCAAACCTCCGGCACAGCCATGGGCACGAACGTGGCGCCCACCTACGCCAACGTGTACATGGCGGTGCTGGAGGAAAAGTCGGTATATGCGTCCACCTACTCAAGCCATGTGCTGGGGTGGTGGCGCTATATCGATGATATTTTTTTGATTTGGTCAGGTTCTGAGATTGAACTGACCCTTTTTCATCAATATTTGAACTTCATTGATTCAAATATTAGCTTTTCTCTAACATCATCTACAACTATGGTGAATTTTTTGGACACCAATGTGACCATTATGGGTGACAAGTTGGTGACAAGCCTGTATGTTAAACCAACAGACTGCAACTCAGTGCTACACTATAGTAGCTGTCATCCGAGGCCGATGGTGCGATCTCTTCCCGCTAGTCAGATGATGCGGGCAAGACGCATTATCGGCCAGGATGACCAAGTAGAACCATCTCTGACACGAATGTCCGACAATTTCCGCAAACGTGGCTACCCCAAGAAATTGCTGGAGGAATGTAAAAATAGGACCCTCTGTATGAATAGGGACACCTTATTGCAAAAATCTACGAAGGGAACCCAATTGACTCGGATTCCCTTCGTCTCAACCTTTGGAGAGCATTCAGGCCAAATATCGAAGATCTTAAATAAACATTGAGACTTATTGAAGGCAAGTTTCCCAAATATTACTGAATTTCATTCCAGACCTTTAATGTCGTATCGTAGGAACTCGAATCTTAAAGATAAACTTGTGAAATCAGATGTGTCAATTAACAAGATCCCCAGATGTATCTAACTGTGGCAAGCAAGGGCTCATACCCTTGTAGACAGTGTGTCAACTGTAGTTATATGAACAAGGGCCCTTGCTTCACACATCCCCAAACAGGAAAAATCTACCATTTAAAACATTATTTAACTTGTTTTTCAAAATTTGAGATCTACGTCTTGACTTGCCCATGTGGTCTCCTTTATGTAGGGGAGACCACATGGGACTTCAAGACGAGATTTAATCATCATCGGTTCACTATAAGAAAAAAACGTATGGACCTTCCGGTATCTAAACACTTTGTGGAAGCACACCACCAAGAAAGAGACTTAAAATTTATGCTATTAGATTGTATTCCACCATTGAGACAGGGGGGGCGATAGAGTAGGCGCCCTAAAAAGAAGGGAACTCAAATGGATTTTTGAGTTGCAGTCCTTGCGACCTAAGGGACTGAATGTTGACTTTACAGTGACACCTCAAATCTACAATGCCTGAATTCTGAAAGTTATCTGTGTCTTCTCTCCCGTTTAGGATAAGATTATCATTGTGACTGAGAAAATTAATGTGTTTTTTTTTTTCTCCCTTTTCCTTCCGCTTTTCTTCCTAGGACGACAAGTGACAAGCTGGACGGGACCTCACCGTACAATACTAAGTTATGATCTATATTGTTTTGAGGAGAGTCCACCACTTAGAGGGATATTGTACATTGATATTTAGTATCATATACATAAAAAAAATTTCAGGTACGATTTTTCCTTTATGGAAAATCTTTCCTGCACATTAATACCTTTTTTTCCACTGTAATATTTTCTTTACCTCATCTATAATGTTTTTTCACTTTTTTTACATCAATTATAATGAACCAATTTTTAACATTTTCTTTACAAAACCTAACACTTTTTATACACTACACCGATTGATACGTAGTACATTCTATTTTATTATTTTTTTCCTTTACCAAAAATTATTATTATTTTTTTTTATATTTTTTTTTTCTTTTATTTTATTTTTTAAAAATCTTTTTGCAATGATTTTTTTCATTTTTCTCGTTTATTTTTTTCATCTTTTTCATTTTTTATTATTCTTTGTTATTTTTTTATATCAACTGTTTGGAGAGAGTTTATACTCTCTATATATGTTACTCTGGTTCTCTCGACTGTCTGTCTCGTGTGCATGGGGTGAATATATGAAGCGCCGTTCCAAGTTGGGTGCCCTTCTGATTACCTGACTTGTCGCAAACCGCGACTAGCCAGATATCAGTTATTCGGACCAGTGCGGCGAATGGCTGGATACTGGTCTGAACAGTCACCTAACAATTGGCCACCAATACACCCAGTATGTTTGAATTATTGCGAGTGTATATCAGTGAGTAACCAGAAACGCTGACAAAGTAACGTTTATATTTATTATTCTATGGTGCTTTATTATTTTATATTTATTTTTATTATTATTTTATTTCTATTTTTTCATTTCTTTTTTGTCTAAACTTTTTATATTTTTTCATTTTAATTTTTTACTTTCTTACATTTTTTAATTTTAATTTTTTCACTCATTTTCACCATCACACACTAATTTTCATTTTGGTTTTATTTATATTGATAGTTACCACGGGCAACAGCCTTATTGCATCTTGCACATATGCACTACACACAAGCTAACTATCACGCACTGACATCGCGGTTTTCTAATTGCCCTTTTCACATTCACACTGTTATTTTTCAAATTGCCCTCTTTAGAGATGACTATCGGAGATTCATTCTGTCGCAGTACGCACGCGCCGTTCGGCAACTGCGATGCGACCCATGTGATTTTGTTCTTCCCCCTGATTGGTGTACTCTTGTCTCCTCTGCTAGGGCTGCTGCGCAGCCTCTATTCCACACACACGCCGTTCTGGTGTACTATCGCCATGTTTACAGCATGTACAGGTGAGCGACCGCCGCTATTACTTGTCCTCCAGGTGATATTAATGTATTTATATTTGTAATCAAGCTATATTTGTGGTTTTCACCACTTGTTTTTAATAACACATTTGTAACACTGTATTAACTTGACAATATGTATATTGTCCCTATGTTTTATATTGTTATGCACTTACACTTATGTATTGCTTGTTTTTATCACGTTTATGTTTATTGACTTTTGACACTGATTTATATTAATTGTAATTGGCTAATATATATATATATATATATATATATATATATATATATATATATATATATATATATACACACACACACACATATACACCTTGTGTTCAGTCACTCTGTATGCTTGATAAAGGCTGCACTGGCAGCTGAAACGTTGCATCTGTATTTATAATGGATTAAAGCTACCACCATTTTTTCACTTATTTTGTGTGCTGCAGCCGCTTTTTGCCTTCATAATATTATATAATATAATATTATATAATATATAATATAATATATAATATAATATATAATATAATATATAATATAATATAATATATAATATAATATATATATATATATTTTTTTTTTTATATATATTTTGGATTTGTTTTGCTGTTTAGGCCCATGCCATTCATTGGGATTTTTTGCTGTTTATGAAAACATTTTTTAAGCTCTAGTTTTAAAGGCTAAAGCTGCCCCCTCCAATTTGTATTTTTAACCCATTAAACCCTTAAGGACTTAGCCCATTTGGACTCAGCAAATTTTATTTTTGCCTTTGTTTTTTCCTCCTCACCTATTATAACTTTTATATTTTTATCCACAGACAAGTATGAGGGCTTGTTTTTTAGCGCGACCAGTTGTCATTTGTAATGACTCATTTTACCATAAAATGTATGGCAATACGAAAAAAATACTATTTGTGTGGGGTAATTTATAATAAAAATGCAATTTTGCAAATATCGGAAGGTTTCGTTTTCACTGTACAATTTACGGTAATGACATTTCTTCTTTATTCTGTGGGTCAATGATTAAAAGTATTCCCATTAGGGATGTCCCGATACCATTTTTTTTTAAGACCGAGTACGAGTACCAATACTTTGATTCTAGTACTCGCCGATACCAAGTACGAGTACTTATATTTTAAAGGGAATCTGACAGCAGGGTGACCCGGTTTCTGGCGCTGTTTACCGTATATGTCGGTCCTTGTTGTGTACAATGGAGGCGGCTGCTGTAGTATGAGCCAAGATTTCTCTCTTCTCCATTGGACAGAACAGGGAATTTGCATTGGTAGCGAGACCGATGACCACATGGTGAGCAGCGGCAGAAACCAGGTCACCTGCACTATCTACATATAAATTCTAGTTAGTGCAGGTGACTCTGCTGTAAGATTGTCTTTAATAGTAGGTAGTATCCCCTTACAGACATTAGGAGGAGCAGCAGCAGGGGCCCCCTTTAGACAATAGGAGCAGCAGCAGGGGCCCCCTTTAGACAATAGGAGCAGCAGCAGGGGCCCCCTTTAGACAATAGGAGCAGCAGCAGGGGCCCCCTTTAGACAATAGGAGCAGCAGCAGGGGCCCCCTTTAGACAATAGGAGCAGCAGCAGGGGCCCCCTTTAGACAATAGGAGCAGCAGCAGGGGCCCCCTTTAGACAATAGGAGCAGCAGCAGGGGCCCCCTTTAGACAATAGGAGCAGCAGCAGGGGCCCCCTTTAGACAATAGGAGCAGCAGCAGGGGCCCCCTTTAGACAATAGGAGCAGCAGCAGGGGCCCCCTTTAGACAATAGGAGCAGCAGCAGGGGCCCCCTTTAGACAATAGGAGCAGCAGCAGGGGCCCCCTTTAGACAATAGGAGCAGCAGCAGGGGCCCCCTTTAGACAATAGGAGCAGCAGCAGGGGCCCCCTTTAGACAATAGGAGCAGCAGCAGGAGCCCCCCTTAGACATTAGGAGCAGCATGCATCACACAGCTCACCTGCGGCTGTCCTCCATCGGGTGCTACCACTCCACTGCCCCGTTCTTCCGTCCTCCCGGTCCGCATCGTGTCGTCCTATGCAGGATTGTGTGACATACACCTCACTCCGCTTCCTCTATAGCGTTACGCTGGGCGCGGGGGAGGAGGCAGAGTGACGTTGTGTCACACGGTATGGATTTTTGCCCATACCGCTATACCGGTCGGGCCCCTCCCCCACCCTCCGGATGAATTGTAGAGCCCAGTGCGGCGCCCTCACTTGTCCCGGTGTGCTTCTGTGGCCTGATTACAGAAGCTAATCCATTTACTGTGTCTCTCTCCCCCCCCCCCCCCCCCCCCCGCGCCTGTCAGCCAGTGTCCCCGCGAGCACGACCAATCCCCACAGCTAGCGGGATTCATGTGCCCAATAGCGGTGTCACAAGAATGCCTCCAGCGATCGCTACCATCACCGCTAGCGGGTTTTCCTGTGCCCACTAGCGGTGTAACAAGAATGCCGAGCGCGGCTCTGTTCCCCGTCCCTGTCAGCTCTCAGGGTACGGGAACAGATTTAAAAGCCTCGCGCGCAGCTAACGTAGTACTGCGCAGAACTACGCAAATAGCGTAGGGCTAACGTAGGCAGCGCTAGGAGCCTAGCATTAACCCTACGCTATTTGCTTAGTACTGTGCATGCGCAGTACTATGTTAGCTGCGCGCAAGGCTTTTAAATCTGTTCCCGTACCCTGAGAGCCGACGGGGACGGGGAACAGAGCCACACTCAGCATTCTTGTGACACCGCTAGTGGGCACAGGGACCCCGCTAGCAGTGATTGTAGCGATCGCACTCGCGGGGGGCACATTTGACACCGCTCGTGGGCACAGGGACCCCGCTCGAAAAAAAAAAAAAAAAAAAAATTTATATATATATATATATATATATATATATATATATATATATATATATATAATTTTTTTTTTTTTTTAAATATCCATAGTGTGTGTGTGTGTGTGTGTGTGTATATATATATATATATATATATATATATATGTATATATATGTGTGTGTATATATGTATATATATGTGTGTGTATATATATATATATATATATATATATATATATATATATATATATATATATATATATATATATATATATATACATACACACACACATATACATACACACATACATACTATGGATATTAATTTTAGGCCATACCGCCCAGCACTACTGTCTGCTTCCTACTTTAGCCCGGGCTGAGGGAAGTAGTAAGCAGACAGCCTGGCCGACCGATCAGCTGTTGCGGAGCTCCGGGGGAACGTAGGAAGGTAAGTGAAAGTTTGTTTTCTCTTTTTTGCAGCCTGGGCAGGATGGAATAACATTAGTCCGCACCAGTCATCTCCTTTAACAGTTTGATAGTTTGACCCATTTTGGAAACTACACCCCTCACGGAATGTAACAAGAGGTAAAACTTTACCCCCAGGGGTTTGCACGGGGCGATAGATATCCATATGCCCTCCGTCCTTAAGGGGTTAAGACTAGGCAATGTGTTGAGTCTCCTATTCAACCAGTACACATTTGTGACTGTACACCAGCACAGCCCGCTGGAATCTGCTAAGATAAATTACATGTAGGCATATGGAGGTAATGTCCCTGTCACCTCATCTGTGGCTCTCTCAAGAGGCATATGGACTATGGCAGAAAAACGCTGTTCAGGCGTTTAAATAACCTCCCAAAATGACCTCTCTCTGATTGACCAAACATAAGGGGAGGACTAACAGAAACCCTCTACCAATCTCTGAACTATTAACCCCTTCATGACCCAGCCCATTTTCACCTTCATGACCTGGGCATTTTTTGAAAATCTGACCACTGTCACTTTAAACATTAATAACTTTGGAATGCTTTTACTTATCATTCTGATTCAGAGATAGTTTTTTCGTGACATATTCTACTTTATGTTATTGGTAAAATTTCACTGATATTTGTATCCTTTCTTGGTAAAAAAATCTAAAAATTTCATGAAAATTTTGCATTTTTCTAACTTTGAAAGTCTCTGCTTGAAAGGAAAATGGATATTCCAAATAAATTACATATTGATTCACATATACAATAATGTCTACTTTGTGTTTGCATAAAAAAAATTGACAT
This sequence comes from Hyla sarda, assembly GCF_029499605.1. Lineage (NCBI taxonomy): Eukaryota > Metazoa > Chordata > Amphibia > Anura > Hylidae > Hyla > Hyla sarda. The sequence continues at coordinate 183,779,583 of NC_079194.1, read as the reverse complement.
GTTTTTACTTTTGGAAGACACCAGAGGGCTTCAAAGTTCCGCAGCAATTTTTCAATTTTTCTCCAGATTTTCAAAATCGTAATTTTTCAGGGCCCAGTTCAGGTTGGAAGGGGATTTTAAGGGTCTTCATATTAGAAATACCCCATAAATGACACCATTATAAAAACTGCACCCCCCAAAGTATTCAAAATGACATTCAGTAAGTGTTTTAACCCTTTAGGTGTTTCACAGGAATAGCAGCAAATTGAAGGAGAAAATTCTAAATCTTCATTTTTAACACTCGCATTTTCTTGTAGACCCAATTTTTGAATTTTTACAAGGGGTAAAAGGAGAGAAATCACCCTAAAATTTGTAACTCAATTTCTCTCGAGTAAGGAAATACCTCATATGCGTATGTAAAGTGTTCGGCGGGAGCAGTAGAGGGCTTAGAAGGGAAGGAGCGACAATGGGATTTTGGAGAGTGAGTTTTTCTGAAAGGGTTTTTGGGGGGCATGTCCCATTTAGGAAGCCCCTATGGTGCCAGAACAGTGGACCCCCCACATGTGACCCCATTTTGGAAACTACACCCCTCATGGAATTTAATAAGGGGTGCAGTGAGCATTTACACCCCACTGGCGTTTGACAGATATTTGAAACAGTGGACTGTGCAAATCAAAAATTTTATTTTTCATTTTCACAGACCACTGTTCCAAAAATCTGTCATACACCAGTGGGGTGTAAATGCTCACTGCACCCCTTATTACATTCTGTGAGGGGTGTAGTTTCCAAAATGGGGTCACATATGGATATTTATTGTTTTGCGTTTGTCAGAACTGCTGTAACAATCAGCCACCCCTGTGCAAATCGCCTCAAATGTACATGGCGCACTCTCCCTTCTGGGCCTTGTTGTGCGCCCCCAGAGCACTTTGCGCCCACATATGGGGTATCTCCGTACTCAGGAGAAATTGCGTTACAAATTTAGAGGGTCTTTTTTCCCTTTTACCTCTTGTGAAAATGAAAAGTATAGGGCAACACCAGCATGTCAGTTTAAAAAATTTATTTTTTTACACTAACATGCTGGTGTAGACCCCAACTTCCTTTTCATAAGGGGTTAAAGAAGAAAAAGCCCCCCAAAATTTGTAAGGCAATTTCTCCCGAGTACGGCGATACCCCATATGTGTCCCAAAACTGTTGCCCTGAAATACGACAGGGCTCCAAAGTGAGAGCGCGCCATGTGCATTTGAGGCCTGAATTAGGGATTTGCATAGGGATTTGCACAGCTGGAGGAACACTGGTTTGGAAACACTAAGTTAAGTAATAAACTTTCAAGTGTTTTGCAACCAAACTTAGTGTTTCAAAACCAGTGTGCCTCCAGCTGTTGCAAAACTACAACTCCCAGCATGCATGGTCTGTCAGTGCATGCTGGGAGTTATAGTTTTGCAACAATTGCAACAGCTGGAGGCACTGAGGTAGGAAACTGACAATGTTTCCCAACTAGTGTGCCTCCAGTTGTTGCAAAACTACAACTCCCAGCATGCCCAGACTGCCCAGGCATGCTGGAAGTTGTAGTTCTGCAATATCTGAAGGATCAGATGTTGCCAAACTACAACTTCCAGCATGCTTGGGCAGTCTGGGCATGCTGGGAGTTGTAGTTTTCCAACATCTGGAGGTCCACAGTTTGGAGACCACTGTATAATGGTCTCCAATCTGTGCTCTTCCAGATGTTAGAGAACTACAACTCCCAGCATGCCTGGACAGACTGAGCATGCTGAGATTTGTAGTTTTGCAATATCTGGAAGAGCACAGATTGGAGACCATTATACAGTGGTCTCCAAACTGAGGACCTCCAGATGTTGCAAAACTACAACTCCCAGCATGCCCAGAAAGCCAAAGGCTGTCTGGGCATGCTGGGAGTTGCAGTTTTGAAACTCTCAGAGGCAGCAGTGAGATCGCTTTACAGCGATCTCACTGCTGCCAATGAAGATGCCGCACTGCTGCTGCAAACTCACCTCCGGGACGCAGCGCAGCCGGGACCGCATGGAGGACGCCGGGACCGCTTGGGACACCGCTCGGACGGGTAAGTGACGCCGGGGGACGGGTCAGGGACACTTAGCAGAGCGGCGTGTGTCCCGATCCCCGTGATCGGGACTCACACACCGCGCTGCTAAGTATTTTCATAGCGAAACGCTGCGATCAGCTAGTCAGATTTGACTAGCTGATAGCAGCGATCGCTTGGGGGGGGGGGGGGGGGGGGATGAAACCCCCCGTGGTCGCATGGTAAGATGGCTGGCTATCAGTGATAGCCACCATCTTTCCGGGCGCTGCAGGATGCCGCGAGTAGCGGCAGTAATGTTCATGACGTACCTGTATGTCATGGGTCGGGAACACCTTGCCACCCATGACGTACAGGTATGTCATAGGTCGGGAAGGGGTTAAACTGACACTTCTAACAACAAATCAAATTGTCAAAACCAAACCAACAACCCATTCTAGGTACACGTCATTATTGGATAGGGCATCAGACAACATCCGGTGAGTCATTTCACACGCTGTGCACAGTAGAGATGTTTAAGTGCAGAATACAGTTTGTACCAACAAAAAAAAGTCAGCCCACTGCTCTAAAAACCCAAGCCCTTCCCCCTTAATCCAAAGCATTGAGCATTTAGAGATGGGAGTTTTTATTCTTAATTTTTTTGCGATATTGTCCAGACCAACAAGAAAATGCCAATTGAAATAAAAAAATAAAATTAAAAATCACAGTATACACCCCTTGACTATTTAATCACTGGTGCTCCACAGCACTTCAATTTACTTTCTCCAATAAATCCCTTTCCCTGCAGCAAGCCTGAGTTATCCATTAACTTTTCCCCCTCAATGTCCAAGCTGTGGCAATAAAGTAAACACATTTTAAATTTTTCTGCTGCTCCCCAGATGCCCCAGGAATCTCTCTTACAGTCTTAGTCTTCTGGGTTTTGGGTCCTGACAAGTCAGCTAATCATCAGCATAAGTGTTTACTAGCCACGGGCATTGAGAGTGTAAGTGTGATGTGTGTCTCCAAAAGCTGGAAGAAAGGACTGGAGAGCGATTCTAGTAGCACTGGGACAGTGTCGGATAACGTTTATTATTGTTATTGCAGCAGCCCAGGCAGAATGAGGGGAGAGTGAGGATAGGGGATAAGCCCCTTTATTTAAAAAAAAAATTAAATAAAAAATAAAAAAAGTCTGAGAGTTTAATTCAGTGCAAAGTGAATATTTTAAACCCTTAGCAGGTTGTCCTTTGCCATTTAAATCGGAAAGCCCATTTAAAAAACAGAAAATCTGATATGTACCACATGAAAACCGAGGCAACAGGGCTGATTTCTTCCCAGCCCTGCCCACATACATCCTTATATATTGAAATTTTTTAATTTACAATCTTCACCAATAATTCTCACAGCAAACAGATAGAAATTAAATTTACTTTTCGTCCAGAGTGACACTGTGGTTCTATAACACGAGATTAAAAAGTGGGAGTAAGGCAGCTTTCACACTATAAAATGTATCCGTTTTAAAGATCCGTTCAATGTTCCGTTATAAAAACCCTGAAAATCGGCCATTACAAAATCCCATTATAGTCTATGGGATTTTTACATTATACGTTTTAACCCGTTATAACCAGTTATTAATAACGGACATTATTTTGTGATGGAAGCTAGTAATGGGAGAAAGTGCATGCATTATTTCATCCATTCATTCTCCCATCACAAAATAATGTCCGTTAATAACTGCTATAACGGGTTAAAAAGGATAATTTAAAAATCCCATAGACTATAATGGTATTTTGTAACTGCCGATTTTCAGGGTTTTTATAAGAGATCTTTAAAACTGATACATTTTATATATGTGAAAGCAGCCTAAAATGTCTCCCATGTAGCAGCTTGTTGATTGCTTGCATGTTAGTCAAGAAAGAGTGGGAAGGTGGGCATCAGAGTTAACAAGCTACTTTATGAAAAAAAGCCACGTGAAGAGAACACCTGTTCCAAGTCAAAATAAATGTGTGGGGAAAGCAAGCAATGTAACACTCAAAATAAGTCCATTAAGATTGAGCACCAGAAGAGTGGAAAAAGCATCATAAGGAAAAGGAAAAAAAAACACATGCACAATCAAATTAGGGAATGTTGTAGAACACTAAAAAGGTACAGAAGAAAATGAAATGACAGGTAATAGCACATAAATTGCTTTAACTAGTACTTATCCAACACAGAAGTAGAAGTACAAACATTCCAACTCCCCCACGACTGGCATACCAAGCGCATTCAACTTTGCCAGAATACACTAAAGCTTTGTGTTCAGATTCAGAATGATTCTTTGCAGAGAACAAATGCATAAGAGCAACACATCTGAGGTTAACCGATCAAATAGACATATGATTGCAAGTCCAACATCTTCAAGTTTGTACGCTTTAAAACAGTCAGGAACTGGAATTTCACTACTTTACTGGGGAGATTTATCAAAACCTGTGCAGGTAACAAGGTGACCAGTCATCCACAGCAGCCAATCAGTGCGCTTATTTTATTTTTCAGAGGCCCTTTTAACCCCTTAAGGACCAAGCGTTTCAGTTTTTGCACTTTCGTTTTTTTCCTCCTTACATTTTAAAAGTCATAACTAGAGATGAGCAAACTTACAGTAAATTCGATTCATCACGAACTTCTCGGCTCGGCAGTTGATGACTTATCCTGCGTAAATTAGTTCAGCCTTCAGGTGCTCCGGTGGGCTGGAAAAGGTGGATACATTCCTAGGAAAGAGTCTCCTAGGTCTGTATCCACCTTTTCCAGCCCACGGGAGCACCTGAAAGCTGAACTAATTTATGCAGGAAAAGCCATCAACTGCCGAGCCGTTCGTGATGAATCGAATTTACTGTAAGTTCGCTCATCTCTAGTCCTAACCCTTTCAATTTTGCACATAAAAATACATATGATGGCTTTTTTTCCCGCCACCAATTCTACTTTGCAATGACAGTCATTTTACCCATAAATCTTCTGTAAAACGAGAAAAAAAAAATCACTGCATGACAAAATTGAAGAAAAAAACGCCATTTTATAAATTTGAGGCTCTCCTTTCTACGTAGTGCATTTTTTGGTAAAAAATGACACCTTGTTTATTCTGTAGGACCATACGATTAAAATTATACCCTATTTACATAGGTTTTATTTTGTCGTACTTCTGGAAAAAAAAAAAAAAATAATCTTCTGACCCCTATAACTTATTTTTCAACCAACGGGGCGGTGTACGCTCATTTTTTTGCGCCGTGATGTGATTTAATTTTTTTTTTCAGTACCACTTTTGTTTTGATGGGACTTTTTGATTGCTTGTTAATTTTTTTTTATGGTATAAAAAGTGTCCAAAAATACACAATTTTGGACTTTTGAATTTTTTGGCGCGTACGCCATTGACCATGCGGTTTAATTAACTATATATTTTTATGGTCTGGACATTTCCGCACACAGCAATACCACATGTGTTTTTATTTATACTTTTTAAATGGTAAAAGGGGGTGATTCTGATTTTTTATTAGGGAAGAGGGTAAATCACTAACTATTTTCACTTTTTTATCTAGTGTTATTGCCCCCACTAGGGATTGTAACAGTGCATATACTGATTGTAGGCACTGTTAAATGCACTGCCATAGGAATGCATTGATTAGTGTTTTCTGTGATTGATTGCTCTAGCCTGGATTTCAGGCTTGCAGCAATCAAACGCCGATCGGACAGCCGGGAAGAAGGCAAGACACCTCTCGCTGTCCTCATCTGTTCGGGATGCAGAGATTTCACCGCAGCGGTCCCGAACTGCTCCGCAGAGCTAACCGGCAGTGTATTCTCCCATTTTAGATGCCGTGATCAACTATGATCGCGGCATCTAAAGGGTTAATAACGGAAATCAGCCCTATCAGTGATGTCCAGTATTAGCCGCGGGTCCTGGTTGCTGACAGCAACCGGGACCACGCAGATAAGCAGCGCGCTCAGCTTCTGAGCGTGCGTCACAGATCAGGAGCCGGCCACGGACGTATCTATACTTCCGTGGTCGTTAAGGGGTTAAAGAACAAAGAAGCAGTCTAATTGATTGCTATGGGAAACTGGTCATCTTTTCCTCTGCACAGATTTCAATACATTTCCACCTATAATAACAAATTTAAGTAAAACCGATTACAGAAAGTGGTGAAAAGTATACAAAATCACATGGAAAGAGCAACAGCCAGGGAAATAATCCAGTACTCAATATATACTAAAAGATAAACTCAGCAGTTTTGACTAGAGAATCATTTTAAGGGCAGGGTCACATACAGCGCATCCGCAGCATATTTGATGCGACAGGTGCGCTGCTGACAGAACGACTGCAGAGTGAGCTCCCTGCATCAACTCATGACTACAAGCGGAAAATACCGCTACACAGGAAGCAATAAGCTGACAGCACATCAACAGCATCAAATACGCAGCAAACTTGCTGTGTGGGACCCTCCCTGAAGGATTCCATTTACACTTACAGCATTACATTGAAATCTGCTTCAAATTCAAGAAATTAAGTAGTGCAGGATTTGAAGCAGATTTCAATGTAAACTGACTGAACACTGTTTCAAATCTGCAGCGTTAAATCCTGTGCATCAAATATAAGCAGAATACTGTACATGTGTAGGAGATAAATAGCTTGCAAAGCCTTATGATCAAACGGTGTTTTCCAACAAACAGTGAATCACAAACTTGTAACAAAGTTTACAAAGTAATATAACACGTATACAATATAGTAACGCCTCATATCTAGAAAGCTTAAAAAAAAAATAAAAATAAAAACAAAGCACTCAAAAGGACATAAATAGGGCTACTGAAATGCTACTGTCTGTACACAAGATTCCCTTTTACATTATAATAGTCACAAATCAAAGCTATCCAGAAGTTGGTATCAGAAAATATGAAAATATGCAAAGAGATATTTACCGACTCCATAGTGGAATGCTGCGATGTGCTAGTCACATAAAATCCAGTGTTTTGCCCAAGCTTGTATGAAGATTCTGAAATAAGAAAGTGGATTTGTTAGATGTACACTAATAGACCAACTTTGCCTTTTAATTGTTAAACAGTGCAAATCATTAAATACTGCTGCATAACATCTGTTTCATCTCACTAAAAGTACGTAGAGCACACAAAAAATAAAAACTTTTGCAAAATAAAAGTAAACAAAGCATTCGCTTATTTACATGTTAATCCATTTCCGCTAAGGGGACAAGTGAAAAGCCATTTCAGGCCATACATTTTACAGATTTCTTCCAGTGTAGATAGACAGCAGGAATCAGCCACAGACGAATCCTGCCCCAACTTCCTAGACAGATTTTTTTATTATGTATTGAAAAACAAAGAATAGACATCACCACGTCCCTAATGACTTGTACTATAAAAACAATAACGTTTTCGCCTCACTGATTTGCCATTTAAAACACACAACAACCACAACCAAGTGCAAGAATATAATGAAAGTAATAAAAATGATAAATCTGGGCCTAAGGGACCAAAATTTGCCAGCTGTGTGAGAGAAAGTGGGGGTGATTTTCCCATAGCAACCAATCTCAGCTCAGGCTTTACTTTACCAGAGCTTGTTTGCTGAGCTGCGATTGGTTGCTATGGAAAACTGTCCACATTTCTCTTACACACTTTGATAAATCTGGGCACTAAACTTCAAATAAGTGGAACAAACATGATCAAAAAGTAGCATGTATCACAAAAATTGTACCAATAAATAAGCGCTCACACAATGCGATCAGACAAAAAAAATCTAGTTATCGGAACACAACTAGCAACACAAAAAAAAGGTTGCAGAAGGAGGATTTTGTTGTGAAAGATAAAATAAGCTATATAAGGCTTCTTTCACACTACAAAATTCTCAGTTTTTAAACATCCGTATAAAGTTCTGTCTGAAAACGGCAGTAACAAAATCCTATACGTCTGTTAGAAAATCCAATTATAGTCTACAGGATTTTCTCATAACTGTTTGAACCCGTTATAGTCTGTTATTGATAACGGACGTTATTTTGTGAAGGAAGATAGTTCGGAAGAAAATAGTTCATGAACTATTTTTTTTCGAACTATCTTCCGTCACAAAATAACGTCCGTTATCAATTAATGATAATTATATCATTAAATCAAAGTAAATTGATTTTAGCCCTGGTCCGGCTGGGGTACGGGAGCACCCGGTTTCCCCCTCCCCTAGCCGGATCCGGCACCCGTACAGTGAAAGAGAGGTGTGAATGCAGCCTTAGTCAGGGTCTGAACGTTCAGACCGCAACCGTTCGGGAGAACAAGCCTAAAGAAAGCTCACTAAGCCAGGAAATTTTTTTATGTCTATGGAAATGTGTCAGCCGTAATTGTCTGCCGCTTGTTTCAACAATTGGTGAGGTTCTGAACAATCAGGCCCAGATTTATCAAACAGAGAAAAAGATTTTTCCACAGCAACCAAATCACAATTCAGCTAACGAGTCCTGGTAAAAGTGAAAGCAGAGCTGTAATTGGTTGCTATAGGAAAATCACTTTAGCTTTTCTTACAGTTTGATAAATCTGGGCCTCAGACCCCCAACTCAGAATAAATCTCTTAACCACTTAAGGACCTAGGGCGTATGGATACGCCTTGACGTCCTGGTACTTAAGGACCCAGGGCGTATCCATACGCCCGCGGGAATTTCGGTCCCCGCCGCGCGGGGACAGGACCGGGATGCCTGCTGATATCGTTCAGCAGGCATCCCGTCATCAGACTCCCCCATGTCGGTGATCGAGGCAGATCGTTGGTGAATTCATACTAAGGATCTGCCGCGATTTGGGTCATACGGGTCAATACACCCCGTATCACCCGCTATCTTTGGGGAGGTGGCGATTTCGTAACCCCCCCCCCCCAGGAGCGCTGCTATTGGCTGGACGATGGAGGGGTTAGATGCATCTTCTTGCAGCTCTGCCCGTTAGCCGAGTTCAGTCAGCAGGCAAAGCTGCTCGAAGGTGCCAGGGACGATCCCCCCCCCCCCCCCCCCCGTGAAGATTGGAGCCCCCACAGGACCGACGATCCCCCATAGAGCAGGGACAGAAACCCCCCCCCCCCCCCCAGGGAAAGGTAGGAGAAAATAGTGTAAAACAGTAAAAAAAAATTAAAAAAAAAATAAACGGGTTCGCTGAATTTGACTTTTTCAGTTATTTTTTCAGTGACAGCCTGGTCAATCTAATGGTGGAGCAGACGAATCTGTACACCAGGCAGTTCATCGCCCACCACCCTGATTCATTTTTGGCCAGGTCCAATGAATGGTACGCCGTCAGTGTAGCCGAAATGAGGACATTTTGGGGCCTCGTGCTGCACATGGGCCTGGTCAAAAAGCCAAGTGTCAGGCAGTACTGGAGCAGGGATGTTCTATACCAGACCCCGCTGTACAGTACGGCCATGGCACGGAAGCGGTTCAAGGCCATTCGGAAATGCCTGCATTATGCAGATAATGAGGCATGTCCACCCCGCAGTGATCCCACCTATGACCAAGTCAGCGATCACTTTGGGGACAAATTTTTGGAGGCCTATGTACCGCTTAGGGAGCTCTCTGTAGAGGAGTCTCTCGTCAGTTTTAAGGGGAGACTCATCTTCCGCCAGTATATTCCCTCGAAGCGGGCGCGATATGGCGTGAAGTTATATAAACTTTGTGAGAGTACCTCCGGGTACACTCAAGTTTATGGTGCATGAGGGACGAGATTCCCGTTTTGAACCCCCAGATTGTTCCCCTATCTGGGTGTTAGCGGGAAAATCATTTGGGACCTTATGTACTGGGGATCGACCGATATCGTTTTTTTAGGGCCGATACCGATAATCAGTGCAGGTTAGGGCCGATAGCGGATAACTTATACCGATATTCCGTTATCGGCTATTTAACCCCCTGCGACACCGCTGCAGATCATTGATTTAAAGCGGGCGCTTTAAATCAATGATCTGCAGTGGCTTTTGCGGGGCCATAGGCCGCCGCCGCCACCCGCTTCTCTCCCCCTACCTGTCAGGGTGGTCCAGGCCATCCATCCATCCTTCCTGTAGTGTCCGGGGGCGTTCCGGGTGAAGAGTGAACCGGTCCGGGCTGTCCTTCTCCGGCGGTCATCTTCTCCACTCCGGGCAGGCTCCGGCCTAGTACGCTGCATAGACGCCGCTGCGCAGTGACGCCCGTGCGCAGCGACGCACCTGACGTCACGGCGTCTATGCAGTATACTAGGCCGGAGCCTGCCCAGAGTGGAGAAGATGACCGCCGGAGAAGAAGGACAGCCCTGACCGGTTCACTCTTCACCCGGAAAGGCCCCGGACACTACAGGAAGGAAGGATGGATGGCCCGGACCACCCCCATTACGGGTAAGTTAAATTTTTTTATTGACTGAGGGAGGGGCCCGACCGGTAAAAATCCATACCGGTATACCGCCCAGCATCACGGTGGGGGGTGTGACGCGGTGCGGTGGGTCGGGGGTGCAGTGGGTCGGGGGTGACTGTCGCAGTGCGGGGGGGCGGTGCGGTGGGCGGGGTATTATCGGCTTATCGGCAAGGTAATTGCCGATACCGATAATGCTCAAAATCGTGATTATCGGCTGATAATATCGGCCATACCGATAATCGGTCGATCCCTATTATGTACCCATTGCTGGATAAGGGTTACCACGTGTACGTGGACAACTTTTATACCAGCATCCCTCTCTTCACATCCCTTGCCGCCAGATCGACATCCGCTTGTGGGATCAGGGGCGGAAGAATCAGAGAGGCCTCTGTCAGGCCCAAGGCCTGATTATTAAAATCCTATATGTGTATTATAAATTATAACACTGTGATGGATTATCCAGGACATGGGTGAGAGGTCATTCGGGCGGTGTGTCCTTTTGTGTATTGCATTTTATTGGGGGGTCTGGCTGTTTGTTTACATCTCCTTTGAAGTCAAAGGCTTTTTTTGAAGTCATGCATTCTGGTCCCATCCTATAATCAAACAGAAAAGGGGCCAGGGAGAGAAGACCCCCCTGGTGGGATCAGAGGGGAGAATGGAGTCTCCCTCGCAAGAAAGCAGATATGATATTTAAAACAATGCTAGACTCAGGGTGCTCAATGCTGTGCAACAAGCTGACAAGACCATCCTAAGAACAGCTGGACTCTCACTGACAAGGACTGCTATATCATCATGCTGTAAGGACTTCATGATAGCACGGTGATACCTTTTATCAGATTAAATGTTTAATTAATCAGCTCTGGTCTTTGATCTCTAAATATATGAGCTCACCTTTCTGAAGACAGCTCTGGTGGAAACATGTTTATCTCTGGGTTAATTTGGTGATTGCTGGGACTAGTAGTGGATACCCAGAGGTCTGGTGGCCTTAACCCTTGGACCATTATACTCTAATGTCTTGGCTGGACCAATGGAGGCTGTCACGATCACACCCTCCCTCTAAATTTTGTTCAGACACCTATGCCCAAGGGTGAGTCCCGTGCCCTTACTTATGAAAACCTGTTGCTGGTCAAGTATAAGGATAAGAGGGATGTCCTTATGCTGACCACTATTCATGGTAACGGAAGCTCACTTGTCCCTGTGCGAGGTACCACAATAATGGTCCTCAAGCCTGATTGTATTCTGGACTACAATCTGTACATGGGGGGAGTTGATCTTTCTGATCAAATCCTGAAGCCATATAACGCCATGCGGAAAACACGTGTATGGTACAAGAAAGTTGCGGTCTACTTGGTACAGGTTGCCATGTAAAACTCTTTTGCACTGTACCAGAACGCTGGCAACACAGGGACATACCTTCAGTTCAAAGAAGAGGTCCTAAAGGTCCTGATCTTTGCTGACCAGGAAAGAGCAGGCCGGACTTCCCAAGGAACTGAAGTTATAGTTGCCAGGATCGTCCCAGGCCAACACTTTCCAGGTTAAGTCCCCCACACTGGAAAGAAATCACTATCCCAGAAAAAAAATGCAGAGTGTGTTACAAGATGGGGATAAGGACACCACCACCCAACGTGACACTTGCACCGATCATCCGGGCCTCTGCATTAAAAACTGCTTCAGGGAGTATTACACTTCCATGCAGTACTAAATTTTCCCTTTTCATTTTAATTTTCCATAATTCCTTTTATGTCCCACTGTACCCCAGTTATTTACCCCATGTAATGCCCCTTGGGGGGCTGTCCCCACTGTTCTGGCTCCATAGGCAGAAGCTCAAGGCCCCTGACTGCCCTCCTGTTCCTCCGTGACCAGTGTGCATCCAGAGATCCGTTTTACGCCCAGATATGAGGTATGCCCTTTTTCCATAGAAATGTATTTACAAATTACATTTTTTTTTGCTTTTCTGGCAGTAAATGCGACATGTGCGGAAAATGGTATGCCATGCGTTTTGTTTTTTTTCTGTCCTGGCACCATAGGGGCTTCCTAAATGAGACATGCTCCCCGAGCAAAATTTGCTCTCAAAAAGCCAAATATGACTCCTTCTGAGCATTGTAGTTCGCCCGTAGTGCACTTCAGGTCAACTTATGGGGTACCTCCATACTCAGAGAAGATGGGGTTACAAATTTTGGGGGGTATTTTCTGCTATTAACCCTTGTAAAAAAAGTAAAGTTTGGGGGAAAAACTGCATTTTAGTAAAAAAAAAAACTCCTGAAAAAATCCGATGTTGAAAATTTTGTTAAAAATTGGAAAATTGCTGCTGAACTTTGAAGCCCTCTGATGTCTTTCAAAAGTAAAAACATGTAAACTTTATGATGTTGTATATGTGAATCAATATCTAATTTATTTGGAATATTCATTGTCCTTATAAGCAGAGAGCTTCAAAGTAAAAAATAAAATGCAAAATTTTCAATTTTTTCCACAAATTTTTCACCAAGAAATGATACAAGTATCGTCAAAATTTTACCGCTAACATAAAGTAGAATATGTCACGAAAAAACAATCTCGGAATCAGATTGAAAGGTAAAAGCATCCCAGAGTTATTAATGCTTGAAGTGACAGTGGTCAGATGTTAAAAAAAAAATGTCATTAAGTCCTTAACCTCTTAAGGACCCATGACGTATGCGTACGTCATGAGTCCCGGTCCTGCGATATAACGCGGGGTCACACGGTGACCCTGCATTATATTGCGGCGGGCCCGGCGTCATAGTGAAGCCGGGACCCGCCTCTAATAGCGCGCGGCACTGATCGCTGTGCCGCGCGCTATTAACCCTTTAGCACTTAAAGCTGAGCCGCGGGGCTAAAAACGAAAGTAAAAGTGCCCGGCTAGCTCAGGGAGCTGTTCGGGATCGCTGCGGTATAATTGCGGCATCCCGAACAGCTGTAGCACAGGAGGAGGTCTTCTTACCTTCTCCTGTGCTGTCCGATCGCCGAATGAATGCTTCAAGCCTGAGATCCAGGCTTGAGCATTCAATCGCCGAAAACACTGATTGATCCATTCCTTTGAAGATGGATCAATCAGTGTAAAAGATCAGTACATGCAATGTTATAGCCCCTTATGGGAGCTATAATGTTGCATAAGAAAAGTGTAAAAAAAAAAAAATCATTAACCCTTTCAATTATCCCTTCCCCTACGTTTGAATCACCCGGCATTTCCAAAAATAAAAAAAAACATTATGTAAATAATAAAAATAAACATATGTAGTATCGCCGCGTGCGGAAATGTCCGAATTATAAAAATATACCGCTTTTTAAACCACTCGTTCAATGGCGTACGCGCAAAAAAATTCCAAAGTCCAAAATAGCGCATTTTTGATCACTTTTTATACAACAAAAAAAGTGAATAAAAAGTGATCAAAAAGTCTGATCAGAACAAAAATGGTACCGCTAAAAACTTCAGATGACGGCGCAAAAAATGAGTCCTCAAAGCGCCCTGAACACAGAAAAATAAAAAAGTTATAGGGGTCAAAAGATGACCATTTTAACCTCTTAAGGACCCAGCCATTTTACACCTTAGGACATTTTTTGAACATCTGACCACTGTCACTTTAAACATTAATAACTCTGGAATGCTTTTAGTCATCATCCTGATTCCGAGATTGTTTTTTCGTGACATATTCTACTTTAACATAGTGGTAAAAAAAAAATTGTAACTTGCATCCTTTCTTGGTGAAAAATTTGAAAATTTAGCATTTTTCTAACTTTGAAGCTCTCTGTAAGGAAAATGGATATTCAAAATATTTTAATTTTTTTTTCACATATACAATATGTCTACTTTATGTTTGCATCATAAAATTGACAAGTTTTTACTTTTGGAAGACACCAGAGGGCTTCAAAGTTCAGCAGCAATTTTCCAATCTCACTATTTTTCAGGGACCAGTTCAGGTTTGAAGTGGATTTGAAGGGTCTTCATCTTAGAAATACACCACAAATGACCCCATTATAAAAACTGCACCCCCCAAAGTATACAAAATGATATTCGGTCAGCCTTTTAACCCTTTAGGTGTTTCACAGGAATAGCAGGAAAGTGAAGGAGAAAATTCAGAATTTTCATTTTTTACACTCGCATGTTCTTGTAGACCCAATTTTAGAATTTTTACGAGGGGTAAAAGGAGAAAATGTATACTTATCTTTGTAGCCCAATTTCTCTCGAGTAAGCACATACCTCATATGTCTATGTAAAGTGTTCGGTGGGCGCAATAGAGGGCTCAGAACGGAAGGAGTGACAAGGGGATTTTGGAGAGTACGTTTTTCTGAAATGGTTTTTGGGGGGCATGTTGCATTTAGGAAGCCCCTATGGTGCCAGAACAGCAAAATCCCCCACATGGCATACCATTTTGGAAACTAGACCCCTTGAGGAACGTAACAAGGAATTAAGTGAGCCTTAATACCCCACGTGTTTCACGACTTTTGCATATGTAAAAAAACTTAAATAAAATTTCACTAAAATGTGTGTTTCCCCCCAAATTTCACATTTTTGCAAGGGTTAATAGCAGAAAATACCCCCCCCCCCCCCCCCCCAAAATTTGTAACCCCATCTCTTCTGAGTATGGAGGTACCCCATAAGTTGACCTGAAGTGCACTACGAGCGAACTACAATGCTCAGAAGAGAAGGAGTCATATTTGGCTTTTTGAGAGCAAATTTTGCTCGGGGGGGGGGGCATGTCCCATTTAGGAAGCCCCTATGGTGCCAGGACAGCAAAATAACCCCCACATGGCATACCATTTTGGAAATTAGACCCCTTGAGGAACGTAACAAGGGGTACAGTGAGCATTTACCCCCATTGGTGTCTGTCAGATCTTTGGAACAGTCGTCTGTACAACATTTTTAATTTGCACAGCCCACTGTTCCAAAGATCTGTCAGACACCAGTGGGGTGTAAATTATCACTGCACCCCTCATTACATTCCGTGAGGAGTGTAGTTTCCGAAATGGGGTCACATGTGGGGTTTAGTTTTTTTTGCGTTTGTCAAAAACGCTGTAACAATCAGCCACCCCTGTGCAAATCACCTCAAATGTACATGGTGCACTCTCCCTTCTGGGCCTTGTTGTGCGCTCCCAGAGCACTTTGCGCCCACATATGGGGTATCTCCGTAGTCGGGAGAAATTGCATTACAAATTTTGGGGGGCTTTTTTCCCTTTTACCTCTTGTCAAAATGAAAAGTAAAGGGCATCACCAGCATGTTATTGTAAAAAATTTATTTTTTTACACTAACATGCTGGTGTAGACCCCAACTTCACCTTTTCGTAAGGGGTGAAAGGAGAAAAAGACCCCTAAAATTTTATTTAGCAATTTCTCCCGAGTACGGCGATACCCCATATGTGACTAAACTGTTGCCTTGAAATACGACAGGGCTCCAAAATGAGAGCGCCATGCACATTTGAGGCCTGATTTAGGGATTTGCATAGGGGTGGACATAGAGGTATTCTACGCCAGTGATTCCCAAACAGGGTGCATCCAGCTGTTGCAAAACTCCCAGCATGCTTGGACAGTCAACGGCTGTCCAGCAATACTGGGAGTTGTTTTGCAACAGCTGGAGGCTCCATTTTGGAAACAGTGGCGTACCAGACGTTTTTCATTTTTATTGGGGAGGGGGGCTGTGTAGGGGTATGTGTATATGTAGTGTTTTTTACTTTTTATTTTATTTTGTGTTAGTGTAGTGTTTTTAGGGTACAGTCACATGGGCGGGGGGTTACAGCGAGTTTGAGCTGCCGCGCAAAATTTGCTGCATCGCAAACTTGCAGCCTGATACTCACTGTAAGCCCCCTGCCCATGTGAATGTACCCTGCACATTCACAGGGGGGGGGGACCTCCAGCTGTTGCAAAACTACAACTCCCAGCATGCACACAGTCTATCAGTGCATGCTGGTAGTTATAGTTTTGCCACAGCTGGAGGCACACGGGTTGGGAAATACTGAGTAAGGAAATAGACAATATTTCCCAACCAGTGTGCCTCCTGTTGTTGCAAAACCACAACTCTCAGCATTCTCAAGCATGCTGGGAGTAGGAGTTGGCAACATCTTTAGAGCCAGATGTTGCCGAACTACAACTCCCAGCATGCTTGGAGTTGTAGTTTTGCAACATCTGGAGGACTACAGTTTGTAGACCACTAATACAGTGGTTCCCAATCTGTGCCCTTCCAGATGTTGCAAAACTACAACTCCCAGTATGCCAAAATTGTCCAGGCATGCTGGGAGTTGTAGTTCTGCAACATCTGAAGGGCCAGATGTTACAGAACTACAGCTCCCAGCATGCCTGGACAGTAAGGGCATGCTGAGGATGTGTAGTTTTGCAACATCTGGAAGGGCACAGTGGTCCCAAACTGTGGACCTCCAGATGTTGCAAAACTGCAACTTCCAGCATGCCCAGACGCCAAGGGCTGTCTGGGCATGCTGTGAGTTGTAGTTTACAGGGTCCCATTACAGCAAGGCATGTCGCTTTACAAGTAAAAACTTGTCAATTTTATGATGCAAACATAAAGTAGACATATTGTATATGTGAAAAAAAAATTTAAATATTTTGAATATCCATTTTCCTTACAAACAGAGAGCTTCAAAGTTAGAAAAATGCAAAATTTAAAAAAAAAAGTGTAAGTAAATGTGATATAGCCTTTTCCTAAATAAAAGTTTGAATCAACCCCCTTTTCCCATAACAAAAAAAAAAAACAAATAAAAACATTTAGTATCACCGCGTGCCCAAATGTCCAAACTATACAAAATATAATAATTAAAACGCACGGTCAATGGCGTACACGTAAAATAAAAAAATCCAAAGTCCAAAATAGCGTATTTTTGGTCACTTTGTATACCCTAAAATATCATATATATCTCGCTCTCTCTATTACACACACAAAAAAATATATATCTATCCATCCCTCCATCCATCAAATATATATCTATATATTTACATATACATACACACATACATATAGTGATCAAAAAGTCAGATCAAAACAATCGTGATACCGATAAAAAAACAGATCATTGCGCAAAAAATTAGCCCTCGTACCACCCCGTATATGGAAAAATTTAAAAGTTATAGGGGCCAGAATGACAATTTTAAACATCCTAATTTTGATGCATTTAGTTATTTTTTTAAAGTAGTAAAATGAAGGAAAACCAATATAAAATTATTTTACTACATTAAAAAAATAAAAAAAACTTTTAACTATGTGCACCAAAATTAGTATGTTTAAAATGGTCCTCTTCTGACCCCTAAAACTTTATTTTTCCGCATACAGGGTAGTATGAGGGCTAATTTTTTGCACTGTGATCTGAAGTTTTTATCAGTACCATTTTTGTTTTTAGGGGACATTCTGATCACGTTTTATTAGTTTTTTTGGATATACAAAATTACCAGAAATATGCAATTTTGGACTTTGGAATTTTTGTCAACTATACGACATTGACCGTACTCTAAGCAAAATCACTTTAGAACACCACTTTGCTTCCCAGTCTCCTCTGCAATCCGATTGTGCAAAAAAATGTGTGACAAAGGGGTATTCCGGGAATTTCTTTTATTTGACTTTGCTACAGGGGCTGTAAAGTTAGTGTACTTCATAATATAGTGTCTTTACCTGTGTGTGACGGTTTTCTCAATTCTTATGTGATATTCATCCCAATATTTATTTTTAACAGCATACAAAATGACTGCTGTCTCGGATTTTTCCCAGCTTGCAATGCGGTCGAGATCTGACTCACTAGTCAGCTGATGACAGGGAGCCTGTCTGCTTCAATGGGTGGAGGGATCAATCTGCAAGTAATGCAACAGCTGGAGGCACTGATTGAAAACCACAGGTCTGCAGCTCATTTATGTTTCAATGGGTGGGTTGGCTGATGTGTGGGGAGTAGGAAAATGGTATCATGGGATTTGTAGGCAAACAAGAAAACTGAAAACAGGAACTATAAGTTCAGAGAAAGCTAGCCACAGTGTTCTGGTAATCTCACAGCATAGCCATTTAGCCCCAAGACAAGCGCAGATCCTTCCTAAGCATGTCCATTACTGTCTGCCAGGTACGTACTAAAATCACCTTATGCTGGATAACCCCTTTAACCTCTTAAGGACCAAGGACGTATGAGTACGTCCTTGGTCCCGCTCCCGTGATATAACACGGGGTTCCACGGTGACCCCGCATCATTTCACGGCGGGACCGGTGTCATAGTGAAGCCAGGACCCGGCACTAAGTGCGCGGCACTGATCGCGGTGCCGCGCGCTATTAACCCTTTAGGCGCACGCTCAAAGCTGTGCCACGCGACTAAAAGTGAAAGTAAAAAGTGTCCGATAGCTCAGTGGGCTATTTGGGATACCGAACAGCTTACAGGACAGCCGGAGGGTCCCTACCTGCCTCATCGCTGTCCGATTGCCGAATGACTGCTCAGTGCCTGAGATCCAGGCATGAGCAGTAAAGCGGCAGAATAATCGATCACTGGTTTCCTATGAGAAACCATTGATCAATGTAAAAGATCAGTGTGTGCAGTGTTATAGGTCCCAATGGGAGCTATAACACTGCAAAAAAAAAAAAAGTGAATAAAGATCATTTAACCCCTCCCCTATTAAAAGTTTGAATCACCCCCCATTTCCCATAAAAAAAAAAATAGTGTAAATAAAAATAAACATAGTATCGCCGCATGCGGAAATGTTCGAATCATAAAAATATATTGCTAATTAAACCGCACGGTCAATGGCGTACGCGCAAAAAAATTCCAAAGTCAATCAATAAGTCCTATCAATGCAAAAATGGTACAGTTAAAACTTCAGATCACGGCGCAAAAAATTAGCCCTCATACCGCCCCATACGCTGAAAAATAAAAAAAAAGTTATAGGGGTCAGAAGATGACAATTTTAAACGTATTAATTTTCCTGCATGAAGTTTTGATTTTTTTTTCCAGAAGTACGACAAAATCAAACCTATATAAGTGGGGTATCATTTTAATCGTATGAACCTACAGAATAAAGATAAGGTGTCATTTTTACCAAAAAATTTACTATGTAGGAATGGAAGCCCCCAAAAGTTACAAAATGGCGTTTTTTTCTTCCAATTTTGTCTCACAATGATTTTTTTTTCCCGTTTCACCGTAGATTTTTTGGTAAAATGACTGACGTCATTACAAAGTAGAATTGGTGGAGCAAAAAATAAACAATCATGGATTTTTTGGTGCAAAATTGAAAGTTATGATTTTTTTTAAAGGCAAGGAGCAAAAAACCAAAGTGCAAAAACGGACAAAACCCCGGTCCTTAACCTGTTCAGGACCCAGGGCGTAATTTTACACCCCGGCGTTTTCCGGTCCCTGCCGCGCGCCGGGCAGAGATCGGAAGCGGATGCCTGCTGAAATGCTTCAGCAGACATCCAGGGCAAACGGCGAGGGAGGCCAAATCGCAAGGTAAATCGCCCTTGCCATCCGCGGCGATACCTGGCTGATCGGGTCTCTGGGACCCAACCGCCCGATAATTTTGCATGATCCCGGCTGACATGATCACAGACAGCCTGGACCATGCTAACGTATAGGAGCGAGGTGGCAAGCCTCCTCTTATTCCCTGCGATCCGTCGGTCAGTTAACCGACAAATCGCAGGGGGGGGGGGCGGTTACTTCCTCCCGCCCTGCCCGGCCCCTGAAAGTCCGGAGAGGACGGGAGGAAGACCGGAGGACGCGGTGGGGGAAGGGGGGAGTGCTGGGGCCCGGCCCCGGTACTTACCTCGTCCCTGAAGACCCGGATCCCGGCGAGAAGGAGGCGGCGGCGACAGTTGAGTGGATCTTCAGCCGTGGTCAGGCCCTTTACAGCAATGCACGTCACCGTAAAGAGACATGCATTGCTGTAATGGGACCCTGTATACTACAACTCACAGCATGCCCAGACAGCCCTTGGCGACTGGGCATGCTGGGAGTTGCAGTTTTGCAACATCTGGAGGTCCACAGTTTGGAGACCACTGTGCCCTTCCAGATGTTGCAAAACTACACATCCTCAGCATTCCCTTACTGTCCAGGCATGCTGGGAGCTGTAGTTCTGTAACATCTGGCCCTTCAGATGTTGCAGAACTACAACTCCCAGCATGCCTGGACAGTTTTGGCATACTGGGAGTTGTAGTTTTGCAACATCTGGAAGGGCACAGATTGGGAACCACTGTATTAGTGGTCTGCAAACTGTAGTCCTCCAGTTGTTGCAAAACTACAACTCCAAGCATGCTGGGAGTTGTAGTTCGGCAACATCTGGCTCTAAAGATGTTGCCGAACTACTACTTCCAGCATGCCTGAGAATGTTTGGTAGTAGTGGTTTTGCAACAACTGGAGGCACACTGGTTGGGAAACATTGTCTGTTTCCTAACCCGTATTCCTCCAGCTGTTGCAAAACTATAACTACCAGCATTTCTCCCGACTACGGAGATACCCCATATGTGGGCATAAAGTCCTCTGGGGGCACACAAGGCCCAGAAGGGAAAATGCACCATGTACATTTGAGGTGATTTGCACAGGGGTGGCTGATTGTTACAGCGGTTTTGACAAACGCAAAAAAAAAAAAAAAAAACATGTGACCCCATTTCGGAAACTACACCCCTCACTGAATGTAATGAGGGGTGCAGTGAGAATTTACACCCCACTGGTGTCTGACAGAGCTTTGGAACAGTGGGCTGTGCAAATAAAAAATTTTGTACAGTCCACTGTTTCAAAGATCTGACAGACACCAGTGGGGGGGGGTAAATGCTAACTGTACCCCTTGTTACATTCCTCAAGGGGTCTAGTTTCCAAAATGGTATGCCATGGGGGGTTATTTTGCTGTCCTGGCACCATAGGGGCTTCCTAAATGCGACATGCCCCCTGAGCAAAATTTGCTCTCAAAAAGCCAAATATGACTCTTCTGAGCATTGTAATTCGCCCGTAGTGCACTTCTGGTCAACTTATGGGGTACCTCAAAACTCAGAAGAGATGGGGTTACAAATTTTTTTTTTTTGGGGGGGGGGGTATTTTCTGCTATTAACCCTTGCAAAAATGTGAAATTTGGGGGGAAACATTTTAGTGAAAAAAATTATATATTTTTTACATATGCAAAAGTCGTGAAACACCTGTGGGGTATTAAGGCTCACTTTATTCCTTGTTACGTTCCTCAAGAGGTCTAGTTTCCAAAATGGTATGCCATGTGGGGGGGGGGGGGGGGGTTGCTGTTCTGGCACCATAAGGGCTTCCTAAATGCAACATGCCCCCCAAAAACCATTTCAGAAAATCATACTCTCCAAAATCCCCTTGTCGCTCCTTCGCTTCTGAGCCCTCTACTGCGCCCGCCGAACACTTTACATACACATATGAGGTATGTGCTTACTCGAGAGAAATTGGGCTACAAAAATACATTTTCTCCTTTTACCCCTTGTAAAAATTCAAAAATTTGGTCTACAAGAACATGAGAGTGTAAAAAATGAAGATTGTGAATTTTCTCCTTCACTTTGCTGCTATTCCTGTGAAACACCTAAAGGGTTAAAATGCTGACTGAATGTAATTTTGAATACTTTGGGGGGTGCAGTTTTTATAATGGGGTCATTTGTGGGGTATTTTTAAGATGAAGGCCCTTCAAATCCACTTCAAACCTGAACTGGTCCCTGAAAAATTGTGATTTTGGAAATTTTGTGAAAAATTGGAAAATTGCTGTTGAACTTTGAAGCCCTCTGGTGTCTTCCAAATATACAATATGTCTACTTTATGTTTGCATCATAAAATTGACGTGTTTTTACATGCGAATAAAAAAAAAAATATTTGGAATATCCATTTTCCTTACAAGCAGAGAGCTTCAAAGTTAGAAAAATGCAAAATTTTCAAATTTTTCCTCAAATTTTGGGATTTTTCACACAGAAAGGATGCAAGTTACTACAAAATGTTACCACTATGTTAAAGTAGAATATGTCATGAAAAAACAATCTCGGAATCAGAATGATAACTAAAAGCATTCCAGAGTTATTAATGTTTAAAGTGACAGTGGTCAGATGTGCAAAAAATGGCCAGGTCCTAAGGTGTAAAATGGCTGGGTCCTTAAGGGGTTAAAAGTGCTCTCCAAAGGCAGTTTTGGTAAGCAAGGTCTGGGATGATGCAAATTTTCTATGTTTTGTAGGGGTTTGCAACTTTTTGTGCAACATTGACACTTGCAGTGAGTCATTTTACCCAAAAAAAAATCCACGGCGAAACGGAAAATCACGGGACCCAACAGGGAACGTGAAATTAGATTAGGAAACACTGCGGCGCCGAGGTATGTTAAAAAGAGCCGGGCTGGCATCACTCTGCAGCCGCCCGGGCTCCATCTGATTCTATCCCCACTACCCTCACTTAATGACAAGGGCACTGATTTACATCCCCCTTGTCTTACCCGCCCGTGCCGTACATCTCCTGCCCACTACCTGCAACAAGACCAACTCCCAGCATGCCCTCACTGTAAAGGCATGCTGTGAGTTTAGTCTTGCAACAGGTAGACAGATGGGAGATGTGCGGGCGGGTGACAAGGTGGGGATGTAAATGATCCGTAATCAGGTAGTCAGAAAAGCAGAAGCATAAGCAAGGTTCAAGCTGGTGTAGATTCCTGAAGCTTTTTAATCAGATGCGCCTAGATCTGCGACAGTCGCAGTTGATAAATCAGGGTGCACTGGAAAGTGAAAATAAGTCTACGTGAGCAAGATGTAAGAAAAAAAAAAAATTCGCAAATAAGGGGAGTTGCACCAAAGTTGCACCAAATATATGGGAAAATAAATCTTGACACTTTTTTTACATTCCAAATTTTACACTTTTTATATCCCCATAGGGGACTACCTATAGCACTCATTACATTGCAAATACTGTTCAGTGCTATGCACAGTAGGGATCGACAGATTATGGGTTTGGCCGATATTCACGATTTTTGACATTATCGGTACCAGCAATTACCTTGTCGATATGCCCATAATGCACCCCCCCCCCCCGGCCCGAGACCGCCGCTGCCCCATTGCCTCCTCCCATCCCCAGTTTTATAATTACCTGTTCCCGGGGTCCGCGCTACTTCTGGCTCCTGCGACGTCCTGCACTATTGCTGGGGCAGCGGTTGGACTAGGGAGGACCCCAGGACAGGCAGGGGGAGAGTAGCAGGTGGTGGTGGCGGTCTCTGGCCCCGCAAAAGCTGCTGCAGTTCATTGATATAAAGCACCCACTTTAAATCATTGATCTGCAGTGGCCTCTGCGGGGCCAGGGGGAAAATAGCCGATTATTCTGGTATAAGTTATCAGCTATCGGCCTCAAAGTTAACATATCGGCCCTAAAAATCAATATCGGTCGATCCCTAATGCACAGTGGTCGGTTTGGGAATATATTAACCAAGTACTGAATTCTATCACTTCCAGGGGTTGTCAAACAACACACTTTGCTCCCAAAAGCTGCCATACTAAAATGGCAGGGACACAGGGGTGCATCAGCAGCGTACTTCATGCTGTGGAAGCGCAGACAGTGTCAGAGGGAATGCAGAGCGAGCAGCTGTGTGTCTGCTTGTAATGGCAGATTTCCACGGCAAAAAATCCACTGTAGAAATCAGACTGATCACGTCTGTCTCGACCTTGTTAACTCCATAGATTCCATGATCAGTCCTGATCACAGAATCTATAGGACTGAGAGGGAAAAGGGGCTCCCCATTACTTCCATAGACACCCCCGCGATGTGCTCGTAGTGTCCCGATGGTTGCCATGGCAGCAGGTGGTCTGCTGATGGCCTCCTGCCTAACAAATACAGCAAGCCTGAGGTCCAGCTATAGGCTGGATCACACAGGCAGGATGTCAGCGTAATGCAAACATTCATGCTGTGCTGCAGTACAGATGTACAGAACCTGTAAAATGATTTTAAAAAAGTTTATTAAAGTGTATAAAAAAATTATATAATATATGCCAACTGCTGTCCGGGCATGCTGGGAGTTGTAGTTTTGCAACATCTGGAGGTCCGCAGGTTGAAGACCACTCTTCCCCTTTCCTTACCTGGCTGCGCTTCGGCTGTCTTGCGGGCTGCGGTCAGTGAAGTAGATGAGTGACGTCCTCTGCGCAGCATTCAGGGATGTCACTTTTCGGCGGCGACTACAGGAAATGAAAAGTGACGTCACTGATGCCGCGCAGAGGAGTCGGGAGAGGACGTCACTCATCTGCTTCACTGACCGCAGCCCGCAAGACCTGCCGAAGCGCAGCCAGTTAAGGAAAATAAACAAAACTATGAAAAGCAGGGAAAGGGGGAAATTATGAGGAAGGGGGAAAGAAAAATGAAAATTTAAACTCGCTTGTTTTCTCCCGCACTATCCACATGTACTGGTGGATAGTGCGGGAGACGCAGATTAAAAGGTAGGGCCTTTTTTGCCATAAGTTTAAACCAGCTAATAGTTGGTCTTAAGTTCAACTAGTCAACAAATGTTTCGGGGGGGGGGGGGGGGGTTCTTTCTATGCCATGTACACACCACGATATGTGATGTTCCATTCAGGAGGAGCATGCACAGAGCAGGATGTTTTGTTTTCTTTGCACTGGGATCATCCAACTTTGGACATTGTTTCATTGTACTTTATAGGGGGCTCTCTTTAACCCCTTAAGTTTTTCCATTTTTGCACTTGTTTTTTCATCCTTATCTTTATAAAAAACATAACCCTTTCAATTTTGCACCTATAAATCCATATGATGGCTTATTTTTTGCACCACCAATTCTACTTTGTAATGACATCAGTCATTTTACCCAAAAATCTACGGCGAAACGGAAAAACAAATCATTGTGCGACAAAATTAAAGAAAAAAAAACACCATTTTGTAAATTTTGGGGGCTTTCGTTTCTAAGCAGTAAATTTTTCAGTAAAAGTAACTCCTTCCCTTTATTCTGTAGGTCCATACGATTAAAATGATACTTTACTTATATAGGTTTGATTTTGTCGTACTTCTGGAAAAAAAATCATAACTACATGCAGGAAAATTTATACGTTTATAATTGTCATCTTCTGACCCCTTTAACTTTTTTATTTTACCACGTATAGGGCGGTATGAGGACTAATTTTTTGCGCCGTGATCTGTGAAGTTTTTAGCAGTACCATTTTTGTATTGATCGGACTTTTTGATCGTTTTTATTCATTTTTTCACAATATAAAAAGTGACCAAAAAATACGCTATTTTGGATTTTTTTTGCGTGCGCGCCATTGACCAAGTGGTTTAATTAACGATATATTTTTATAAATCTGACATTTCCATATTCAACAGACTACCCTAGGGTAGTAAGGGGCCATATACAAACTCAATAAATAAACCCCAAGGCCAAAGCCCGGGGTGTAAACCCCTATTGCTTACCCCTTAAAAATTAACTTTTATTTATTGTTAAAAGATAATTCCCACAACAAAAAGATTAAAACTGACAACCAGGTGATCCAAATGTAGCAGTAGGTGCATTAAATAGGATCAATGTCCTCTCAAGTACTAGGTAGCCCTGCAGTGGCTGCCTATTCAGGGGATCACTCTGGTGTCGCTTAAAAAATACACACGATTGCCGCCTCTACATGTTTCGCCGCCTCCGCGGCTTTCTCAAGAGGCAATGGTGGCAATGGGAGCTGCCAAAATGGCGGAGGGGGTATATGTAACCCATCCCTCAGATGTCATCAATGTGAGCCCAGTCCTATTCTCCAATGTAGTCCATTATAACAAACATTGCCGCTAAGGCAACCAATAAGATGTCACTTGTAATCAGCACCATCTGTGTGCGAAAGTCCCGCATTGGTGAATGATTTTCGCACACAGATGGTGCTGATTACAAGTGACATCTTATTGGTTGCCTTAGCGGCAATGTTTGTTATAATGGACTACATTGGAGAATAGGACTTGGCTCACATTGATGACATCTGAGGGATGGGTTACATATACCCCCTCCGCCATTTTGGCAGCTCCCATTGCCACCATTGCCTCTTGAGAAAGCCGCGGAGGCGGTGAAACATGTATAGGTGGCAATCGTGTGTATTTTTTAAGCGACACCAGAGTGATCCCCTGAATAGGCAGCCACTGCAGGGCTACCTAGTACTTGAGAGGACATTGATCCTATTTAATGCACCTACTGCTACATTTGGATCACCTGGTTGTCAGTTTTAATCTTTTTGTTGTGGGAATTCTCTTTTAACAATAAATAATAAAAGTACATTTTTAAGGGGTAAGCAATAGGGGTTTACACCCCGGGCTTCGGCCTTAGGGTTTAGTTATTGAGTCTGACATTTCCACACACGGCGATACCACATGTTTATTTTTATTTAAACTTTTTTTTTTAAATGGGAAAAGGGGGACAATTCTAACTTTTATTAGGAAAGGGTTTAAATGATCTTTATTCACTTTTTTCAAACTATAAAAACTGCATGCCCTGATCTCTTACATTGTTCAATGGCTTCTCATAGGAAACCATTGATCAATGATTCTGCCGCTTGACTGTTCATGCCTGGATTTCAGGCACTGAGCAGTCATTTGGCGATCGGCCACCAGGAGGCAAGGTAGGCCACAAGGAGGCAAGAGCTAACAGCTAACAGCTATTAGCTGAACAGCCCCCTGAGCTAACCGGCAAAGTTTTACTTTCACATTAGACAGCGTTCAACTTTAAGTGTTAATAGTACGCGTGGCACCGCGATCAGTGCCGCGCGCTATTAGCCACGGGTCCCGGCCGTTATTAGAGACCGGGCCCAACCCACTATGACCCGCTATGGCCCCGCGTTATAGAACGGGAGCGGACTCAGGACGTACAGGTACGCCCTGAGTCCTTAAGGTGTTAAAGGGGTACTCCACTGGCCAGCCTTCTGGCTGGGTTCGTAACATTCAGTGCGCTACAGGGACAGTCACGCCTCCTTGTGCCATCAGGCCACACCCCTGTATTGAGGGGGCATGGCCGACACCCGCAGCACGCGCACAGCATTCGGAATTAAATGTTCCGAACGCAGCCAGAAGGCTGGCCAGTGGAGTACCCCTTAAGGACGCAGAACGTATGGGTATGCCCCCGATCCCGAGTCTTTAAGGACTCAGGGTGTACCTGTACACCCTGATCCCGCTAACTGGGTTAAAACCGTTCCAGTGGGTCCCAATTGCTACAGGCAACCAGGACCAACGGCTAATGCCAGGCGCCGATCATGCTGATGCCCGGCATTAACTCTTTAGACGCCGAAGTAAAACTATCCTAGCAGCTCAGCGGAGCTGATCGGGACTATCGTGACTGAAACGAGATGTCCCGATCAAGCTTACTGGACGACGGGAAGGTCCTCACCTGCCTCCTCGTGATCTACTGCTATGTTATTCAACTTAGTCTGCAGCATACAGCAGCTGATAAGTACCGGAAAGATTAAGATTTTTTAATAGAAGTAATTTACAAATCTGTTTAACTTTGACACCAGTCGATTTAAAAGAAAAAAAAATTCCATAAGCCCTTAACCTCCTGGGGACGAAAGGTATACAGGTACGCCCTTGCTCCCTGGTACTTAACCTCTTCAGGACACATGTCGTACCTGTGCGTCATGGGACCCTGGTACTTAAGGACCCATGACGTACATGTATGGGCGTGGGAAATTCGGTCCCTGCCGTGCAGCGGGCGGGGACCGGACCTGGGTGACTGCTGATAGCGATCATAGGCACCCCGCGCAAATACCCGGGGGGGAGGGGGGGGGGAGGGATCGGGTCATCGGACCCCCCCAGTTTGCTGGGATTTGTAGTTTTGCGACATCTGGAGGATTTGCACAGTTTGGAGATCACTGTGCACTGGTCTCTAAATTGTAGACCTCCGATGTTGCAAAACCCAGCATGCCCAAACAGCAAACAGCCATCTCGGCTGTAGTTGCGTACCTCCAGCTGTTGCATAACCTTTGGCGATCAGTACATGCTGGGAGTTGTAGTTTTGCAACAGCTGGAGACACTGGTTGGAAAATATTGAGTTAGGTAACCAAACCTAATTGAAGGTTTTAAACCAGTGTGCCTCCAGCTGTTGCAAAAGTACAACTCCCAGCATGCATAGTCTGTCAGTACATGCTGGGAGTTGTAATTTTGAAGAAGCTGGCGGTACATTCACACGGGCAGATTTACAGTGTTTCCTGCTTGAAGTTTGAGCTGCGGCAAATTTTTCGCCGCAGCGCAAACTCCTAGCGGGAAACTCACCGTAACCCGCGAGTGCGAATGTACCCTAAAAACACTACACCACCACATAAAGGGTAAAACACTACATATACACCCCCTTACACTGTCCCTCCAATAAAAAAAATGAAAAACGTATTGTATGGCAGTGTTTCCAAAACGGCGCCTCCAGCTGTTGCAAAACAACTCCCAGCATTTCCGGACAACCACTTACTGTCCAGGCAAGCTGGGAGTTTATCAACAGCTGGAGGCATCCTGTGTTGGGAATCACTGGCGTAGAATACCCCCATGTCCACCCCTATGCGATCCCAAATTTTTTTTTTTTTTACACCAACATGCTGGTGGTGCCCCACACTTTTTATTTTAAGACCCCCAAAATTTCTAACGCAATTTCTCCCGAGTACAGAAGTTCCCCATATGTGGGGGTCCACTGTTCTGGCACCACGGGGGGGCTTTGTAAACGCACATGGCCCCTGACTACCATTCCAAACCAATTCGCTTTCCAAAAGCCCAATGGCGCTCCTTCTCTTCTGAGCATTATAGTGCGCCAGCAGAGCATTTTACATCCTAACATGGGGTATTTCCATACTCAGAAGAGATGGGGTTACAAATTTTGGGGGGCATTTTCTCCCATTACATTTTGTAAAAATTGTAAATTTGGGGAAAAACACAAAAATTTTTTTTTCTCATTTACACATCCGAAAAGTCGTCAAACACCTGTGAGGTGTTAAGGCTCACTGGACCCCTTGTTACGTGCCTTGAGGGGTGTAGTTTCCAAAATGGTATGCCATGTAGTTTTTTTTCTGCTTTCTGGCACCATAAGGGCTTCCTAAAGGTGACATGCCCCCCAAAAACCATTTCTGCAAAATTCACTCTCCAAAATCCCATTGTCGCTCCTTCCCTTCTGAGCCCTCTACTGCGCCCGCCGAAAACTTTACATACACGTGAGATATTTCCTTAATTGAGAGAAATTGGGTTACAAATTTTGGGGGCCTTTTTCTCCTATTACCACTTGTAAAAATTAAAAAACTAGGTCTACAAGAACATGCGAGTGTAAAAAATTAAGATTTAGAATTTTCTCCTTCATTTTGCTGCTATTCCTGTGAAACACCTAAAGGGTTAACAAACTTACTGAATGTCATTTTGGATACTTTGAGGGGTGCAGTTTTTATAATGGGGTCATTTGTGGGGTATTTCTAATTTGAAGGCCCTTCAAATCCACTTCAAAACTTAACTGGTCCCTGAAAAATTCTGATTCTGAAAATGTTGTGAAAAATTGGAAAATTGCTGCTGAACTTAGAAGCCCTCTGATGTCTTCCAAAATTAAAAACATGTCACTTATGATGCAAACATAAAGTAGACATATTGGGGGAGATTTATCAAAACCTATCCAGAGGAAAAGTTGCCCAGTTGCCCATAGCAACCAATCAGCTTGCTTCTTTCATTTTTAACAAGGCCTCTGCAAAATGAAAGAAGCAATCTGATTGGTTGCTATGGGCAACTGGGCAACTTTTCCTTTGCACAGGTTTTGATAAATCTCCCCCATTGTATTTGTGAATCAATATATAATTTGTTATGTCTATTTTTATTACAAGCAGAAAGCTTCAAAGTTAGAAAAATGCAAAATTTTCAAATTTTTCATCAAATTTTTGAATTTTTCACCAAGAAATCATGCAAGTATCGACGAAAATTTACCACTACCATAAAGTAGACTATGTCACGAAAAAACAATCTCAGAATCAAATTTAGGGATCGACCGATATCGTTTTTTTTTTTAGGGCCGATACCGATAATCGGTGGAGGTTAGGGCCGATAGCCGATAACTTATACAGATATTCCGGTATAAATTATCGGCTATTTATCCCCCCGCAACACTGCTGCAGATCATTGATTTAAAGCAGGCGCTTTAAATCAATGCACTGCAGTGGCTTTTGCGGTGGCATAGGCCGCTGCCACCACCCGCTTCTCTCCCCCTATCTGTCAGGGTGGTCCGGGCCATCCTTCTTTCCTGTAGTGTCCGGCGGCATTCCGGGTGGAGGGTGAACCGGTCCAGGCTGTCCTTCTCCGGGGGTCATCTTCTCCACTCTGGGCAGGCTCCGGCCTAGTAACGCAGCATAGACGCCGCTGCACAGTGTCGCCCGTGCGCAGCGAGGCACCTGACGTCACAGCGTAGCGGCGTCTACGCAGCGTACTAGGCCGGAGCGGAGAAGATGACCCCCGGAGAAGGACAGCCCCAGACTGGTTCACCCTCCACTCGGAATGCCGCCGGACACTACAGGAAGGATGGATGGCCCGGACCACCCACATTACGGGTAAGTTAAAAAAAATGTTATTGACTCGGAGGGTGGGGGAGGGGCCTGACCGGTATACCGCCCAGCACTACGGTGGGGGGTGCGACGCGGTGCAGTGGGCGCGGTCACGGTGCGGTGGGGCGGGGCATTATCTGCAAGGTAATTGCGGATACCGATAATGCCCAAAATCGTGATTAGCGCCCGATAAACCGGCCATACCAATAATCGGTCGATCCCTAATCAAATTTATAAGTAAAAGCATCCCAGAGTTATTAATGGGGACAGTGGTCAAATTTGTAGAAAATCCCATAGGGGGCTATAACACTGCACACACTGATCTTTTACACTGATCAGTGCAAAGCTATGGTTTTGCAGTGATCAGTGTTAGCAGTCGAATGCTCAAGCCTGTATCTAAGGCTTGGAGCAATCAATCGCCGAGCTGACACGCCGGAGGAATGTAAGAGGACCTCCGCTCGCGTCCTAGCTGATCGGGGCACCACATTTTCACTGTGGTGGTCCCAATCAGACCCACTGAGCAGACGGGAAGATTTTACTTTCGTTTTAGACACGGCGTTCAACTTTGAATGCCGCGTCTAAAGGGTTAATAGCGCGTGGCTGTTGTCCCCGGGTCCCTGTATATACAAGTCGATGGTCGTTAAGTACCAGGCCATGACATTACTCATTTTAGCACAAAACGTACGACGAACCCAAAAAATTACTTGCACAAGGAAATTTTTATGAAAACCACAATTTTTCAAAGTTTGGAGGGTTTCGTTTTCAGGCTGTACACTATGGTATAAATGACATGTTTTCTTTACCCTGTGGGGTCAATACGAATGAACACCTATGTTTACATACATCTCTATTGTACTTCTTTTAAAAACTCAGGGTGATTTTAAACACTTATTTTGTGAAAAATCATCTTATTTTGACCACCTACAACTTTAACATTTTCCCCATATACAGTGCTGTATGAGGGCTCATTTTTGCCCCATGACCTGTCTTAATTTTAGTACCACTTAGCTGCAAAAAGCTGCAATTTTGGACTATTTACGTTCACCGTACAGATTCATTAACATTTTGTTCAGAAATGTATGCATGCGGCAATACTACAGTAAGGGTCCATTTAAATTTGTATTGGGGAGGGTTTTGTATCAAAATGTTTTCACTTATTTTTAACTATGTTGCTAATACTGTTCAGTGCTATGCATAGGCATAGCACTGATCAGTATTACTGGCAATCTTCTGCTCTGGTCTGCTGGAAGGCAGATCAGAGCAGAAAACGCGAGAGTTGCAGAGGCAGGTGCCATCTTGGCTAATCTGATCCCCACCGAAGTGCCACGGACAGAAAGGCCATTACACTGCCACAGATGCCATGATCTGTATTGATCAGCAATTAGTGCCAGGATGAGTCAGGTACAGATGTGGGGGGGGATTTAGGGACAGATTAATTTATGATAGGTGCTACTCTAAGTTTTGTGCTCTGACACATTTATACATGTTCTTTTAGGCAGTGTAGGTTTGCACAAGAAAAAAAAAAACAAAAAAAAACACCCTTTTTGTCCACTGCATAAAGTGCTCCACGGCGCCCCAAACCGTACACTTGATTTGGATGAAACGGATCTATGGCAACTGCGCTAAGTTTTAACAAGGTGTACAACCAAATGATAAGTGTCCCCCTCTGACCTGCTTATTTTAATTCTATACAACATGAAGCCAAGATAGACTTGTGTGAATGAGACCTTTTTGCCAGAGCATACCGCAAATAACGATGGACCCCATTGTATTAAATAGCCGCCGTTATTTTCGGAAAGAAAAGCCTGGGGGGGGGGGGGGGGGGGGGTCAGACCTCCCAGGGATGTGGAATTCCTATCGCCCGAGACACGCAGTTTCGGGCACCGGGCAGGTGAATTTTTCCGTCCCTTAGCCCGGCTAGAAAGCAGGGCCAGACCTGACCAGCGCTGCGGCGCTCTGCAGACTGTATGGAGTGGGCTCTGGACTCGTGCCCGCTCTGTACTCTGCAGCCCCCAGGTGTGGAAACATGTGTCCTCCTAAGCAGAGCAGGGGGAGAAGAGAAGCTGTGCACGTCCTATCTCCCCTGCTCTGCCTTCGCTCCCCCCAGCTCTAGCTTCAGAGAGCTGAGGGGAGGAGCGGACGCAGTCTGCACGGGGGCGCAAGTTTCCAGCCAGCATGCGGCACTTAGCAACCTGTATGGAGCGGGCTCCGGACTCCTGCCCGCTCCATACTCTGCTGCACCCGGCTGTTCTCAGTAGCCGGGGACCGCCGCTAATAGCCAGCATGAGACTATCGCCGCGGCTGGCTATTAACCCTTTAGATCGCCACTGTCAAAGCTGAGAGCGGCATCTAAAGGGACCTGTGAATGCTCCCTGGTGGGGTGGGCTGGATCTGCGCCCCTGTGCCACACATCATTGCCTCCTCTCTGATCTCCCCACATCTCCCCCCAACACTCCTTGTTTATTATAAAAAAAAATTCCCCACCTGGCCTGTGTGCTCCGGCAGGCTCAGGTATGAGCAGAATCTTTGGTTGACTGCACACGACGAGTAATGTCCTCTTCATGGCACAAGGGACATTACTCGTCAATACTGGCAGCCAACACTGGTAACTGATTTATAGTGGTCACAGCAGCGGCTTGTTAAGTATCAGCAACCCAAACGCATACCCTTTAAAAGTGACCAGCGGCACCCTGCTGGGAGCAGACCTAGGATTTATCGGAGTATAACACACAGGATTTTAGGTTAATATATCAGTTTAAAGAGTACCTCTCATGATCTTATGCTCTCAGTTCACTGCCCCCATAATGTTAAACCACCCCCTGCCTTTATTTTTATTTTTTTAGTTTTCTACCTTGATATTGCTCTGTATTTTCTGCTAAGTCTCACAGACTGGGAAGGCAGGCTGTGACTTCAACTGAAGCCATAAAAAGGGAAGAACTTCCTCCCTCAGCTACACACAGCCCAGAGCAGTTAATTGTGTGAAATTAGCTATGATTGGCTAAGACTGCAAACACACCCCTCAGCACTTCAGACTGCATTTCCTGCTTTTGGACTTCTGCCAGGCCAGCAGTAGTCCAAAGTCTGTGCAAGAGATGTGGTGAAATGTGCTCTGGACAAGTAGGGAGACACCTTTTTTAACCCCTTAAGGACCGGGCCATTTTTCCACATTCCTTTTATCCTCTTCACCTAAAAATCATAACGCTTTTATTTTTCCACCTACAGACCCATATGGGGGCTTTTTTTTTTGCACCAATTTTACTTTGTTATGACATCAATCATTTCACCACAAAGTCTACGGCGGAACCAGAAAAAAATACCGTATTTATCGGGGTATACCACGCACCGGCCTATAACACGCACCCTCATTTTACCAAGGATATTTGGGTAAAGAAGTTTTTTACCCAAATATCCATGGTAAAATGAGGGTGCGTGTGTGCGCGTGTATACCCCGATACACCCCCAGGAAAGGCAGGGGGGAGAGAGGCCGTCGCTGCCCGCTTCTCTCCCCCTGCCTTTCCTGGGGTCTAGAGTGCTGCTGTCGGCCCTTCTCACCCCCTGGCTTTCGGCGCCGCTGCCCGTTCTGTCCCCCTGACTATCGGTGCCGGCGCCGATAGCCAGGGGGAGAGAAGCGGCGCCGACAGCCAGGGGGAGAGAAGCGGCAGCGGCACCCATTGCCGGCGCCGCTGCCCCATTGCCTCCCCCCATCCCCGGTGGCATAATTACCTGAGTCGGGTCCGCGCTGCTGCAGGCCTCCGGCGTGCGTCCCCTGCGTCGTTGCTATGCACGGCGCGGCGACGTCATGCACCGCGCCGTTCAGCGCATAGCAACGACGCCGGGGACGCACGCCGGAGGCCTGCAGCAGCGCGGACCCGACTCAGGTAATTACTTTTTTTACCCAAATATCCTTGGTAAAATGAGTGTGCGTGTTATAGGCCGGTGCGTGGTATACCCCGATAAATACGGTGTGTATATATATTTATTTTTAAACGGCACCGTCAACTGCGTACACGTAAAAAATTCTAAAGTCCAAAATAGCGTATTTTTGGTCACTTTTTAAACTATTAAAAAATGTATAAAAAGCGATCAAAACAAAAATTGTACTGATAAAAACTTCAGATCACAGCGCAAAAAATGAGCCCTTAAACTATCCAGTACATGGAAAAATAAAAAAAAGTTATAGGGATCAGAAGGACATTTTTAACAAATTCAAACCATGTAAGTAGGGTATCATTTTACAGGGGGGTGAAAATTTTATTTAAAAAAAACTACTTGTCCATGGGACTAAAATCCACATGTTCCTCATGACGATCTACATGTACGGGCCAATTTTCACTTTGAAAACACTTGTTTTTTCCTCCTTGCCCTATAATAGCCATAACCACCTACTATAATGATACCTTTTAATTTTTCAATAATATTCTCTGAAACAAAAAAAAAAAAAAAAAGAATTATTTTATACACAAAAAAAAAATATTAAAAAAAAATCGGTCAAGTGAAATTGAAATAGTAAAATTTTGCTAATTTGGTGTTTTTCTTTTCTATGCCATTTAACTTGTGGTGGAGCTAACATGTTTTGATATTTTAGGCCTGATTACAGCAATACCAGATTTGTATAGTTTGTCATGTTTTACTAATTTTAACCTGTTCAGGACCCAGAACGTACCTGTACACCCGTGGGAATTTCGGTCACTGTCAAGCGCAGGGCGGGGACCGGACCGGGGTGACTGTTGATAACGATCAGAAGGCACCACGCGCAAATACCATCTGGGGGTCATCAGACACCCCCCCATGTCGGCATGAATTCACACTTGCGATTTGCAGCGATTACGGGTCTATAGGGATAGGAGTGAAGTGGCACCACACCTATTGGTCGTATAGAGGTGACGACCAATAGCAGATCGGGGCAGTGGGCGGTTAACGTCCGGTTTTGCCCACCCACAATAGGCGGGGGAGAACGGGGAAGTCCACTTACCGCGGCGGAGGCGACGATCTGTGACGGGGTTCGGTGGCTCCCTGGACTCTACGGAGGCCGGTGAGTTGCCTAGCAACATCTGGAAGGCTAGAGTTTGAGCCCACTATACAGTGCTCTCTAAACTGTAGCCCTCCAGATGTTGCAAAACTGCAAATCCCAGCATGCCCAAACAGAAAACAGCTGTCTCGGCATGCTGGGAGTTGTAGATGCGTACCTTCAGCTGTTGCATGACTACATCTCCCAGCATGTCCTTCGGCGATCAGAACATGCTGGGAGTTGTAGTTTTGCAACAGCTGGAGGCACACTGGTTGGAAACTACTGAGTTAGGTTCTGTTACCTAACTGAAGGTTTTCCAATCAGTTTGCCTCCAGCTGTTGCAAAACTACAACTCCCAGCATGCACGGTCAGTACATGCTGAGAGTTGTAGTTTTGAAGCAGCTGGAGGTTTGCGCGCCCCCCATGTGAATGTACAGGGTACATTCACACGGGCAAGTTTACAGTAAGTTTCCTACTTGAAGTTTGAGCTGCGGAAGTTTTTTCGCCGCAGCGCAAAATCCTAGCGGGAAGCTCACAGTAACCCGCCAGTGTGAATGTACCCTAAAAACACTACACCACAACATAAGAGTAAAAAACTACATATACACCCCTTACACTGCCCCCCCCCCCACCCCAATAAGAATGAAAAACATATTGCATGGCAGTGTTTCCAAAACGGAGCCTCCAGCTGTTGCAAAAACAACAACTCCCAGCATTTCCAGACAGCCACTGTCCAGGCATGCTGGGAGTTTAGCAACAGCTGGAAGGAGTATTCTACGCCAGTGATTCCCAGTGTCCACCCCTATGCAATCCTTATCTCCGTACTCGGGAGAAATTGTACTACATACCAGTGTGAATGTACCCTAAAAACACAACACGAACACAAAGGGTAAAACACTACATATACACCCCCTTACACTGTCCCCCCCCCAATAAAAATGAAAAAACGTATTATATGGCAGTGTTTCCAAAACAGCCTCCAGCTGTTGCAAAACCACTCCCAGCATTTCCGGACAGCCACTGACTGTCCAGGCATGCTCCCCCCCCGCCCCCCCCCCCCGAGTAAGAACACACCCCATGTGGGTGTAAAGTGCTCTGCGGGCAAACTACAATGCTCAGAAGAGAAGGAGAACCATTGGGCTTTTGAAGAGAGAATTTGTCCAGAATTGAAGGCCATGTGTGTTTACAAAGCCCCCATAGTGCCAGAACAATGGACCCACACCCACATGTGACCCCATTTTGGAAACTAAACCCCCTCATGTAATGTAATAAGGGGTGCAGTGAGCATTTATGCCCAACAGGTGTCTGACAGATTTTTGGAACAGTGGTCCGCGAAAATGAAAAACTAATTTTTCATTTGCACAGCCCACTACTGTTCCAAAGATCTGTCAAACGCCAGTGGTGTGTAAATGCTCACTGCACCCCTTATTAAATTCTGTGAAGGGTGTAGTTTCCAAAATGGGTTCACATGTGGGGGGGTCCACTGTTCTGGCACCACGGGGGGGGGGGGGCTTTGTAAACGCACATGGCCCCGACTTCTATTCCAAACAAATTCTCTTTCCAAAAGTTCAAATGCCGCTCCTCTTCTGAGCATTGTAGTGCGCCAGCAGAGCACTTGACATCCACACATGGGGTATTTCCATACTCAGAAGGAGTGGGGTTACACATTTTGGGGGTAATTTTCTCCTATTACTCCTTGTAAAAATGTACAATTTTGAGAAAAACCTGCATTTTAGTGTAAATTTTTTTATCATTTACAAATCCAACTTTAAACAAAAAGTCGTCAAACACCTGTGAGGTGTTAAGGCTCACTGTACCCCTCGTTACGTCCCTTAAGGGGGTGTAGTTTCCAAAATAGAATGCCATGTGGATTTTATTTTTATTTTTTTTTGCGCTGTTCTGGCACCATAGGGGCTTCCTAAATGTGACATGCCCCCCCAAAAACCAGTTCAGCAAGATTTGCTTTCCGAAAGCCAAATGTGTCTCCTCTGAGCATTGCAGTGCGCCAGCAGAGCACTTGACGTCCACACATGGGTTATTTCCATACTCAAAAGATGGGTTACAAATTTTGGGGGGCATTTTCTCCTATTACCCCTTGTAAAAATTTAAAATGTGACGGAAAACTAGCATTT
This sequence comes from Hyla sarda, assembly GCF_029499605.1. Classification (NCBI taxonomy): domain Eukaryota; kingdom Metazoa; phylum Chordata; class Amphibia; order Anura; family Hylidae; genus Hyla; species Hyla sarda. Next base: position 183,741,616 of record NC_079194.1, on the reverse strand, counting down.
TAGTGGAAATTTTTTTTTTTAAAACCATTTACACATCCAAATTTAACGAGAAGTCGTCAAACACCTGTGGGGTGTTAATGCTCACTGTACCCCTTGTTACGTTTTTTGAGGGGTGTAGTTTCCAAAATAGTATGCCATGTGTTTTTTGCTGTTCTGGCACCATAGGGGCTTCTTAAATGTGACATGCCCCCTAAAAACCATTTCAGAAGAACTCGCTCTCCAAAATCCCACTGTCGCTCCTTCCCTTCTGAGCCCTCTAGTGCACCCACAGAGCACTTGATATACACGAGGTATTTCCTTACGAGAGAAATTGGGTTACACATTTTAGGAAGATTACTCTCCTTTTACCCCTTTTAAAAATTCAAAAACTGCAGGGGTGTGGAAATTTTTCTAAAAAACTACTTGTCCACGGGACTAAAACGGAGCAAAATCTACTTGTCCCTCATGAGGATCCACTTGTCCGGGCCAATTTTTGCTTTTACACTCGTTTTTCCCTCCTTGCCCTATAATAGCCACAACTACCGTATTTTTGGCCGTATAAGACGCACTTTCTTCCCCAAAACATGGGAGGGAAAAGTTTATGCGTCTTATACGGCGAATACACACCTATCGGGTCGGTCCCTGCAGCCATCAACGGCCGGGTCCCGCGGCTAATACAGGATATCACCGATCGCGGTGATGCCCTGTATTAACCCTTCAGACGCGGCGATCAAAGTCGGGCTGTCGGGCTGTTCACGGCGTCCCTAACAGCTTACAGGACACTGGGATGGACCTTACCTGCCTCATCGGTGTCTGCTCCGTGCTGGGATCCCCTGCATGGCGGCACTCTCCATCGTAGTCATCCCTTCATCCAATAGGAGCGGCGTGCGTAGCGACGAGATGACGGCGACGGAGAGCGTGGATCCCGGGGAAGACTACGTCCGGAGCGTCGGGGACACCCCGTGGACGCGGCGACAGCGATGGAGCGACATCCAGGGCAGCGGTGACAGGTCCGGAGCGGCGGGGGACACGTGAGTACTACCTCCTATCCAGTGGTCTTCAACCTGCGGACCTCCAGATGTTGCAAAACTACAAGTTTTGCAACATCTCGAGGTCCGCAGGTTGAAGATCACTGTTGGGTGCAGAATCTTTTTTTTTTAGATTTTGCACCTTTAAAATTGGGTGCGTCTTATATGCCGGTGCGACCTATAGGGCGAAAAATACGGTACCTACTAGGGATCGACCGATTTTTGGGCATTATCGGTATTGGCAATTACCTTGCCGATAAGCCGATAATGCCCCCCGCACTGCTCCGGCCCCATTGCCTCCCCAATCCCCGGTTTTATAATTACCTGTTCCCGGGGCCCACGCTACTTCAGGCTCCTGCTGCATCCTGCGTTACGCTGTGCGCAATGACGAGTGACGTGCCCGACGTCACCGTCAGTGCGAACAGTGACAGCTCAGGAGGACGCCACCGGAGCCAGATATATAGAGAGGACCCCGGGGAACAGGCAATTATAAAACCGGGGACGGGAGGAGGCAATGGGGCCGGGCCGGGGCGCGACGCGGCGGTAGGGGGGCGCGGCAGCGGTGATAGGACTCAGGACCCCCGGACAGGCAGGGGGAGAGAAGCGGGTGGCGGCGGCAGCCTATGGCACCGCAAAAGCCACTGCAGTGCATTGATTTAAAGCGCCCGCTTTAAGTCAATGATCTGCAGTGGTGTCGCGGGGGGATAAATAGCCGATAACTTATACTGATATTCCGGTATAAGTTATCGGCTATCGGTCCTAAAAAAAAACTATATCGGTCGATCCCTAGTACCTACTATAATGATACCTTTTAATTGATCCATAACATTCTCCGAACAAAAAAATATATATATTAGGTGAAGTGAAAGTGAAATAGTAAAAGATAACTTTGCGTAATTGGTGGTTTTCTTTTCTACGCCATTTACCTTGTGGTTGAGATAACATGTTAGTTTCATACTTTAGGCCGGCCTGATTACAGCAATACCAGATTTTATACAATTTACGTCATGTTTTACTTATTTTTTAATTGCCATTTTTTGACCACTAATTTCCCCCCCCCCCCGCATACCATGCTGTATGAGGGCTATTTTTTTGCGCCATAATCTCTTTTTGTATAGGTATCATTTTGGTATTGATCTGACTTTTTAAAATCGCTTTTTAACTTTCTCTGGGGATATTATAAAAATTGCAATTCTGTGGTTTGGTGTTTTTTTTTTACATTTACCGTACAGGATACATAATGTTATATTTTAATAAGTCGTACAATTATGCACGCAGCGATACCAAATTTGTTTATATGTTTTTATATAGGAAAAGGGGGTGATTTGAATTGTTAACATTTGACAGTGGCGATCTAAAGTGTTAATAGCCAGCCGCGGCTGGACGATCTAAAGGGTTAATAGTCACCGCATGCTGGCTATTAGCGGCGGCCCCCAGCTACTGAGAACAGCCGAGGGCAGCAGAGTATGGAGCGGGCACGAGTCCTCCCCTCAGCTCAGCGAACGTTTCTGAAGCTAGAGCTGGGGGGAGCGCAGGCAGAGCACACAGGTCTGCACGGGGAGAAATAAGCCACGCCCCCTCATCTCCCCCGCAGGTCTGCATTGCAGAAAGAAGGTAGAGCAGGGGGAATGAGGACATACACAGCTTCTCATCTCCCCCTGCACTGCCTTCAGGTGTGAGGCGAATTTCCGGAGCGAGAGAACTGAGGGGAGGAGCAGTTCGGTTTTTGCATGGGTTCGGAAATCTCACCTCACACCGGAGGCTGCAGAGTACGGAGCGGGCAGGAATCCAGAGCCCGCTCCATACAGACTGCTGAGCCCCGCAGCACTTGTCAGGTCCGGCCCTGCTTGCCCGAAGCCGGGCTAAGGGCCAGAAAAATTCACCTGCCTGGCACCCGGAACTGTATGTTCCAGTCGTCGGGCGATAGGAATTCCACATCCCTGAACTTGGTCTTCAAGAACATGCGAGTGTAAAAAAAAAAAAAAAAAAAAAAATGAAGATTTTGAATTTTCTCCTTCAATTTGCTGCTATTCCTGTGAAACATCTAAAGGGTTAACAAACCTTTTGAATGTCATTTTGACTACTCTGAGGGGAGCAGTTTTCATAATGGGGTCACTTATTGGGTATTTTTAATTAGAAGGCCCTTGAAATCCACTTCAAAACTGAACTGGTCCCTGAAAATCTTCGATTTTGAAAATTTTGCTAAAAATGTGAAAATTGCTGCTATACTTTGAAGCCCTCTGATGTCTTCCAAAAGTAAAAATTATGCAAACATAAAGTAGACAGTATATGAATCAATATATAATTTGGAATATTCAGTTTCCTTATAAGCAGAGAGCTTCAAAGTAAATAAAAAAAAAAATAAAGCACTTTTTCATAAAATTTTAGCATTTTTCACCAAGAAATGATGCAAGTATCAACAAAATTTTACCACTAACAAAGTAGAATATGTCACGAAAAAAAAACAAGTCTTGGAATCAGAATGAAAAGTAAAAGCATCCCAGAGCTATTAATGCTTAAAGAGAGTGTGGTCAGATTTGCAAAAAATTGTCCTACAGTGAAAATTGTCTGGGCCCTTAAGGGGTTAAATCCCCCCCCTCCTTTTCCCAAGTCCCATATAAAAAATATATAAACATAATAAAAATAAACATATGTGGTATCGCGTGTGTAAATGTATTTTTAATTACACCGCACGTTCAATGGCGTACGCGCAAAAAAAATCCCAAAGTCCAAAATAGCGTTTTTTTTTATCACTTTTTATACCATTAAAAAAAATATAAATATATATTATAATATATAAATATATATTATAATATATATATATATATATATATATATATATATATATATATATAAAAATAAAATAAAAAAGCGATCAAAAAGTCTGATCATAAAAATGGTACCAATTAAAACATCAGATCACGGCACAAAAAATTAGCTCTCATACTAACCTGTACACGGAGAAATAAAAAAAGTTACAGGGGTCAGAAAGGGTCAATTTTAAATGTATTAATTTTCGTGCATTTTGGTAATTTTTTTTTCCCAAAAGTACGACAAAATTAAACCTATATAAGTTGGGCATCATTTTAACCGTATGGCCCTACAGAAGATAAAGTTTCATTTTTACCAAAAAATGTACTGCGTAGAAACGCAAGCCCCAAAATTTACAAAATGGTGTTTCTGCTATAATTTTTTCGCACAATGATTTTTTTTCCCGTTTTGCCGTAGATTTTTCGTTAAAATGACCGATGTCATTACAAAGTAGAATTGGTGGCGCAAAAAATAAGCCCACATATTTTTAGGGGCAAAATTGAAAGGGTTATGATTTTTGAAAGGTGAGGAGGTAAAAACGAAAGTGCAGCAACAGAAAAATGCTTGGTCCTTAAGGGGTTAAGGTCAAAATAGGTTGTGTCCTTAAGGTGTTAAAGTGGGCCTTTCACTTAAACTGGACATGTCAAGGTTTTGCTCGATGTGGGTCTGAGTGTTCATATCTCAGAAAATTAGGAGAATGCGCTGGGAGAAGTCTGCGCACTCTTCTGCCAGTCCAAGACACGTTCCATAGACCTACACTATGAGACCTGCTTGACCAGGTGACAAAGTCGGGAAAGAACACAGAGCGTAAACTCCTCCAGATTGGTAAAGGTCTAAACACTTGGACCCCCGCCAAACAAAGCTTTTTACAGGTCACTAGGACATGTCAAAAGTTTTTCCAAACGGCAGTGCCCATTCAAGGCAGCATTGCGTTTAAAGCACAATTGTCATGAAATGTTGGTGCCATAACATGCACACAGCCTTTGTACTTTCATGACTGCAAAAAAAAAAAAAAAAAAAAAAAATAAAGCTTTTATTCAAAGCCACTGACTGTTGGAAAGGCGTGGCGCGATGTACGAGATGCCCCGCCGCCACGCCTACCCCGTAGGTCAGCGCTGGGACCGCTGTGTGATTGACAGGTCCCAGCACATGCGCCTTTCTGCTAATCTAACCTGCGTGCCGCAATGTGTCATCCAGCAAGCGCTCGCTCCCGCCACCGTCTTCCTCTGCAGTGCTAGGTGCAGAGAGTGCTTCCTCTCTGCACCTTGTATTGAGAACTAACCTGATTGCGCGCTGCTCTGCGCAGGCGCACTGAGGAGCAAGACGGCGCCAGGAGCGAGCACTGGCTGGATGACACGCAGCGGTGCGCAGGTTAGATTAGCTGACGGGCACATGCGCTGGGACCTGTGTGTCAATCACACAGCGGTCCCAGCGCTGACATATAGCGTAGGCGTGGGGGTGGGCATGGCATCGCGTACCTCGCACCACGCCTATCCGACCGTCAGTGGCTTTGAATAAAAAAAAAAAAAAAAATTTGCAGTCATGAAAGCCTGCATATTTCAGGTAAAAATATTGCTATACCCACCACCTGCACACAGTACAAAAGACTGTGCAGGTTATTGCACCAAAATTTCATGACAGTTGCGCTTTAAAGTAAAACAAAAACAGCATGCAGAAGCTAGGGGGCTTCATGTACACTGTCACTAAAAGTACTTAAAATGAGCACTTTCTGACAGTGGAGAGCACAGAGGAGTGCCATCAGAGAGGTGAGGAGTTCCCTGTTTCTTCCAGCAGGCAAAATGTTACGGCACTGAGCGCTACACCGGCAGCGGGATGACACGGGAGTCGGGTGAAGCTTAGAGTCCAACTTTTTATTAATTTCATAAAAAGCAGTCATACATAGGTCAACGCGTTTTGGAGGGGCCCCCTCCTTCCTCAGGTCTGAGCTCGGACCTGAGGAAGGAGGGAGCCCCTCCAAAACGTGTTGTCCTATGTATGACTGCTTTTTATCAAATTAATAAAAAGTTGTACACCAAGTTTCACCCGACTCCCGTGTCATCCCGCCGCCGGTGTAGCGCTTGAAGTGCCGTAACCTTTGCCTGCTGGAAGAAACAGGGAACCCCTGCAAGGATTCCCTTCTCCAACATCTGTATTCTCTTATCTCCACCTTCCTCGACTGGACCGATGGCCAGCTGCTCCCGGCACTCGTTCAAAAGAACCTGCTGAATGCATTTCACAGCATTGCGCCTGCATGTAGTGCAGCCTGACAATGTGAGCAATACTTCACTTTCTCACCCACCCCCGCAGTAGCAATATATAGCGCCATCCCTGTCTCTTATTTTCTCCTACATCAAACAGGAGGGAGCACAGAGTAGTGCTAGCTCACCCTCACTTACTGGATTTTACGCATGCCTGTGCTTCAGCTTGGACAAAGCCATGATTTCTATAAAAATGAAATAAAATTCTCTTATGAAGTATATATCAGAAAGGGTAATGTTTTGTCAAAATGCACAACGTATAAAGTTTTTGTATCTGACAGTGCCCATTTATCGAGCTAAGCGGTATGAGCAAAAACGAGTATCACAGTATTTTTTGCAAGTGTTGGCGGTTCCACTGTATGTTTCCAACCCCCCCCCCCCCCCCCCATGTGTGTCCTGGGTGCTTCTCTTCCAACACCCCCCCCCCCCATGAATCATCAGCTGCGCTGTTCCCACATCATGTCACCGCAAGTGATCCTCGGCTCATCATCCTATGAGTTGCGGGCCGCCAGCGCTAGAAATCGGTACTGTACTACAAATAACATTTCCCGGGCTCTGGTACAGTCTTCACTGTCCTGCGCTGCAGTCCTTCCTTTCTCTTTCCTTGGGCGGGAAAGTCAAAGAGCCGCCAGCCTACCATCGACCGTGGCTGGACATCGTTGCGGCCGGTGATAGGCTGCGCGCACTGTCATTTATGAAGCTGGCCTGCTCCTTACATGACAGTGGGCTCAGCCTATCAGCGGCCGAGGCGGGACAATGTTACGGCCGGTGATAGGCTGACTGCTCTGTGACGTTCCCATCCCCAGGACTGCGGCGGAGGGACCATGAGGGCAGTAACGAGGAATGTCGGAAGGTGAGTTAAAGTTTATTTTGTTTATTTTTGCAGCCCGGGCAACGTTATTTGTCGTACAGTACAGATTCCTAGCGCCAGCAGCCCGCAACTCATCGGAGGATGAGCAGAGGATCTCTTGTGGGTGACATGTGAGGACAGATGTGGGGACAGTGCAGCTGATAATTCATTTGGGGGGCAGAAGAAAAGCAGAACATCGCTCGCGGGTCACATATGGATTAGTTCCCAGACGTGGGGACAGCACGCTGCGGCAGATAGTTCACTCATTCGAAGGGGGGTAGGCACACAATCGGTATTGCGGTATGGGAAAAATTCATGTTTTTCAAAATTTTGGTATGAACCAGTATACTAGGGATGTAAGAAAAAAAATCGATTCTCGCGATAATCGCGATTTTTCATTTGCCGATACAGAATCGATTCAAAATATTTTTGAATCGATTCTTTTAGGGATGTGAAATTTTTATCTGCGGACGCCCGTATCTTACCTGCCAACGAGCCCGCGAAGCTCCGGTACAGGTGTTCGGTCCCCGGGCTGTATTCTTCTTACTTCCTGTTAGTCCGGCACGTCACATGGAGCTTCAGCCTATCACCAGCCGCAGCGATGTCCCGCCTCCGCTGGTGATAGGCTGAAGCTCCATGTGACGTGCCGGACTAACAGGAAGTAAGAAGAATACAGCCCGGGGACCGAACACCTGTACCGGAGCTTCGCGGGCTCGTTGGCAGGTAAGATAAAGTGCGTTTTATTTTATTTTGCAGCCCGGACGGGATAACATGAGAAAAGTGTGCACCGGAGTACTAGATCGCCGCTGTCAAAGCTGACAGCGGCGTCTATTGGGATCTATGAATGCTCCCAGGTGGGCGATGTATCGCGATATATCGCGATGTATCGTCACCTAGACGGTATCGCGATATATCGAATCGCCACACTGGTATCGCGATTCGAATCGAATCGCCAAATTCTTGGCGATTCACACCCCTACAGTATACCGCCCAGCACTACCCATTTAAATTCTTACACACCACTGCATGTGTATTTTTTTTTTGCAGTGGTCATAGATTTATCATTTGCTAATTTTGTGAAGTCACTAATTTATGAGCAGTGGACCACATTCATGTGCCAAGTCACAAGAAGTCTGACCACACAGTAAAAAGTATCTATACAACGCAATATTTCCTGTCATCACTGATGCTTCTGCACACCATTCATGAAAGGCTCAGATGACACAAATACACTGAATGCCAGCATTCTTAATAAAGTGACCAGGTTCTGTATCTGCACCCAATGAAAATCCCCAAACAGACCACATCTATTATGTTCCATCATGCATTAAAGAGGGGGATTGTCAAACACCAGCCAAGATTTTGTTAAAGTTCTTCATAGTCCATGAAGCATCAGTCTTACTTGCACTTATATTACCCATATCCTCAAAACTGTAACACTTGTGGTGTCCATCTAAGATCTAAACACTCCCCATTACATATAAAAAAAATTTAAAAAATTTAGTTACCACCAACATGGTAACACCTTGTGACTTGAGGTCTGTCAGTATGCAGCAGCAAAAAAAAAAAAAAAAATCCAGAACCATATACTATCTGATTATAGTGACTCATGCCATTAGACAGTAACACCTACACCTTGAGGAGAGATAATAGTAGATAGTAGATAGGGTGCAGGTGATTCCCACAGTAAACAAATCCTAGCTTTTATTTCTCAGAGGACACAAATTCTATCCTATGACATTCCAATCCCTAGTGAAAATGAGAACAGAGCTCAACCAGGCCCCACTTATGTTACTGGAAGAGACTAAAGGAAACATCACGAAGTTGAGAGGCCACAGACAAGAGACACTAACAAAACCCGTCACCCAGGACTACAACCATAGCTAGAAGACCAGAATGGACTTTTCTATGGAGGTGTGCCCACCTATGAAGTAAAGGAAGTTACACATCAGGTGACCTGAAGTGCCCAGTCTGTTTGTGGGGAGCACCACATGGCACAGGTCACCCTGCAGCAGCCTGGCATATGCCCATAGACCTTCCACACATTGCGCAGCGTGTCTCAGCTCTTACCGCGTGTGCGCGCCGCTCCCCGGGAAGCCGTCTCTTACAAGTCCGTAATCCCGACTCCCTGGCGGCTGGAGCCCCGCGGTGTTGGGGCCGGTGCTGAGGAGGAGGAGGAGGGAGGGAAGGCCGCGAACTTGCGCATGGACCCAGCGGGGGCCGCGGCCTACCTCCCCCTCCTCCCCTCCTCCGGTAACCGGGATGGAAGTGTGTGTGGGTGGGGAGGGGGAACAAAAACCAGCGAAAGCCGATAAAGAACAAAAAAGGGAGTCGGCGAGGTCTCTTCTGACCTCCGGGGTAATTGTAGTGTCCAGTAACGAGGTCCTGACAGGAAAACGTCCTAAGGCCTCGTCAACGAAAGAAGGAGGTGGCGGGGCGGTGACCAAAAGCCAGCAACAAGGAGTCCAGAGTGCGGTGTGCTTCCCGCTCGCTCGGTGCGGGGAGGAGCCCCCGCTGCCGGTTGTTTTTTTCCTCACAGGCCGCTCCCGTGCGCGCGCCCAAACGCTTGCATCACGAACCGCTTCTACGCGCCCTTTGACTCCCTCAAGGCGCGCTCCCTGGGAGAGGAGAGATGGCGACGTGACGCGCGCTCCTATTGGCCCAAACCACAGAGACCGTCTGCCTTGTCCACGCTGATTGGTCCTACTTACTGGTGACGTAAGAGAGATGCGGCGGTGGGAGGGGAAAGGAAGAGAGAACGAGAAGGGGGCGGGGCATGGCTGCCATGTCTTATCCGCTTTCTAGCTTCTGTTGTTGTGTGTTGCAAGTGACGTCAGGGACAGGGGCAATGCCGAGACGTTATTTTTGCCTGGAAGGAAAATGTCAATCTAAGACGCAGTGTAGTCTGATTGGTCAGTTCTACTGCATGAGGGACAGACTGCTCCTGCCCCGCCCCTCACTGCATATGATTGATCTCCTGACGTGAAACAGAAAAGAGGCTTTACGTGTAAGTATATAATCTTGAAAGATTTATTAAAACTCGTACAGAGGAAAAGTTAACCAGTTGCCCATAGCAAGCAATCAGATCGCTTCTTTCCGTTTTCAGATTACTTTAGTAATTCATTAAGCAATCTTATTGGTTGCTATTGGCAACTGCATCACTTTTCCTCTTTAGGCTAGGATTCCACTAGTTTTTTTTCCTGTCAGTTTTTGGAATACTGCCACTGCAGTTTTTGAGCCAAAGTCAGAAGTGGAACCATAAGGGAGGAGAAGTGTAAGTCCGTCCTTTATATGTCCTATTCCTTTTGAATACACTTCTGGCTTTGGCTCAAAACTGCAGTGGCAGATCTCCAAAAACTGCCAGAGAAAAAATCAAGTGGAAACCTAGCCTCACAGATTTTGATAAATCTCCCCTGATTATGTGACGTGATTCATAATGGATTTGTGGTCTGGAATAAAACTCTCCCTAATAATCAACCTATTATTGACAAGGATTTTTATTTTTTGATTGTCTCATTTCCAAGTCATAGCTTATTTTTTTATTTTTTAGTCCACATAACTATTTAACCTCTTAAGGACGTAGGGAGTATGCATACGCCCTGCATCCCGAGTCCTTAAGGACGTGGGGCGTATGGTATGCATACGCCCGTGGGAATTCTGGTCCCCACCGCTAGCCGGTTGGGGACCGGACTCGGATGCCTGCTGAAATCATTCAGCAGGCATCCCGTCCCAATCGCTGGAGGGGATCCTGAGATCCCCTCATACTGGTGATCGCCGCAGTACGCCGGTAAACACTTACTGGCCGTCTGCGGTGCCTCCGGGTCACGTGGGTCACATGTGACCCCATGACCCGGATAAGGATGATGATTGGTGGTGTAACAGACACCACCAATCATCATCCATAACGTACTGGGGGGCGGCACTGTTGCCATCAGTACAGCAGTGATTGGGCTGCCGCAGTGACCGCACCAATCACTGCAGTTTTATGAGGGGGAGGTGGGATCAGGAGCACGATGCTTCGTTCTGCCCACCATTTTCTTCTCATCTGGTGTGCAGGACTTGGCTCTGTTACCCCATCTCCGCCTCACAGCCAACAAAGTGCCCCCTTGTCCCGTTTCTGTAGCCCCTTGGCACAGAAAGCAGTAAGGGTTAGCTTTAGATTAGGTAGGGACAGTAAGGAGTTAAAAATGTTTTTTTAAAAATGTTTTATTGCAGCGTACAATCAGTAGGTGTCCGTGGGTCCGTAGCACCTTTAGCTGCATGACCCTGTCCCTAGTGGGTCGCTGCGGTCTGCCGCTAGCGTTTTTTTTTTTTTTTTGGCACAGACCTTTTTTTTTTTTTTTTGCTTAATGTGTGGCTGGACCCTCTTAGCTATAAAAGAGCGGTCCGCCACCGTTAGCTAAAGCCCACCCGCCGCTGATCAGTCCCGTAGTACTGATCAGCGTTTATTTTTTTTTTGAGGTGCAGGCACTTTTTTGGGTTATAGCGGCTTTTTTATTTTTATTTTTGCACCTATAGTCGGTCCGTGCCACCAGTAGCAGGCCTGTGCTGTGTGGACGGACCGTACCTCTGTGTGCGGCCTGCCCCAGCGCTGTCAGTGATTTATCACTGATCAGCATTTTTTTGGGGTTCAGGCAGGGGAATTTTTTTCGGGGTTACGCGTTTTATTATTTTATTTTTCGGGGATTTTGTGTGGGGGTCTGTGTATGTGCCACCAGCCACTGTTCTGGGCTGAGTGGCTGGACCCCCACTGACTTCTGCGCTCCCTGTCGCCACCAAGCACTAATCAGTGCGCACACCACTGATTAGGTACATGCTTTTTTTTTTGCGCTAGAAGTCCTTTTTTTTTTGTAAGTTTTTTTCCCCTTTTTAGTTAATATTTTTTCTGTTAGGGCGGGTTAGGTTAGGTTAGGGCGGGTTAGGGAGGTATTATCGCACCACACCACACGCAGCACATACACCAATAACGTTTCCCCCCCACACATATATACTCTTCACCCCCATTAGAGTAGGGAAATGGCCCGCAGGGCGTTTTCAGCAGAGGAGGCATATGCCATACTTGCCTCCGACACTGAAAGCGTCTCAGAGGACGAGGAAGACCACACCTTCCTTATTTCCTCGTCCTCCTCATCATCTAGTTCTGATGATAAGCCACCAAGGTGGCGGAGACGCCGCCAAGCGGGTCCGCAAACCTCCTCTGACCCTGTGCCCCATGTTAGTATGAGTCCCCCTAACGCTCATACTAGTCAAGCCCCCCGGCCAAGTTCACTGGTGCCCCGTACCGGAGAACTTGTCTGGACTGAGCCAGCGGACCACAAGCCCGTGATTCCTGAGTTTGTTGGCGACTCAGGAATCAAAATTGACATTGTCGAGTTCACTGAAATGGACTTCTTTAGTTATTTTTTCAGTGACGACTTAGTCAATCTGATGGTTGACCAGACGAATCTGTACACCCAACAGTTCGTCGCCGCTCACCCGGGCTCACTCTTGGCTAGGCCCAATGGCTGGTTCCCAATCGATGCAGCCGAAATGAGGACATTTTGGGTCCTCGTGCTGCATATGGGCCTGGTCAAGAAACCCAGTGTCCGGCAATATTGGAGTGGGGATGTCCTCTACCAGACCCCGCTCTACAATATGGCCATGGCACGTTCGAGGCCATTCGGAAATGTTTGCATTATGCTGATAATGCGGCATGTCCCCCCCCCCCCCCCGAACTTATTCCGCGTATGACCGCCTGTATAAAATCAGGCCGGTCATCAATCACTTCGGGGCCAAATTTTGGGAGGCCTATGTCCCTGGAAGGGAGGTCGCTATTGATGAGTCTCTCTTCAGCTTTAAGGGGAGACTCAGCTTCCGGCAACACATCCCTACCAAGCGAGCGCGGTATGGCGTGAAGATGTATAAACTTTGCGAGAGTACCTCAGGGTACACTTGCAAGTTTATGGTGTATGAGGGACGAGATTCCCGTATTGAACCCCCAGATTGTTCCCCACTCTGGGTGTTAGCGGGAAAATCGTTTGGGGCCTTTTTCACCCATTGCTAGATAAAGGTTACCACCTTTACGTGGATAACTTTTATACTAGTATCCCTCTCTTCACATCCCTCGCCGCCAGATCCACGCTCGCTTGTGGGACAGTCTGGAAGAATCAAAGAGGCCTTCCTTCCTATCCCCTGCAGACTCCTATCCCCGGGGGTGAGTCCCGTGCCTTTTCCCATGAAAACCTGTTGCTGGTCAGGTATAAGGACAAGAGGGATGTCCTTATGCTCACCACTATTCATGGGAACGGCAGCACCCCTGTCCCTGTGCGAGGTACCGTGGGACCGATCCTCAAGCCCGATTGTATTCTGGACTGCAATCGGTATATGGGGGGAGTTGATCTTTCTGATCAAGTCCTCAAATCATATAATGCCATGCGGAAAACACGGGTATGGTACAAAAAAGTTGCGGTCTACATGGTTCAGGTTGCCATGTACAACTCTTTTGTACTGTTACAGTACGCTGGCAACACAGGGACATTCCTGCAGTTTCAAGAGGAAGTTCTAAAGACCCTCATCTTTGGTGACCGTCAAAGAGCGGGTCAGAGCACCTCTGGAACTGTGGGCACCCGGATCGTCCCCGGCCAACACTTTCCAGGTGAGGTCCCCCACACTGGAAAGAAGGGACGATCTCAGAAAAAATGCAGAGTGTGTCACAAGAGGGGGATTCGTAAGGACACCACCACTCAATGCGACACTTGCCTCGATCATCCGGGCCTCTGCATTAAGGAGTTTCAGGGAGTATCACACTACCATGAAGTACTACATTTTTTATCCTTTCACCTGATTTTCATTCCCCAGAATTCAACTCCAATGTACCAGTCCAGAGTACATTGTCTTCCAAATTTTAAAACCAACCCCCCCCCCCCCCCCCCCCAAAAAAAAATAAAAAAATCCCAAAACCTCTTTCCCAATACCCCTGTTATCTTTTTTTTCCCACCCAAAAATGGGTCATGGGACACAGAGTCAACAGCATTGGGGGTTTGCAGTTGCCTCAAATGCGCAGCGCTCTCTCTTCACCTGAGCATTTGAGGTAACAGAATAGGGACGGCCACAGGCCACACACATCACATTCCCAGAATGATGATTCAGAGCATAGGGTTTGGGGTGGGCATAATTTTTACTTTCAGCTATACTCTGGGTCATCATTCTGGGAATTGGCATATCAGTATTAAAATTGCAATTTTCATCCCCACCATATTACACTTCATCCATTCCTGGAAAATAAATTTAGGGAACACCCGTCTGTTCCAAATGTCCAATTCTTTCCTGTACACCTTCCCTAGGGGGTGTACTATTTGTAATATTCTCACATGTGGGTGTTCCTTTCTTGTATTTTCCTCTGAATGTATGTAACTGTTAGGTTCGTTAGAAACACCGGCCTCAAATGCGAAGAGTTCTCGCTCATGAGCTCTGTCGTATTTCCAGGCGACAATTCGGAGTCACATGTTAGTTGTTCCCAGAAAGATGAAGCAGAGCATAGGTTGAAAATTGCAATTTTCCAAAGCTACCCTTCATCCATTCCTGGAAAATAAATTTAGGAAACACCCGTGCGTTCAAAATGTCCTCTTTAGCCCTATACCCATTCCTCAGGGTGGGTACTTTCTGTAATGGTGTTTCATTTTTGTATTTTCCTCTGAATGTATGTAATAGTCAGCTACTGATATGCCATAGGCCTCAAATGCAAACAGACCTCTATGACTTCTGAGCCTTGTTGTGCGCCCGCCCAGCACTTTACCCCATATGTGGATGTGTTTCCATAGTCCATTGTCCATTGTAACCCAATTTCTCCAATTACCCCTTGTGAAAATGTCAAAAATTGGGTAACCCCAGCATTTTAGTGTAAAAAAAAATCTTATTTTTCATTTTGTCAGCCCACTGTTTAAAAAACCTGTGAGGTATAAGTACTCACTGTACCCCTTGTTACCTTCCTTGAGGGGTGTAGTTTCAAAATTGGGGTCACTTGCTGTTTTTTTTTTTGTTAGCTTTTACGTCAGAACCTCAACCATTTCAGTGCAAAGCACCACTTTAGGCCTCATATCTCATCGGTGCTGTCTCACTCCTAAGCCCTGTTTTGCACCCGCATAGTGCTTTACTGCCATATATGGGGTATATTCTTATTCTGAAGAAATTGGGCTACAAATTTTGTGGAGCTTTTTTTCTCTTACTACTTGTGAAACTAAAAAATTTTTGGTTAATACCAGCAATTTAGTATTAAAAATAAAAATTTTCACTTTTATGGCCCACTTTTCAAATAACCTGTGAGGTGTAAGTACTCACTGTACCCCTTGTTACGTTCCTGGAGGGGTCTAGTTTCCAAAATGGTGTCACATGTGGGGGATTTCTGCTGTTCTGGCTCCATGGGAGGTTTGATAATGTACATGACCCCGACTTCAATTTCAGAAAAATTCTCTCTTCAAAAGACCAAAGGCGCTCCTTGTGTTCTGAGACCTGTAGTACACCAGCAGAGCAATTAACATCCACATATTGGGCATTTTCTTAATCGGGAGAAATTGGGCTTCAAATTTTGGGGTCCCTTTTCTCCTATTACACCATGTGAAAATGAAAAATTTGGAGTAACACCATTATTTTAGTGTTAAAAATAAAATTTTTCACTTTCACGGCCCATTGTTCAAAAAACCTGTGAGGTGTAAGTACTCACTGTACCCCTTGTTACGTTCCTGGAGGGGTCTACTTTCCAAAATGGTGTCACATGTGGGGGATTTCTGCTGTTCTGGCTCCATGGGAGGTTTGATAATGTACATGACCCCGACTTCAATTTCAGAAAAATTCTCTCTTCAAAAGACCAAAGACGCTCCTTGTGTTCTGAGACCTGTAGTACACCAGCAGAGCAATTAACATCCACATATTGGGCATTTTCTTAATCGGGAGAAATTGGGCTTCAAATTTTGGGGTCCCTTTTCTCCTATTACACCATGTGAAAATGAAAAATTTGGAGTAACACCATCATTTTAGTGTTAAAAATAAAATTTTTCACTTTCACGGCCCATTGTTCAAAAAACCTGTGAGGTGTAAGTACTCACTGTAACCTTGTTACATTCCTGGAGGGGTCTACTTTCCAAAATGGTGTCACATGTGGGGGGTGTCTGCTGTTCTGGCATCATGGGAGGTTTGAAAATGTACATGATCCCGACTTCAATTTCAGCAAAATTCTCTCTTCAAAAGACCAATGGCGCTCCTTCTGTTCTGAGACCTGTAGTACACCAGCAGAGCACTTAACGTGCACATATGGGGCGTTTTCTTAAATGGGAGAAATTGAGCTTCAAATTTTGGGGTCCATTTCCTCCTATTACCCCTTGTGAAAATGAAAAATTTGGGGTAACACCATCAATTTTGTGTAAAAAATCAAATTTTCCATTTTCACATCCAACTTCAACGCAAAGTCGTCAAACACCTGTGAGGTGTTAAGGTTCACTGTACCCCTTGTTACGTTCCCTTGAGGGGTGTAGTTTCCAAACTAGTATGCCATGTGGTTTGTTTTTTTTGCTGTTCTGGCACCCTGGGGACTTTCTAAATGCAACATACCCCCCTGAAACCATTTCAGCAAAATTCTCTTTCAAAAAGCCAGTTTGCTCCTTCTCTCCTGAGACCTGTAGTGCGCCAGCACAGCACTTAACGTGCACATATGGGGCGTATTCTTAAATGGGAGAAATTGGGCTTCAAATTTTGGGGTCCATTTTCTCCTATTAGCCCTTGTGAAAATGCAAAATTTGGGGTAACACCATCAATTTAGTGTAAAAAATTAAATTTTTCATTTTCACGTTCAACTCAAAGTCGTCAAACATCTGTGAGGTGTTAAGGCTCACTATACCCCTTGTTACGTTCCTTGAGGGGTGTAGTTTCCAAAATAGTATGCCATGTGTTTTTGTTTTTTTTGCTGTTCTGGCACCATGGGGGCTTCCTAAATGCAACATGGCCCCCAAAAACCATGACAGCAAAATTAGTTTTCAAAAATCTCACAGTTGCTCTTTCCCTCTTGAGTCATGATGTGAGCCCACAGAGAGCTTTATGCCAACATATGAGGTATTTCCGTACTCGAGAGAAATTGGGCTACAATTTTTGTTTTTTCACCTAATACCACTTTTAAAAATGAAAAAAATGGGGCTACAAGAACATGTTAATGTAAAAAATGCAGATTTTGATTTTTCTCCTCTACTTTGCTGCTATTCTTGTGAAACTCCTAAAGGGTTAACAAGCTTTCTGAATGTCATTTTGAATATTTTGAGGGGTGTAGTTTCTATAATGGGGTCATTTAGGGGGTATTTCTCACAAAAAGGTGCCTCAAATCCACTTCAAACTTAACTGGTCCCTGAAAAATTCAGATTTTGAAATTTTCATGAAAATTTAGAAAATCACTGCTATACCAGCCCTCTGATGTCTTCCAAAAGTAAAAACATGTCAACTTTATGATGTCAACATAAAGTAGACATATTGTATTTTTGAATCAATTTAAAATTTATTTGGAATATCAATTTTCCTTACAAGCAGAGAGTATCAAAGTTAGAAAAATGCTAAATTTTCAAAATTTACATGAAATTTTGGGATTTTTCACCAAGAAAGGATGCAAGTAATGACGAAAATTTACCACTAACATAAAGTAGAATATGTCACAAAAAAACTCAGAATCAGAATAATCGGTAAAAGCATCTTAGAGTTATTAATGCTTAAAGTGACAGTGGTCAGAATTACAAAAAATGGCTCCGTCCTTAAGGTGACAATGAGCTGCGTCCTTAAAGGGGTTCATTATACCAAAAATATTTAGTATCGCCGCGTGCATAAATGTCCGATCTATCAAAATATAATGTTAATGATCCCCTACGGTGAACGGCGTAAACGTAAAAATAAAAAAGTCCAAAAATGCAGCTTTTTAGTCACATTTTATTCCAAAAAAATTAATAAAAAATTATCTAAAAGTTTTATATGCAAATGTGGTATCAATAAAAAGTACAGATGACAGCACAAAAAATGAGCCCTCATACCGCCCTATATACTGAAAAATGAAAAAGTCATAGGTAGTCAAAATGGGGCGATTTTAGATTACTGATTTTGTACAAAAAGTTTTAGATTTTTTTTAAGCCGTACAAAAATACAAAAGTATCATTCGAATCGTATTGACCCACAGAATAAAGAGCACATGTCATTTCTTTTTTTTTTACTGTAAATTTTTATTGATGTTTAACAAGAGGTCATACAAACAACAATTGTCAGGGGGGGGGGGGGGGGGTAGGACCCCAAAGGGTAAGGCAAACAGACATTTAGACATTATTATACCATTGCATAACCTCAAAAAATAAAATGAGTTCGCCAAGTATAAGACCAGGCCAGTCAAGCCCAGTGTCGACCTGAGGATAGAAAACCAGGGTGGGGAAGGGAAACACCAATCAAGGACAACACACAAGGGGATCACACAGAAGGAAAACACAAAAAAAGAAGAGAAAGATTTGATAGTAGTGAGAAAAGGCAGTAAGAGAAGTGGTCAGTTCAGAAGAAGAGGTATCAGGTCAGTAAACCTGTCCCATGGGTCCCAAACTGAAAAGACATGTGGGGGGGTGTTATTCAGGGATGCAGTAAGGGATTCCAGGGAACGAATATCTCGCACTTTGGCAATTAGTTCGTCCTCCGAAGGGGGCAGTGTCTGCTTCCAGTGCTTAGCAATGAGAGTCTTAGCCGCCAAGACTGCATAAATAATTTGAACGGCTTCTTAGCTAAGGCTCTAGTCGAGAGGTGCAACAAATAAACCATGGGGTCTAGAGGGACCAGGACGCCCAAAACCCTATGAAGCAATCGTAAGACCACCCCCCAGTACGGGCGTATCAATGGACAGGACCAAAATATGTGGAATACATCACCCAACCCTACTCCACATCGCCAACACTGAGGGGGGGATATCAGGGTTCAGTTTATTTAGGAGGACCGGGGTGTGGTACCATCCCATGAGTATTTTATATTGCGTTTCTTCATATGCTGTGCAGATAGAAGCCCGAGAGGCCCGGTCCCATATGATCTTCCATTGGGGGATCGTAATAGTAGTAGCTAGAGCTTCTTCCTATCGGGACATATAGCGGTGGGACAGAGGGGCATGGTCCGGAGGGGAGATGAGTATGGAATAAATGCTCGAAAGTAAACCCTCCGTCTGTGGCCCACCTCTACACAGCCTGTCAAAGCTCGACAGGAGTGACACAGTCAGCGTACCCTTTCTCGAGAATAAGTAATGCCGAAGCTGAGTGTAGTGGGCCAGTTCAGAGGCAGGGAGCTCCCAACGTTCGGCCATCCGATCAAAAGACTGGAGAGTACGTGTTACGCCGAGCGCTCCGGGTCCCCGCTCCTCCCCGGAGCGCTCGCTACACTCTCCCCACTGCAGCGCTCCGGTCAGATCCACTGACCCGGGGCGCTGCGATTCCGCTTCCAGCCGGGATGCGATCCGCGATGCGGGTAGCGCCCGCTCGCGATGCGCACCCCGGCTCCCGTACCTGACTCGCTCTCCCTCGGTCCTGTCCCGGCGCGCGCGGCCCCGCTCCCTAGGGCGCGCGCGCGCCGGGTCTTTGCGATTTAAAGGGCCACTGCGCCGCTGATTGGCGCAGTGATTCCAATTAGTGTGTTCACCTGTGCACTTCCCTATATCACCTCACTTCCCCTGCACTCCCTTGCCGGATCTTGTTGCCATCGTGCCAGTGAAAGCGTTTCCTTGTGTGTTCCTAGCCTGTGTTCCAGACCTCCTGCCGTTGCCCCTGACGACGATTCTTGCTGCCTGCCCCGACCTTCTGCTACGTCCGACCTTGCTTCTGTCTACTCCCTTGTACCGCGCCTATCTTCAGCAGTCAGAGAGGTTGAGCCGTTGCTAGTGGATACGACCTGGTCACTACCGCCGCAGCAAGTCCATCCCGCTTTGCGGCGGGCTCTGGTGAAAACCAGTAGTGACTTAGAACCGATCCACTAGCACGGTCCACGCCAATCCCTCTCTGGCACAGAGGATCCACTACCTGCCAGCCGGCATCGTGACAGTAGATCCGGCCATGGATCCCGCTGAAGTTCCTCTGCCAGTTGTCGCTGACCTCACCACGGTGGTCGCCCAGCAGTCACAACAGATAGCGCAACAAGGCCAACAGCTGTCTCAACTGACCGTTATGCTTCAGCAGTTACTACCACAGCTTCAGCAATCATCTCCTCCGCCAGCTCCTGCACCTCCTCCGCAGCGAGTGGCCGCCTCTGGTCTACGCCTATCCTTGCCGGATAAATTTGATGGGGACTCTAAGTTTTGCCGTGGCTTTCTTTCCCAATGTTCCCTGCACCTGGAGATGATGTCGGACCAGTTTCCCACTGAAAGGTCTAAGGTGGCTTTCGTAGTCAGCCTTCTGTCTGGAAAAGCTCTGTCATGGGCCACACCGCTCTGGGACCGCAATGACCCCGTCACTGCCTCTGTACACTCCTTCTTCTCGGAAATCCGAAGTGTCTTTGAGGAACCTGCCCGAGCCTCTTCTGCTGAGACTGCCCTGTTGAACCTGGTCCAGGGTAATTCTTCCGTTGGCGAGTATGCCGTACAATTCCGTACTCTTGCTTCAGAATTATCCTGGAATAATGAGGCCCTCTGCGCGACCTTTAAAAAAGGCCTATCCAGCAACATTAAAGATGTTCTGGCCGCACGAGAAATCCCTGCTAATCTACATGAACTCATTCACCTAGCCACTCGCATTGACATGCGTTTTTCCGAAAGGCGTCAGGAGCTCCGCCAAGATATGGACTCTGTTCGCACAAGGCGTTTCTTCTCCTCGGCTCCTCTCTCCTCTGGTCCCCTGCAATCCGTTCCTGTGCCTCCCGCCGTGGAGGCTATGCAGGTCGACCGGTCTCGCCTGACACCTCAAGAGAGGACACGACGCCGCATGGAGAATCTCTGCCTGTACTGTGCTAGTACCGAACACTTCCTGAGGGTTTGTCCTATCCGTCCTCCCCGCCTGGAAAAACGTACGCTGACTCCGCACAAAGGTGAGACAGTCCTTGATGTCTACTCTGCTTCTCCACGTCTTACTGTGCCTGTGCGGATGTCTGCCTCTGCCTTCTCCTTCTCTACTATGGCCTTCTTGGACTCTGGATCTGCAGGAAATTTTATTTTGGCCTCTCTCGTCAACAGGTTCAACATCCCAGTGACCAGTCTCGCCAGACCCCTTTACATCAATTGTGTAAACAATGAAAGATTGGACTGTACCATACGTTTCCGCACGGAGCCCCTTCTAATGTGTATCGGATCTCATCACGAGAGGATTGAACTTTTGGTCCTCCCCAATTGCACTTCTGAAATTCTCCTTGGACTTCCCTGGCTTCAACTTCATTCCCCAACCCTGGATTGGTCCACTGGGGAGATCAAGAGTTGGGGGCCCTCTTGTTCCAAGGACTGTCTAAAACCGGTTCCCAGTAATCCTTGCCGTGACTCTGTGGTTCCTCCAGTAACCGGTCTCCCTAAGGCCTATATGGACTTTGCGGATGTTTTCTGCAAAAAACAAGCTGAGACTCTACCTCCTCACAGGCCTTATGATTGTCCTATTGACCTCCTCCCGGGCACTACTCCACCCCGGGGCAGAATTTATCCTCTGTCCGCCCCAGAGACTCTTGCCATGTCTGAATACGTCCAGGAAAATTTAAAAAAGGGCTTTATCCGTAAATCCTCCTCTCCTGCCGGAGCCGGATTTTTCTTTGTGTCCAAAAAAGATGGCTCCCTACGTCCTTGCATTGACTACCGCGGTCTTAATAAAATCACGGTTAAGAACCGCTACCCCCTACCCCTCATCTCTGAACTCTTTGATCGCCTCCAAGGTGCCCACATCTTTACTAAACTGGACTTAAGAGGTGCTTATAATCTCATCCGCATCAGAGAGGGGGATGAATGGAAAACGGCATTTAACACCAGAGATGGACACTTTGAGTATCTGGTCATGCCCTTTGGCCTGTGCAACGCCCCTGCCGTCTTCCAAGACTTTGTTAATGAAATTTTTCGTGATCTTTTATACTCCTGTGTTGTTGTATATCTGGACGATATCCTAATTTTTTCTGCCAATCTAGAAGAACACCGCCAGCATGTTCGTATGGTTCTTCAGAGACTTCGTGACAATCAACTCTATGCCAAAATTGAGAAATGTCTGTTTGAATGCCAATCTCTTCCTTTTCTAGGATACTTGGTCTCTGGCCAGGGACTACAAATGGATCCAGACAAACTCTCTGCCGTCTTAGATTGGCCACGCCCCTCCGGACTCCGTGCTATCCAACGCTTTTTGGGGTTCGCCAATTATTACAGGCAATTTATTCCACATTTTTCTACCGTTGTGGCTCCTATTGTGGCTTTAACCAAAAAAAATGCCGATCCCAAGTCTTGGCCTCCTCAAGCGGAAGACGCCTTTAAACGACTCAAGTCTGCCTTTTCTTCGGCTCCCGTGCTCTCCAGACCTGACCCTTCCAAACCCTTCCTATTGGAGGTTGATGCCTCCTCAGTGGGAGCTGGAGCTGTTCTTCTACAAAAAAATTCTTCCGGGCATGCTGTCACTTGTGGTTTTTTTTCTAGGACCTTCTCTCCGGCGGAGAGGAACTACTCCATCGGGGATCGAGAGCTTCTAGCCATCAAATTAGCACTTGAGGAATGGAGGCATCTGCTGGAGGGATCAAGATTTCCAGTTATTATTTACACCGATCACAAGAACCTCTCCTACCTCCAGTCTGCCCAACGGCTGAATCCTCGCCAGGCCCGGTGGTCTCTGTTCTTTGCCCGATTTAATTTTGAAATTCACTTTCAGCCTGCCGATAAGAACATTAGGGCCGATGCTCTCTCTCGTTCCTCGGATGCCTCGGAAGTTGAACTCTCTCCGCAACACATCATTCCTGTTACGCCGAGCGCTCCGGGTTCCCGCTCCTCCCCGGAGCGCTCGCTTCTCCCCCTCCGCTGCAGCGCTCCGGTCACGTCCTCTGACCCGGGGCGCTGCGATCCTGCTGCCAGCCGGGATGCGATTCGCGATGCGGGTAGCGCCCGCTCGCGATGCGCACCCCGGCTCCCCTACCTGACTCGCTCCCCGTCTGTTCTGTCCCGGCGCGCGCGGCCCCGCTCCCTAGGGCGCGCGCGCGCCGGGTCTCTGCGATTTAAAGGGCCACTGCGCCGCTGATTGGCGCAGTGGTTCCAATTAGGGTTATCACCTGTGCACTTCCCTATATTACCTCACTTCCCTTGCACTCCCTTGCCGGATCTTGTTGCCTTA
Source organism: Hyla sarda (assembly GCF_029499605.1). Taxonomy (NCBI): domain Eukaryota; kingdom Metazoa; phylum Chordata; class Amphibia; order Anura; family Hylidae; genus Hyla; species Hyla sarda. The sequence continues at coordinate 183,718,401 of NC_079194.1, read as the reverse complement.
GTGCCAGTGAAAGCGTTCCTTGTGTGTCCCTTGCCAGTGTTTCCAGACCTTCTGCCGTTGCCCCTGACTACGATCCTTGCTGCCTGCCCCGACCTTCTGCTACGTCCGACCTTGCTTCTGCCTACTCCCTTGTACCGCGCCTATCTTCAGCAGCCAGAGAGGTGAGCCGTTGCTAGTGGATACGACCTGGTCACTACCGCCGCAGCAAGACCATCCCGCTTTGCGGCGGGCTCTGGTGAAAACCAGTAGTGGCTTAGAACCGGTCCACTAGCACGGTCCACGCCAATCCCTCTCTGGCACAGAGGGTCCACTACCTGCCAGCCGGCATCGTGACAGTAGATCCGGCCATGGATCCCGCTGAAGTTCCTCTGCCAGTTGTCGCTGACCTCACCACGGTGGTCGCCCAGCAGTCACAACAGATTGCGCAACAAGGCCAACAGCTGTCTCAACTGACCGTTATGCTACAACAGTTGCTACCACAGCTTCAGCAGTCATCTCCTCCGCCAGCTCCTGCACCTCCTCCGCAGCGAGTGGCCGCTCCTGGGATACGCTTATCCTTGCCGGATAAATTTGATGGGGACTCTAAGTTTTGCCGTGGCTTCCTTTCCCAGTGTTCCCTGCATCTGGAGATGATGTCGGACCTGTTTCCCACTGAAAGGTCTAAGGTGGCTTTCGTAGTCAGTCTTCTGTCCGGAAAAGCCCTGTCATGGGCCACACCGCTCTGGGACCGCAATGACCCCGTCACTGCCTCTGTACACTCCTTCTTCTCGGAAATCCGAAGTGTCTTTGAGGAACCTGCCCGAGCCTCTTCTGCTGAGACTGCCCTGTTGAACCTGGTCCAGGGTAATTCTTCCGTTGGCGAGTATGCCGTACAATTCCGTACACTTGCTTCAGAATTGTCCTGGAATAATGAGGCCCTCTGCGCGACCTTCAAAAAAGGCCTATCCAGCAACATTAAAGATGTTCTGGCCGCACGAGAAATTCCTGCTAATCTACATGAACTTATTCACCTAGCCACTCGCATTGACATGCGTTTTTCTGAAAGGCGTCAGGAACTCCGTCAAGATATGGACTCTGTTCGCACGAGGCGTTTCGTCTCCTCGGCTCCTCTCTCCTCTGGTACCCTGCAATCTGTTTCTGTGCCTCCCGCCGTGGAGGCTATGCAGGTCGACCGGTCTCGCCTGACACCTCAAGAGAGGACACGACGCCGTATGGAGAACCTCTGCCTGTACTGTGCTAGTACCGAACACTTCCTGAGGGATTGTCCTATCCGTCCTCCCCGCCTGGAAAGACGTACGCTGACTCCGCACAAAGGTGAGACAGTCCTTGATGTCTACTCTGCTTCTCCACGTCTTACTGTGCCTGTGCGGATGTCTGCCTCTGCCTTCTCCTTCTCTACAGTGGCCTTCTTGGACTCTGGATCTGCAGGAAATTTTATTTTGGCCTCTCTCGTCAACAGGTTCAACATCCCAGTGACCAGTCTCGCCAGACCCCTCTACATCAATTGTGTAAATAATGAAAGATTGGACTGTGCCATACGTTTCCGCACGGAGCCCCTTCTTATGAGCATCGGATCTCATCATGAGAGGATTGAACTTTTGGTCCTCCCCAATTGCACCTCGGAGATTCTCCTTGGACTTCCCTGGCTTCAACTTCATTCCCCAACCCTGGATTGGTCCACTGGGGAGATCAAGAGTTGGGGGTCCTCTTGTTCTAAGAACTGTCTAAAACCGGTTCCCAATAACCCTTGCCGTAACTCTGTGGTTCCTCCAGTAACCGGTCTCCCTAAGGCCTATATGGACTTCGCGGATGTTTTCTGCAAAAAACAAGCTGAGACTCTACCTCCTCACAGGCCTTATGATTGCCCTATCGACCTCCTCCCGGGTACTACTCCACCCCGGGGCAGAATTTATCCTCTCTCTGCCCCAGAGACTCTTGCCATGTCCGAATACGTCCAGGAGAATCTAAAAAAGGGCTTTATCCGTAAATCCTCCTCTCCTGCCGGAGCCGGATTTTTCTTTGTGTCCAAAAAAGATGGCTCCCTACGTCCTTGCATTGACTACCGCGGTCTTAATAAAATCACGGTTAAGAACCGCTACCCCTTACCCCTCATCTCTGAACTCTTTGATCGCCTCCAAGGTGCCCACATCTTCACTAAATTGGACTTAAGAGGCGCCTATAACCTCATCCGCATCAGAGAGGGGGACGAGTGGAAAACGGCATTTAACACCAGAGATGGACACTTTGAGTATCTGGTCATGCCCTTTGGACTGTGCAATGCCCCTGCCGTCTTCCAAGACTTTGTCAATGAAATTTTACGTGATCTGTTATACTCCTGTGTTGTGGTATATCTGGACGATATCCTAATTTTTTCTGCCAATCTAGAAGAACACCGCCAGCATGTCCGTATGGTTCTTCAGAGACTTCGTGACAACCAACTCTATGCCAAAATTGAGAAATGTCTGTTTGAATGCCAATCTCTTCCTTTTCTAGGATATTTGGTCTCTGGCCAGGGACTACAGATGGATCCCGACAAACTCTCTGCCGTCTTAAATTGGCCACGCCCCTCCGGACTCCGTGCTATCCAACGCTTTTTGGGGTTCGCCAATTATTACAGGCAATTTATTCCACATTTTTCTACCATTGTGGCTCCTATCGTGGCTTTAACCAAGAAAAATGCTGATCCCAAGTCTTGGCCTCCTCAAGCAGAGGACTCCTTTAAACGACTCAAGTCTGCCTTTTCTTCGGCTCCCGTGCTCTCCAGACCTGACCCTTCCAAACCCTTCCTATTGGAGGTTGATGCCTCCTCAGTAGGAGCTGGAGCTGTTCTTCTACAAAAAAATTCTTCCGGGCATGCTGTCACTTGTGGTTTTTTCTCTAGGACCTTCTCTCCAGCGGAGAGGAACTACTCCATCGGGGATCGAGAGCTTCTAGCCATTAAATTAGCACTTGAGGAATGGAGGCACCTGCTGGAGGGATCAAGATTTCCTGTTATTATCTACACCGACCACAAGAACCTCTCCTACCTCCAGTCGGCCCAACGGCTGAATCCTCGCCAGGCCCGGTGGTCTCTGTTCTTTGCCCGATTTAATTTTGAGATTCACTTTCGTCCTGCCGATAAGAACATTAGGGCCGATGCTCTCTCTCGTTCCTCGGATGCCTCAGAAGTTGATCTCCCTCCGCAACACATCATTCCACCTGACTGCCTGATCTCCACTTCTCCTGCCTCCATCAGGCAGACTCCTCCAGGAAAGACCTTTGTTTCTCCACGCCAACGCCTCGGAATCCTCAAATGGGGCCACTCCTCCCATCTCGCAGGTCATGCGGGCATCAAGAAATCTGTGCAACTCATCTCCCGCTTCTATTGGTGGCCGACTCTGGAGACGGATGTTGGGGACTTTGTGCGAGCCTGCACTATCTGTGCCCGGGATAAGACTCCTCGCCAGAAGCCCGCTGGTTTTCTTCATCCTCTGCCTATCCCCGAACAGCCTTGGTCTCTGATTGGTATGGATTTTATTACGGATTTACCCCCTTCCCGTGGCAACACCGTTATTTGGGTGGTCGTTGATCGATTCTCCAAAATGGCACATTTCATCCCTCTTCCTGGTCTTCCTTCTGCGCCTCAGTTGGCTAAACAATTTTTTGTACACATTTTTCGTCTTCACGGGTTGCCTACGCAGATTGTTTCGGATAGAGGGGTCCAATTCGTGTCTAAATTCTGGAGAGCTCTCTGTAAACAACTCAAGATTAAATTAAATTTTTCCTCTGCATATCATCCCCAGTCCAATGGACAAGTAGAAAGAATTAACCAGATCCTGGGTGATTATTTGCGACATTTTGTTTCCTCCCGCCAGGATGACTGGGCAGATCTCCTTCCATGGGCCGAATTCTCGTATAACTTCAGGGTCTCTGAATCTTCCTCCAAATCCCCATTTTTCGTGGTGTACGGCCGTCACCCTCTTCCCCCCCTCCCTACCCCCTTGCCCTCTGGTCTGCCCGCTGTGGATGAAATTTCTCGTGACCTTTCCATTATATGGAGAGAGACCCAAAATTCTCTCTTACAGGCTTCTTCACGCATGAAGAGATTCGCAGATAAGAAAAGAAGAGCTCCCCCCGTTTTTTCCCCTGGAGACAAGGTATGGCTCTCCGCTAAATATGTCCGCTTCCGTGTCCCTAGCTACAAGTTGGGACCACGCTATCTTGGTCCTTTCAAAATTTTGTGTCAAATTAATCCTGTCTCTTATAAACTTCTTCTTCCTCCTTCTCTTCGTATCCCTAATGCCTTTCACGTCTCTCTTCTCAAACCACTCATCCTCAACCGTTTTTCTCCCAAATCTGTTCCTCCCACTCCTGTTTCCGGCTCCTCGGACGTCTTCTCGGTCAAGGAGATTTTGGCTGCCAAAAAGGTCAGAGGAAAAAATTTTTTTTTAGTAGACTGGGAGGGTTGTGGTCCTGAAGAGAGATCCTGGGAACCTGAGGACAACATCCTTGACAAAAGTCTGCTCCTCAGGTTCTCAGGCTCCAAGAAGAGGGGGAGACCCAAGGGGGGGGGTACTGTTACGCCGAGCGCTCCGGGTTCCCGCTCCTCCCCGGAGCGCTCGCTTCTCCCCCTCCGCTGCAGCGCTCCGGTCACGTCCTCTGACCCGGGGCGCTGCGATCCTGCTGCCAGCCGGGATGCGATTCGCGATGCGGGTAGCGCCCGCTCGCGATGCGCACCCCGGCTCCCCTACCTGACTCGCTCCCCGTCTGTTCTGTCCCGGCGCGCGCGGCCCCGCTCCCTAGGGCGCGCGCGCGCCGGGTCTCTGCGATTTAAAGGGCCACTGCGCCGCTGATTGGCGCAGTGGTTCCAATTAGGGTTATCACCTGTGCACTTCCCTATATTACCTCACTTCCCTTGCACTCCCTTGCCGGATCTTGTTGCCTTAGTGCCAGTGAAAGCGTTCCTTGTGTGTCCCTTGCCAGTGTTTCCAGACCTTCTGCCGTTGCCCCTGACTACGATCCTTGCTGCCTGCCCCGACCTTCTGCTACGTCCGACCTTGCTTCTGCCTACTCCCTTGTACCGCGCCTATCTTCAGCAGCCAGAGAGGTGAGCCGTTGCTAGTGGATACGACCTGGTCACTACCGCCGCAGCAAGACCATCCCGCTTTGCGGCGGGCTCTGGTGAAAACCAGTAGTGGCTTAGAACCGGTCCACTAGCACGGTCCACGCCAATCCCTCTCTGGCACAGAGGGTCCACTACCTGCCAGCCGGCATCGTGACAATTCCTCCTGACTGCCTGATTTCCACTTCTCCAGCCTCCATCAGGCAAACTCCTCCAGGAAAGACCTTTGTTTCTCCACGCCAACGCCTCGGAATCCTCAAATGGGGTCACTCCTCCCATCTCGCAGGTCATGTGGGCATCAAGAAATCTGTGCAACTCATCTCCCGCTTCTATTGGTGGCCGACTCTGGAGACGGATGTTGTGGACTTTGTACGAGCCTGCACTATCTGTGCCCGGGATAAGACTCCTCGCCAGAAGCCCGCTGGTTTTCTTCATCCCCTGCCTGTCCCCGAACAGCCTTGGTCTCTGATTGGTATGGATTTTATTACTGATTTACCCCCTTCCCGTGGCAACACTGTTATTTGGGTGGTCGTTGATCGATTCTCCAAAATGGCACATTTCATCCCTCTTCCTGGTCTTCCTTCAGCGCCTCAGTTGGCTAAACAATTTTTTGTACACATTTTTCGTCTTCACGGGTTGCCCACACAGATAGTCTCGGATAGAGGCGTCCAATTCGTGTCTAAATTCTGGAGGGCTCTCTGTAAACAACTCAAGATTAAATTAAATTTTTCTTCTGCATATCATCCCCAATCCAATGGACAAGTAGAAAGAATTAACCAGGTCTTGGGTGATTATTTACGACATTTTGTTTCCTCCCGCCAGGATGACTGGGCAGATCTCCTTCCATGGGCCGAATTCTCGTATAACTTCCGAGTCTCTGAATCTTCCTCCAAATCCCCATTTTTCGTGGTGTACGGCCGTCACCCTCTTCCCCCCCTCCCTACCCCCTTGCCCTCTGGTCTGCCCGCTGTGGATGAAATTTCTCGTGACCTTTCCATCATATGGAGAGAGACCCAAAATTCTCTCTTACAGGCTTCATCACGCATGAAGAAGTTCGCGGATAAGAAAAGAAGAGCTCCTCCCATTTTTTCCCCTGGAGACAAGGTATGGCTCTCCGCTAAATATGTCCGCTTCCGTGTCCCTAGCTACAAGTTGGGACCACGCTATCTTGGTCCTTTCAAAATTTTGTGTCAGATTAATCCTGTCTCTTACAAACTTCTTCTTCCTCCTTCTCTTCGTATTCCTAATGCCTTTCACGTTTCTCTTCTTAAACCACTCATCATCAACCGTTTCTCTCCCAAATCTGTTCCTCCCACTCCTGTTTCCGGCTCCTCGGACATCTTCTCCGTCAAAGAGATTCTAGCATCTAAAAAGGTCAGAGGGAAAACCTTTTTTTTAGTGGATTGGGAGGGTTGTGGTCCAGAAGAGAGATCCTGGGAACCTGAGGACAACATCCTAGACAAAAGTCTGCTCCTCAGGTTCTCAGGCTCTAAGAAGAGGGGGAGACCCAAGGGGGGGGGTACTGTTATGCCGAGCGCTCCGGGTCCCCGCTCCTCCCCGGAGCGCTCGCTACACTCTCCCCACTGCAGCGCTCCGGTCAGATCCACTGACCCGGGGCGCTGCGATTCCGCTTCCAGCCGGGATGCGATCCGCGATGCGGGTAGCGCCCGCTCGCGATGCGCACCCCGGCTCCCGTACCTGACTCGCTCTCCCTCGGTCCTGTCCCGGCGCGCGCGGCCCCGCTCCCTAGGGCGCGCGCGCGCCGGGTCTTTGCGATTTAAAGGGCCACTGCGCCGCTGATTGGCGCAGTGATTCCAATTAGTGTGTTCACCTGTGCACTTCCCTATATCACCTCACTTCCCCTGCACTCCCTTGCCGGATCTTGTTGCCATCGTGCCAGTGAAAGCGTTTCCTTGTGTGTTCCTAGCCTGTGTTCCAGACCTCCTGCCGTTGCCCCTGACTACGATCCTTGCTGCCTGCCCCGACCTTCTGCTACGTCCGACCTTGCTTCTGTCTACTCCCTTGTACCGCGCCTATCTTCAGCAGTCAGAGAGGTTGAGCCGTTGCTAGTGGATACGACCTGGTCACTACCGCCGCAGCAAGTCCATCCCGCTTTGCGGCGGGCTCTGGTGAAAACCAGTAGTGACTTAGAACCGATCCACTAGCACGGTCCACGCCAATCCCTCTCTGGCACAGAGGATCCACTACCTGCCAGCCGGCATCGTGACAGTACGCTTAATAGGATCTACGACATCTGCCCAGCAAAAAAGTCTTCAGGATCCCCAAACTCGAACCATAGGAGAAGAAGTCCCAGGAGGGATGTCAGGATGGCATAGAAAAGACTGCATGGGGGAGAAGGAGGAAAGAAGACTATACCGCCTTGAGCAGTAAGACCACACGTATCTAGAGAAAGACATAGGGCCCAGAAGTGTGTTAGCTAAAGCGACAAATGGAAGGGACCATAGAAATGAGTTCGGGTGGATGGGTTGGGTGCTAACCAGAGTTTTTCTAATTCCATCCACTTACTATATGCATGGTAGGAGGACCAGGCCGCCAGATGGCGCAAGTGAGCCGCCCAATAATATTTTGTCACATCCGGTACTCCCAACCCTCCGGAGAGTCGACTCGCCATCATAACCGACATGGGGAGTCGATGCCGCTTGGCATCCTAAATGAACCGAAAAATAGCCGATTGAAATGAGCGCATCACAGCCAAGGGGACCCTTACCGGCAGTGTTTTGAAAAAATAGAGTAACTTAGGAAGGATGGTCATTTTAACAGCCGCAATACGACCGAAAAAGGAAATATATTGTGATTTCCACTTATCTAAAAGCGGGCGTAGCTCTCGGAAAAGGGAGGAATAGTTAAAGGGGTACTCCACCCCTAGACATCTTATCCCCTATCCAAAGGATAGGGGATAAGATGTCTGATCGTGGGGGTCTGCCGCTGGGGACCCCCGCATTCTACCATGCGGCACCCACTTGTAACGGCTTCCGGAACCGCTGGAGGCCCTCAGGCTAATACCATCCCGACCATGGGGACGTAATATCGTGACATCACGACTCCGCCCCCATGTGACGTCACACCTGCCCCCTCAATGCAAGTCTATTGGAGGCGGCGTGACATCACAATCTTACGTCCCCGTGGTCGGGATGGTATTAGCCTGAGGGCCTCCAGCGGTTTCAGAAGCCATTACAGTTGGGTGCCGCATGGTAGAATAGGGGATAAGATGTCTCGGGGTGGAGTACCCCTTTAACAGAGTATAAAGAAGAGTAGCTAGGTGACAGCGAAACCCCTAAATACTGAATAGCTCCAGGGGACCACCGAAAAGAGTAGTTTGCCCGGAGAAGGGCTACGACAGAAGGGGGGAGATTAATAGGCATAGCCTCAGACTTAGAGAGATCAACTTTATAACCCGAGACTAAACCATACAGATGTAAGAGTTTATAAAGAGAGGGCAGGGATATGAGGGGGTTAGTGAGGGTAAGCAAGACATCATTTTCAAAGAGACAGATCTTAAAAGTCCTATCATGGAAGAAGATCCCAGAGATGTCTGGATCCCCCCAGATCAGATCGGCCAGCGGCTCAATACAAAGTGCAAAAAGATCAGGGGGGACAGAGGACAGCCCTGCCTAGGACCATTATGGAGAGTAAAGGGCGTAGAGGAAGCAGCTGGGAGCGGCATAGAGACCCCACAGACCTGTGAGGAAATTACCTGTAATTCCAAATTTCTGGAGAGTGGCGAACATAAATGGCCTCCCTAACTTATCAAAAGCCTTTTCAGCATCCAGGCTCAATAGCAAGGCCTGTTCGGATCTCCCGTTAATCAGGTCTATGAGATCTATAACCCGTCTCGTATTATCACCTCCCTGCCTACAGGGAATAAAGCCAACCTGATCCTTATGTATAAGGGTAGGCATAAAAGATACAAAGGCGGGCAGCTAATACCTTGGAGAATAATTTCAGGTCAGAATTCAAAAGGGCTATGGGCCTGTAGCTGGAGCAATCGTAAGGGTCTTTTCCAGGCTTAGGGATTAGCGTGATTAAGGAGTGCAAAAACGACTGTGAGATTCCATTGCCTTCCAAAAAAGAATTAAACAAAGGGATCAGTTTAGGAAGAAGGAAAGAAGAGGACGTCTTGTAATATAAGTACGTAAAACCGTCAGGCCCCAGGGAGCGCCCCGCCGGCAAGGACTTGAGTATATCAGATAATTCCTCGAGGGTGACAGGAGCATTAAGAGTTTCGCGGCCAGCCTCTGAGAGAGCCGGTAGACTGCATTTAGAGTGAAAGGAGCCCAGTGCCTCGGCCCTCTCTCCCGGGTCTTTAGGAAGTTGAGAGGGAAGAGAATATAGTTTGGAGTAATAGTCTTAGAAAAGACGAGAAATAGAGTCAGGGTGATAATGAAGGGCGCTGTCAGAGTCCCTCAGGGCAGAGGGGGGTCTGAGCCACCGCGCGGTCTCGCAGACATCTAGCTAACATAGTATGAGCTTTGTTGCCTTTTTCATAAAATCGTTGTTTTGCATAGAGCAATTGCTGTTCTACTTTATGGAGGGCCAAGTCTCCTAAGTGTGACCGCGTGGCAATCAGACGCCTCAACACCGAGAGAGATGGCAGTTAGGAGAAGGGCTTCTAGGGTAGAGATTTCAACCTTCAGTTCTCGGGAGTGAGCCAAGGTATCTCGCTTTAGTCTAGAGCTGATAGCGAAGCAATGACCACCGCTTTGTGTGCTTCCCACAAGATAGCTGGGGAGCACACAGAGGCCTCATTATTTGCAAAATAGTCAGAAATGGTCGCCGAGATCGAGTCCCGAGAAGGAAGGGATTTAAGCAAGGAGTCATTGAGTCGCCAGTGACAGCAGCGTACCGGGGAGGAAAAGGGGGTGAAGGAAACTAACACAGGGCCATGGTCTGACCAAGAGATTGGTTCCAAGGAGGCAGAGGAAAGCATGCGCACTAGACGGAGGTTCCCGAAATTTTTTTCAATACGGGTGTGAAGTTTGTGAAGGTGGGAGTAAAAAGAAAAGGAGCGGTCCGAGGTATGATTAATGCGCCACAAGTCATAAAGCACTGCCAAACATATCGGAACAACGAAGCACCGGAAAACGTAGACAAGCGCAATTGGGGGGGGGGTACGACGATCCGCAGAGGGAGAAAAACAAATTAAAGTCTCCTCCCAGTAACCACGCCGCAGGTGGGTATTTATGGAGACGAGCAAGAACCCGACGTAAAAAAGGGATTTGAGTAGTATTAGGGGCATACACATTACATAGGAGCAGTTGCTTACCCCCCCCCCAAGGTGCCCAGCAAAATCACATACCTGCCTGACGGATCAGCATAGGAGGAGGAGATTTGTAGAGGGCAGGACCTGGAGATAAGTATAGCCACCCCCGCAACCTTTCTATCAGTAGAAGCTAAGTAGGCCTGTGGGTAGAGGTGATGTAGGAAGTGAAACGTTCCCGACTTGTATAAGTGAGTCTCCTGAAGATATACAACATCAGCCTTTAAGGCAACTAGCTCCCTCTGCAGCAAACGCCGCTTAGTAGGGGTATTCAAACCCTTCACTTTCAGAGAGACGCACTTAGCCATAAGGTACCAAATAAGTTTGGAACTGCTGTGTAGTAACAAACTCACTCAGAACTGCAGAGGTATCCTTAGGATCCCAAGAAATGACAGGAACACACCACTGATGATCTGCCGACCTAAAAAAAAGAAGAGGGAGAGAAAGGAGGGAGAGGCCGGGGCTAGAGAAGAGAAAGAAGACTGGGGAAAGACAGACAAAACAAACAAAAAGGAACAACAGGGAGGGGGAAGTCAACAAACAATACCATAAATGAACCAATGGCAGAGATGCCAGAGAGGAGACCAATTCGGCATAAGCACACAACCCAATACAGTAATACCGTAACTTCAGAATGAGCACCATGGCCTCAGAGGGGGCAGTGGAAGAACACACCAAAGGGGTACCAACAGCATCCTAGAGGAAAGCAAGTAGCTTGGCTAAGAAACAGCACAAGGGAAAAACAAAAAATCAACTATCATGAAGAGAGAAAAATATTCAATAGAACTGCAGGCATGGAATAATATCAGCACTCAAGTTCCAGATCTCTTCAAGGGGGGTCAGCTCCAGAGCCGGTCTGAGATGACATACGACCACCCCTGGAGCGCTTCCCCCGGGCAGGATGCCACACCAGTGGCAGAGGGGGGTATGGAAATCAGAACCCAGTCTTGAAGCCGGTGAATAGGAATATCCAAAGCAGCACAGAAGTCCGGCAAGTCAGTGAAGGATCGCAGCACTGCAGAGCGTCCATCTCTCCTAGCCTGCAGGGCAAACGGGAAAGCCCATCTGTACGGAGTCTGTGCTGAACGCAGAGTAGACAAGAGAGGCTGCAACAATCTCCGTTTTTGTAGTGTAATCCACGAGAGGTCTTGATATAACTGGATAGGAGCTCCATCAAAATCAAAGTTGTTAAGAGAGCGTGTTTTAGCCATTATCCTCTCTTTCAGCTGAAAGTCCGCCACACAGCAAATGACATCCCTAGGAGGGCCAGTAGTCAGGCGGGGTCTGAGGGCTCGATGAGCTCAATCCAATTTAATCTTGTGGGAAGGGGGTTCCCCAGAATGGAGTTGAAGATAGCCTCCAGGGTGACAGGGAGGTCCTCAGCTTGTGTAGCCTCCGGGAGCCCCGCACCCGAATGTTATTACGCCGACCCCTATTGTCAAGGTCCTCCACATGAGAGTGTATATAATTGAGAAATTTAGTCTGGGCAGACACCGAACCCTTGAGCTGGTTAATGTAGGATTTAGTGGAATCGTGAGCCCCCTCTAAGTCATCCACCCTGTTAAAGACATGCTGGAGATCTTTGTGCATCGCTTCAATCTCTGCCCTGCAGGCGTCTTTGACTTCAGTAATGAGTGCCTGAAAATCCTCTTTAGAGGGGAGATGGGAGAGGAGTTGGCTAAAGTCCATGGGCAAAGGGGCAGAGGCATGGATTCCAGAGCTTTCTATGCCCGAGCCACCATCCCAATCAAGGTGGCCCACCACCAGGCGAGGGGACCCCGGCGATGGTGAGGAGGGGCCCGGCAAGGGTACCACAAAGGGGCTCCCTCTGAGGATCTGTGGGAAGCCATGGGTCTCTGCGGCTTGGGAGAAGGAGCTGGGAGATCTCTGGGGACCTCAGGGGACCAGCACCCTCCTACTGGAGATGGCAGGGCAGAATCTATAGGCCAAGGTTGGAGGTCTCCCCTACTATAATCACAGGGGGGGGGAGGCTGAGCTGTGTGCAACAGGACACTGTGTGGCAGAATGCCCCTTTATGGCAGATGGGGGGCCCTCTTGTGCAGGCAATACAGGCAATGCACCCAGAGATGGGGGAGACTGGGAACAGTCTACAGGCATAAGTGGTGGGGCACAGGTCACTGAGGCAGAGGTGGTCAGCTCCTGTATCTGCACTAACTGAGCTGCCAGCACAACTCCGGTGTGGGGAGGTGGCCTACTCAGCTGCTTACCCGATACCGGGGTCAGCTGCGGAAGCAGGTCCAGGCAGGTGCAGTCGGATCTGGAGGGTCCGTCTGGGGTAGCAGCACTGGGTTCCGAGCGCAGCGCAACAGCAGCTCCCACTGAACTGGAGCGCAATGCGCGAGCAGGAGAAGCTGGCGGGCAGGCTGGGGCCGAGGAGGGAGACTCTCGGAAGAAGCGGTCGATCCCTGCTGGGGCTGAAGAAGAAAGGATACCGGTCCGCAGGATCCTCTTAAGAGGACCCTGCGGGATTCCCTCTTCATGGATAGGAGTGCGGTGTGTAGCAAATTCACGTGGAGTGGAGCCCTGAAACTAAGTGGCCATCTTCGGCAACGGCAAGCCACGTTCCCCCAGAACACATGTCATTGCTACCGTAAAGGGTACAGTGTGAAAACAAAACCCTCCAAAATGTGCAAAATTGTGGTTTTCATTTAAATTTCCTCCCAAAAATAGGGGAGAGGTTTCATTACAAAGTACAATTTGTCACGCAAAAAACAAGCCCTTATATGGGTCTGTAGATGGAAATATAATAGAGTTATGGATTTTAGAAGGCGAGGAGGAAAAAAGGAAGATGCAAAAATAAAATTGGCCTGGTCCTTAAGGTGAAAATGGGCTTGGTCCTTAAGGGGTTAAGGACACTCCACCTACCCCTCACTTTGTTATTGGTGCCAATATGTACCATGACCGCTGGGTCTTCTCCAGCCCCACCCAGCAACCTGTCAACCCGATCCGCATTGTGCCGTTATCCCACTGTTCGGTTATCCCAATCTTTGTGACAGGTCGCCCTGTCTGACCCCTAATAATTGAGTCCCCCAGTACCAGTCGGGCCTGCCCTGCACTCCTCCCTCCTTTTTGGAGCAGACACACCCCTGGCGGTCAGAGGCAGAGTCTTGCTGCATTACTGCTAGATCTGAAATGGCATCCTCCTCATCTGCCAACCGGGAAAACTTGTTGGGGTGTGCCAGTTCAGGACTAGCCTCCCTGACACTTTTCCCTCTACCTCATTTTCTAACTCTAACCCAGATAGCTACCTGACTGTCCTGCACCTCTGTCCCACTATCCTCCCCCACCTCTACCCCAGAGAGTACTTGCTCAGTGACAGGAGACTCCTCTACAAGTTGGGAATGCATCTCAGTGTTGCCAGTTGCTCCTCTAGATCCAGGATTTGGGCTTCCAAATGAACAACTCACACACATCCTGCACAACAATATGCACCCTCAAACTGCTGTTCAAGGATTGCATACATTGAACAAGATGTACACCGGACTGCATGTTCCAACATGGAGACCATGTAGTTATGGGGATTTCACAGATTAACCGCCAACAACAGACAGTAAATATTACAAATGAATTCTCTGTAGACCTTGTGAGTTACAGTCTCTACAGTGTAAGTAAAGTGACACTCACAGTGATCTCAAACTCCAGCTTTCAAACTCTCAATTTTCTAACTCTCTTGCAATGCCTCCCTTACCAAAGCCCTCTCAGAATGAGCACCTTCAGACAGAGTCCCAAACTAAGATTTAAGCACCTGTGCGTGACCAATCTACCCCTCCCCCTAGAGGTAGACTGGAGAAAAAAAAAGATGAAAAGGCTGTTTAGAATCTAGCAACTTTAAGTACTCACACAAATCACTCCAGCTTCACAAATTCACTCCACACAGCAGATATTCACTACACACAGCAGCACAATTCACTCCTTATAGCAGATATCTCTCAGTTTTCTAACTCTCTTGTAATGCCTCTCTTACCAAAGCCCTCTTTGACTGAGCACGCTCAGACAGAGTCCCAAACTAAGATTTAAGCACCTGTGTGACCAATCTACCCCTCCCCCTAGAGGTAGACTGGAGAAAAAAATTTTAAGGTGAAAAGGTGCAATATAGTTCCCCCACATTAGGTGCAGTATAGTTCCCCCACATTAGGTTGGCAGTATAGTTCCCCCTTATTAGGTTGGCAGTATAGTTCCCCCACATTAGGTCCCCCCTCTCCCCCTGCTTTTTCTATTTTTCATATTTCCTTACATGGCCATGCTTGACAGGCTCAGGTAAAGCGGCGGGTCTTGTGGGCTGTGTGGATAGTATGACGAGTGACGTCCTCTGCCGGCTCCTCTGTACAGCGTCAGGGACGTCACTCATCATTTTCTGCAGCCGTGGCCTGCCTGCTAAACTTAAGCAGCCGGCGGTGCAAGGAATGAGAGGAGAGGAGCCGGCAGAGGATGTCACTCATCATACTATCCACACAGCCCACAAGACCTGCCGCACGAGACCAGGTAAGGAAATATGAAACAATTGAAAAAGCAGGAGAAGTGTCCGGGCCCATCGCTGGTCACTGTTTTAAAGTGGCAGCGGCCGGGCTGCAGCGGGATGGGAGCCCTAGGCAATTGCCTGGTTTTCCCCGCCCTAACGCCGACCCTGGTGGGGGTGACCCTAGTGTCAGATTCTCTTTAAATACAGCCCAAACCAGATTAAAAGCTTAGTTCCTGCAGAGCAACACAACAGATTGTCTTTACAGACCTAAGGTAGAGATCATTACGAAGACACCTATAATGAGTTGCTGGCAGTTATAACACAACAAATTTGCTGACAGGTTCCCTTTAACAATCACCTCCAAGAAATCCTGCTGTAATAATATAACTCTTTTTTTGTACACTGTGTTTTTTGCAGTGTCCAGCAGGGGTATATGTCAGGGGACCCCATGTTGTATACCTACTGAGTACAGCCATGATAGATACCACTTAGTGTCATTCTTCATACATAGACTTCAATGTTAAAAATCATATAAGGCACAATACAGTGGTCCCTCAACATACGATGGTAATTCGTTCCAAACGACCCATCGTTTGTCGAATCCATCGTATGTTGAGGGATCAGTGCAATGTAAAGTATAGGAAGCTGTACTCACCTGTCCCCGCCGCTCCGGACCAGGTCCTCACCGCTCCCGATGCTGTCCCAGGGGCTCCCGATGCTGTCCCGCTGCTCCGGTGTCTTCTTCGCGATCCTTCGGCTTCTTCCGCATCTTCTGCAGGGTCCGGGCCTCGCTTTCTGGTGACATTATTATGCTGCGCCGGCGCGGCGTGCGTAGTGACGTAATAACGACGCCGGAAAGCGAGGCCCGGACCCTGGAGAAGATGCGCAAGACACCGGAGGATCGCGAAGTGGACCCGGAGCAGCGGGAATAGGTAAGCGAACCTGCCAGGGATGCTTAAACTGCTATCCGACAGCAGCTTAAGCATTTTGCGCTGTCGGATAGCAGTTAATGCGATGGCCCCGACATATAAAAGCATCGTACGTCGATGCTGACATCGACATGCGATGGCCTCTGAGAGGCCATCGTATGTCGATTTTATCATATGTCGGGCCCATCGTAGGTCGGGGGGTTACAGTATATGTTTTTATACTGGACCTGGCTCTGTGGAATAGTGCAGGTCTGCACTGTTACATCCAGCATAAAATGAAAATCCAGATGGAACAACCGAAACAGACCAAGATTACACTTTTTATTGGCCTCTGTCAGATGACCGGGGTCCATAGATACATTTGCTGAATGTGGTATGAAAAAAGCCTTTATGTACAAGATATCAGATGATATTGTTTAACGTGTGTCTGTAAAAAAAAACCCTGATATGTCAAAAGTTTTTATTGGTCGAGATATAAATGGTAAGACCCCCAGCAATCACCAAAACAAGTAGAGATAAGAAGTGCTAAGTGGGGGGCTCAACTACACAATTAGAATGGGGGTGTTGCTGCAGTGACAAAACACAACAATCACTATAGCAAAGTAATCACTGAAAAGAGCGCACACCACTAGACAATATGTACGTAAATTCAACAATTTTATTATGAAACATATGCAAATAAACGTATCAAAAACATTTAGTCAGGGACATTTAAAAGCAATAAAAAATGCTCACACAGAGCACAGTACAACCCTTGAGAAGGGCCATGAACCCCCTCCCACAGGTAATCAACCGTAATCAACAAGGTATATCAACCGTAATCAACAAGGTATAACAAATAATGGTATCTCAGAATTGCCTTACCTATACCACAAAAATCAAATACATACGAGAGAAATAATCCTGCAAGAGACAGAGATGGACATCCAGTCAGATAAGGACGGGGTCACGCCAGAACCCCACGCGTTCCGTTGCTGGGCGACTTCCTCAGGGGTGTTGTGCTGGAATAGTCCCCACATCATATATATATATATATATACTAATTTCAATAATACCTGGCAGGCGTGCTCACTACACACCTCCCGGTACCATACAGCGTGCAAACGCAGTGTTACTTCCTGTCTGGGTAACTTACGGTATGTAGAACAAATATCGCGAGATGTGGGATCAAAACAGTCCCATTCGTGTGTTCCCTGTATTAAAGTATGGCGAGATGTTGCTGTAGTTTGCACCTGCGCGCATTGATAATGATGCTGCCGGCAATCACCAGTCAGTGAGGTGCTCGCATATGCACAGGCGCCAGACGTAGATTATGTGTCACGTGTGGGACTGACGCCCCACTCACGTGATCCATACATAACATAGAACACAGATGGTCAATAGTCATGGACGCGCAGGCGCATCCTTACTAAAGGTGTATTATCAGTCAGGCGCATGCGCCACAGCATCGTAACAGTGAACAGAGATCCCTCCAATTACACTATCCATATTACTGTGCATGCGCAGGTAATCGCAGCATTTCATTCATACCATCTCATATACAATGCGTATTGTTCTGCAAACCAATTCATCAACATTCATCTCGAACAAAAGATGTTAAATAAATAGCCGCAAAAAGAGAGAAAAGAGGAAATAAAAATCTAAATGAAACTGATAATAGGAATAGTATACAAAAAGCTCACCAACTTTAAGATGCAAGCTTCTTTATTCAGCAGCTGAGTGGGTTACATACATATAGATGCGGGTGCTCTAAACCTCCACCACACGAACAACGTCCGTTTCGCACGTAAAGTGCTTCTTCCGGTTCGTTTTCGTACTATCCCCTCCTCCCTTATATACCTCTTTCCTAATTAGACAACCTCAAACATTACACATCAAAACATTACGACTATTTTCCCATGTTGCTTCTCGCACTGGCGTCATCTACGTGCGTGGTCGGATGCTTTTGTTGCTGCGGATACCCGCAGGACGCTCCGCTGTCGCTGGAAGTGACGATGGTAAACACTCCATCAGCTGATCCACCGAAGCTTCCCCTGTATCCACAGCAACCCGGCATCATGTGACCCTCTTAGCACTACGGAAGAGGATACCTTTATAGAAATATGCTCATGTCTATTTTCTCATTAAGACCAACCACGCTGTAAAAGGATTTTGTTTCTGTCACCACCATTCTTGGCGTTCTCTACTACTTCCAACCCAGAAAATTTTAAAACTGATGGATCCCCGCCATGTATTTCTTTTACATGCTGTATCAGTCTGGGGCAGCCGACCCCGGTGGTGATAGATTTTAAATGTTCCTTAATGCGTGTGTTCAAGTTTCGGATAGTCTTGCCGATATAAAACAGCCCACAACCACATAAGATGACATATACAACATACCTTGATTTGCAGGTGATGAAGTCCCGTACATGCCATAAAAAAGGTGATAATCAATGGAGATGATGAATAATAAATACAAATAAAGATATATAGTGAATAAATGTAAAGTTGTGAAAAAATATATGTATTAGACTATGATATTAAAAATGATGATGAAAATAAAAATTGTTAAAAATTATTATATGAATAATTAATAAACAATATAATAAATAATGAAATATGAATGGTGAAAAATGTTATGGAATAAATTTAATAAAAATATATGATTGATGATGAATAATACATATGTGTGTGAATATATAAAACCGTGCAAAAATTCATAATCACAAGGTGAAACATTAAAAAATAAATGCGAAAATAATATAATGAAAAAATCAAAATGTGTATGTGAACAAATTGTGTGAATAATGAAATAGAACATATATAATTTCATACAAAGTTGCATATAAAAATGCTAAACATTACGAAAGATAACATATATATATGTGTCTGGTAAACATAACATGATGTGAACTGTTTAGTGTAAAAAAAATGTGCACATCATGTTATGTTTACCAGACACATATATATATGTTATCTTTCGTAATGTTTAGCATTTTTATATGCAACTTTGTATGAAATTATATATGTTCTATTTCATTATTCACACAATTTGTTCACATACACATTTTGATTTTTTCATTATATTATTTTCGCATTTATTTTTTAATGTTTCACCTTGTGATTATGAATTTTTGCACGGTTTTATATATTCACACACATGTATTATTCATCATCAATCATATATTTTTATTAAATTTATTCCAGAAAATTTTTCACCATTCATATTTCATTATTTATTAAATTGTTTATTAATTATTCATATAATAATTTTTTACAATTTTTATTTTCATCATCATTTTTAATATCATAGTCTAATATATATATTTTTTCACAACTTTACATTTATTCACTATATATCTTTATTTGTATTTATTATTCATCATCCCCATGTATTATCACCTTTTTTTATGCACAATGAACCAGTTTCACTTTAGAGATGTGATTTCCCTCAAATATTTAGTTTTTCTTCTATTTATATATTTCTAACATCTAATATCCGGCCATTTGGCTCTATGTATTTCTCTGTGTAGTCTGTGGAGACTAAGTCCTTCTTTTTCTTATGTGCGCATGCGCCGATCTTCGGCGCTGTGGTCTCCGGGTGCCGCTTCTTCTCAAACGCCGGTCACGTGACTTGTCATGTGATTCCGGTGTCTGACGCGACACCCGGAAGTGCCGCGGCGTCCGGAAGCTCGGGCGCTATGCACCGACTCAGGAGGAGGAATAGACTTAGTACTCAGGTGTGTGTTGTGATAGGAATTATCTTATTGGCTACTTTGTGTATTTATACCATTATGCACTGTTAGGACGCCACCCCCAGGATGAAGGTATCGCCGAAACGATCGTTGGGGTGGCGTCACTCCTGCTTGAGCCTGCTGCTGCATTGTTTTCTATAGTTTCTTGGTATGTATGCTGGTTTTCAGACATGATTATGCACTCTATGGAAGCTGTAATAGCCCCTAATATGCACCTTACATTTGTCTACCAGTGATGCACTTTATATATATTTGTGTCAATGTATTATGCGCAAGCAGGTAGTGTCGCCCCTTTTGTCTAGTCTCCCCCAGTAGTTGTAATCCTCCCCTTCCCCCATGTTTTATGAATTACATGTTTTTAACACAATTAATAAAATTATATATTTTATATTCTACCCAAATGACTCCTTTTGTATTTGTGGTGTAGTTAACTATATGGAGATCATATATGAAGCCGCAGTCACTTTAGTGCCATTACTTTTTAGAGATCTATGATATCCTAATTATATAGCACAGGCACTTTTGTTTGCATCCTTCTGATTGTATTTATATTCAATTTTGACCCAGGTAGACAATGCACATTGTCCAAAGCTGCCAAGAATTCCCCAGTATCCCCCAGGTACGTAGGTATCTCTGAAAGAAGAGGGCACAATAACCAATCTAGGTACTTGCTCAAACCCTCTATCACCGAGCCGATCCCCGAGACGATTGGACGCCCCGGGGGTCGGCTCAGTGATTTATGTGCCTTAGGGATATAGTACCAGTAGGGCCTCCTGGGGAATCTTGGCAGTAATTTAGTGGCTGTCTTTTCTGAAATTACTTTTTTCTCCAAATACCGTCTTAATAGAGACTGCAATCTTGAGAGGTACCCACTTGTAGGATCGTTTGGCAATTTGACAGGTGGAAACATCGTCGAGCTGCCTCAGGGCCTCCTCTTTGTATTGTTCTCTCGACAGCACGACGACGTTTCCACCCTTATCTGCCCTACGGAAAATAAGATCTTTATGATCCCTAAGCCATTTCACTGCCTTCTGATCCTTTTTAGACAAATTATCTTCTGCCCTAGGATATAGAAGCATTTTGACATCCTCTGTCACTAAAGAGCTGAACAGGTCTAGGGTACCCCCGGGCTGCAGTGGTGGACAGAAAGTGGAGCTATTCCCCCCCAGTAAACCTTCTCTCTTCGGGTCCCCTATTCTGAACTGGGGTGAAATCGTCCACTAACAATTGGGCCCCCTGAGTATGTCTTCACTCATATCTGTCATAGCACTAAACCCCAATGGGCCAATGCAGACAGACTTCTCTCCACTGAGAGGATTAGGGGTAAGTGCATTGTTCCTTATAAAGTACTTCTTCAGTCCCATTTTTCATATCGCCTTGAATAAGTCTATTTGGAATTCAACCTCATCAAAGGGTTCCACAATACTAAAGTTCAGACCCTTTGATAACAAGTTGACACAGTCCTCTGGAATAATCACATCAGTCAAATTAATGATGGAAATAAGATCAGTCTTACCCGTGTCTCCTATCTCCACGAGACCTGCTTCCTTTTCTGGCTCTTTTGCCGACGATTTGAGCCCTTTTACCCGCCCCCCCCTCCCCCTTGTCCTCCTTCGGTTGGCTCCCCGTTTTTTGAGGCTCCTACAGGGTGGGTATCCAAAATTCCACCTGTGGGGTCATCTGAACGGCTGGAGTCTGAATCGGTGGTCCATTGGTCGTTGTTCCTGTTCTTAGGGCGATTCCTCCTCCTCAATGATTGTCTACAATTGCCCCATTCATAAGTGCGACCGGTTTCGAAATCCAGCTTATCCCTTAGGAATTTATCTCTCTTGCGGTTTTTGGTTTCAGCTTGGGTTTCTTCTCTAATTTCTTCATGAATGTTGTAAATTGGTCATCCGAGTGTCGGGATCTGAGTTCCAGCTTTGCTATACAAAGTTCCTGAGCGACACTTTGATACTCTATTTCATTTCTCTTGAGGACGATCCTCATCAATCGGAGCAAATGCTCCAGATGTGGCTGTTTCCATTCCTCTAAGAAACTGTCATCGTCCAGGAATTGCGAGGGGTCTTTGTATATTCGCAACCCTCTCGGTGCTCTATTACATTCATCGTAGGAGCGTAGAGATTTTACAGTCCAAAAAAGACATACCTCCTTTTCGGAGAGTGACATGACTTTTTGCTCCAAAGCCCTCAGGCTGAGCATTTGTAAGGTATCCTTAGCTTCACATGCGGTGAAGTAGGCTCCTGCATCTGTTCTACCCACACTTAGTGCCGTGCCCACTTCAGGCACCGAGGAGTCCCCGTCTGTCTCCATGTTATGAAAATGGGGATGGGCTGTGGTTTCCTTGGCAACGTGCTCTAGCTTAAATGAAGCAGTAATCCAGTGGAAATATCATAGAGGAATCAGCTGGCACTGTCACCTGATAAGGGGTTTCTGAAAGGCTCCTAAATTTTCCTCTCTGGCTGATAGATACTGGGCCCAGTCACTTACTGTGGCTCGCTACCTGGTGGTGCAACGCTCCCGAAAGATAAAGCGATGTGAAATGGTATCCAAAAAGCAAAAAGGAAAGCGGCAGCTCACCAACTTTAAGATGCAAGCTCCTTTATTCAACAGCTGAGTGGGTTACATACATATAGATGCGGGTGCTCTAAGAATCGCCCTAAGAACAGGAACAACGACCAATGGACCACCGATTCAGACTCCAGCCATTCAGATGACCCCACAGGTGGAATTTTGGATACCCACCCTGTAGGAGCCTCAAAAAACGGGGAGCCAACCGAAAGAGGACAAGGCGGGGGAAGGGGCTCAAATCGTCAGCAAAAGAGCTCCCTAGGGCGCGCGCGCCGACGTTCTAAGATTTAAAGGGCCAGCGCACCGCTAATTGGTGCCTGGCCCAATCAGTTCAATCACCTCCCTACACATAAATACACACTTCCCGTTCCCGTCCTTGCCGGATCTTGTTGCCTTGTGCCCTGAGAAAGCGTTATAGTGTGTTCCCTATCCTGTGTACCCAGACCTTCTGCTGTTGCCCCTGACTACGAACCTCGCTGCCTGCCCTGACCTTCTGCTACGTCTGACCTCGCCTCTGTCTAGTCCTTGTGTACCGCGCCAGTCTCAGCTGCCTGAGAGGTCGATACTGGGGAACACGACCTGGTAGTTACCGCCGCAGCAAATCCACTGGTGAACACCAGTAACTGCTTAGAACTGATTCCCCAGTACGACCCGCATCATCGCCTCTCTGGCACAGAGGATCCACCTCCAGTGTCCTCACCAGCCGCTAGTCCGGACCCTGACAGTAGATCCGGCCATGGATCCCGCTGAGGTACCACTGCCAAGCCTCGCTGACCTCACCACCGTGGGTGCCCAGCAGTCCCAGCAGATTGCCCAACAAGGACAACAGCTGTCGCAGTTGACCGCCATGATTCAACAGCTTCTGCCTCCACAGCCTCAACCATCTCCTCCGCCAGCTCCAGCATCCCCTCCTCTCCGAACTGCCGCTACCACTGCTAGAGTCCACTTGTCTCTCCCGGATAAGTTTGACGGGGACTCTAAGAAGTGCCGGGGATTCCTGTCCCAATGTTCCCTGCACCTGGAGATGTTGTCGGACCAATTCCCCACAGAACGGTCTAAGGTGGCGTTCGTGGTCAGTTTACTATCTGGGAAGGCCTTGGCCTGGGCCACGCCGCTCTGGGACCTCAAAGATCCTGCCACTGCCTCCGTCCTGTCCTTCTTTTCTGAAGTCCGCAGTGTCTTTGAGGAACCTGCCCGTGCCTCATCCGCGGAAACAGCCTTGCTGAACCTTGTCCAAGGAGATTCTACAGTAGGCTAATATGCCATACAATTCCGTACTTTGGCCTCTGAGTTGGCCTGGAACAATGAGGCTTTCTGCGCGACCTTTAAAAAAGGTTTATCCAGCCACATTAAGGATTGTCTGGCCACACGAGAGATACCCTTCACTCTGACTGAACTTATCCAGTTGGCTACCCGCATTGATATGCGCTACATTGAAAGACGTCAGGAGCTCCACCAGGAGAAAGATCTTATTCGCACCAGGCGATACCCACGCCTGGCCCCTCTCTTCCAACATCCTTTGCAGCCTGTTACTGTGCCTCCCGCTGAGGAGGCCATGCAAGATGACCGGTCTCGCCTGAGGAGTAGGAGGAGGTAGGTGTGTGGCTGCATGGCAGGAGGACTTTATGGTGTCTCATTCATTTCTCCCTTGGCTACGCTCTGTTTATTGTACTCTTTCCCATTTAGGACATTCTTTGATGTGTCACTGTTACATTATTTGTTACACATATGTTTATAGACATTTTTCAATAATATTCAGTGACCTCTTCCATGTTTACATGTGTACTT
This sequence comes from Hyla sarda, assembly GCF_029499605.1. Classification (NCBI taxonomy): domain Eukaryota; kingdom Metazoa; phylum Chordata; class Amphibia; order Anura; family Hylidae; genus Hyla; species Hyla sarda. The sequence goes on along the minus strand of NC_079194.1, from coordinate 183,694,520 downwards.
TCTATGGTACACCAGTTATTCCCTGTACTCCATGTAGGGCTACACCACTTGCCTGCTCCCATCTTCTGTGACTGCTATTGTAGTGCCTTATTTTATCCTCTTTTTATTATTTTTATTGTATGTATTTTTTGCATATGTGTTAATAAAAGTCATTTTACATGATCTGGTTCTATTTTGTTGGTAGTGTCTTGCCTGACCCAGCAAGAGAGGACTCACCGGAGGAACGAGAACTTATTCTTATACTATGCGAGCTCTGAACATTTCCTAAAGGACTGTCCCCTTCGTCCTCAGCGTCAGGGAAACGCTCGCACCTAGTGAACGTGGGAGAGGCGTCACTGGGTGTAAATTCTTCCTCTCCACGCCTGACTATTCCAGTGCGGATTTCTCCAGCCACTAAAGCCTCCTTCTCTGCGGAGGCTTTCTTGGACTCTGGTTCAGCAGGAAACTTCATTAAAGCTTCCTTCATCAACCGGTTTAACATCCCTGTTATCCGTCTCGTTAAACCCTTCTTCATTTCTTTGGTTAACGGAGAAAAACTGAATTGCACCGTGCGCTACCGCACAGAACCCGTGCACATGACCGTTAGGGTTCTCCATCAAGAAACTATTGAATTTTTTGTTCTGCCTCTGACATCCTTCTAGGCTTACCCTGGCTCCAGCGTCACTCTCCTACCCTTAACTGGACCACTGGGGACGTTAAATCCTGGGGCTCTTCCTGCCACACACGCTGCCTTAAGTCGGTACCTACTAGCCAAGTCTCCATCGCTTCTCCACTGCTCGGCCTTCCTTAGGCCTATCAGGACTTTTCTGATGTCTTTTGCAAGAAACAGGCAGAGGCCTTACCACCTCATAGGCCCTACGATTGTCCTATTGACTTGCTCCCTGGTACCACACCGCCCTGTGGCAGGATTTACCCTCTCTCCGCTCCAGAAACTAAGGCCATGACGGAGTACATTCAGGAGAATCTCAAGAAAGGTTTCATCAGGAAGTCTTCTTCTCCTGCCGGAGCAGGATTCTTCTTTGTTGCCAAGAAGGACGGGTCACTACGCCCTTGCATTGACTACCGCGGCCTAAAATCACTGTAAAGTACCGCTACCCTCTGCCTCTCATCTCGGAACTATTTGACTGTCTGTGCGGAGCTAAGATTTTTACTAAGCTTGACCTCAGGGGAGCATATAACCTCATCAGAATTTGTGAAGGAGATGAGTGGAAAACTGCTTTTAACACCAGAGATGGTCACTTCGAATGTCTCGTCATGCCATTTGGTCTTTGCAACGCCCCTGCAGTCTTCCAAGACTTTGTCAATTAAATCTTCCAGGACTTATTGTATACCTGCGTAGTGGTCTTGTCAGAATCCGGGTTGGCGGAAGGTGAGGACACTGGAAGTGGATCCTCTGAACCAGAGAGGTGATGGCGTGGGCCGTACCAGGGGAACGGAGTCTAAGGGGTTACTGGTATTCACCAGAGCCCGCCGCAAAGCGAGATGGACTTGCTGCGGCAGGTAACCCCCAGGTCGTTCCTCCCAGTAGCGACTCAACCTCTCTGGCGGCTGAGATGGTGCGGTACAAAAGGACAAGGCAAGGCAAGGTCAGATGTAGCAGAAAGGTCAGGGCAGGCGGCAAGGTTCGTAGTCAGGGGCAACAGCAAAGATTCTGGAAACACAGGCAAAGACACAATGGAACGCTTTCACTAGGCACTAGGCAACAAGATCCGGCAGGGACAGGAAGGGGAAGTGATGTTTTATAGGGGAAACAGTGATTAGACTAGATTGGGCCAGGCACCAATTAGTGGTGCACTGGCCCTTTAAATTTCAGAGAGCCGGCGCGCGCGCGCCCTAGAGAGCGGGGCCGCGCGCGCCGGGCAGGGACAGAGGAAGGACGGAGCGGGTGAGAAGGGACATGGGATGCGATCCGTGAACGGGCACATCCCCTCCGGTGACAGGGTAGCAGCGCTCTCGGTCAGCAGTGCCGACCAGAGCGCTACGAGCAGAGTAACGCCGCGAGCGCTCCGGGGAAGCAGCGGGACCCGGAGCGCTGGGCGTTACAGTACCCCCCCCTTGGGTCTCCCCTTCTTTTTGGAACCCAGAAATCTACGAATGAGTTCCTTATCAAGGATATTGATCTCAGGTTCCCAGGACCTCTCTTCGGGGCCACAATTCTCCCAATCAACAAGAAAAAATCTTTTACCTCGGACAACCCTGGAGGCGAGGATCTCTTTCACAGAGAAGATATCAGAGGATCCAGAGACAGGAGCAGGAAGAATGACTTTGGGAGAATAGCGGTTAAGAACAACAGGTTCGAGTAGAGAGACATGGAAGGAGTTAGGAATACGGAGAGAGGGGGGCAGATGAAGTTGGTAAGAGACAGGGTTGATTTGTTTTTTGACTTTGAAAGGCCCTAAAAATCGGGGGCCCAACTTGTAACTGGGTACACGGAATCGAATATACTTAGCAGAAAGCCATACCTTGTCACCAGGGGAAAATACCGGAGGAACCCTTCTCTTTTTATCAGCATGCACCTTCATTCGAGATGAGGCCAGTAGAAGCGATTTTTGAGTCTCACGCCAAATGGAAGAAAAATCTTGCGTCAATTCATCAACGGCAGGAACCCCAGAGGAAGTGGGGATAGGGAGGGGGGGAAGCAGGTGACGGCCGTACACCACAAAAAATGGTGATTTGGAAGAAGACTCAGAGTTTTTAAAATTGTACGAAAATTCAGCCCAGGGCAAGAGGTCCACCCAATCGTCTTGGCGAGAGGAGACAAAATGTCGCAAATAGTCACCAAGTATCTGATTTACTCTTTCCACTTGACCGTTGGATTGAGGGTGGTAAGCAGAAGAAAAATTTAGTTTGATTTTTAATTGACTGCAGAGTGCCCTCCAAAATTTAGAAACAAACTGGACGCCTCTGTCTGAAACGATGTGCGTGGGAAGCCCGTGGAATCGAAAAATATGAAGAAAAAATTGTTTCGCCAATTGAGGCGCAGAAGGAAGACCCGGCAGAGGAACAAAATGAGCCATTTTAGAAAAACGATCAACGACCACCCAGATGACTGTATTATTGCGGGAAGGTAGCAGATCGGTGATGAAGTCCATACCAATATGGGACCATGGCTATTCAGGTGGTACAGGTAAAGGAAGGAGGAGACCTGCCGGCTTCTGGCGTGGAGTCTTGTCACGGGCACAGGTAGTACAAGCCCGAACAAAATCAGTCACATCCTTCTGCAAGGTGGGCCACCAATAGTGTCTGGAAATCAACTGCTCCGACTTCTTGACACCAGCATGTCCGGCCAAAAGAGAAGAATGACCCCATTTAAGAATTTTGCTGCAAAGGCGTGAAGGTACAAAGGTCTTCCCTGGAGGAACTTGCACAAGAGTGGTAGGAGCGGAGGAGATGAGACACTCAGGAGGTATGATGTGCTGTGGAGGGGCTTCAGATTCGGAAACATCGGTGGAACGTGATAGTGCGTCAGCTCTAACGTTCTTGTCAGCTGGACGAAAATGAATTTCAAAATTGAAGCGGGCAAAAAACAATGTCCATCTAGCTTGGCGAGGATTTAATCGCTGGTCAGTCTGGAGATACGATAAATTTTTATGGTCCGTGTAAATGATGATGGGATGTGCCAATTTAATAGCTAAAAGCTCACGATCTCCAATCGAATAATTTTTTTCTGCAGGAGAGAAGGTCTTGGAGAAAAAGCCACACGTACGATTTTTCCCAGTAGTGGTCTTTTGAGTTAAAACGGCACCGGCACCAACAGAAGAAGCATCTACTTCAAGGATAAAAGGCTTTGAGGGGTCAGGCCTGGACAGGACAGGTGCAGAAGCGAAGGCAGCCTTGAGCAGATTAAAGGACTCCTCCGCCATAGATGGCCAGGGCCTCGGGTTCACGTCCTTTTTGGTCAACGCTACAATAGGAGCAACGATGGTGGAGAAGTGGGGAATAAATTGACGATAGTAATTAGCGAACCCGAGGAAGCGTTGGATAGCTCGCAATCCAGAGGGGTGTGGCCAATCCAGAACCGCAGAGAGTTTGACAGGATCCATTTGAAGGCCTTGGCTGGACACAATGTAACCCAAGAAAGGTAGACTACTGCGTTCAAAGAGACACTTTTCTATCTTAGCGTAAAGGTGATTTTTGCGTAGGCGCTTTAACACCTGACGGACATGGAGGCGATGTTCCTCAGGGTTAGAAGAAAAAATAAGAATGTCATCCAGGTAGACCACTACACAAGTATATAGCAAGTCACGAAAAATCTCATTGACAAAGTCCTGGGAAACTGCTGGGGCGTTGCAAAGGCCGAAAGGCATGACAAGATACTCAAAATGTCCGTCACGGGTGTTGAATGCAGTTTTCCATTCGACTCCTTCACGTATACTGATAAGATTATAAGCCCCTCTTAGATCGAGTTTGGTAAAAATTTTCGCTCCCCGCAGACGGTCAAACAATTCAGAGATAAGGGGAAGTGGGTAACGATTCTTAACGGTAATTTTATTTAAACCGCGGTAATCGATGCATTGGCGTAGGGTTCCATCTTTCTTAGCAACGAAGAAGAATCCTGCTCCAGCAGGAGACGAAGATTTTCTGATAAATCTTTTTTTTTAGATTTTCTTGAATATACTCGGACATGGCTTGGGTCTCTGGGGCAGAGAGCGGAAAAATCCTGCCACGCGGTGGAGAAGTACCAGGAAGCAAGTCAATAGGGCAGTCAAAGGGTCTGTGTGGAGGTAAGACCTCTGCTTGCTTTTTACAAAAAACATCGGAAAAGTCCTGGTAGGCCTAAGGCAGGCCTGGCAGAGAAGAAGCGATGGTTACTTGACTGATGGGTAAGGTCTTAAGGCATCGCAGGTGACAGGTAGGACCCCAACTTCTAATGTCCCCAGAAGACCAGTCGAGAGTAGGAGAGTGGAGCTGGAGCCAAGGCAAGCCTAGTAAAACTTGAGAAGTACAGTTGGGAAGCACAAAAAATTCAATCTCCTCATTATGGAGGACACATGCACAAGGGCACAGTGCGATAGCACACGGTACAGTCCAGATTCTGTCCACTGACAGAAGAAATGAAGAGAGGCTTGTCGAGACGGGTCACAGGGATGTTGAATCTGTTGACTAATGAGGCCTCAATGAAGTTACCTGTTGAACCTGAGTCCAGAAAGGCCACGGCAGAAAAGGCAGATTTAGCAGGCAAAGAAATCCGTACAGGAATAGTTAAGAGTGGAGAGGTAGAATCCACACCCAGTAACGCCTCTCCCACGTTTACTAGGTGCATGCGTCTTCCCAGACGCGGAGGACGAATAGGACAGTCCTTCAGGAAATGCTCGGAGCTCGCACAGTAAAGGCAAAGGTTCTCATTCCTGCGGCGAGTCCTATCAAATTGGGTCAGGCGAGACCGATCCACTTGCATAGCCTCCTCGGCGGAAGGCACAGTCACAGGTTGCAGCGGATGTTGGAAGAGAGGTGTTGGGCGGGGAAACCGCCTGGTGTGAACGAGATCATTTTCTTGGCGTAGCTCCTGTCGCCTTTCTGAAAAACGCATATCAATGCGGGTGGCCAAATGGATTAGTTCAGACAGGGTTGAGGGTATCTCTCGTGCGGCCAGAACATCTTTGATGTGGCTGGATAAACCCTTCTTGAAGGTTGCGCAGAGAGCCTCATTATTCCAGGCTAATTCTGAGGCAAGAGTCCGGAACTGAATGGCGTAATCGCCCACTGAAGAGTTTCCTTGAACAAGATTCAACAAGGCCGTCTCGGCAGAATAAACCCGGGCTGGTTCCTCAAAAACAGAGCGTATTTCTGAGAAGAAGGTTTGGACTGAAGCGGTGGCAGGATCGTTGCGGTCCCAAAGCGGAGTGGCCCAAGAATAAGAGAATAAGCTGACCACGAATGCCACCTTAGACCGTTCCGTGGGAAACTGGTCAGCCAATAGCTCCAAGTGCAGAGAACATTGGGTCAGGAAGCCACGGCACAACTTAGAGTCCCCATCAAACTTATCCGGAAGAGAAAGACGGACTCTGGTGCTGGAAGCGGCAGCTTGCAGTTGAGGAACTAGCAGAGAAGATGGCTGTAGAGGCAGAAGTTGCTGAACCATTGCAGTCAGTTGTGACAACTGATGTCCTTGTTGGACTACTTATTGAGACTGTTGGGCCACAACGGAGGAAAGGTCTCCAAGGCTTGGTAGCGGCACCTCAGCGGAATCCATGGCCGGATCTACTGTCAGGATCCGGGTTGGCGGAAGGTGAGGACACTGGAAGTGGATCCTCTGAACCAGAGAGGTGATGGCGTGGGCCGTACCAGGGGAACGGAGTCTAAGGGGTTACTGGTATTCACCAGAGCCCGCCGCAAAGCGGGATGGACTTGCTGCGGCAGGTAACCCCCAGGTCGTTCCTCCCAGTAGCGACTCAACCTCTCTGGCGGCTGAGATGGCGCGGTACAAAAGGACAAGGCAAGGCAAGGTCAGACGTAGCAGAAAGGTCAGGGCAGGCGGCAAGGTTCGTAGTCAGGGGAAACAGCAAAGATTCTGGAAACACAGGCAAAGACACACTGGAACGCTTTCACTAGGCACTAGGCAACAAGATCCGGCAGGGACAGGAAGGGGAAGTGATGTTTTATAGGGGAAACAGTGATTAGACTAGATTGGGCCAGGCACCAATTAGTGGTGCACTGGCCCTTTAAATTTCAGAGAGCCGGCGAGCGCGCCCCCTAGAGAGCGGGGCCGCGCGCGCCGGGCAGGGACAGAGGAAGGACGGAGCGGGTGAGAAGGGACATGGGATGCGATCCGTGAACGGGCAGGTCCCGTCCCATGGATCGCATCCCCTCCGGTGACAGGGTAGCAGCGCTCTCGGTCAGCAGCGCCGACCGGAGCGCTGCAAGCAGAGTAACGCCGCGAGCGCTTCGGGGAAGCAGCGGGACCCGGAGCACTTGGCGTTACAGGTCTATCTTGATGACATACTAATCTTCTCCTCCAACCTAGAGGAACACCGCCTCCATGTTCGTCAAGTGGTCCAGCGCCTCCGTGTTAACCATCTCTACGCCAAAATTGAAAAATGCCTCTTTGAACGTAGCTGTCTTCCTTTCCTGGGATACCTGGTCTCAGGACAAGGTCTTCAAATGGACCCCAACAAGCTCTCTGCGGTCTTGGATTGGCCACGCCCCTCAGGAATTCGCTCTATTCAGCGCTTCCTCGGATTCGCTAATTACTACCGTCAGTTCATCCCCCACTTCTCCACTATTGTGGCTCCCATTGCGGCACTGACAAAGAAAGATGCGAATCCGAGATCTGGCCTCCCAAAGCGCAAGAAGCTTTTACTCGCCTTAAGGCCGCCTTCGCCTCCACCCCCGTCTTGACTAGGCCCGATCCCCTGAAACCATTCTTCCTTGAGGTAGACGCTTTTTCGGTAGGAGCCGGTGCGGTTCTTCTTCAAAAAACCGCTAAAGGAAAAAACGTCACTTGCGTTTTTTTCTGTAACGTTTTCTCCTCCTGAAAGGAAATACGCTATTGGTGACCGTGAATTGTTGCCCAATAACCTCTTAAGGACTCAGGGTTTTTCCGTTTTTGCACTTTCGTTTTTTCCTCCTTACCTTTTAAAAATCATAACCCTTTCAATTTTCCACCTAAAAATTCATATTATGGCTTATTTTTTGTGTCGCCAATTCTACTTTGCAGTGACATTAGTCATTTTACCCAAAAATGCACGGCGAAACAGAAAAAAAAATCATTGTGCAAAAAAATCGAAGAAAAAACGCCATTTTGTAACTTTTGGGGGCTTCCGTTTCTACTCAGTGCATATTTCGGTAAAAATTACACCTTATCATTATTCTGTAGGTCCATACGGTTAAAATGATACCCTACTTATATAGGTTTGATTTTGTCGCACTTCTGGAAAAAATCATAACTACATGCAGGAAAATTTATACGTTTAAAATTGTCATCTTCTGACCCCTAAAACTTCTTTATTTTTCCACGTACAGGGCGGTATTTTTTGCGCCGTGATCTGAAGTTTTTATCGGTATGATTGTTTTTTTGATCTGACTTTTTGATCACTTTTTATTCATTTTTTAATGGTATAAAAAGTGACCAAAATATGCTTTTTTGGACTTTGGAATTTTTTTGCGCGTGCGCCATTGACCGTGCGGTTTAATTAATGATATATTTTTATAGTTTGGACATTTACGCACGCGGCTATACCACATATGTTTATTTTATTTTTTTTTACACTGTTATTTTTTTTATGGGAAAAGGGGGGTGATTCAAACTTTTATTAGGGAAGGGGTTAAATGACCTTTATTAACACTTTTTTTTTTACATTTTTTTTGCAGTGTCATAGGTCCCATAGGGACCTATAACACTGCCTACACTGATCTTCTACACAGATCACAGGCGTGTATTAACACGCCTGTGATCAGTGTTATCGGCGCTTGACTGCTCCTGCCTGGATCTCAGGCACGGAGCAGTCATTCGCCGATCGGACACCGAGGAGGCAGGTAAGGGCCCTCCCGATGTCTTGTCAGCTGTTCGGGACGCCGCGATTTCACCGCGGCGGTCCCAAACAGCCCGACTGAGCAGCCGGGTCACTTTCACTTTAGAAGCGGCGGTCAGCTTTGACCGCCGCTTCTAAAGGGTTAATACCGCACATCGCCGCGATCGGCGATGTGTGGTATTAGCCGCGGGTCCCGGCCGTTGATGAGCGCCGGGACCGACGCGATATGATGCGGGATCGCGGCGCGATCCCGCTTCATATCGCGGGAGCCGGCGCAGGACGTAAATATACGTCCTGCGTCGTTAAGGGGTTAAGTTGGCTCTAGAGGAGTGGAGATATCTTCTGGAAGGATCCCTTCACCCTATCACCATCTACACTGACCACAAAAATCTGTCCTACCTACAGTCTGCCCAGCGCTTAAATCCTCGCCAGGCCAGGTGGTCGTTGTTCTTTGCCCGCTTCAATTTCCAGATCCATTTTCATCCTGCTGACAAGAGTGTCAGGGCGGATGCCCTATCACGTTCCACCGATGCCACAGAAGCTGAAGCCTCTCCTCAACACATCATCCCTCCTGAGTGTCTGATCTCTGCTGCTCCTGCTTCTCTGGTGCCTGTTCCTCCTGGAAAAACTTTTGTCCCTCCACGTCTTCGCCTCCAGACTCTCAAATGGGGTAATTCTTCCCACTTAGCGGGTCACGCTGGAATAAAAAAATCCATTTGTTTGATTGCCAGACACTATTGGTGGCCTGCCTTTGAAAAAGATGTGACTGAGTTCGTACGGTCCTGTACTGTCTGTGCACGTGACAAAACTCCTCGCCAGAGGCCTGCTGGTCTTCTCCTTCCCCTGCCAGTGCCTGAACAGCCTTGGTCACATATAGTGGACTTCGTCACTGACCTTCCTGTATCCCATGGCAACACTGTCATTTGGGTGGTCGTTGATCAATTCTCCAAGATGGCTCATTTTGTCCCGCTTCCTGGCCTCCCTTCTGCACCACAGTTGGCGAAGCAATTCTTTTTGCACATTTTTCGTCTCCACGGACTGCCTACGCATATCGTCTCTGATAGAGGCGTTCAATTCATCTCAAAATTCTGGAGAGCACTCTGCACCCAATTGAAGATTAAATTGAATTTTTCCTCCGCCTACCACCCGCAGTCCAATGGACAAGTGGAGAGAGTGAACCAGACCCTTGGTGACTACCTGCGACATTTTGTCTCCTCCCGCCAAGACGATTGGGTCGACCTGTTACCCTGTGCTGAATTCTCGTACAATTTCAAAGACTCTGAGTCATCCGCCAAGTCTCCATTCTTTGTGGTGTACGGCCGTCACCCGCTTCCCCCCTCCCCATTCCCACTTCATCTGGAGTTCCTGCCTTAGATGAATTGACCCGGGACTTTTCCTTGATTTGGAAAGAGACTCAAAAGTCGTCCTCACTGGCCTCTTCTCGAATGAAGAGACATGCGGATAAGAAGAGAAGAACTCCTGTCTTTGCCCCTGGTGACAAAGTGTGGCTCTCTGCCAAATATATTCGGTTTTGTGTCCCTAGCTACAAGCTGGGTCCACGTTACCTCGGGCCATTTAGAGTCAAAAGTCAAATCAACTCTGTCTCCTACAAGCTCCATCTTCCTCCTTCTCTTCGTATTCCTAACTCCTTTCATGTTTCCCTTCTCAAACCTCTCATTCTTAACCGATTTTCCACCAAGGTCACCGTTCCTGCTCCTGTCTCTGGCTCCTCTGATGTCTTCTCGGTAAAAGAAATCCTCGCCTCCAAGGTTGTCATAGGTAAAAAAAAAATTCTTGTTGACTGGGAGAATTGTGGCCCCTAAGAGAGGTCTTGGGAGCCTGAGAACAATATCCTCGACAAGGAGCTCATCCATAGGTTCCTGGGCTCCAAAAAGAGGTGGAGACCTAAGGGGGGGGTACTGTAACACCGAGCGCTCCGGGTCCCGCGGCTTCCCCGGAGCGCTCGCGGCGTTATGCTAACAGCAGCGCTCCGGTCTCTGTCTCTGACCCCGAGCGCTGCTGTGTTCATGTCGGCAGGGACGCGATCCGTGTGGCGGGTCAGACCCGCTCGCGGATCGCGCCCCGTTCTACTCACACTCCTCCTCCTGTGGCTGTCTCGTCCCGGCGCGCGCGGTCCCGCTCCCTAGGGTGCGCGCGCGCCGACGTTCTAAGATTTAAAGGGCCAGCACACCGCTAATTGGTGCCTGGCCCAATCAGTTCAATCACCTTCCTGCACATAAATACACACTTCCCCTTCCCGTCCTTGCCAGATCTTGTTGCCATGTGCCCTGAGAAAGCGTTATAGTGTGTTCCCTAGCCTGTGTACCCAGACCTTCTGCTGTTGCCCCTGACTACGAACCTCGCTGCCTGCCCTGACCTTCTATGTCTGACCTCGCCTCTGTCTAGTCCTTGTGTACCGCGCCAGTCTCAGCTGCCTGAGAGGTCGAGTCGCTACTGGGGAACACGACCTGGTAGTTACCGCCGCAGCAAGTCCATGCCGCTTTGCAGCAGGCTCTGGTGAACACCAATTACTGCTTAGAACCGATTCCCCAGTACGAACCGCGTCATCGCCTCTCTCGCACAGAGGATCCACCTCCAATGTCCTCACCAGCCGCTAGTCCCGAACCTGACAAGTATAGAGGAACATGTGAGAATTGGCTGCAGAAGGGGAGACCCCAGGGAAACTTTAAGTGTAGGCAGTGCAAATTATGTATATTTAATGCCGAAAAGAAGAATCTAACTATCAGGGGGGGGGGGGGGGGGTTTAACTGGTATGTACGGGACTTCATCACCTGCAAATAAGGTATGTTGTATATGTCATCTTATGTGATTGTGGGCTGTTTTATATCGGCAAGACTATCCGAAACTTGAACACTCGCATTAAGGAACATTTAAAATCTATCACCACCGGGGTCGGCTGCCCCAGACTGATACAGCATGTAAAAGAAATACATGGCGGGGATCCATCAGTTTTAAAATTTTCTGGGTTGGAAGTAGTAGAGAACGCCAAGAATGGTGATGACAGAAACAAAATCCTTTTACAGCGTGAAAGCAGGTGGATCCTGCGAACAGGTGCTATGGGAGCAGTTGGTCTTAATGAGAAAATAGACATGAGTATATTTCTATAAAGTTATCCTTATTGTTTTTAATCTTTGTCTATGGACATTGTTTTAATCACAATTTCACTTTGTTGTACTTACCTCCTTGTTTGTATCCTCTTCCGTAGTGCTAAGAGGGTCACATGATGCCGGGTTGCTGTGGATACAGGGGAAGCTTCGGTGGATCAGCTGATGGAGTGTTTACCATCGTCACTTCCAGCGACAGCGGAGCGCCCTGCGGGTATCCGCAGCAACGAAAGCATCCAACCGCGCACGTAGATGACGCCAGTGCGAGAAGCAACATGGGAAAATAGTCGTAATGTTTTGACGTGTAATGTTTGAGGTTGTCTAATTAGGAAAGAGGTATATAAGGGAGGAGGGGATAGTACGACAACGAACCGTAAGAAGCACTTTACGTGCGAAACGGACGTTGTTCGTGTGGTGGAGGTTTAGAGCACCCGCATCTATATGTATGTAACCCACTCAGCTGCTGAATAAAGAAGCTTGCATCTTAAAGTTGGTGAGCTGCCGCTACCTGGCGGTGCAGCGCTCTCGAAAGATAAAGCGATGTGAAATGGTATCCAAAAAGCAAAAAGTTGCTTTTTGGATACCATTTCACATCGCTTTATCTTTCGGGAGCGTTGCACCGCCAGGTAGCGAGCCGCAGTAAGTGACTGTGCCCAGTATCTATCAGCCAGAGAGGAGAATTAAGGAGCCTTTCAGAAATCCCTTATCATGTGACAATGCCAGCTGATTCCTCTATGATATTTCCACTGATAATAGGAATAGGTGTGTATATTGCATAGACTTATGTCTATGTCAGGACATTGTAAGCTACAGTACTAAAACAAAATTAAACTAATCTATGAATTAAAGCAAAAAACAGACAAAAATGATAAAGGAAAATTGATAGAAAAAGTATATATATATAGAGGATAAAAATATAAATATAAAATAACTAAAAGTAGTAATAAAGGTTATAAGAATAGTAATGATAATGAAAAATAATAATAAATATAAAAAATATAAAATGAAAAATAAATAATATAAATATGAAATTGATAAGGATAATCCCCAGAGTGATACAAAGTACGGTAGATGAAAAATAATGAGTGATACTCAAAGTGTCCATATTGAAACAGGTAAAAAAATATAATAATTGTGTAAACATGCATAAAGAAAACAATAACCCCATATGGCCAAGTGAGTAAATACCCCAATGTCTATTGCTAAAATTGAAGTTAATAATGTCCCCTAGCAATAAGAATGAACCGGTATTAATGAAACAAACCCTATAGCACACTATAAGGAGTGATCATGCTCCTAAAGGGTACCCCCATATTGCAGTATCCTCTCTACCCATTCTGATAAAGATGATCATGGTACTGTGGGATACACCCATATTTAATTATCCTGTCTAGCCATTCTCAATACGTTGGGGATAAACCATAATCCTTTCAAAGGGTAGCCCCAATATCAAAAATTTCAGACACTACCCCTTCCCTTGTTGCAGTCAATAATGTTACAACAATCTAAATTCCTCTATTTGCTTGATATCAAGTGAGCTCCACCTGCCAGGCATACTATAATCCACCAAAGTATACTTCACATAATTTATTAATCTGTACATACTAATGTATGAATAAATGGTGTAATACATCATAAATTCCATTTCATTTGTGCTCCTAACAGATGGCAAAGTACTCAATGGCATAGGGCAATTACTAACTCCACCGTGTTAATATTAAAATTCAATGTAACCCATCCATCCTATGTTACCCATCCATCACACCAGTAATATGAGTTTTCTGTGACATTGTCATCTCTACTCTTCTTATGCTTCCTTTGCTTATTCTGGTTTTGCACATAATCCTCTTCACCTATCTCGAACTTCTTGTTCTTTCCATATTCCATATCTTCCTCCCATGTGATGACACCAGTTCTGCCATAACAAAGACCATCCTTCTTCTGTATTGGTACAACTAAGACACGGACCACCGATCACAAGATATCTCACTCAACATCGTAGGGCTAAGGTAAGTATTTGAGTGAAGAGAACATACTCAATTTAGTAAAGTGTCAACTATAAGACGAACATCTATTGCCGGTTTTAACCTGCGTACCTCCTAATGTGAACTAATGCGTGAAATTGCCAATGTGTGTATACTACATGAATGGGACCGATGAAGTGCAGATAATGTGCGAAGAGAAATGGAAGTGACTGTGTGTGATTGTAATGTGGGGATGTGTGATAGTGATGATAAGCTAATGGAAGTGAGGTGTGTTATAAAATATGCTTGTGGAGTGACTATGTGTGGGATCTACATGAACTATGTGATGAATATATGTGAGAACAAAAATGGATGTGTCTAGTGGGTGCCTGCTACCGGTGGAGGCAATAAACCTCCCTGGTGTCAGGCATCCACGTGTGTAAGTGACAGGAACTAAATGTACTGATCTAGTAGGACAAATGTCACAACGATTGTGAGGTGCTGGAGGTTTATAAACAATGTTAAGTGGAATGGTGATGTGACTAACTAATCAGTGACTAAAAGTGTCCCCCTCTAGTGTGTATGTGCATGGATCCCACACCCCCCAAACTGTGTATCAACCATGTGATGTATATATGTGATACATACCCAAAAGAAACTAACCTCCTGATGTGCTGCGGTAGTCCACCGGTGTCGCGTCATGTAGTCGCATACTGTAATTAAACGTGTGATGATATGTTAAGAAGTGTTCTCCTATTCCTTGAACTGTTGGGCAATTAGAGGGTCCTGTTAATAAATCAAGCAATGTAGTACAGGAAAAGTCCCCCCAAAAAAGAAAACCTATAGACACCCCCATCCGACAATATCTCATTACACCAATATCTTTATCACTCAAAAATCCCGTAAACAATAAATCCTCGTTCAAGCCGATTGGTGACAATGTACCCAAATCAAAAATACATCTAGACTCTTCCTATAGGAGTCTATTAGTAATAGGACCTCCCCTAATGTTGTTATAAATTCTTGGAAGACCTATAATTTGTAGTCCATTCGATGGACCATGATGCTCCTTGAGGAAATGTCCTGCCACTGAAGTGAGTGCCTTGCCCAGGTCCTTGTCATGCTTAGCCAATGCGATGGTAGACAGTAGTGTTGAGCGGCATAGGCCATATTCGAATTTGTGAATATTCGCGAATATATGGACGATTATTCGTCATATTCGCGAATATTCGCATATTCGCAATAGTCTCGTTTTATTTTCGCATATGCGAACATTCGCGCATACGAAAATTAACATACACGAAAATTTGTATATACAAAAATTAACATATGCGAAAATTCGCATATGCGAAAATTAGCATATGCAAATTTTCGCATATGCGAATATTCGCGCACCAGTCTCAAACAGTAGTATTCGAGCCTTCTTACACCACATAAGCTGGAAGCAGAGAGGGATGATCACAGTGATGTGTACTGTGAAAAAAAAAATAATAATAATAAAAAAAAAAACGAATATTCGTAATTACGAATATATAGCGCTATATTCGCGAATATTCGCGAATATGCGATATTCGCGAATAAAATTCGAACTGCGAATATTCGCGAGCAACACTAGTAGACAGATGTTTTTGTATCCTTTTACGTAGTTGCTGTCCTGTCTGCCCCACATATACCATTCTACATGGGCAAATAATGACATACACCACATGGGTAGTTTTACAATTCATGTAATTCTTCATTCTATATTCTCTCCCATCCTTGGGATTGGTGAATCTTCGTTTTGGAGTCATATATTGGTATATCGTGCAATTACCGCACTGAAATGAGCCCCAGTGGTTCCTCCTGGTTCCAATATTGTTGTCAGTTTTCTGGAAATGGCTTCGAGTCAATCTCTCAAATTAGGGGCCCTACGCGAAACCAGTGCCGGCTTCTCCGGAACAATTCTTTGCACTTGTTCATCAGACAATAGAATATTCCAGTTCTTCTCAAGAATATTGCAAACCTCAGCCCATTGGTTGTTACATGTGGAAACAAGTCTTAGAGTTTCGTCTGGAGGTTTCACCTGTGCTGGTTTCAATAGGATCTGAACTTTTAGCCCTTTGGAAGGATTGTGATATTATTCTTCTTGGGTACCCGCGTTCCTTGAACCTCTGTGTCAGGTCCTTACACTGGTCCTTAAATTCTTGGTATTTGCTGCAATTTCTCCTCTCCTCTATCATCGTCGATCACATGGACTACAAATTATAGGTCTTCCAAGAATTTATAACAACATTAGGGGAGGTATTATTACTAATAGACTACTACAGTTAAGATGTATTTTTGACTTGGGTTCATTTTCACCAATCGGCTTGAACAAGGATTTATTTTTTATGGGAATTTTAGGTGAGTGATAAAGATATTGACGTTATGGGATATTGTCGGATGAGGGTGTCTATAGGTTTTCTTTTTGGGGGGGGCTTTTACTGTACTACATTGCTTGATTTATTAACAGGACCCTCTAATTGCCCAACGGCTCAAGGAATAGGAGAACACTTCTTCTTAACATATCATCACACGTTTAATTATGGTATGTGACTACACGACGCGACATCGGTGGACAACCGCAACACATCAGGAGGTTCGTTTCTTTTGGGTATTTATCACGTATATACATCACATGATTGATACACAGTTTGGAAGGTGTGGGATCCATGCACATACACACTAGAGGGGGACACTTTTAGTCACTGTTTAGTTAGTCACATCACCATTCCACTTAACATTGTTTATACACCTCCAGCACCTCACAATCATTGTCACATTTGTCCTACTAGATCCCAACATTTAGTTCCTGTCCCTAACTTACACGTGGATGCCTGACATAGGGGAGGTTTATTGCCTCCGCTGGTAGCAGGCACCCACTAGACACATCCATTTTTGTTCTCACATATATTCGTCACATAGTTCATGTAGATCCCACACATAGTCACTCCACACACCTCACTTCCATTAGCTCATCATCACTATCACACATCCCCACATTACAATCACACACATTCAATTCTGTTTCACTCCGCACATTATCTACACTTCATCAGTCCAATTCATGTAGTCTACACACATTGACAATTCCCATTAGGGGGTACGCAGGTTTCCACCAGCAATAGATGTTCGTGTTATAGTTAACACTTTACTAAATTTAGTATGTTCTCTTCACTCAGATACTTACCTTAGCCCTACAATGTTGAGTGAGATATCGCGTGATGGGTGGTCCGTGTCTTAGTTGTACCAATACAGAAGGATGGTCTCTGTTAAGGCAGAACTGGTGTCATCACATGGGAGGAAGATATGGAATATGGAAAGAACAAGAAGTTTGAGATAGATGAAGAGGATTACATGCAAAACCAGAATAAGCAAAGGAAGCATAAGAAGAGTAGTGATGACAATGTTGCAGAAAACTCATATTGGTGGACCTGGGTTCACACTGGACTCTATTACTGAAGATTTTTTATGGGTCATGTAGCGGATTATGGGCCTGGACTTTTACCAGATACTGAAGGATGATATTGGATCATACTTTAATATATGGGGGGACTTTGGACCTTCTCTGTGACCAACCGATGATTGGAACGAAATTGTGATTACTGGTCGGATGGATGGGTAACATAGGCCTGGTTCAATTTTAATATTAACATGGTGGAGTTAGTAATTGTACTATGCCATTGAGTACTTCGCCATCAACTAAGATGGGACTTATGATGTATTACTCCATTTATTCATACATTAGTATGCAAATCATAAAATGTTGCAGTATCTTGTAATACCTTTTTTATTGGACTAACAGAAAAAAAGGTATTACAAGATACTGCAACATTTTATGATTTGCATCACTGGACTAATACGGCTACTCAAATTTACTACATTAGTATGTACAGATTAAAAAATTATGTGAAGTATACTTTGGTGGATTATAGTATGTCTGGCAGGTGGAGCTCACTTGATATGTTACGCCGAGCGCTCCGGGTCCCTGCTCCTCCCCGGAGCGCTCACGGCGTCTCTCTCCCTGCAGCGCCCCGGTCAGTCCCGCTGACCGGGAGCGCTGCACTGACATGGCCGTCGGGGATGCGATTCGCACAGCGGGACGCGCCCGCTCGCGAATCGCATCCCAAGTCACTTACCCGTCCCGGTCCCCTGCTGTCATGTGCTGGCGCGCGCGGCTCCGCTCTCTAGGGCGCGCGCGCGCGCCAGCTCTCTGAGACTTAAAGGGCCAGTGCACCAATGATTGGTGCCTGGCCCAATTAGCTTAATTGGCTTCCACCTGCTCCCTGGCTATATCTGCTCACTGCCCCTGCACTCCCTTGCCGGATCTTGTTGCCTTGTGCCAGTGAAAGCGTTTAGTGTTGTCCAAGCCTGTGTTACCTGAACTCTTGCTTTCCATCTTGACTACGAACCTTGCCGCCTGCCCCGACCTTCTGCTACGTCTGACCTTGCCTCTGCCTAGTCCTTCTGTCCCACGCCTTCTCAGCAGTCAGCGAGGTTGAGCCGTTGCTAGTGGATACGACCTGGTTGCTACTGCCGCAGCAAGACCATCCCGCTTTGCGGCGGGCTCTGGTGAACACCAGTAGCCTCTTAGAACCGGTCCACCAGCACGGTCCACGCCAATCCCTCGCTGACACAGTGAATCCACAACCTGTAAGCCGAATCGTGACATGATATCACACAAATAAAGGAATTTAGATTGTTGTATATCATTATTGACTGCAACAAGGGAAGGGGAAGTGTCTGAAATTTTTTATATTGGGGTTACCCTTTGATAGGATTATGGTTTATCCCCAACGTATTGAGAATGGGTAGACAGGATAGTTAAATATGGGTGTATCCCACAGTACCATGATCATCTTTAATAGAATGGGTAGAGAGGATCCTGGAATAAGGGGGTACCCTTTGGGAGTATGATCACCCCTTAGTTTTTTTTTTTTTTTCTTTTCTTTTTATTTCAAATTACAAAATTACAATAATGCATTTCAAAGTTCGCTTTACACAATATAAATAATCCCACCCACACCCCTATCCCCCCCCACCCACTACCAGCTAGGATGCCTCATCCCATTTCTTCCACTCGTTTTCAACTTTTTGACCTATCTTTTTTCCCTGATAGTAAATAGCTTCAAATCTTCTCATTTGTTGAACTTCCCTCTGCCACTCAACCCAACATGGGCCCTGGGGAGCAAACTATCTCCTAAGAATAATTATTCTAGCTAATCCGAAAGCCTTTATCAGAACACTGTTCTTGCACTGCATCCTAAGTCCTATCCCTAGAATGGCCGTTTTAATATCAAAGCTTATCTTAGTACCCAATTTCGTTTCTACCATCTTGTATACCCCTGTCCAAAAGGAAAGCAGTTTTAGGCAGCTCCACACCATATGTGACAAATCCGCACCTTCCATATTACATTTCGGGCATTTAGAGTCAAGTCTTTTTCCTATCTTATACAAGAACCCCGGCGTATATGGGATCCTATGTATCAGCTTTATCATAGAGGTTTTATGGTTCATATTGAGAGATGATTGGGAAATATTTATAAATACTTCCCTCCATTCTTCCCCATCGATCTGACCTACTACTTGCTTCCATTTATCCCTACTCTTTGGAGGAAAATTTTCAACGGAAAATCTAACTAGGCCCTTATATAAGTTACCTAATACCTTTGTCGAGGAGGACCGAAGCCCAAACATATAGTCAATTAACTCATGTCTATTTATTGCCCATCTAGGGTTGTTCTTCTCCTTCTCAAAAGCGCTTTTGACTTGTAAGTATGAAAAGTATTCGCTCTGACTAATACTAAATTCCCTATTGAATGTTTTCCACTCTTTTAACGTGCTTTCTATCACAAAATCTTTAACTCTAATAACCCCATTTCTTTCCCAGTTAACATATTCCTTTAGTTTCATCATTTCTGGAAAATTTCCATTACCCCACATTAGTGTGTAGTGCATACTACCCTTAATCCCTAATAAACGTCTTGTGAATCTCCATACTTTATTAAACATATTACAAGTGGGGGGTTTTCCCCTGTGCATACATCTTCCCCCTTCAATTAATTCCAAAGTGCTATCCCCCCTAATACCTAATTTAGAAAAAAAAACTTTTAAAACATCATCTTCCTTTATCATGTATTCAATTTGTGCCGATATATAATACAGTTGCATATTTGGTATACCCAAACCACCACTACTCAAAGGAGGACTCAGAAATGCGTGTTTCATCCGTGTTTGTTTCCCATCCCATAAAAAAATCATTAATCTCACTCTGTATTTTATTAAAATGGTGTTCCCCTAACCAAACTGGTGCTGCTCTAATCACATGCAAAACCATAGGGAAAATAATTGTCTTTATCAGAGTAATTCTTTCAGCCATATTCATACGCAACTTTTTCCATATTTGAATTTTGTTTCTTACTATCTGTCTCAATGGGATAATATTCAACTGGGCAAACTCTTCTATATTTCTCGAAATCTTAATTCCTAGGTATTCCAGGGCCTCGTTTTCTTGCAAAACATGTATCACTCTCTGGCAGCCCTGGCTATCACCTGACAACATTAATAATCCTGATTTATTCCAGTTTATCTGAAAGCCAGAATATTTACCAAAATCCTTTATCAAATCAATAATGCTAACAAGCTTTCTTCCTGGATCTGTGACAAACAATACAACATCGTCTGCATAAAGCAATATTTTCTCCTCCTCTCCCTCGACACCAAACCCATCAAACAAGCTGGAAGATCTAATCAACTGCGCGAGTGGTTCAATGAAGAGGGAGAAGAGGAGCAGTGATAGGGGGCATCCCTGCCTAGTTCCTCTCTGCAGCGTCACTACCTCCCGGGAAATAATATTATTAACTTTGGCTTTGGGGGATCTATATAGGGCCCTAAGCCCCTGTAAGAAGCTTTCTCCAAGATTCATATGTTCTATTATTTTAAAGAGGAAGCCCCACTCTACCCTGTCAAACGCTTTTTGAGCGTCAAGAGACAGGATGGAGTGGGAGCCCCCCTCACCCCTTGCCTGCATATTAAGAAAAACTCTTCTAATATTATTATAGATATTTCTTCCCTGCATAAATCCTTTCTGTTCCTTCCCTATTAGCTTATCCATCACTCGTTGCAAGCGCCTGGCCCAAATTTTAGCTAGTATTTTCTGGTTTGTGTTTAGGAGTGAAATTGGCCTAAAATCATCCATTACGCCACTTTCCCTACCTTTCTTAGGAATCAGTACAATGATGGCTTCAGCCATAGTTGGGGATAACTCCCCCCTACTCAAGGATTCATTATAAACCTCTAAAAGATATGGCAGTAGCACACCCCCAAAACATTTATAAACTTCAAAGACCAGACCATCCGAGCCCGGGGCGGAGTTATGTACAAAGGACTTTAGGGCAGATTCCATTTCTCCTATACTAATCTCTTCCCCCATTTTCACCTTTTCTTCTTCGCTGATACTAGGGAGCCCTATTTTCTTCAAAAAAAATGTCAATTTCATCATCTGACACAAAGCTTTCCCTCGAGTATAAATCCTGGTAAAATTGGGTTGCCACACTTGTTATTTCCTCCTGTTTAGTACATTCCCTACCCTCTTTATTTTTTATCCCAATAATTGTTTTTTTCACTTTCTGATTAATAATTCCCATAAGTGTTTTGTTTGGTTTACCTGTTTCAACATATTGTCTCTGTTTCCTGAAAAAAATAGCGTGTTGAGCCTTCTCTAGGGCAATTTTACTGTACAGGTCTTGCAGCTTTTTAAGATGATCCCAGTTCTCCGAATTAGGATTAATGCCATATATGCTTTCGGCTGCCACTATTTTCCCCAGTATCTCGTTTTCCTTCTCCTTACATTTCCTTTTAAACCTGGCGATATTCCTAGTGAGAAGCCCCCTCAAGAAAGCTTTTAATGTATTCCATACTATCAGAGTATCAGCTGTGCTTTTGTTTATTTCCCAAAATTCTCTAATTTCGGAGCTTACCCCCTTTGTTACATCCTCAATTTTTAACCAATGGGGATTTATATACATACTCCTAGAGGCTTCCTGTGTCTTCCTCTCCTTTTTAATATAACAAACTAACATTGCGTGATCTGACACACACCCAGGCTCATACACTATTTTATGAGTAAAAATTAGACCTGCATTATTAAAAAGGACGTGATCAATTCTGGAGGCTGTTTTGTGAGTGGCATTATAACAAGAGAATTTCTTCTTGTACGGGTATAACTTTCGCCAAGCATCCTCCCATCCCACCTCCTGACACCAGCTATACAAAAGGGTATTATTATTTCCCAAATTTCTACCCTGCCAGTCAAGATCCTTATTCATAATGCCATTCATATCACCCATTACCCAAAGGTCAGTAAACTCTTTATCCATTTGAAAATCCATTAAGACTTGAAATACTTCTGTTGAAAAGGGAGGGGGGATGTATGTAAACGCTAAGATAGATAACCTACCCTCCCATTTAACATAAAGAAATACAAGTCTACCTCTATGATCGATTAGAGAGTTTAACACTTGCATGTTTACAGCCTTATGAATTAAGACTGAGACCCCTGAGGAATATTCTGAAAAAGTAGAATGGAAAGCTTCCTTTATCCAGCCCTTACTTAGGATATTCAGCGAATCCCTAGTCAGGTGGGTCTCTAGGAGACATACAATTGCTGGGAGATGCTTGTTTATTCTATCGAATATTGCTACCCGTTTACTCCTGTTTTTTAACCCTCTCACATTCCATATTAATATTTTATTACTGTTATTCGTAGACATAAACATTTTTCTGTTCTTTTTTCGGGAACCGACAGGCTCCACTTCTCGCTATGGGGTGCATCCCAGCTGGTAGTGCCTCAACCCTCCCCAACCCTCTTCCCCAACCCTCCCCCCAACCTCCCATCCTCCCCCCAGCCCCCCCCCCCTCTGTTGACTTGTGATACCCACGAATCTCTAAACTGCACAATACCCTCTCCCTCCGGACCCCCCCTCCACCACCTTCTACATAATTTCTGCTTCCCCTACCACTCCTACAATCCCCTCTCCTCCAGCCATTTACTGGTCTCATCGTCACTAGTGAAGAAATACACCCTTTCCTCAAATGTTATCCTCAGTCGGGCGGGGAACAAAAGAGAGAATTTAATGCCGGCCGCATGCAGTCTCTTTTTAACAGGATTAAAGGACATTCTTCTGCGCTGGGTATCTCTTGAAAAGTCCGGGTACATGAACACCCTAGAGTTGCCGACTGGGATTGCTCCCTTTTCTCTTGACAATTTCAAAAGGCAGTCTCTATCTTGAGAGCATAATAGTTTGACCAAGAGCGTTCTTGGCGCGAGACCCGGAGCAGGCTTTTTCATGGGGATCCTGTGGGCCCTCTCGACATGAAATGAATTTGTGAGTAGGGATTCCCCAGCAACCTCCTTCAACCATTTTTTCAATGTAGGATGTTGGGTTTTCCCCTTCTTCACCCTCCGGGATCCCCACAATTCGTACATTATTACGTCTTGATCTGTCCTCTAAGTCTGCCAGCCTATCTCTGAAATATTTGTTATCCTCTTTCAGAACTTCTCGCTCCTTTCGCATTTCGCCCAGCTCTTTTTCCATACGTGGAACTGCTTTTTCTATCTGCTTAACTCTATCTTTAATCTTGTTGGTGTCTTCTCTTATGAAGGAGACCTCCGCACTTAAAGCGCCCATTGGGATGTTAGGTCCTCCAGTGACGTATTACATTTTTCAACCCCATTCATTATAGATTTCAGAGCCTGTGAGTCTAGATTCCCCCCTTCCACCTCTGGCAAGTCATCTCCTGACTGTAATATAGTAAATCTTGATCCACTCATAGTATTATGATGTTCTTGTTCTTGTCCCACTTGTTTTTGGTTCCAAGTTTTGATATTATCAAGTGGGAACTTCAGGAATTTATCCATTCTTGTATTATGTGGGGCATCACTCCCCCCCCGATAGATTTTCTGGCATTGACTTTGGGAGGCATGGCAACACCTGGAGCCGAAAGTAGTTCTGCAGTATATTCAGTTCCCAGATCAAAAATGCGTACAATCCACCACCTCTCACTTGCTGGGGGAAAAGAAGTAAAGACAGGCGAATAAGCAAATGTACTGGTAGAGATCATCAGAGCTCCAAATGAGGTAGGTATGCCGTCACATCTAGCCCCCTCTAGCTTGGTTCATGCCGAGGCTGACAGAACAACAAAGTCCAGCAGGATACCAGGGATGCCTCACTATTTTTCCGTGCATCCCTCCATGACACCTCCTATAGTGGAGAGAGGGACATACCCTGGTATTCCCCTGGCAAACATTTTCCATAGCATTTTCCATAATACTGGTTGAGCCACTAATCATAATATCATAGTATAGCCTAGAGAGCTCGATTATCCCGAGGAGAGCTAGCATTCACATAGCGCAGCGGAGCCCCACCATCAGTGCAGCAGTATATAGAGTAATGTAGCTCCACTTACAGTCTTTCACTGGCTCAATCTGTTTCCACACACTCCTTCAGCCCTTGGTGCAGGCTCCTGTGCCTCTCGTCCTGCCTCGGCGTCTTCCTGGAACACTGAGTCACATGACTGCTGGATCACATGGTCCCATCCAGCCACTAACCATGAAGCTGTCAGGCCCCTCTCCAGGAGCCTGAGCTGGCTCAGCTGTGCCTGAGCGTACCATCGCCCGACCGTGTCCGGATTCTGTCCTCCAGTGAGGGAGCTCGATCAGCGGCACATCTTCATTGAGAGGAGGGGGAGGAGGAGGGAAGCCAGGGCAGGGTAGCAGGAGTTTTTCCCTAACAGCGTTCGGCGGGTGAGGGGAGGTCCGGAGGCCCGGAGCTGACGGCGTTACGTTATGCCGTCACCCCTTAGTTTAATTAATACCCGTTAATTCTTATTGCTAGGGAACATTATTAACTTCAATTTTTGCAAGAGACATTGGGGTATTTACCATTTGGCCATATGGGGTTATTGTTTTCTTTATGCATGTTTACACAATTATTATATTTTTTTCCCCGTTTTCAATATGGACACTTTGAGTATCACTCATTATTTTTGCTTGTGTTCGGGGTTCTATTTGGGATGACTTATTGGAAGGTCTTTATAATACAGCTCCTCCCTTTTTCCTTCCTAAGATATACACTATCTATGGGGGTTAATTTGATCTACAGTGCTTTGTACCACTCTGGGGATTATCCTTATCAATTTCATATTTTTATATTTATTTTTATATTTTTTATATTCATTATTATTTTTCATTATCATTACTATTATTATTACCTTTATGACTACTTTTAGTTATTTATATTTACATATTTATACTTTTCTTCTCTGTATCTATTCCTTTTCTATCAATTTTCCTTTATAATTTTTGTCAGTTTTTTGCTGTTTTTTTATTTTGTTTTAGTACTGTAGCTTACAATGTCCTGACATAGACTTAAGTGAAGTCCCCTGCAATATACACACCAATTCCTATTATCATTTTCATTAATATTTTTATTTCCTCTTTTCTCTATTTTTGCGGCTATTTATTTAACATCTTTTGTTCGAGATGAATGTTGATGAATTGGTTTGCAGAATAATGCGCATTGTAAATGACATTGTATGAATGAAATACTGCGATTATCTGCGCATGTGCAGTAATATGGATAGTGTTACCGGAGGGATCTCTGTTCACTATTACGACGCTGTGGCGCATGTGTGGTGGCGCCTGACTGATACACCCTTAGTGAGGATGCGCCTGCGCGTCCGTTACTATTGACCATCTGTGTTCTATGTTATGTATGGATCACGGGAGTCAGTCCCACACGTGAAATATAATCTACATCTGGCGCCTGCGCATATGCGAGCACCTCACTGACTGGTGATTGCCAGCAGCTTCCTTATCAATGCGCGCAGGTGCAAACTACAGCAACATCTCGCGGTACTTTGATACAGGGAACACGCGAGTGGGACTGTTTTGATCCCACATCTTGCAATATCTGTTCTACATACCAGAAGTTACCCGGACCGGAAGTAACACTGCGTTTGCATGCTGTATGGTACTGGGAGACGTGTAGTGAGCTCACCTGCCAGGTATTATTGAAATTAGTATGTATATAGATATATACAGTGGGGATCAAAAGTTTGGGCACCCCAGGTAGAAATTTGTATTAATGTGCATAAAGAAGCCAAGGAAAGATGGAAAAATCTCCAAAAGGCATCAAATTACAGATTAGACATTCTTATAATATGTCAACAAAAGTTAGATTTTATTTCCATCATTTACACTTTCAAAATAACAGAAAACAAAAAAATGGCATCTGCAAAAGTTTGGGCACCCTGCAGAGTTAAAGGGGTACTCCGCCTCTAGACATCTTATCCCCTATCCAAAGGATAGGGGATAAGATGTCAGATCGCCGGGGTCCCGCTGCTGGGGACCCCGGGGATCGCTGCTGCAGCACCCCGCTATCATTACTGCGCAGAGCAAGATCGCTCTGCACGTAATGACGGGCAATACAGGGGCCGGAGCATCGTTACGTCACGGCTCCGCCCCTTGTGACGTAACGGCCCACCCCCGTCAATACAAGTCTATGGGAGGTGGCGTGGCGGTCGTCACGTCCCCTGCCATAGACTTGCATTAAGGGGACGGGCCGTGATGTCATGAGGGGCGGAGCCATGACGTCACGCTGCTCCGGCCCCTGTATCGCCCGTCATTACGCACAGAGCGAACTCGCTCTGTGCAGTAATGATAGCGGGGTGCCGCAGCGGCGATCCCCGGGGTCCCCAGCAGCGGGACCGCAGCGATCTAACATCTTATCCCCTATCCTTTGGATAGGTGATAAGATGCCAGGGGCGGAGTACCCCTTTAACATCTTGTACTGCCCCCTTTGGCAGGTAATACAGCTTGTAAACACTTTTTGTAGCCAGCCAAGAGTCTTTCAATTCTTGTTTGAGGTATCTTTGCCCATTCTTCCTTACAAAAGTCTTCCAGTTCTTTGAGTTTTCACGGCTGTCTGTCACGTACTGCTCTTTTTAGGTCTATCCATAGATTTTCAATTATGTTGAGGTCAGGAGATTGTGAAGGCCATGGCAAAACCATCAGTTTACGCCTCTTGATGTAATCCCTTGTGGATTTTGAGGTGTGTTTAGGATCATTATCCATTTGTAGAAGCCATTCTCTCTTTAACTTCAGCTTTTTCACAGATGGCAACAAGTTAGCATCCAAAATTTGCTGAAATTTTATTGAATCAATTTTTCCTTCTACTCATGAGATGTTCCCTGTGCCACTGGCTGCAATACAACCCCAAAGCATGATTGATCTACCCCCATGCTTAACAGTTGGACAGAGGTTCTTTTCATTAAATTCTGTTCCCCTTCTTCTCCAAACGTACCTTTGCTCATTCCGACCAAAAAGTTCAACGTTCAATTTTAACGTCATCGGTCCACAGAACTTGTTTCCAAAATGCATCAGGCTTGTCTATATGTTCATTTGCAAAGTTCAAATGCTGATATTTGTGGTGAGGACATAGAAAAGGTTTTCTTCTGATGACTCTTCCATGAAAACTATATTTGTACAAGTATCTCTTTATAGTGGAATAGTGTATCACAACTCCAGTGTCTGCCAGATCTTTCTGGAGGGATTGTGAAGTCACACGTGGGTTTTGAATAGTTTTTCTCACAATCCTGCGATCTGTTTTGTCTGATATTTTTCTTGGTCTTCCAGATCTTGCTTTAACTTCCACTGTACCTGATGACCATGCCATTTCTTAATTACATTCCGAACAGAGAATATTGACATCTGAAAACATTTTGCTATCTTCTTATAGCCTTCTCCAGCTTTGTGAGCGTCAACTATTTTCAGTTTCAGATTTCTAGACAACTGCTTAGAAGAAGTCATGGTGCTGATTGTTGGGGCAAGGTCAGATGAGTCTGGGCATTTAAAACCTTTGAGATTGACATCACTTGGTCTTCCCAGATGATGATTGAGAACAATCCATGACAGTGGCAGGTCTCAGCTTTGCAAAGGGGGCAGTGCGCAGTGCATGCTATAAATTCTTAATACAGGTTCTATCATAAAACGTGCGTGATCACCCCTTGCCTCTATGGCATACCTCTTGATAAAGGGAAACCGAAACGATCGTAGGGGTCAGGGCTCTGCAGCTTAATATGGGTAAGCTTACTATATGCACTTTATTTTACCAGTCTCTGTGTCTCTCTGCAGTCTGCATGGATCCATAGATAAGTGCTTGTGCTACTATTATATTGTCATACTATTATTGCGCAATATTTTATCTTTGTATGTATATGCACATTTGAGTTGCAACTTACTTTGGCACTTGTTTGCACTAATTTATATTCAATAATACCCACAATTGTGGTCAGTGTATATTATAAATACCGTATATAGAGCACTTTAGTAGTAATAATTTATGTGCAGTGCAGTTCTCTTAGAGACTGAGATACCATATTGATAATTTTTTACACCATATTATATGTTAGCCCATTGCAGCTGGCAGCAGCCCTATTTTTTTGTACTGGAATCTAACCTTAATCCCATCTCCAATTATTGGCGTCTGTTTACATTGTTTTTTAAATTGTATCAATAAAATCATGATTTTAATTAAGGAGTTGTTTGAACTCGATTTTCTCTTTGTGTACATGCTATAAATTCAGCAGGGTGCCCAAACTTTTGCAGACACCATATTTTTGTTTTCTGTTATTTGGAAAGTGTAAATGATGGAAATAAAATCTAACTTTTGTTGACATATTATAAGAATATCTAATCTGTAATTTAATGCCTTTTGGAGATTTTTCCATCTTTCCTTGGCTTCTTTATGCACATTAATAGAAATTTTTACCTGGGGAGCCCAAACTTTTGATCCCCACTGTATATGATGTGGGGACTATTCCAGTACAACACCCCTGAGGAAGTCGCCCAGCGACGGAACACGTGGGGTTCTGGCGTGACCCTGTCCTTATCTGACTGGATGTCCATCTCTGTCTCTTGCCTAAATATCATTATAGGATTATTTCTTTCTCGTATGTATTTCAGTATTGTTGTATAGGTTAGGCAATTCTGAGATACCACAATCTCTCCTGCAGCACCCTGAGTTATCTGCAGCACAGAGCGAACTTCGCTCCGTGCCTGATGTCGGGCGATACAGGGGCCGGAGTATCGTGATGTCATGGCCCCACCCCCTCGTGATGTCACACCCCTCAAAACAAGTCTATGGGAGTGGGCGTCATAATTGCCACGCCCCCTCCAATAGACTTGCATTGAGGGGGAGGGCTGTGGTGCCACGAGAAGGTGGGGCTGTAACTTCCCAAAACTCCGGCCCCTGTATCGCCTGTCATCAGGCACGGAGCGAAGTTCGCTCCATGCAGCAGATGATACAGGGTACTACAGGAGAGATTGTAGTGGTTCCCAGCTGCGGGACCCACGTGATCAGACATCCTTTGGATAGGGGATAAGATGTCTAGGGGCGGAGTACCCCTTTAATAGTGCCCATATAATATAATTCCTATGGCTGCACAACACCCAGTTTTGGACATGTAGCCAGCTGTAATCACAGGCTATGTTCACTTCCGTGTCAGAAATTCTGCCCTTATTCCAGATTTTATAATATTTTTTTAGAAAGAATAGCACATGCAGCACTATTTTTCACATTTCTCATTATCTTGTTCAATTTTATAATCCTCCCAGTTTACTGCCCCTATCATGATAAACCACCCCCTGCCTTTATTTTTATTATTTTTTAGTTTTCTACCTTGATATTGCTCTGTATTTTCTGCTAAGTCTCACAGACAGGGAACAGGACATCGTCAGTCGTCAGATGTAATTCTGTCCTCCATCAGGTGAAACGGCGTCCCGCCTCCTCCCTCGGGTCAATCTCCGTCAGGCGTCAGAAGCAACTTTCTCCTCCCTCCTTTTTCATCCTAAAGTCTCTCATCTGAAACTTCGTCATCCCTCAGATGAAAAACTTTCCTGCCGTGTAGCAGAGCCGAGTCAGTGTCGGCTCTCTGCTGTACGGGTTCTGCTGTACATGCTATTCAATGTCGGTTCTGCTATACAGACTCTGTAGTATGTAGTGTCTGTAGTACACACATGCAAATTTCACAGTTTCAACTCTTCTATACAATGCTGTGTAGCGACGGCACTACTATACGGCAGGAAGTTGCGTCTGAGGGAGAATCGTCTGAGGCATGACGCGTTTTGGATGACGGAGTTTTGGATGAGGGAGGATGGAGTTGTGGCTGAAGGAGGACCGCGATTGGTATGAGGGAGGAGGCGGGATGCCATTTCACACGACGGAGGATGGACTTGCAGCTGATGACTGATGTCGCTTGGTCCAAGGGAGGAGGCTGGATGCCGTTTCACCTGATGGAGGACGACGGAGTTGCAGCTGACGACTGACGGCGATTGGTCTGAGGGAGGAGGCGGGATGCCGTTTCACCTGACGGAGGAAGGAGTTATGTCTGACGACTGACGATGTCCTAAAATGGACACCGTATGAAGCCATAAAGGGGAGAACTTCCTCCCCTAATCTGCTACACACAGCCCATAGCAGTTGTGTGTGAGATGAGCTATGATTGGCTAAGGCTGCATACACACCCCTCAGCACTCCAGACTGCATTTCCAGCTTTTCAACTTCTGCCAGGCCAGCAGGAGTCCAACGTCTGTGCAAGAGATGCAGGCAACTCTCCTCTTGACAAGCAGGAAGAAAACTAGTGGCAGCTTTTTTAAACACAAATAAAACAAGTAGGAACAAAGTGCATTAGAAAGAGATTTTTTATTTACCATAAGGAGTACAATAGCAAAAAAAATTTTTTAATGTGAGTGCCCTTTTAATAGAATTCATTGGTCATCACTAGTAACTATAATGGAACACATATGGCACAGCATTGTGGTTTTCTTTTATGTGAACAGAGCCACAGTTTTAAACTGAGGACTTCCTTATTGTTGTTATGACCTTGCTTGTCAACTCTCTTCACAATTCTTAGAGGCTTATTGAAGCCAAGACAGGTGTTTAGAATATTTGGACCTTTGCCTGAAAGTTGCAAACTTACTCCACTGAAGACAAGACTGAAGAACAGCATGTTCTAAAAAAAGCATATCTATCAGGCTAAGTTTTCACACAGGCTTTTTCTGGCTTTATTTTTAAACTGCCACTGCAGTTTTTAAACCAAAGTCAGAAGTGGATCAACCAGAAAGTATAAGTCCTTCCTTTATATTTTCAATTCCTTTGGAATACACTGACTTTTGCTGAAAAACTGCAGTGGCAGCTTTAAAAAAAAAAGAAAAAGAAAAACACCAGAAGAAAGCCTGTGTGGAAACCTAGCCTTTAGGTCATCTTCTTGGAGTAGCATTCTGAACTAGGGCTGCATGATTTGGGGAAAATGTGCCATTGCAACAATGGAGATAAATACTGTGATCTCAATATGCGATTGCACTTTAATAAACAAATGGTGACACCCCCCCCCTTTTTTATATAGCCATTCCCCTCATTTCATAATATGTCATGAGGGAAATGGCTAGTAGGAGAATTGAGAAACCAGATGAGAGCAGCACATTCCCATAAGGTGCACGGTGCCATCAGCTAGGAGTCCAGGTCCAGAAATCCACTTGAATATCAACAAAAAAGCAGCAGGGGATACGGGCGACTTTCTGACCAAATTGGAGAATCTGACTATCCCGGAGGGTGCAATATTAGCATCTTTTGACGTGGTCAGCCTGTACACCTCCATCCCTCATGATGGGGGTGTACAGGCTGTCAGGTCAGCCATAAAGGAGGACTTTACAATATCTAAACAAGAGTTTGTCATTGATCTTTTAAAAATGGTGTTGACCAATAAATACTTCACTTTCAATTATACCTTTTATGTCCAACAGGTGGGGACAGCCATGAGGACAAACGTGGCACCCACCTATGCCAATCTATTTGTCACACACATGGAAGAGGGCCACATCTATGTATCTCCCCACTTCGGCCTTGTGCTGAAGTGGTGGACATATATGGATGATATCTTCCTGATATGGTTGGGTACCATGGATCAATTGAATCAGTTCCATATGGATCTAAACAAGATGGTACCAGGCATAGAATTTACATTGCCAGCTTCTTTTCACTCAATTCAGTTTTTAGACACTACCATTTCTATTAATAAAAACACACTTACCTCAAACTTATACACCAAAAAGACAGATGTTAATTCTACACTCAGGTATGACAGCCATCACCCTCGCAACATGATCCGTTCCTTGCCAACCAGTCAGATGGTTAGAGCACGGAGGATCATTAGCGAGGATGATAAAATTGAACCAGCTCTTGACAAAATGATGTGTGACTTCAAAAAACGGGGCTACCCAGAACGGGTGGTTAGTGAGAGTAATAAAAAAGTGATGCCACTAGATAGGTCCACATTGCTGATGACAAAAAACAACAAAGAATTGGATAAACGTATTGCTTTTGTGTCCACCTATTCTGATGCCTCCAATAAAATGACATCCATTATGAGGAAGCATTGGCATATTTTTGGTAATTGCCATCAAAATGTTCCTGAATTTGCCAATCCTCCCTTAGTGTCATACAGAAGAACATCCAACTTGCTGGATAAAGTTGTAAAAGCTGATGTTTCCCTAAAAAAAACTACTACTAGAAAGGGTTCTTATCCATGCCTTTCTTGTATTAATTGTTCCTATATGCATAAAACTACAGGTTTTACACATCCTTTTACCTTGAAAAAATATAGAATACATTTTTAATCTAACTTGTGACATGGACCACATCATATATGTTACGCCGAGCCCTCCGGGTCCCGGCTCCTCCCCGGAGCGCTCGCGGTGTTCACCTCCATGCAGCGCCCCGGTCAGACCCGCTGACCGGGAGCGCTGCATTAGTGTCACCGGCGGGGATGCGACCCGCGTAGCTCGCATCCCAATCCCCTCACCTCTCCCGTCCTCCGTAGGCTCAGTCCCGGCGCGCGCGGCCCCGCTCCCTAGGGCGGGCGCGCGCCGGCTCTCTAAGATTTAAAGGGCCAGTGCGCCATTGATTGGCGCCTGGCCCAATCAGTATATTCACCTGTGTCCTCATTATAAAAGCCCACTTCCCCTTCCTGGTATCGCCGGATCTTGTTGCCTCAGTGCCAGTGAAAGCGTTCTTGTGTATGTTCCAAGCCAGTGTTCCAGACCCTCTGCCGTTGCCCCTGACTACGATCCTTGCTGCCTGCCCTGACCTTCTGCTACGTCCGACCTTGCTCTAGCCTTATCCCTTGTACCACGCCTGTCTCAGCCGTCAGCTGGGTTTGAGTCGCTATCGGGTGGAACGACCTGGGGGTTACCTGCCGCTGCAAGTCCATCCCGCTTTGCGGCGGGCTCTGGTGAAAACCAGTAACCCCTTAGACTCCGTTCCCCCGGTACGGCCCACGTCACACCACCAGTATCCTCACTGAATACCCATCCGGATCCTGACAATTTATGTCTCAATGTCCATGCAATCTCTCATATGTAGGAGAGACTACATTAAGTGTAAAGACCAGGAATAACCAACATTGTTCATGTACCCCCTTTTAAAAGAGGTGGTAATCGCACCATAGCTCTCAAGAAAAGAGAGCTGTGGTGGATATATGCATTGAATACATTGAAACCGAATGGTTTAAATGTCGATTTCAAAATAACACATGAAATGTATAATGCCTAATAATACTGTGGCTGTTTCTGTATTGATTTGAAATTTATTGTTATTATATGTAGAAAAGTTTTTAATTTTTTTTTCTCTTTTCTCTATTTTTCAGATGGTGTTGAGGAAGGGATGGACTGTCACGATGCCGGCTGGCAGGTAGTGGACCCTCTGTGCCAGAGAGGGATTGGCGTGGACCGTGCTAGTGGACCGGTTCTAAGCCACTACTGGTTTTCACCAGAGCCCGCCGCAAAGCGGGATGGTCTTGCTGCGGCGGTAGTGACCAGGTCGTATCCACTAGCAACGGCTCACCTCTCTGGCTGCTGAAGATAGGCGCGGTACAAGGGAGTAGGCAGAAGCAAGGTCGGACGTAGCAGAAGGTCGGGGCAGGCAGCAAGGATCGTAGTCAGGGGCAACGGCAGAAGGTCTGGAAACACAGGCAAGGAACACACAAGGAACGCTTTCACTGGCACTAAGGCAACAAGATCCGGCAAGGGAGTGCAAGGGAAGTGAGGTAATATAGGGAAGTGCACAGGTGAAAACCCTAATTGGAACCACTGCGCCAATCAGCGGCGCAGTGGCCCTTTAAATCGCAGAGACCCGGCGCGCGCGCGCCCTAGGGAGCGGGGCCGCGCGCGCCGGGACAGAACAGACGGGGAGCGAGTCAGGTAGGGGAGCCGGGGTGCGCATCGCGAGCGGGCGCTACCCGCATCGCGAATCGCATCCCGGCTGGCAGCGGGATCGCAGCGCCCCGGGTCAGAGGACGTGACCGGAGCGCTGCAGCGGAGGGAGTGAAGCGAGCGCTCCGGGGAGGAGCGGGGACCCAGAGCGCTCGGCGTAACAGTACCCCCCCCCTTGGGTCTCCCCCTCTTCTTGGAGCCTGAGAACCTGAGGAGCAGACTTTTGTCAAGGATGTTGTCCTCAGGTTCCCAGGATCTCTCTTCAGGACCACAACCCTCCCAGTCTACTAAAAAAAAATTTTTCCCTCTGACCTTTTTGGCAGCCAAAATTTCCTTGACCGAGAAGACGTCCGAGGAGCCGGAAACAGGAGTGGGAGGAACAGATTTGGGAGAAAAACGGTTGAGGATGAGTGGTTTGAGAAGAGAGACGTGAAAGGCATTAGGGATACGAAGAGAAGGAGGAAGAAGAAGTTTATAAGAGACAGGATTAATTTGACACAAAATTTTGAAAGGACCAAGATAGCGTGGTCCCAACTTGTAGCTAGGGACACGGAAGCGGACATATTTAGCGGAGAGCCATACCTTGTCTCCAGGGGAAAAAACGGGGGGAGCTCTTCTTTTCTTATCCGCGAACCTCTTCATGCGTGAAGAAGCCTGTAAGAGAGAATTTTGGGTCTCTCTCCATATAATGGAAAGGTCACGAGAAATTTCATCCACAGCGGGCAGACCAGAGGGCAAGGGGGTAGGGAGGGGGGGAAGAGGGTGACGGCCGTACACCACGAAAAATGGGGATTTGGAGGAAGATTCAGAGACCCTGAAGTTATACGAGAATTCGGCCCATGGAAGGAGATCTGCCCAGTCATCCTGGCGGGAGGAAACAAAATGTCGCAAATAATCACCCAGGATCTGGTTAATTCTTTCTACTTGTCCATTGGACTGGGGATGATATGCAGAGGAAAAATTTAATTTAATCTTGAGTTGTTTACAGAGAGCCCTCCAGAATTTAGACACGAATTGGACCCCTCTATCCGAGACAATCTGCGTAGGCAACCCGTGAAGACGAAAAATGTGTACAAAAAATTGTTTAGCCAACTGAGGCGCAGAAGGAAGACCAGGAAGAGGGATGAAATGTGCCATTTTGGAGAATCGATCAACGACCACCCAAATAACGGTGTTGCCACGGGAAGGGGGTAAATCAGTAATAAAATCCATACCAATCAGAGACCAAGGCTGTTCGGGGACAGGCAGAGGATGAAGAAAACCAGCGGGCTTCTGGCGAGGAGTCTTATCCCGGGCACAGATAGTGCAGGCTCGCACAAAGTCCCCAACATCCGTCTCCAGAGTCGGCCACCAATAGAAGCGGGAGATGAGTTGCACAGATTTCTTGATGCCCGCATGACCTGCGAGATGGGAGGAGTGACCCCATTTGAGGATTCCGAGGCGTTGGCGTGGAGAAACAAAGGTCTTTCCTGGAGGAGTCTGCCTGATGGAGGCAGGAGAAGTGGAGATCAGGCAGTCAGGTGGAATGATGTGTTGCGGAGGGAGATCAACTTCTGAGGCATCCGAGGAACGAGAGAGAGCATCGGCCCTAATGTTCTTATCGGCAGGACGAAAGTGAATCTCAAAATTAAATCGGGCAAAGAACAGAGACCACCGGGCCTGGCGAGGATTCAGCCGTTGGGCAGACTGGAGGTAGGAGAGGTTCTTGTGGTCGGTGTAGATAATAACAGGAAATCTTGATCCCTCCAGCAGATGCCTCCATTCCTCAAGTGCTAATTTAATGGCTAGAAGCTCTCGATCCCCGATGGAGTAGTTCCTCTCCGCTGGAGAGAAGGTCCTAGAGAAAAAACCACAAGTGACAGCATGCCCGGAAGAATTTTTTTGTAGAAGAACAGCTCCAGCTCCCACTGAGGAGGCATCAACCTCCAATAGGAAGGGTTTGGAAGGGTCAGGTCTGGAGAGCACGGGAGCCGAAGAAAAGGCAGACTTGAGTCGTTTAAAGGAGTCTTCTGCTTGAGGAGGCCAGGACTTGGGATCAGCATTTTTTTTGGTTAAAGCCACGATAGGAGCCACAATGGTAGAAAAATGTGGAATAAATTGCCTGTAATAATTGGCGAACCCCAAAAAGCGTTGGATAGCACGGAGTCCGGAGGGGCGTGGCCAATCTAAGACGGCAGAGAGTTTGTCTGGATCCATCTGTAGTCCCTGGCCAGAGACCAAATATCCTAGAAAAGGAAGAGATTGGCATTCAAACAGACATTTCTCAATTTTGGCATAGAGTTGGTTGTCACGAAGTCTCTGAAGAACCATACGGACATGCTGGCGGTGTTCTTCTAGATTGGCAGAAAAAATTAGGATATCGTCCAGATATACAACAACACAGGAGTATAACAGATCACGAAAAATTTCATTGACAAAGTCTTGGAAGACGGCAGGGGCATTGCACAGTCCAAAGGGCATGACCAGATACTCAAAGTGTCCATCTCTGGTGTTAAATGCCGTTTTCCACTCGTCCCCCTCTCTGATGCGGATGAGGTTATAGGCGCCTCTTAAGTCCAATTTAGTGAAGATGTGGGCACCTTGGAGGCGATCAAAGAGTTCAGAGATGAGGGGTAAGGGGTAGCGGTTCTTAACCGTGATTTTATTAAGACCGCGGTAGTCAATGCAAGGACGTAGGGAGCCATCTTTTTTGGACACAAAGAAAAATCCGGCTCCGGCAGGAGAGGAGGATTTACGGATAAAGCCCTTTTTTAGATTCTCCTGGACGTATTCGGACATGGCAAGAGTCTCTGGGGCAGAGAGAGGATAAATTCTGCCCCGGGGTGGAGTAGTACCCGGGAGGAGGTCGATAGGGCAATCATAAGGCCTGTGAGGAGGTAGAGTCTCAGCTTGTTTTTTGCAGAAAACATCCGCGAAGTCCATATAGGCCTTAGGGAGACCGGTTACTGGAGGAACCACAGAGTTACGGCAAGGGTTACTGGGAACCGGTTTTAGACAGTTCTTGGAACAAGAGGACCCCCAACTCTTGATCTCCCCAGTGGACCAATCCAGGGTTGGGGAATGAAGTTGAAGCCAGGGAAGTCCAAGGAGAATCTCCGAGGTGCAATTGGGGAGGACCAAAAGTTCAATCCTCTCATGATGAGATCCGATGCTCATAAGAAGGGGCTCCGTGCGGAAACGTATGGTACAGTCCAATCTTTCATTATTTACACAATTGATGTAGAGGGGTCTGGCGAGACTGGTCACCGGGATGTTGAACCTGTTGACGAGAGAGGCCAAAATAAAATTTCCTGCAGATCCAGAGTCCAAGAAGGCCACTGTAGAGAAGGAGAAGGCAGAGGCAGACATCCGCACAGGCACAGTAAGACGTGGAGAAGCAGAGTAGACATCAAGGACTGTCTCACCTTTGTGCGGAGTCAGCGTACGTCTTTCCAGGCGGGGAGGACGGATAGGACAATCCCTCAGGAAGTGTTCGGTACTAGCACAGTACAGGCAGAGGTTCTCCATACGGCGTCGTGTCCTCTCTTGAGGTGTCAGGCGAGACCGGTCGACCTGCATAGCCTCCACGGCGGGAGGCACAGGAACAGATTGCAGGGGACCAGAGGAGAGAGGAGCCGAGGAGACGAAACGCCTCGTGCGAACAGAGTCCATATCTTGGCGGAGTTCCTGACGCCTTTCAGAAAAACGCATGTCAATGCGAGTGGCTAGGTGAATAAGTTCATGTAGATTAGCAGGAATTTCTCGTGCGGCCAGAACATCTTTAATGTTGCTGGATAGGCCTTTTTTGAAGGTCGCGCAGAGGGCCTCATTATTCCAGGACAATTCTGAAGCAAGTGTACGGAATTGTACGGCATACTCGCCAACGGAAGAATTACCCTGGACCAGGTTCAACAGGGCAGTCTCAGCAGAAGAGGCTCGGGCAGGTTCCTCAAAGACACTTCGGATTTCCGAGAAGAAGGAGTGTACAGAGGCAGTGACGGGGTCATTGCGGTCCCAGAGCGGTGTGGCCCATGACAGGGCTTTTCCGGACAGAAGACTGACTACGAAAGCCACCTTAGACCTTTCAGTGGGAAACAGGTCCGACATCATCTCCAGATGCAGGGAACATTGGGAAAGAAAGCCACGGCAAAACTTAGAGTCCCCATCAAATTTATCCGGCAAGGATAAGCGTATCCCAGGAGCGGCCACTCGCTGCGGAGGAGGTGCAGGAGCTGGCGGAGGAGATGACTGCTGAAGCTGTGGTAGCAACTGTTGTAGCATAACGGTCAGTTGAGACAGCTGTTGGCCTTGTTGCGCTATCTGTTGTGACTGCTGGGCGACCACCGTGGTGAGGTCAGCGACAACTGGCAGAGGAACTTCAGCGGGATCCATGGCCGGATCTACTGTCACGATGCCGGCTGGCAGGTAGTGGACCCTCTGTGCCAGAGAGGGATTGGCGTGGACCGTGCTAGTGGACCGGTTCTAAGCCACTACTGGTTTTCACCAGAGCCCGCCGCAAAGCGGGATGGTCTTGCTGCGGCGGTAGTGACCAGGTCGTATCCACTAGCAACGGCTCACCTCTCTGGCTGCTGAAGATAGGCGCGGTACAAGGGAGTAGGCAGAAGCAAGGTCGGACGTAGCAGAAGGTCGGGGCAGGCAGCAAGGATCGTAGTCAGGGGCAACGGCAGAAGGTCTGGAAACACAGGCAAGGAACACACAAGGAACGCTTTCACTGGCACTAAGGCAACAAGATCCGGCAAGGGAGTGCAAGGGAAGTGAGGTAATATAGGGAAGTGCACAGGTGAAAACCCTAATTGGAACCACTGCGCCAATCAGCGGCGCAGTGGCCCTTTAAATCGCAGAGACCCGGCGCGCGCGCGCCCTAGGGAGCGGGGCCGCGCGCGCCGGGACAGAACAGACGGGGAGCGAGTCAGGTAGGGGAGCCGGGGTGCGCATCGCGAGCGGGCGCTACCCGCATCGCGAATCGCATCCCGGCTGGCAGCGGGATCGCAGCGCCCCGGGTCAGAGGACGTGACCGGAGCGCTGCAGCGGAGGGAGTGAAGCGAGCGCTCCGGGGAGGAGCGGGGACCCGGAGCGCTCGGCGTAACATGGACCACACATATCACCAATATATCATTGTTCTCTATTAATTTGTATTATTACTACATCTGTATTGAGATTTGGTTGCCAGGCAGGTACTGTGAATATTACTGTCAATGCTCTAAAATTACGTATATGGCTATACTTCTCAGTATGTGTCACATGACACCTTTGCATCCGGTGTTCGTTGCCTATGGCAACACCTCCGGTTTGTTCTGTGTGGCTTCGGCGTGTGAGACATTCATTTGCCGCACCGCTGTTATGCCCTGTGCAGACTGTGGACGTTTTGAGACTGCTGTATCACCGGCGTTAAAGTTTGCCCTCAAGCAAGATGGCGATATGCTTCAGACAGAAAAAAGACCCATGCCCGCCCTATACTGAAGGATTGCCCGGCAACTGAATCACATGACCGGACTTGTCTGAGACCATTTCCAACTTCTGCCGTGTGTACCGGAAGCGCCGGAGTCGGCGTCTATATGGAGTACAGTGTTTACACAATACGAATGGGGAGTGGATCCTCCCTCCCGCCCCTCTGATATTAAGCACAACTGCACTTAATGAATAATTAATGGGAATATGAATTTTTAACTGTATTATGCACTATTTTATGTATTATTCAGCACGTAATCATGAATATATATTCCCCTTATTATGCACTTTGCACTTTACTTTGGATATTGTGTACTGTATTTGGTTTATGCACTTTATTGAATAATTATGTTAATGGTCCTTTTTGGCAAACCAAAACATCGCCTCACGTTGTGTGAATAAAAATACACTCTTTTTTTGCACCTTAAATGGAATTGCTGCTGCTTTTTTGTTGATATAGTAGGAGAATTGGCAATATGAAATGAGGGGGGACTGCTATGAGGGGGAATATAGGCTATAGGAGGGGAAACATAGGCTATAGGTAGGGAATGGGCTATATGATGGGGGAAAATACAGTGGGGAAAAAAAGTATTTAGTCAGCCACTAATTGTGCAAGTTCTTAAAAAGATGAGAGAGGCATAGGTATACCTCAACTATGAGAGATATAATGAGAAAAAAAATCCATAATGGAAAGTAAGTATTTGGTCAATAACAAAAGTTAATCTCAGTTAATCTCAGTACTATATACCTTTTGTTGGCAATGACAGAGGTCAAACTTTTCTGTAAGTCTTCACAAGGTTTTCATACACTGTTGCTTTACACGGATCAGTCGTTCTGGTCCCTAGGCAGAAAAACAGCATGATGTTTCCACCCCCATGCTTCACAGTAGGTATGGTATTCTTTGGATGCAACTCAGCATTCTTTCTCTTCCAAACACGACGACTTGAGTTTTTACCAAAAAGTTCTACTTTGGTTTCATCTGACCATATGACATGCTCCCAATCCTCTTCTGGATCATCCAAATGCTCTCTAGCAAAATTCAGACGGGCCCGGACATGTACTGGCTTAAGCAGGGGGACACGTCTGGCACTGCATGATTTGAGTCCCTGGAGGTGTAGTGTGTTACTGATGGTAGCCTTTGTTACTTTGGTCCCAGCTCTCTGCAGGTTATTCACTATGTTCCCCCAGTGTGGTTCTGGGATTTTTGCTCACCGTTATTGTGATCATTTTGACACCTCAGGGTGAGACCTTGCATGGAGCCCCAGATCGAGGGAGATTATCAGTGGTCTTGTATGTCTTCCATTTACTAATAATTGCTCCCCGAGTTGACTTCTTCCCACCAAGTTGCTTGCCTATTGCAGATTCAGTCTTCCCAGCCTGGTGCAGGTCTACAATTTTGTTTTTGGTGTCCTTTGACAGCTCTTTAGTCTTGGCCATAGTTGAGTTTGGAGTGTGACTGTTTGAGGTTGTGGACATGTGTCTTTTATACTGATAACAAGTCCAAACATGTGCCATTAACCCCTTAAGGACCCAGCCAATTTTCAGTGTAGGACCTGGCCATTTTTTGCACATCTGACCACTGTCACTTATGCATTAATAACTCTGGGATGCTTTCACCTTTCATTCTGATTCTGAGATTGTTTTTTCGTGACATATTCTACTTTATGTTAATGGTAAATTTTCGTCGATACTTGCATGATTTCTTGGTGAAAAATGCAAAAATTTTATGAAAAAATTTAAACTTTTGTATATTTCTAACATTGAAGCTCTCTGCTTGTAAGGAAAATGGACATCCCAAATAAATTATATATTGATTCACATACACAATATGTCTACTTTATGTTTGCATCATAAGGTTGACATGTTTTTACTTTTGGAAGACATCAGAGGGCTTCAAAGTTCAGCAGCAATTTTCCAATTTTTAGCAAAATTTTCAAAATCTGAATTTTTCATGGACCGGTTCAGTTTTGAAGTGGATTTGAAGGGCCTTCATATTAGAAATACCCCACAAATGACCCCATTATGAAAACTACACCTCTCAAAGTATTCAAAATGACATTCAGTAAGTGTGTTTACCCTTTAAGTGTTTCACAGGAATAGCAGCAAAGTGAAGGAGAAAATTCAAAATCTTCATTTTTTACTCTCGTATGTTCTTGTAGACCCAGTTTTTGAATTTTTGAAAGGGATAATAGGAGAAAAAGTCCCCCAAAATTTGTAACCCAATTTCTCTCAAGTAAGGAAATAACTCATATGTTGATATATGTCAAGTGTTCAGCCAATGCAGTAGAGGGCTCAGAAGGGAAGGAGCAACAATGGGATTTTGGAGAGTGAATTTTGCTGAAATGGTTTTTGGGGGACATGTTGCATTTAGGAAGCCCCTATGGTGCCAGAACAGCAGAAAAAAAAAACACATGGCATACCATTTTGGAAACTACACTCCTCAAGGCACATAGCAAGGGGTCCAGTGAGCGTTAAACCCCACAGGTGTTTGGATGTGTAAATGAAAAAAATGTTTTTTCACTAAAGGGCATTTCCCCCCCAAATTTACTATTTTTACAAAAGGTAATGGGAGAAAATGCCCCCCAAAATTTGTAACCCCATCTCTTCTGAGTATGGAAATATCCAATGTTAGGATGTAAAATGCTCTGCGGGCGAACTACAATGCTCAGAGGAGAAGGAGTCACATTTGGCTTTTGAAAAGCAAATTTTGCTATAATGGTTTTTGGTGGGCATGTCGCATTTAGGAAGCCCCTATGGGGCCAGCACAGCAAAAAAAAAAAAACATGGCATACTATTTTGGAAACTACACCCCTCAAGGAACGTAACAAGTGGTACAGTGAGCCATAACACCTCACTTGTTTCACGGCTTTTTGTTAAAGTTGGATGTGTAAATGAAAAAAAAAATTTCACTAAA
Organism: Hyla sarda; assembly: GCF_029499605.1. NCBI lineage: Eukaryota > Metazoa > Chordata > Amphibia > Anura > Hylidae > Hyla > Hyla sarda. Next base: position 183,652,251 of record NC_079194.1, on the reverse strand, counting down.
ATGCTGTTTTTCCCCCCCAAATTTTACATTTTTACAAGGGGTAATAGGAGAAAATGACCCCCAAAATTTGTAACCCCATTTCTTCTAAGTATGGAAATACCCTATGTGTGGACGTTAAGTGCTCTGCTGGTGAACTACAATGCTCAGAAGAGAAAGGAGAGCCATTGAGCTTTTGGAGAGTGAATTTGTTTGGAATGAAAGTCAGGGGCCATGTGCGTTTACAAAGCTCCCTGTGGTGCCAGAACAGTGGACCCCCCACATGTGACCCCATCTCTGAAACTACCCCCTCACAGAATTTAATAAGGGGTGCAGTGAGCATTTACACCCCACTGGCGTTTGACAGATCTTTGGAACAGCGGGCTGTGCAAATGAAAAATTACATTTTTCATTTTCACGGACCACTGTTCCAAAAATCTGTCAGCCACCTGTGGGGCATAAATGCTCACTGTACCGCTTATTACATTACATGAGGGGTGTAGTTTCCAAAATGGGGTCACATGTGGGGTGGTCCATTGTTCTGGCACAATAGGGGCTTTGTAAACACACGTGGCCTTCAATTCCGGACAAATTTTCTCTTTAAAATCCCAATGGCGCTCTTCTCTTCTGAGCATTGTAGTGCACCACAGAGCACTTTACATCCACACATGGGGTATGTTCTTACTCAGAAGAAATGGGGTTACAAATTTTGGGGGGCTTTTTTCCTATTTTCCCTTGTGAAAATGAAAAATTTAGGGTAACACCAGAATTTTTGTGAAAAAATCTATTGTTTTTTTTTATTTTCGCATCCAAATTTACCGAAAATTTTCAAACACCTGTGGGGTGCTAAGGCTCACAATACCCCTTGTTTCATTCCGTGAGGGGTGTAGTTTCCAAAATGGGGTCACATGTGGGTATTTATTTTTTTGCGTTTATGTCAGAACTGCTGTAAAATCAGCCAACCCTGTGCAAATCACCAATTTAGGCCTCAAATATACATAGTGCGCTCTCACTCCTGAGCCTTTTTGTGTGTCTGCAGAGCATTTTATGCCCACATATGGGGTATTTCCGTATTCAGGAGAAATTGCATTACAAATTTTGGTGGTCTTTTTTTCCTTTTACCGATTGTGAAAATAAAAAGTATGGGGCAACACCAGCATGTTAGTGTAAACATTTTTATTTTTTTACACTAACAGGCTGGTGTAGCCCCCAACTTTGCCTTTTCATAAGGGGTAAAGGGAGAAAAAGGCCCAAAAAATTTGTAGTGCAATTTCTCATGAGTACGGAAATACCCCATATGTGGCCCTAAACTGTTTCCTTGAAATACAACAGGGCTCTGAAGTAAGAGAGCGCCATGCGCATTTGAGGACTAAATTAGGGATTGCATAGGGGTGGACATAGGGGTATTTTACGCCAGTGATTCCCAAACAGGGTCCCTCCAGCTGTTGCCAAACTCCCAGCATGCCTGGACAGTCAGTGGCTGTCTGGAAATGCTGGGAGTTGTTGTTTTGCAACAGCTGGAGGCTCAGTTTTGGAAACATTGCCGTATGATACGTTTTTCATTTTTATTGAGGGGCTTCCTAAACCCTTTATTATGTGTTAGTGTAGTGTGGTGTAGGGTTTTTAGGGTACATTCGCACTGGCGGGTTACGGTGAGTTTCCCGGTAGGAGTTTGCGCTGCGGCAAAAAATTTGCCGCAGCTCAAACTTGAAGCAGTAAACCCACTGTAAACCCGCCAGTGTGAATGTACCTTGTACATTCACATGGGGTGGAAAACCTCCAGCTATTTAAAAACTACAACTCCCAGCATGTACTGACAGACCGTGCATGCTGGGAGTTGTACTTTTGCAACAGCTGGAGGCACACTGGTTGGAAAACCTTCAGTCCAACCAGTGTGCCTCCAGCTGTTGCAAAACTACAATTCCTAGCATGTACTGATCACCGAAGGGCATGCTGGGAGATGTAGTTATGCAACAGCTGGAGGTATGCAACTACAACTCCCAGCATGCCGAGACAGCTGGTTGCTGTTTGGGCATGCTGGGATTTGCAGTTTTGCAACATCTGGAGAGCTACAGTTTAAGCACCACTACACAGTGATCTCCAGACTGTGGCCCTCCAGATGTTGCAAAACTACAAATCCCAGCATGCCAAAATAGCAAACAGCTGTGTGGGCATGCTAGGAGTTGTAGTTTTGCAAGATCTGGAGGGCTACAGTTTGGAGACCACTGTATAGTGGTCTCAAATTGTAGCCCTCCAGCTGTTGCAAAACTACAAATTCCAGCATGCCCAGAGAGCAGTCTGGGCATGCTGGGAGTTGTAGTTTTGCAACATCTGGAGGGCTACAGCTTAGAGACCACTGTATAGTGGTCTCAAACTGTAGCCCTCCAGATGTTGCTAGGCAACTCACCGGCTTCCGTAGGATCCAGAGAGCCACTGCAGCCGATCGACGCCGCCGCAGATGGGTAAGTGGACGTCAGCACTGGTCCCCTTCGGTTAACCCCCTGCCCCCGGTATGCTATTGGTGGTCGCGTCTTGACCCCTGCCACCTCACTCCTATCCCTTCAGGGGGATCGTGGGTGTCTTGGACAACCCCGATCCCCCTTATTTTCCGGGTCACCATAGAGCCATATGATCTGGAATTGCGCAAATCGCCAGTGTGAATTCACTGGCAATTTGCTGCGATCGCCGACATAGGGGGGCTGATGACCCCCTGGGCATTTGCGCGGGGTGCCTGCTGATCAATATCAGCAGTCACCCCAGTCCGGAGGGGACCGAAATTCCCACGGCCGTACATGTACGTCATGGTCCTTAACTACCAGGGTCCCATGATGTACCGATACGACATGGGTCCTGAACAGGTTAATACAGGTAACCACTGGAGGACAGAGGAGACTCTTAAAGAAGAAGTTAGAGGTATGTGAGCGCCAGAAATCTTGCTTGTTTGTAGGTGACCAAATACTTATTTTCCACCATAATTTGCAAATAAATTCTTTAAAAATCAGACAATGTGATTTTATGGATTTTTTTTCTCATTATGTCTCTCATAGTTGAGGTATACCTATGATGAAAATTACAGGCCTCTCTAATCTTTTTAAGTGGGAGAACTTGCACAATTGGTGGCTGACTAAATACTTTTTTCCCCCTCTGTATATGAAATAGGTATAGCCATTCCCCTCTATAGCCCAATTCCCTTCATATCATTATCAGTGATTGGACATGAAATCGGAAGGAATAAACTTAATTCCTACTCCCCATTTCATGTACCGTGCCTTCGCACTCTCTCCAATGCAGCTGTGCTGCACCAGAGCGCTAAGAGGAGGTGACAAGTCACTTCCTCCCAGCATTAGGCACTGCTGGGAGGGAGCTACAACCGTACACACACTATGGGAGCTGGACCAAACAGGTAATCGTCATATTTTGCTAAAGGCCAAATCGAAATATCACAATCCACAATAATCATGATTTGATTGTGATATATTGCACAAGCTTATCCTGAACCTAAATGTGTAGGGACCACAGTGCAATCAACAAAGGATAGGCCAAGTATAAAGCTCTGGATAACGCTTTAGGATTCCTGGAGAAATGCTGTTATGTGCTGTAGTTCTGTAGTTTTACTGCAAAAAGAAAAAAAAGGCTTAAAAATACCATGGCTTTTGTTTGTGACCGTAACTAGGTGTATAAGGAAACAAAACAAAAAAGTGGATTTTTTTTTCAGGGTGGGTGACGTTTGGCCATTTGTGGCAAAAACACATGTGCACATGCGGTTATTAGAGAGAGAGAAGGATCTATGATCATGTACCAAGTATAACCTTTAGAAAGAAAATATGTGAATGTGAAAATGATATATATATATATATATATATATATATATATATATATATATATATTGGTCATAAAAATAAAGGGAACACTTAAACAACAAAATGTAACTCCAAGTTAATCACAATTCTGTGAAATCACACTGTCCACTCAGGAAACAACACTGATTGACAATCAATTTCACATACTGTTGTGCAAATGGAACAGACAGCAGGTAGAAATTATAGGCAATTAGCAAGACACCCCCAATTAAGGAGTGGTTCTGCAGGTAGTGACCACCAACCACTTCTCAGTTCCTATACTTCCTGGCTGATGATTTGGTCACTTTAAAATGCTGGCTGTGCTTTCACTCTAGTGGTAGCATGAGATGGAGTCTACAACCCACATAAGTGGCTCAGGTAGTGCAGCTCATCCAGGATGGCACATCAATGCGAGCTGTGGCAAGAAGGTTTGCTGTGTCTGTCAGCGTAGTGTCCAGAGCATGGAGGCACTACCAGGAGACAGGCCAGTAAAACAGGAGGCATGGAGGAGGCCGTGGGAGGGCAACAACCCAGCAGCAAGACTGCTACCTCTGCCTTTGTGCAAGGAGGAGCACTGCCAGAGCCCTGCAAAGTGACCTTCAGCAGGGCACAAATGCATGTGTCCACTCAGTCAGAAACAGACTCCATGAGGGTGGTATGAGGGCCCAACGTCCACAGGTGGGGGTTGTGCTTACAGTTCAACACCGTGCAGGACGTTTGGCATTTGCCAGAGAACACCAAGATTGGCAAATTCGCCGCTGGCGCCCTGTGCTATTCACAGATGAAAGCAGGTTCACAATGAGCACATGTGACAGATGTGACCGAGTCTGGAGATGCCGTGGAGAACGTTCTGCTGCCTGCAACATCCTCCAGAATGACCGGTTTGAGAGTGGGTCAGTAATGGTGTGGGGTGGCACTTCTTTGGGGGGCTGCACAGCCCTCCATGTGCTTGCCAGAGGTAGCCTGACTGCCATTAGGTACCGAGATTAGATCCTCAGACCCCCTGACCATATTCTGGTGCAGTTGGCCCTGGGTTCCTCCTAATGCAAGACAATGCTAGACCTCACATGGCTGGAGTGTGTCAGCAGTCCCTGCAAAAGGAAAACATTGACTGTGGACTGGCCCACCTGTTCCCCAGACCTGAATCTGATTGAGCACATCTGGGACATCATGTCTCACTCCATCCACCAACGCCACGTTGCACCACAGACTGTCCAGGAGTTGGCCACCTCATCAGAAGCATGCCCAGGCATTGTAGGGAGGTCATGAACACTACTGAGACTCATTTTGTCTTGTTTTAAGAACATTACATCAAAGTTGGATCAGCCTGTAGTGTGGTTTTACACTTTGACTTTGAGTGTGACTCCATATCCAGACCTCCATGGGTAGATAAATTTGACATCCATTGATCATTTTTGTGTGATTTTGTTGTCAGCACATTCAACTATGTAACGACGAAAGTATTTCATACAATTGGTTCATTCATTCAGATCTTGGATGGGTTATCTTAGTGATATATAAAAATAAACTCAATGGAGGAGATTTATTACAACCTGTCCAGAGAATAAGTTGCTGAGTTGCCCATAGCAACCATTCAGATTGCTTCTATCATTTTTGAAAACGCCTCTGAATAATGAAAGAAGCAATCTGGACAGGTTTTGATAAATCTTCCCCAATGTGTGTATGCATGTATGTTCCTGCATCACGTCTGAACAGCTAAAGATATTAACATGAAACTTGGCACACGTTACTTATTTGTCAACAACAAACATTGGATAGGTAATTTAACCCTTACTCACCCCCATTTGCCAGGGTCAGGGTTTTTGTTTAAAGTCCCATACAAGTCTATGGGAAATATACGTTACTGCATAACTTCCAAATGGCTGGAGATATTTCGATAATACTTGGTCACGTTATCTATATATCCACTAGAGATATAGGATAGTTAACTTAAGCCTTAACTACTCCCATTTGTGAGGGTCAAGGTTTTTGTTTAAAGTCGCATGCCAATTTACGGGAAATGTATGTTCCCGCATAACGTCCGTACGGCTGGAGATATTTCAATAATACTTGGTACAAAAAATGACTTATATGTCAAATAAAAATATATTATAGTTAAATTAACCCTTACCTACACGCTTATATAAAAGATGGGTTTTTATTTCAAGTCCCATGCAAGTTTATGGGACTTCCAGTATCTTACTCAACAAGCTCCGCTCTGCATCTCCTGGTGAATGTGTCAGTCCGGCTTGCAAGCCACACCCCATCTCACAAAGACACGCCCACCATTTACGCCCCACCCCTTTTATTCTCTACCCGGTCTGGCTTGCAATTCACGCCCTGTCCCACAAAGCCACGCCCCCTTCTATTTTCAGCTTACAATCTCTTCATCACAAATCAGTCCCACCTAAGGACAGGATATGAGTATGGGACATAAGGACGGGACATGAGGACAGCATAGGAGGACGGGATATGAGGACGGGATATGGGGACGGCATATAGGGACAGGATATGACAACAATATTTGAGGATGGGATATGAAGTCAAGCGCTTCCTCCTTTGTTGATTTTCCTCCTTTGTTGATTAGAAAGGAAAAACTGGGCTCAGTTTTGAGCCCTGCAGCAATTTTTGTGGATAAGGTGCTTAGGACATATGCCACAGGAGCACGCTCATATCTACAGGACACGGACGATTTCCTAAATAAAATTTCTGAGGTAATCATTCCCGAAAACACAATATTAGTGTCATTTCACGTTACAAGTCTGTATACGAGTATTAATCATGAAAGAGGCCTGGACTGTGTACAAAGATCTTTGGCCGGTTCAGACTATTCAAATGAATGCAAAGAGTTCTTGTTGGGGCTAGTTGAGATCATACTTACATGCAATTATTTTTTATGTGATGATCAATATTACATTCAGTTGAAAGAGATGGCCATGGGGTCTAATATGGCCCCGACCTATGCGAATATGGTTATGGCCGAATTGGAGGAAATGTCGGTCTATATATCCCACCACTTCGGCCTTGTGCTGAAGTGGTGGAGATATATAGATGACGTCTTCGCTATTTGGCGTGGGGATGAAGTACAGTTAAATCAGTTCCTTGATTTCCTTAATGAGTAGAATATGTAAAAAGAAAAAAAAACACAGAGATGGCGCCTTGATGGTGCCTTTACCCTTTTAATTATAGGGAGCAAAGGGAGGATTGGTCGGGAGAGGAAGGGGGGGATATTCTGCTCACCTTTCAAAGTTGTGCTGTAACCAGGCACAACTCTGTGAAGCGTATTTGCTGGTGTGCGGCAAGGTTCCGGGGCCGCTAACCGCTGGAGCTGCTGGCCGGTGTTCTGGCTGGTCTCGGGTGCTGCGGGGTGCCCGCCGGTGCCGGTGTTCTGGAGCACTGCTTCTGTGGGGTGGGTACCGTTGGCTGGTGCGTCCCAGATGTCCAAGTGCAGTCCGCTGGCAGATATTGCAGTTACTGTAAGTGGTGGTGGCCCCCTCGATGTATGCTGGTCCCTTGCGGTCAGAGCGCAGTTGGAGTCACGGTGAGCAGAAGGGTGCCGCTGTCCTCGAGACCCCGGTGGGATGGAGTTCTTTTGGGTTGGTGATCGGGAGCAGCTTTCTGCCGAGAGCGCTGGCAGGAGGTGGCAATAATGCAGGAGCAAATGGCAGGAGTCCCCGCGCGGGGGTATCCCCTGGAAAAATTTCTCGGCGTTTGCTGTGAAAGCATTTCTCCGTTGCGAAAATGAAGTGGCGGAAACTTCTTGATTAGAAGGGGGGATTTATTAAACAAACGGGTTACAAAAATAAAGAATATAAAAATGAAATAAAGAAGGTGGACAACGCGTTTCAAAAGGGGAATCCTTTCTTCTTCAGGTCCGTTAGTATAGTGTGACAGATGTGCTTATATACAGTGTCAGGGGCATTACAGTTTCAAATTTTGGCGGTTCTTTCAGTCAAAGGGGGCTGGACTGTGACGTCAGTCCCCCCAGGGCTCTGGGGGGATGCCTGTAGGTATATACTAAAGTACCTTTAACATAACTGAGTTCTCTCCATTGGAACCAATGGGCCTTTATGGGTCTATGGAAAGTGCTGTTGACTGGTAAGTAAGCTAAGCAGCACTTGTGATGGTTTGATGCTGGATGGGAGTGTATAAGAGCGGCCTAGAAGGAAGTATTAAATTTAATTGAAAATGACAGTTGGGGTTAAAGGTTAATAGGATAACATTTGTAACATTTTGGTAATTGTGATTGACGGATGTGGAAGTGATTAATAAACAGAAGGATACATAAAAATTACATAGAGTACCAAGGCTTATATGTACCTAGAAATGAACAGTGTTGATGGCAACATTTGTAACATTGTGGTAAATATGATGGACGGATGTGGAAGTGATTAATATACAAAAGGATACATAGAAATTACATAGAGTACCAAGGCTGTATGTAACTAGAAATGGATATGTGATTAATAACATTCTAACACTAGGATAAGTATGATTGACATGGCTGGGAAGTGATCAATTGAGTAGTGGTTAAAGATGTTGCAGTCTGTGATGGTGGTTAACACAGGACTGCAGATGCTTAGTTTGGCCTGTAGGTGGTGTTAGAGGACTGGAATTAAATGTGAAGAGGCTTTAAAAAGTGATTTTTTGCAAGGATTCTGGTTTTGTTCTTAAGTTATTATGTTATTAGTTCTGTGGCATCATTGAGCCCATCTGGTTGCAGTGTTCCAAGGTGATAGATCCAGAACATCTCTCGTTTTTTCAGCGTGGAGAACCTTTCATTTTGATGTGGTGGAATGTGGTCAATTGGACAGATTTTGATTGGGTTCTTTTCTTCTCTGTGCTTTTCTGAGCAGTGTTTGGAAAGGCTGTGCAGGGCAAAGTTTTGTTTGATATTGTTCCTGTATTGGTTGAGTCTGATGTGTAGCTTTTGGGTGGTCCGACCAATATACTGTTTGTTGCATGTACAGGTGATTAAGTAAATGACAAAACTGGATTTGCAGGTGAGTGGGTATTTGATGTTGTATTCTTCTTTTGTTCTTAGATTTGAGAATGTGGTCTGCTTGTGGTCGATTGTGGCACAGCAGAGGCATCTTTTTGTTCCACACTTGGAAGCTCCTTTGGTTTTCATATTAGAATGGTTGGTAAGGCGGTTGGTATGTCGCTTGAGTCGGCTGGGTGCAATTAGATTTTTGATGCTTGGCGCTCTCCTAAAAGTTAGTCCTGGGTTGTCTGGTAATGTTTTTTGCAGGATGGGATCATTTTGGAGGATGTGCCAATGTTTATTGAGTATGGTTCTGATTGCATTGTGGGAAGAGTTATTCGTGGTAATGAAGTTAAGTTTGATTTGATTGTCCGGATTTTCAGTATGTTTCTTTGGTTGTAAGCAGTCATCTTGTGTTAAGGTTTTGGTTTTATTGTAGGCTTCGTTTAAAATTTGTTTGGGATATCCTTTTGAGAGGAAACGCTTCTGGAGGATTTTTGCTTGGGATTTGAAGGTGTGGTTTGAGGTACAGTTTTTGCGGATTCTTTTGTACTGATTGAATGGGATGTTGAGTTTCCACTTTTTGTAGTGTCCACTATTGTAAGGGAGGTAGCTGTTGGAGTCGACTTTTTTTTAAATGGGTTGAAGTAGTAATGTTGTCGTCCATGTGGGAGATCTCGAGGTCCAGAAAGTCTATGGTTTCTGCAGATATGTTTGATGTGAGTGTGATTCCCCCAGTCGTTTTTATTGATGCTGTTGATGAGTTCTTGGATGAGTTGGGGAGGTCCATTCCATAGCATCAACAGATTGTCTATGTATCGACAGTACAGTACGGCGTGTTCTTGAAAAAGTGGGTGTGAGGTTATAAAGGTTTTCTCAAAGCTGCCCATCACCAGATTATACTCTAACATCAAACACAGTATAGGACTGAACTGCATCAGAACCACCTTGGAAGAGGACCGCAACATCCCACCAAAACAATGCACTTTTCTGCTCAAATGCCTGGACATTATCCTAAATAAAAATTACTTCACATACGACGGTGCCACCTACCACCAGACGTGGGGCACCACGATGGGGACGCGGGTGGCACCGTCGTACGCAAATCTGGTGATGGGCAGCTTTGGATCTATCGCCTTGGAACACTGCAACCAGATGGGCTCAATAATGCCACAGAACTAATAACTTAAGAACAAAACCCGAATCCTTGCAAAAAATCACTTTTTAAAGCCTCTTCACATTTAATTCCAGTCCTCTAACACCACTTACAGGCCAAACTAAGCATCTGCAGTCCTGTGTTAACCACCATCACAGACTGCAACATCTTTAACCACTACTCAATTGATCACTTCCCAGCCATGTCAATCATACTTATCCTAGTGTTAGAATGTTATTAATCACATATCCATTTCTAGTTACATACAGCCTTGGTACTCTATGTAATTTCTATGTATCCTTTTGTATATTAATCACTTCCACATCCGTCCATCATATTTTCCACAATGTTACAAATGTTGCCATCAACACTGTTCATTTCTAGTTACATATAAGCCTTGGTACTCTATGTAATTTTTATATATCCTTCTGTTTATTAATCACTTCCACATCCGTCAATCACAATTACCACAATGTTACAAATGTTATCCTATTAACCTTTAACCCCAACTGTCATTTTCAATTAAATGTAATACTCCCTTCTAGGCAGCTCTCATACATCTCCCATCCAGCACCAAACCATCACAAGTGCTGCTTAGCTTACTTACCAGTCAACAGCACTTACCATAGACCCATAAAGGCCTATTGGTTCCAATTGAGAGAACTCAGTTATGTTAAAGGTACTTCAGTATATACCTACAGGCATCCCCCCAGAGCCCTGGGGGGACTGACGTCACAGTCCAGCCCCCGGTGACTGAAAGAACCGCCAAAATTTGAAACTGTAATGCCCCTGACACTGTATATAAGCACATCTGTCACACTATACTAACGGACCTGAAGAAGAAAGGATTCCCCTTTTGAAACGCGTTGTCCACCTTCTTTATTTCATTTTTATATTCTTTATTTTTGTAACCCGTTTGTTTAATAAATCCCCCCTTCTAATCAAGAAGTTTCCGCCACTTCATTTTCGCAACGGAGAAGCGCTTTCACAGCAAACGGCGAGAAATTTTTCCAGGGAATACCCCCGCGCGGGGACTCCTGCCATTTGCTCCTGCATTGATTTCCTTAATGGCATAGATGAAGACATAACATTTACTATGGTTTATTCTAAATTAGGTATACAATTTTTGGATACCTGGGTTTACATATCAGGTGATCGCCAGAAGACTGACTTGCATTTCAGTAGACTGACTTGCATTTCAGTAGTCTACATCCTAAAAGGATGGTTCGTTCCTTACCATACAGTCAGTTCCTGAGGGTGAAAAGGATCGTGTATGATCCAGAGCAACATGAAAAAAGATTCTCTGACATGAATAGAAAATTCATCTCGAGAGGATATCCCAAGAAGTTGGTCAGAGAACAACAGGACAGAGCAAGACAGTTAGACAGAATGGACCTATTACATCCAGTTTCTAATAATGACCAAATAATGAGGATACCATTCATCTCCACATATAACACATACAGCAAAGAGATGGCTCAGACCATACATAAACATTGGTCGGTACTATCCCACTTATTACAGTGAACGCTCCAATGCCCTCCTCTGGATCGGAGCGCTCACTGCCTCTGCCCCAGTCTGCCCCAGTCTGCGGCTTCCCTGCGGGTCCCGGTCAGACACACAGGGTTTCCTCCATTGGGGATGCGGTTAGTGTGGCGGCCGGTCCCCGTCGCTATCTGGTGGAACAACCTGGGGGCTACCTGCCGCAGCAAGACCATCCCGCTTTGTGGCAGGCTCTGGTGAAGATCAGTAGCTCCTTAGATTCCGTTCCCTGGGTACGGCCCACGCCATCACTCCTCTGGTCCAGTGGGTCCCCCTCCAGTCACCTGTCCGGACCGTTACAGTAAGATCCGGCCATGGATCCCGCTGAGGTACCTCTTCCTAGCCTTGCAGATCTCACTGCCGTAGTGGCTCAGCAGACGCAGCAGATCGCTCAGCAAGGACAACAGCTGGCCCAGTTGACCGCCATGGTGCAGCAGGTCCTGCCTGTCCAGCAACAGCCATCTCCTCCACCTATGCCGGCTGCTCCGCCTCAGCCAGCAGCCGTCTCCTCTTCCAGAATCCGCTTGTCCCTGCCTGACAAGTATAGCGGAGATCCAAAGCAGTGCCGTGGGTTCCTGTCGCAGTGCTCACTCCACTTTGAATTAATGGCCGACCAGTTTCCGTCTGAACGTGCCAAGGTGGCCTTCATTCTCAGCCTGTTAACCGGGAAGGCCCTGGCCTGGGCTACACCTTTGTGGGACCGCTCTGATCCAGCCACTACCTCCGTCCAGAATTTTTGCCAAGAGTTCCGCAGCGTATTGGAGGAACCTGCCCGGGTGTCCTCTGCTGAGACTGCTTTGCTGAACCTGACCCAAGGAGGTTCTACTGTGGGTGATTACGCCATCCAATTCCGCACCCTTGCCTCCGAGTTGAATTGGAATGATGATGCTCTATGTGCCACGTTTAAGAAGGGACTTTGCAGTGAAATCAAGGACATCCTGGCGGCACGTGAGATGCCAACTACCCTTAGTGAGCTTATACTGCTGGCTACTAGGATTGACAAGCGTTTCCTGGAGAGAAAAGAGGAACTGCAGCAAGTAAAGGAGAAAGCTCGTCTAAGATACTATCCTCAGCTGGCTCCGGTTTTTCAGTGTCCACTGCAACCCTTCTTTGGGCCTCCCGCCGTGGAGGCCATGCAGGTGGATCGATCTCGCTTGACCACCCAAGAACGGAGTCATTGTAGAAATGAGAATCTGTGTCTGTACTGCGCCAGTACCGAGCACTTCCTTAAAGATTGTCCTCTCCGTCCTTCGCATTTGTGAAACGCACGCACCTAGTGAACGTCTGAGAGGCGTTGCTAGGTGTGGATTCCTCCTCTCCACGTCTTACATTATCGGTACAGCTCACTGTGCCTGCCAGGTCTACCTTCACTGCTACCGCCTTCCTGGATTCTGGATCTGCCGGCAACTTCATTCACGCCTCTCTGGTTGATAAGTTCCAGATTCTTGTGGTCCATTTGCCCAAGCAACTCTTCATTTCTACCGTCAACAGCGAGAGACTTTCTGCCACTGTGCAGTACCACACTTTGCCTTTACAGATGAACATAGGGTTTTCACATACAGAGACTTTGGAGTTCTTGGTTCTTCCATACTGCTCCTCTGAACTCCTCTTGGGCTTGCCAAGGCTTCAGCGTCACTGTCCCATCTTGGATTGGTCCTCCGGAGAGATCCTGAAGTGGGGTTCCTCTTGTTCTGGTCGTTGTCTCAAGTCTGTTTTTGTCAAGTAACACCCCTCTGTTCCTCCGCCACCTGGTCTTCCGGAGCCTTACCACTGCTTCACTGATGTTTTTTGCAAGAAACAAGCTGAAGTTCTTCCACCTCATAGACCCTACGATTGTCCTATCCACTTGTTGCCTGGGACTACCCCACCCGAGGTAGAATTTACCCACTCTCACCATCAGAGACTCTCACCATGTCGGAGTACATTCGTGAAAATCTACAAAGAGGTTTTATAAGAAAATCCTCCTCTCCTGATGGGGCTGGTTTTTTTTTTGTTTCCAAAAAGGACGGCTCCCTCCATCCTTGCATTGACTACAGAGGACTAAACAAGATTACGGTCATGAATCGTTACCCTCTCCTCTTGATCTCCGAGCTATTTGACCGTCTCCGAGGGGCTAGGATCTTTACCAAATTGGATCTGCCAGGAGCTTATAACCTGATCCGAATCCCTGAAGGAGATGAGTGGAAGACCGCTTTCAAAACACGGGATAGCCACTTTGAATACCTAGTGATGCCATTCGGTCTTTGCAACGTGCCAGCTGTGTTTCAAGAATTTGTCAATGACATTTTTAGAGACTTGCTCTACACCTGCGTGGTTGTATACCTTGACGACATCCTCATCTTCTCCACCAGCCTGGACCAACATCGGGTCCATGTCCGTCTTGTTCTTTCGCGCCTAAGAAAGAATCGACTGTATGCTAAGTTCGAGAAGTGCCTGTTCGAGCGGCCCAGCTTGCCCTTCCTAGGGTACATCATTTTCAGCCCGGGGTCTACAGATGGACCCAGCCAAGCTCTCAGCCGTACTGGACTGGCCACGCCCCTCTGGACTCCGTGCCATTCAAAGATTTTTGGGTTTTGCCAATTATTATAGGCAATTCATTCCCCATTACTCCACTCTGGTGTCTCCCATAGTAGCTTTGACCAAGAATGGGCTAATCCTAAATCATGGCCTTCTCAAGCTGAAGAGGCTTTCCAGTCTTTGAAAGCCTCTTTTGCCACAGCACGTGTACTCTCCAGACCTGACCCCACTAAGCCTTTTTCCCTGGAAGTGGATGCCTCCTCTGTGGGAGCCGGAGCCGTACTCACCCAAAAGTCACCCAGGGGCAAGACTCTCACTTGCGGCTTCTACTCCAAGACCTTCACTCCTGCCGAGGGAAACTATTCTATTGGTGACAGGGAACTTTTGGCCATAAAATTGGCACTCGAGGAGTGGAGGCATCTTCTCGAGGGTTCCATCCACCCTGTGTGTATTTTCACGGACCACAAGCACTTTGCCTACCTCCAATCCGCTCAAAGGCTGAATCCACGTCAGGCTCGCTGGTCGGTGTTCTTTTCTCGCTTTAATTTTCTGATTAATTTTCGTCCAGCGAGCAAGAATATCAGGGCGGACACCCTTTCCCGCTCTTCCGATGTGGCGGGCGACGAAACTACTCCCCAACATATAATTCCGCCTGAGCGCATAATTTCTGTTGCTCCTGTGGATCTGCGCTCTCTCCCTCCAGGCAAGTCCTATGTGCCTCCCCGGCAGCGACTACGTGTCCTCAAGTGGGGCCATGCCTCTTTATTTGCAGGTCATCCTGGGGTACAGAAGTCTCTCCAGCTTATCTCCCAAAGATACTGGTGGCCTACTATGGAAAAAGATGTCTCGGACCAGGTCCAAGCCTGTATGATTTGTGCTCGGGACAAGTCACCTCGCCTGAAGCCAGCTGGTTTTCTCTTGCCCCTCCCTATTCCTGGGACTCCGAGGTCTCATATCGCCATGGACTTTGTTACCGACCCTCCCTCCTCCAATGGAATGACGGTCATTTGGGTCGTAGTAGATCGCTTCTCGAAGATGGCCCACTTTGTACCTCTGCCTGGTCTTCCGTCTGCGCCAGTATTTGCCAAACAGTTTTTCCAACACATCTTCCGCCTCCATGGTCTCCCCAAGCACATTGTCTCTGACCAAGGGGTACAGTTTGTTTCTAAATTCTGGAGGGCGCTATGCGGTCAGCTCGGGGTCAAGTTGGACTTCTCATCTTCCCATCACCCTCAGTCCAATGGCCAAGTGGAACGGGTGAATCAAATTTTGGGAGAATACCTACGCCACTTCGTCTCCTCACGCCACAATGACTGGTCTGATCTGCTTCCCTGGGCAGAATTTTCCTATAATTACAAGCACTCCTCTGCCTCTAACAAGTCTCCATTTTTTGTAGTCTTTGGTCGCCATCCTCTTCCACCGCTGCTGCCGACTTCCCCTTCTCCCGTACCTGCAGTTGACGACCTTGTCCGGGATTTCTCTTCTGTCTGGCGAGAGACTCGCACCGCTCTCCTCAAAGCCTCTGTCCGCATGAAGTCTCAGGCGGACAAGAAACGCAGAGTTCCTCTAGAGTTTTTCCCCGGTGACAAGGTGTGGCTCTCCTCCAAATATATATGTTTTAGGGTCCCAAGCTACAAGTTGGGTCCCCGCTACTTGGGACCCTATAGAATCAAGAAGCGAATCAATCCGGTGTCCCACCAACTCCATCTCCCTCCCTCAGGATTCCTAACTCCTTCCATGTCTCCCTCCTAAAGCCTGCCATTTTTAATCGCTTCTCCCCCAAGGTCTCTACTCCTACCCCTGTGTCCGGCACTACGGATGTGTTCTCTGTCAAGGAAATTTTGGCGTCCAAGTTCATCCGGGGAAGAAGATTTTTTTTGGTCGACTGGGAGGGCTGCGGTCCTGAGGAGAACATCTTGGACCGCAGCCTCATCCCCAGCTTTCTTGGTTCCAAAAGGAGGGGGAGACCTAAGGGGGGGGTACTGTTACAGTGAGCGCTCCGGTCCCCTCCTCTGGATCGGAGCGCTCGCTGCCTCTGCCCCAGTCTGCGGCTTCCCTGCGCGTCCCGGTTAGACACGCTGACCGGGAGTGCAGGGTTTCCCCGCACACACACCGCATTCCGAGTTCACGTACCCGCGGCCCCGTCCCCTTGCGCTGCCTCTTCCTCCCGGCGCGCGCGGCCCCGCTCCTTAGGGCGCGCGCGCCAGCTTCATGAAATTTAAAGGGCCAGCGCACCATTGATTGGTGCCTGGCCCTTACTGTCTATAAAAGTCTCCAGCCCCTTCCTGCCCTCGCCAGATCTTTGTGCCTCGTGCCTCAGAGAAAGCGTTCCCATTATTAAAGTGTTCCCTGCCTGTTGCCGACCCTTGCCCGTGACCACCGCCTCTGAACCTTTGCTGCCTGCCTAGACCTGTTGCTAGTGACAACCGCTTCTGAACCTGTGCCGCCTGCCCTGACCTTTGCTACGTCTGACTACGCTTCTGTCCCTTCCTCCTGTACCGCGCCTATCTCAGCAACCAGAGGGGTTGAGTCGCTATCTGGTGGAACGACCTGGGGGCTACCTGCCGCAGCAAGACCATCCCGCTTTGCGGCGGGATCTGGTGAAGACCAGTAGCTCCTTAGATTCCGTTCCCTGGGTACGGCCCACGCCATCACTCCTCTGGTCCAGTGGATCCACCTCCAGTCACCTGTCCGGACCGTTACACCACTCTTACACAAACATCACTGAACTCCTTAGTCCACCCCTCTTTTCATACAGGAGGTCTACGAGTTTGAGGGATAAAATTGTCAAATCTGACATCTCTCTAGTCCAGGGGTCTGGAACCTTTAAGACAAAAAGAGCCACTTGGATCCGTTTCCAAAGAAAAAAAAAAAACTGGGAGCCGCAAAACCATTGCAACATATAAAACAAATATAACACTGCATATATTGTTTCTTTCCTTAATGCTATATATACAGGATCGTGCTGTCAGCTGTCAATCTGAAGAAAAAAAGGACTTTTACTTAACAATGTTTAGGCCCAGGCCTGGGGTGGGCTTTTTTATTTCGGCCCAGGCCTGGGATGGGCTTTTTTAGTTAGGCTCAGGCCTGGGGTGGGCTTTTTTATTTAGGCCCAGGCCTGGGGTGGGCTTTTTTTTTTATTTAGGCCCAGGCCTGGGATGGGCTTTTTTTTAGTTAGGCCCAGGCCTGGGTGTTTTTTTTTAGTTAGGCCCAGGCCTGGGGTGAGCTTTTATATTTAGGCCCAGGCCTGGGGTGGGCTTTTTTATTTAGGCCCAGGCCTGGGGTGGGCTTTTTTTTATTTAGGCCCAGGCCTGGGGTGGGCTTTTTTTTAATTTAGGCCCAGGCCTGGGGTGGGCTTTTTTAGTTAGGCCCATGCCTGGGGTGGGCATTTTTATTTAGGCCCAGGCCTGGGGTGGGCTTTTTTTATTTAGGCCCAGGCCTGGGGTGGGCTTTTTTTAGTTAGGCCTTAACTAAAAAAGCTCACCCCAGGCCTGGGCCTAACTAAAATGCCCACCCCAGGACTGGGCCTAACTATAAAAAGCCCACCCCAGGCCTGGGCCTAACTGTTAGGCCCAGGCCTGGGGTGGGCTTTTAGTTAGGCCCAGGCCTGGGGTGGGCTTTTCTTAGGCCCAGGCCTGGGGTGGGCTTTTTTTTAGTTAGGCCCAGGCCTGGGGTGTTTTTTTTTTAGTTAGGCCCAGGCCTGGGGTGGGCTTTTTTATTTAGGCCCAGGCCTGGGGTGGGCTTTTTTATTTAGGCCCAGGCCTGGGGTGGGCTTTTTTGGTTAGGCCCAGGCCTGGGGTGGGCTTTTTTTTAGTTAGGCCCAGGCCTGGGGTGGGCTTTTTTTAATTTAGGCCTTAACTAAAAAAGCTCACCCCAGGCCTGGGCCTAACTAAAAATGCCCACCCCAGGACTGGGCCTAACTAAAAAAAGCCCACCCCAGGCCTGGGCCTAACTGTTAGGTCCAGGCCTGGGGTGGGCTTTTAGTTAGGCCCAGGCCTGGGGTGGGCTTTTCTTTGGCCCAGGCCTGGGGTGGGCTTTTTTTTAGGCCCAGGCCTCGGCTTTTTTTTAGTTAGGCCCTAACTAAAAAAGCCCACCCCAGGCCTGGGCCTAACTAAAAAAGCCCACCCCAGGCCTCGGCCTAACTAAAAAAGCCCACCCAGGCCTGGGGTGGGCTTTTTTAGTTAGGCCCAGGCCTTGGGTGGGCTTTTTTTTAGGCCAATGCCTGGGATGGGCTTTTTTTTTAGGCCCAGGCCTTGGGTGGGCTTTTTTTTAGGCCCAGGCCTGGGGTGGGCTTTTTTTTAGGCCCAGGCCTAGGGTGGGCTGGGGAGAGGGGGGTTAATGCTACCGCATGGTGAGGGGTTAACCAACCGTTAACGCTGCCGCTGCCATGGGGTGAGCCTGGTGAGGGGTTAAGTTACCCCTCACCACATGGCAGCGGTAGGCCTCTCACCCCGCGGCAGCGATAACGCTGCCGCTGCCATGGGGTGAGGGGTTAAGTTACCCCTCACCCCATGGCAGCGGTAGCGTTAACTCCTCACCCCGCGGCAGCATTAACGCTGCCGCGGGTTGAGGGGTTAAGCAAGTGAGTAATGGTACTCACCAGCTCCTCGACAGGCGTCTTCCTCTCCCGGCGGCGCTCCTCGACTGAGCGCGCAGGCCGGCGACGTCACTGTCATGTGACGTTACATTGTCACATGACAGTGAGGATCCGCGCGGCTCCGGAAGAAGAGACTCCGCTCCGATGGCACCAGGGCAGGTGAGTAAACGTAAAGGTAAGGGTGACCGGGACCGGGACAGACTCGCGGAGCCGCAGCAAAGGCTTAAAAGAGCCGCATGCGGCTCCGGAGCCGCGGGTTGCCAACCCCTGCTCTAGTCAAACAGGATTTGGCTACACATCTGAGGCCTGGATGCTATCCATGCCTCAGCTGTGAAAATTGTAGCCTCATGGTCAAGGGTGAATACTTTATACACCCTCAAGCTAAACAACAATTCAGGATTAGACAACATGTCACATGTAAAAGAGACTTTGTTATTTATGTCATTTCATGCCCCTGTAATTTAATTTATGTGGGCGAGACCAGTAACCAGTGTAAGACTAGACTAAACAACCATAAATCTTCCATCAGAACCAGAAAAATATAGCTCCCGGTTCCACGTCATTTCACTGAACTAGGACACAATGTTAATCAACTCAGATTCAGCATTGTTGAACATGTCCCTACACCTAGACGGAGGGCGGGGGTTTGAAGATTGAAGATTCTTAATCAAAAAGAAGTTAAATGGATTAACAAATTGAACGCATTGCATCCGGCGGGATTAAATGTTTACTTACCTAATCGAGTATTTAACTAATATGTTCAATAGATTTATTTTGGTTTTCTACTCTGAATGAGTGAATTAGGTATCAAAGGTGGAACTGGAGACACCCCAGATTGAACCACTAGATATACATATGTTAGCTAATCCGTAGTAGGGTTTACCTAAAAAATTCTTTCACTCACTTTATTTACTTTTACTTTTCACAGATACTCATTGTCAAAATCCGGATACAAGACGGCAACTCACTGTTGACTGCATGAACAATTCTTCACCTCCAGAGCACGGTATTGAAGACTAGTCACTATGCCCCTCTTCCGTTTTTATTTCTATGTCTTGTCTTCTCTTTATGACAATGTTTACAACAGTGTGGATTACCTAGAATTAGTCTAGTTTTGGGCAAAGTGATTTTTTTAATTTATTCCATTGTATTAGGGAGCGAGCTTTGGGGGTGATGCAATATCCAGTAAGATATTTCCAATCTAGGAATGAATAGACCTAACGCCACAGTCCTGGATACGGACCGATTGATGGTGACTCACAATATGGTCCTAATTGAATATATGGACCCTGGCCTTATATTTTGGGATTGGACTGTCTAAGTATACTGGTCTCCGTCCATAGGATGGACCCCTAATATAAAAGCTTTCTTCGCAAACCATATACAATGAATAGTCTATTTTGATATTATTTAGAATATAAAACATTTTGTAATGATCAATATACTTTGCCTCTATTTGATAACTGTAATATGGTCATCCACATGGCTCTTACATTGTTACATTATGCTTGCCCACTGTTATGCCCGTATCCAATATGGCGCTTCAGTATCCACATGACATTGCGTGTGAATTTACGCATGCGCACAGAGTATGCTGGACAACGATGGTGCCTAAACTATTATGTAGGATGGACATAGTCACGCATGCGTGTCAACAAACGGAATGATTACGTCAAGCAATCATGTGACCCCTGATGTCTTCCGGCCGGGACCGGATGCAAACCTATTGTCACGCCGAGCGCTCCGGGTGCCGCTGCCTTCCCGGAGTGCTCACGGCGTTCCTCTGGCTGCAGCGCTCCGGTCGGCATTGTTGACCGCGAGCGCTGCTCTCTGGTCTCCGGAGGGGACGCGATCCGAGGCATGGCTCGTGTCCGCCCTCGGATTGCGCCCCGTCTCTCTCACCTCTCGCTCCCGTCTGCTTCCTCCCGGCGCGCGCGGTCCCGCTCCCTAGGGCGTGCGCGCGCCGACTTGCTTAAATTTAAAGGGCCAGTGCACCACTAATTGGTACCTGGCCCAATCACGCCCTAATGTATAAAAACCCACTTCCCCTTCCTCTCCTCGCCGGATCTTGTTGCCTTGTGCCCTGAGAAAACGTTATACTGTGTCCCAAGCCTGTGTACCTAGACCTTCTGCTGTTGCCCCTGACTACGAACCTCGCTGCCTGCCCTGACCTTCTGCTACGTCTGACCTCGCCTCTGTCTAGTCCTTGTGTACCGCGCCAGTCTCAGCTGCCAGGGAGGTCGAGTCGCTACTGGGGAACACGACCTGGTAGTTACTGCCGCAGCAAGTCCATCCTGCTTTGCGGCGGGCTCTGGTGAACACCAGTAACTGCTTAGAACCGATTCCCCAGTACGGCCCGCGTCATCGCCTCTCTGGTACAGGGGATCCACCTCCAGTGTCATCACCAGCCGCTAGCCCGGATCCTGACAGTAGATCCGGCCATGGATCCCGCTGAGGTACCGCTGCCAAGCCTCGCTGATCTCACCTCCGTGGTTGCCCAGCAGTCCCAGCAAATTGCTCAACAAGGACAACAGCTGTCGCAGTTGACCGCCATGATTCAACAGCTCCGGCCTCCACAGCCTCAACCGCCAGCTCCAGCATCTCCTCCTCTCCGAGCTGCTGCTTCTCAGGGGTGTGGAAATTAAAAAAAAAACTACTTGTCCAAGGGACTAAAGCGGAACACAATCTACTTGTCCCTCAAGAAAATCCACTTGTCCTGGTAGATAAAATAATTTCAACCAAAATAGTCTGATCCCCCCCACTAGACCACCAGGGATGGATATAAGATTCCTTTAGACACTGCTGACAGCGGTGATCTAATGGTTTAATAGGCGATCGCAGTATGCCAGGATATTAGAGGCGGGAGAGCTGTAGCTCCTCTTACGCCCGAGACAAGCCCAGAAAAGTCTAGATATAACTTTTTGATCACCTTATAAAAAATTTCTAATATGAAGTGACCAAAAATGAGCAATTCTGGACTATTATTTACATTTACACCGTTCACCGTACGGTTTAATTAACATCATATTTTAATAGTCTGGACATTTTCACATGCAGCGATACCACTTATGTTTATTTTTGTACATTATTTTTATTTAAAGAAAATTGGAAACTTTTATTAGGAAAGAGGCTTATTCACATATATACGCACTTTTTAAAATATTTTAATCACTATTTTTCAGTCTCAATAGGGACTTATGTGTTACTGGGGGGGGGGGGGGGGGGGGTTCTGCTTCTCCAGTTTATATGGTGCATTTTGTGTCAGAAAATGCTGGAAGTTGCATTTAGTTAGTAGATAACTACAACTCCCAGCATGCCCTGATACAGTCTATGGTTGTGTGGGTGTTGCAGCATGTTGCACTGTATAGTATTACAGTTAAGGTTATTGTGTAACATGCTGTGAGTTGTAGTTTTGGTTTGTGTCAGCTGCAGAGCCATAGTCTATGTCAAGGAATACTGGGAATTACAGTTAGTAACTAAAACACCCAGCATGCCCTAATGCAGCCTATAGCTCTGCAGCTGACCCGAACCAAAACTACAACTCCCAGCATGTTGCACTTTATAGTTCTACAGTTTAGGTTATGGTCCAACATGCTGGGAGTTGTAGTTTTGTTTCAGGCGTGTTTGTCTGCATCCCTGGGGCTCTTGGTTGGCGGGTGAGTATGAAGGGGGCAGGATTCTGGGGGTGTAATTTAGTGCGGGTGCCAATAAAAATAAATAAAATTAGATGGCACAACTGCCCTAATGCCCGACGTGACAGTCCGCTCCTATACAAAACATTCATGCATACACATATCATACATGCACCAGCCACTGCCCCCATATACATATACACACACACACACACCCGCCACTGCCCCCCCCCACATCATACATTACATACACACATACACTCACACCATACATACACCTGCCGCTGCCCACCCCACATCATACATCACATACATACACATCACACTTAGACATTATACACACATCATACATTACATACACATCACACATAGACATCATACACACATACACTCACACCATACATATCCACAAGTGTTTCCCAACCAGGGTGCCTCCAGCTGTTGCAAAACTACAACTCCCAGCATGCCCAGAGCATGCTGGGAGTTGTAGTTTTGCAACAGCTGGAGGCACCCTGGTTGGGAAACACTGACATACACCATACATATGCACACATCATACATACACCTGCCGCTGCCCCCCCATCATACATTACATACACACATCACACATACACTCACACCATACATATACAACCACCCTTCCTGCCGCCGCCCGTATTCTCTGCCTCCTCACCTGAGCCGCCATGAGTGGACATCAGAGCTGTAGTCCCGGCCGGTGTGAGGTGAGATTTCCGTCCTCCCCCTCCCCCCTGCTCTGTGTTTTCCCCGTGCAAACAAGCAACCTCCCCGTGGTGGATTAGGTCCTGTCTAGACAGAGCAGGGGAGGGGGAGGGATAGAGCTGTGTGCGGGGGATAGAGCTGTGCACGGAGCTGTCAACATCCTCTCTCTCACCCTGCTGTGTCTTCTGAGCTGCGTCCCCAATCCTCCGGGAGGGGAGAAAAGGGGGCTCTGCAGTCAGCTGGAGGCCGCCGCCCCCTCCATACACTCAGAGCTGGTGTGAGGTGCAGACTTGCATCGGCTCCTGCGCCTCACACCGACATTAAAGAAAAATAAGGGGGAAGTCTGTCTCTCCCTGCTAGCCCGATACAGGGCTAAATCTATAAACAATTCACCTGCCCGGCGCCCAAAACTACTAGTCCCGGGCGTCGGGCTATAGGATTTCCACATCCCTGCTTCTTCCACTAGAGTCTGCCTGTCTCTCGCAGACAAGTTTGACGGGGACTCTAAATATTGCCGGGGATTCCTGTCTCAATGCTCCCTGCACTTGGAGATGTTGTCTGACCAATTCCCCACTGAACGGTCTAAGGTGGCGTTCGTCCTCAGTCTACTTTCCGGGAAGGCCTTGGCCTGGGCCACGCCGCTTTGGGACCGCAACGATCCTGCCACTGCCTCAGTCCAGTCCTTCTTTTCTGAAGTGCGCAGTGTCTTTGAGGAACCTGCCCGTGCCTCATCCGCAGAAACTGCTTTACTGAACCTTGTCCAAGGAGACTCAACCGTGGGCGAATATGCCATACAATTCCGGACTTTGGCCGCTGAGTTGGCCTGGAACAATGAAGCTCTCTGCGCGACCTTTAAAAAAGGTTTATCCAGCCATATCAAGGATTGTCTGGCCGCACGAGAGATACCCTCCTCCCTGACTGAACTAATCCACCTGGCTACCCGCATTGATATGCGCTAGATTGAGAGACGTCAGGAGCTCCGCCAGGAGAAAGATCTCGTTCGCACCAGGCGATACCCGCGCCTGGCTCCTCTCTTCCAGCATCCTTTGCAGCCTGTTACTGTGCCTCCCGCTGAGGAGGCCATGCAAGTTCACCGATCTCGCCTGACCCAGCAAGAGAGGACTCGCCGGAGGAACGAGAACTTATGCCTATACTGTGCGAGCTCTGAACATTTTCTGAAGGACTGTCCCATTCGTCCTCAGCGTCAGGGAAACGTTCGCACCTAGTGATCGTGGGAGAGGCGTCACTGGGTGTAAATTCTTCCTCTCCACGCCTGACTATTCCTGTGCGTATTTCTCCAGTTGATAAAGCCTCCTTCTCTGCAGAGGCATTCTTGGACTCTGGTTCAACTGGAAATTTCATAAAAGCCTCCTTCATTAACCGGTTTAACATCCCTGTTATCCGTCTAGTCAAGCCCTTCTACATTTCCTCAGTTAACGGAGAACACCTGAATTCTACCGTGCGTTACCGCACGGCCCCCGTACGCATGACCGTGGGGGTTCTCCATCAAGAAAGGATTGAGTTCTTTGTCCTGCCTAATTGCACCTCAGACATCCTCCTTGGCTTACCCTGGCTCCAGCGGCATTCTCCTACCCTCGACTGGACCACGGGGGACATAAAATCCTGGGGTTCTTCCTGCCACTCTCGCTGCCTTCAGTCGCTTCCCACCAGCCAAGTCTCTGTTGCTTCTCCTTTGCTCGGTCTTCCAAAGGCCTATCAAGACTTTTCTGACGTCTTTTGCAAAAAACAGGCAGAGGTCCTACCACCACATAGGCCCTACGACTGCCCTATTGACTTGCTCCCTGGGACCACGCCGCCCCGTGGCAGGATATACCCTCTCTCCGCTCCTGAAACGGAGGCCATGACGGAATATATTCAGGAGAAAGTCAAAAAAGGTTTCATCAGAAAGTCTTCTTCTCCTGCTGGAGCAGGATTCTTCTTTGTTGCCAAGAAGGATGGGTCGCTACGCCCTTGTATTGACTACCGCGGGCTCAATAAGATCACCATAAAGAGCCGCTACCCGCAAAGATTTTTACCAAGCTTGACCTCAGGGGCGCGTACAATCTCATCAGAATTCGTGAAGGAGATGAGTGGAAAACTGCTTTTAACACTAGAGATAGTCACTTCGAATACCTGGTCATGCCATTCGGTCTTTGCAACGCCCCCGCAGTCTTCCAAGACTTTGTCAATGAGATCTTCCGGGACTTGTTGTATACCTGCGTGGTGGTCTATCTCGATGACATTCTAATCTTCTCCTCCAACCTGGAGGAACACCGCCTCCATGTTCGCCAAGTGCTCCAGCGCCTCCGAGTTAACCATCTCTATGCCAAAATTGAGAAATGCCTCTTTGAACGTACCTGTCTCCCTTTCCTAGGATATCTGGTCTCTGGACAGGGTCTTCAAATGGACCCCGATAAGCTCTCCGCAGTCTTGGATTGGCCATGCCCCTCTGGACTTCGCTCTATCCAGCGCTTCCTCGGATTCGCTAATTACTACCGTCAGTTTATCCCCCACTTCTCCACTATCGTGGCCCCCATAGTGGCCTTGACCAAGAAAGATGCGAATCCGAGATCCTGGCCTTCCCAAGCAGAAGAAGCTTTTACTTGCCTTAAGGCCGCCTTCGCCTGCGCACCAGTCTTGACCAGGCCTGATCCTCTGAAGCCATTCTTCCTCGAGGTGGATGCCTCTTCAGTTGGAGCCGGAGCGGTTCTTCTTCAGAAAAATGCTAAAGGGAAAAACGTCACCTGCGTTTTTTTCTCTAAAACATTTTCCCCTCCTGAAAAAAATTACGCTATTGGTGACCGAGAATTGCTGGCCATTAAAATGGCACTCGAGGAGTGGAGGCATCTCCTGGAAGGGTCTCTCCACCCTATCACCATCTTCACTGACCACAAAAATCTGTCATACCTGCAGTCCGCCCAGCGTTTAAATCCTCGCCAGGCCAGGTGGTCATTGTTCTTCGCTCGCTTTAATTTCCAGATACATTTTCGTCCTGCAGACAAGAATGTCAGGGCGGATGCCCTTTCTCGTTCCACTGATGCCACGGAGGCAGAAACCGCTCCTCAACACATCGTTTCCCCTGAGTGTCTGATCTCTGCTGCTCCGGCTTCCCTGGCACCAGTTCCTCCAGGAAAAACCTTTGTCCCTCCATGTCTTCACCTTCGGATTCTGAAATGGGGTCACTCCTCCCACCTGGCAGGTCACGCTGGAGTAAAAAAATCCACTCAGTTGATTGCCAGACACTATTGGTGGCCTTCCCTTGAAAAAGATGTAACTGACTTCGTACGCTCCTGTACTGTCTGCGCACGTGATAAAATTCCTCGCCAAAGAACCGCGGGTCTTCTTCTTCCTCTGCCAGTTCCCGAACAGCCTTGGTCACACATAGCGATGGACTTCGTCACTGACCTTCCTGTGTCCCATGGCAACACTGTCATCTGGGTGGTCGTTGATCGATTCTCCAAAATGGCCCATTTCGTTCCTCTCCCTGGCCTTCCTTCTGCGCCACAATTGGCGAAGCATTTTTTTTGCACATTTTTCGTCTCCACGGACTGCCTACACATATCGTCTCTGATAGAGGCGTTCAATTCGTCTCGAAATTCTGGAGAGCACTCTGCACCCAATTAAAGATTAAATTGAATTTTTCCTCCGCCTACCACCTGCAATCTAATGGACAAGTGGAGAGAGTAAACCAAATCCTTGGTGACTACCTGCGACATTTTGTCTCCTCCCGCCAAGATGATTGGGTTGACCTGTTACCCTGGGCCGAATTTTCGTACAATTTCAAAGACTCTGAGTCATCCGCCAAGTCTCCATTCTTTGTGGTGTACGGCCGTCACCCACTTCCCCCCCTCCCTATCCCCACTTCGTCTGGAGTCCCTGCCGTAGATGATTTGACCCGGGACTTTTCCTCTATCTGGAAGGAGACTCAGAGGTCGCTCTCGCTGGCCTCCTCTCGTATGAAGAAACACGCGGACAAGAAGAGAAGAATTCCTCCTGTCTTTGCCCCTGGTGACAAAGTGTGGCTCTCTGCCAAATATATTCGGTTCCGTGTCCCTAGCTACAAGCTGGGTCCACGTTACCTTGGGCCATTCAGGGTCAAAAGTCAAATCAACCCTGTCTCTTACAAGCTTCATCTTCCTCCTTCTCTTCGTATTCCTAACTCCTTTCATGTTTCCCTCCTCAAGCCTCTCATTCTTAACCGCTTTTCTCCCAAGGTCACCGTTCCTGCTCCTGTCTTGGGCTCCTCTGACGTCTTCTCGGTTAAAGAGATTCTCGCTTCAAAGTTTGTCAGAGGTAAAAAAAAAATTCTTGTTGATTGGGAGAATTGTGGCCCCGAGGAGAGGTCTTGGGAGCCAGAGGACAATATTCTAGACAAAGAACTCATCTACAGATTCCTCGGCTCCAAGAAGAGGGGGAGACCCAAGGGGGGGTACTGTCACGCCGAGCGCTCCGGGTGCCGCTGCCTTCCCGGAGCACTCACGGCGTTCCTCTGGCTGCAGCGCTCCTGTCGGCATTGCTGACCGCGAGCGCTGCTCTCTGGTCCCCGGAGGGGACGCGATCCGAGGCACGGCTCGTGTCCGCCCTCGGATTGCGCCCCGTCTCTCTCACCTCTCGCTCCCGTCTGCTTCCTCCCGGCGCGCGCGGTCCCGCTCCCTAGGGCGCGCGCGTGCCGACTTGCTTAAATTTAAAGGGCCAGTGCACCACTAATTGGTGCCTGGCCCAATCACGCCCTAATGTAAAAAAACCCACTTCCCCTTCCTCTCCTCGCCGGATCTTGTTGCCTTGTGCCCTGAGAAAGCGTTATACTGTGTCCCAAGCCTGTGTACCTAGACCTTCTGCTGTTGCCTCTGACTACGAACCTCGCTGCCTGCCCTGACCTTCTGCTACATCTGACCTCGCCTCTGTCTAGTCCTTGTGTACCACGCCAGTCTCAGCTGCCAGAGAGGTCGAGTTGCTACTGGGGAACACGACCTGGTAGTTACTGCCGCAGCAAGTCCATCCTGCTTTGCGGCGGGCTCTGGTGAACACCAGTAACTGCTTAGAACCGATTCCCCAGTACGGCCCGCGTCATCGCCTCTCTGGTACAGGGGATCCACCTCCAGTGTCATCACCAGCCGCTAGCCCGGATCCTGACACCTATGGCACCTGCGCACTGGCTTTGTGTACAAATACAATGTGCTCTGGGAGGAGATGAAGCGGATTGGTTACTGAGGTTCATGTCAGCAGGTGAGCGCCGCCTTGGAAACCGGATCTACACTAAATTTTCTGTAATTTTATACACTATGCACTATTATTAATTATGTAACCACTGATGTTGTGTGTATTGTAGACCTATGAATGTAGGATTCAGTTTTTGGCACAGATTACACTGACCGATTGCAGTCCATTGAGTATGTTTATATATTGTTGTGATTTGTATTGGGCACACCCCCTTTATTTGCATATACAATTAGGGGACCTATATATATATATATACACCATGCTTTGTTGTTCACTATGCTTGAGAAAGGCTTTATTGCTAAGCCAAAACATTGCTGTTTTGCACGGATGTGTGATAAAAACCACCGTTTGATTCAATCAACATTGGAGTGCCGCTTCTACCTCTATTTTTGATATTACTTGGGAATTGGTCTGTTCCTGGAGCTGAGCACCCAGCTGGATCTTGAATCCTTGTCACAGTGCTCCTCTTCCTCTATAGTTGGTATATATATATATATATATATATATATATATATATATATATATATGCACACACACACACATATATACACAGTATATTCAGCGGGTTAAATAAGTATTGAACAGGTCACCATTTTTCTCGCTAAATATATTTACAAAAGTGCTATTTACAGGAAAATGTCATCAAATGTTGGTAACAGCCCAATTAATATATATATATATATATATATATATATATATATATATATATATATATACAAAGAAACAAAAGCAAATAAGTACAGAATTAACCCCTTAAGGACACAGCCCATTTTATTTTTGCGTTAAATTTTTTTCCTCCTCGCCTTCTAAAATCGCCTTATATTTCCATTCCCAGACCCATATGAGGGCTTGTTTTTTGCGTGAACAGTTGTACTTTGTAATTACATCACTCATTTTACCCTAAAATGTATGGTAAATCCCAGGAAATTTAAACGAAGATCATAATTGTGCAAATTGGGGGTGGGGTGTTATTTTCATGCTGTACACTTTACGGTAAAAATTACATGTTTTCTTTATTCTCTGGGTCAATACGACTAAAATGATACCCATGGATACATACATTTCTATTATTGTAGTGCTTTTAAAAAATCTCAAACTTTTTTTTACAAAATCAGTATGTTTAAAATTGCCCTATTTTGACCACCTCTAACTATCTTATTTTTCTGTATTCGAGGATGTGTGAAGGCAAATTTTTTGCGCCATGATCTGTAGTTTGTTTTAGTTCCACGTTTGCGTATATGTGACATTTTGATCACTTTTTATAAAAAGTGTTTGCAGTTTGATGTGACAAAAGCAGAAATAGTGGACTTTTTATTATTAATTTTTTTTTACGTTTACGCCGTTTGCCGTAAGGGATCATTAACATAATATTTTTATAGTTCGGACATTTATACACGTGACAATACCAAATATGCTTATGATTTATCTTTTTTTATACACTTTTTTGTGTTAACATGGGGAAAAGGGGTGGTTTACAACTTTATTTGGGGAGGGGCTTTATCACTTTTTTTTTCTCTTTTTTTTTTTTACTTTGTTTTTATATGTATTTTACACTTTTTTAGTCCCCATAGGGGACTATTTATAGCAATCATTAGATTGCTAATACTGTTTAGTGCTATGCATAGGGCATAGCACTGATCAGTATTATTGTCGATCTTCTGCTCTGGTCTGCTGGAAGGCAGATCAGTGCAGAAGACTCCGGGAAACGGATGGAGGTAGGTGAGGGGACCTCTGTCCGCCATCTTGGCTGATCTGATCCCTGTGGCAGTGCCACGAACGATCAGATCAGCCATTTTAAGTGGCGCACTGCCGCACATGCAGTGATCTGTATTGATCATGGCATCTGAGGGGTTAATGGCAGACATCAGCGCAATCGCTGATGTCCGCCATTACAGGTGGATCCTCGGCTGCTGGCAGCCACCGGCACCTGCAGTGAATGAAGCGAGCGCAGCTCCTGTGCTTGCGTCACAGCAAAGTGACGTTATGCAGCACCATACATTTACGGCACGTGTCCTTAAGTTATGTGTAATAATATGAAAAGACACAGGGAAAAAAAGTTTTAACTTGTTTACTTATAATTATTTAATACTTTGTACAAAAGCCTTTGTTGGTAATGACAGCTTCAAGACGCCTGCTATATCATACCTCCCAACTTTTGCTAAGACCAAAGATGGACAAGCCAAGCCCCTAACCACACTCACAGCCACGCCCTCAGTCACACCTTCAGTCACGCCTGCAGCTGAAGAATGGGAATACCTCTTAAGGGTATGTTCAGACAAGCAGATCCACAGAGTATTTTACGCTGCAGATTCTCTGCTGAAGGAATATGGCAATACGCCGCTATGAGCAGACACACTGCTGCGATGTGCGAGTTGCTGCACATGCGCGGTGTACTCACACACATCGTGGCAGCACCCCCTGCTCCCAGAGCTAGGCCATGAACAGCCGCGATGTGCGAGTATACTCCACATGCACCCGGCGACTCGCACATCGTAGTTTGTCTGCTCCGAACAGGTACCTGTAAAGGCAGCATACAGCATCCTTCTGTGGCGGATCCGCAGCGTAATACGTGTTGGGGATCCGCTCGTGTGAACGTACCCTTAGGATGTTCGCAGCGTATTTCACTGCGGATCTGCCGCTGAAGGACCCTCTGTATTCTGCCTTTACATGTGCCTGCTCGGAGCTGCAATATGCCGCTACGAGCAGACACAGTGCAACATGCGAGTCATCATCATCTGGAAAGACCAGGGGATGTCAATCTCAAAGGTTTTAAATGCCCAGACTCATCTGACATTCCCCTAACAATCAGCACCATGGCTTCTTCTAAGCAGTTGTCTAGAAGTCGGAAACTGAAAATAGTTGAGAAGGCTATAAGAAGATAGCAAAACGTTTTCAGATGTCAATATCCTCTGTTCAGAATGTAATTAAGAAATGGCAGTCATCAGGAACAGTGGAAGTTAAAGCAAGATCTGGAAGACCAAGAAAATATCAGACAGAACAGCTTGCAGGATTGTGAGAAAAACAATCAAAACCCACATTTGACTGCACAATCCCTCCAGAAAGATTTGGCAGACACTGGAGTGGTGGTACACTATTCCACTAGAAAGAGATACTTGTAAAAATATGGTCTTCAAGAAAAAAAAAAAAAAAATTACCTAAAATGCTTGGTTTCCCAAAAAAATAACATTTTTACAAAGGGTTAAAGCAGAAAATACCCCCCCAAAATTTGAAGCCCAATTTCTCCCGATTCAGAAAACACCCCATATGGGGGTGAAAAGTGCTCTGCTGGCGCACTACAGGTCTCGGAAGAGAAGGCGTCACATTTGGCTTTTTGAAAACAAATTTTGCTCTGGAGGCATGCCGCATTTAGGAAGCCCCCATGGTGCCAGAACAGCAAAAAAAAAAAACACATGGCATACCATTTTGGAAACTAGACCCCTCGGGGAACGTAACAAGGGGTTAAGTGAACCTTAATACCCCACAGGTGTTTCACGACTTTTGCATATGTAAAAAAATATTTTTTTTTTACCTAAAATGCCTCTTTTCCCAAAAATTTTAGATTTTTAAAAAGGGTAAAAGCAGAAAATACCCCCCAAAATTTGTAAAACAATTTCTCCCGAGTACGGCGATACCCCATATGTGACCCTAAACTGTTGCCTTGAAATACGACAGGGCTCCAAAGTGAGAGCGCCATGCGCATTTGAGGCCTAAATTAGGGACTTGCATAGGGGTGGACATAGGGGTATTCTACGCCAGTGATTGCCAAACAGGGTGCCTCCAGCTGTTGTAAAATTCCCAGCATGCCTAGACAGTCCGTGGCTATCTGGCAATACTGGGAGTAGTTGTTTTGCAACAGCTGGAGGCTCCGTTTTGGAAAAAGTGGCGTACCAGACGTTTTTCATTTTTATTGGGGAGGGGGGCTGTGTAGGGGAATGTGTATATGTAGTGTTTTTTTACTTTTTATTTTGTGTTAGTGTAGTGTTTTTAGGGTACAGTCGCACGGGCGGGGGTTCACAATAGTTTCTCGCTGGCAGTTTGAGCTGCGGCAGAAAATTTGCTGCAGCTCAAACTTGCAGCCGGATACTTACTGTAATCCTCCGCCCATGTGAGTGTACCCTGTACGTTCACATTGGGGGGGGGGGGGGGGGGGGAAAGAAACATCCAGCTGTTGCAAAACTACAACTCCCAGCATGTACGGTCTATCAGTGCATGCTGGGAGTTGTAGTTTTGCAACAGCTGGAGGCACACTGGTTGTGAAACACCGAGTTTGGTAACAAACTCAGTGTTTTGCAACCAGTGTGCCTTCAGCTGTTGCAAAAGCTACAACCCCCAACATGTACGGACAGCAGAAGGGCATGCTGGGTCTTGTAGTTATGCAACAGCTGGAGGCATACTACTTTGGCTGGGGATGCTGGGGACTGTAGTTATGCAACAGCTGGAGACACACTGGTTTGCTACATAACTCAGTGTGCCTTCAGCTGTTGCAAAACTACAACTCCCAGCAGTCACCGACAGCCAACGGGCATGCTGGGAGTTGTAGTTATGCAACCAGCAGATGCACTACTACAACTCCCAGCATGCACTTTAGCTGTTTGTGCAAGCTGGGAGTTGTAGTTACACAACAGCTGAAGGTACACTTTTCCATAGAAAAAATGTGCCTCCAGCTGTTGCAAAACTACAAGTCCCAGCATGCCCATAAGGGCATGCTGGGAGTTGTGGTGGTCTGCCTCCTGCTGTTGCATAACTACAGCTCCCAGCATGCCCTTTTTGCATGCTGGAAGTTGTTGCTAAGCACCAGCAGGAGGCTGTCACTCACCTCCAACGATCCAGCCGCACAGGTCAGTCCCTCGTCGTCGCCGCCACGGCCGTCGCTCATGGGGCCCCGATCCCAACATTGACGTCGGGGATCGGGGTCCCCAGCACCTGGGGTGCACGTCCCGCACCCGCTCACGTCCTCACACCCGCAGCAGGCGCCCTGGTTGGTCGGCCGGGAATCCGGACGACGAATCAGGGCGATCGTGAGGTGGCACCAGTGCCACCTCACCCCTGCAGGCTCTGGTTGTTCGGGGCCGTCGGAGATGGCCCCGAACAGCCTGTAATTCCGGGTCACTGGAGACCCGATTGACCCGGAATCTGCCGCAGATCGCTGGACTGAATTGTCCAGCGATCTGCGGCCATCGCCGACATGGGGGGGCATAATGACCCCCCTGGGCGATATGCCCCGATGCCTGATGAACGATTTCAGCAGGCATCGGGCACCGGCTCCCCTCCAGCTAGCGGTGGGGGGCCGGGATTTGACAGGACGTACTCAAACGTCCTGAGTCCTTAAGGACTCGGAAAAGGGGCCGTTTGAGTACGTCCTGCGTCCTAAAGGGGTTAAGGATTCAGCTCATTTTGGCCTTAAGGACTCAGACAATTTAATTTTTACGTTTTCCTTTTTTCCTCCTCGCCTTCTAAAAATCATAACTCTTTTATATTTTCATCCACAGACTAGTATGAGGGCTTGTTTTTTGTGCGACCAGTTGTCCTTTGTAATGGCATAACCCATTATATCATAAAATGTATGGCGCAACCAAAAAACACTATTTTTGTGGGGAAATTAAAAAGAAAAAAGCAATTTTGCTAATTTTGGAAGGTTTCGTTTTCACGCCGTACAATTTATGGTAAAAATTATATTTGTTCTTTATTCTGAAGGTTAATACGATTAAAATGATAACCATTATTACATACTTTTATATTATTGTTGTGCTTAAAAAAAATAACAAACTTTTTAGCCAAATTAGTACGTATAAAATCCCTTTATTTTGATGACCTCTAACTTTTTTATTTTTCCGTATAAGCGGCGGTATGAGGGCTCATTTTTTGCGCCATGATCTGTACTTTTTTTTATGCCACGTTTGCATATAAAAAACTTTTAATACATTTTTTATAATTTTTTTTAATAAAATGTATCAAAAAAGTAGCAATTTTGGACTTTTTTTTTTCGTTCACGCCGTTCACCGTACGGGATCATTAACATTTTGTTTTAATAGTTCGGACATTTACGCATGCGGCGATACCAAATATGTCTATAACATTTATTTTTTACGCTTTTTGGGGGTAAAATAGGAAAAAACGGACGTTTTACTTTTTTATTGGGGGAGGGGATTTTTCACTTTTTTTTTTACTTTTACATGTTTTTACATTTTTTTTTACACTTGAATAGTTCCCATAGGGGACTATTCATAGCAATACCATGATTGCTAATACTGATCTGTTCTACGTATAGGACATAGAACAGATCAGTGTTATCGGCGATATTCTGCTCTGGTCTGCTCGATCTCAGACCAGAGCAGGAGACGCCGGGAGCCGGAAGGAGGAAGGTGATGGGACCTCCGTGCAGCGTTCTGAACGATCGGATCCCTGCAGCAGCAGCGCGGGCGATCCGATCATTCATTGAAATCGCGCACTGCCGCAGATGCCGGGATCTGTATTGATCCTGGCACCTGAGGGGTTAATGGCGGACGCCCGCGAGATCGCGGGCATTGCCTATTGCCGGCGGGTCCCTGGTTGCGATCAGCAGCCTGGATCAGCCGCGCATGACACCACCGCACCAGGACGTACATTTTCGTCCTGCGTCCTTAAGGGGCTAAAAGAGCAGTGCATGACAGACAGACCAGAAATCTCAAAGAACTGGAAGACTTTTGTAAGGAAGAATGGGCAAAGATACCTCAAACAAGAATTAAAAGACTCTTGGCTGGCTACAAAAAAGAGTTTACAAGCTGTGATACTTGCCAAAGGGGGCAGTACAAGATATTAACTCAAACTTTTGCAGATGCCATTTTTCCTGTTATTTTGAAAGTGTAAATGATAGAAATAAAATCTAACTTTTGTTGACATATTATACGAATGTCTAATCTGTAAGTCGATGCCTTTTGGAGATTTTTCCATCTTTCCTTGGCTTCTTTATGCACATTAATACAAATTTTTGCCTGGGGTGCCAAACTTTTGATACCTACTGACTGTAGTAGGTGGCAGATTCTCCCATAGTAGATGGCAGATTCCCCCCATAGTAGGCATCAGTTTCCCCCATAGTAGGCATCAGTTTCCCCCCATAGTAGGTGTCAATACCCCCATAAAAGGCTGCAGTACCCCCATATAAGGCGGCAGTACCCCCCCATATTATGCAGTATGCCCCATATTAGGCAGTAGTGTCTACCCCGCATACTTACCTCTTGCAGCTCTTCTGTCTGCTTCCTGTCAGCTCTGGTGGCTCCCTCTGCATGTCCTTTTCTTTCTTCTACCTCTGCGCTCCGGCGTCTGATGACGTCACTCCTGCGCCGGAGCCACCAGAGCGCAGATGAAGAGCTCGGCACGGCCTCTTGTGTTTGCTGGTTAAATGTAGGCAGTGAACACAAGAGTGATTGACAGGGTGAGGAGCCAATGGCTCTTCATTCTGTCAAACTTCCCACAGGGCTCCACATACAGTTAAATGTGGGACATAAGGGGGCTGTTTTGGGATGGTGGGACATCACTGCAAAAGCGGGAATTTCCCACTGGATCTGGGATAGTTGGAAGGTATGCCTGCATGGAGAAACTAGTAGTATGCATTGCTCTGATGTGAAAAATTAAGCTTGGACATTTCCTTTAACTGGATTTTGCTGCACCATGTACACGGTGAATTTTCTGTGGCCAGAACATCTGATTCCAACTGAAAGAATTGACATGCCATCACTATGAAGACAACGCATCCTTAAAAAGTGACCTAAAATCATATGGGAAGTTAAACAAGAGGTGCTGATAATGACAGGAGATTACAATATGCCAGTATGGCCTTCTATGGACTCGAGAAGACGAGTCTCCACAGAGTAGAAACAACGGAAATAGGACAGATAACATGGTCTGATCACAGTCCTATTCATATGTCAATAATAGAGGGTACCTCATATTCTTATGATTCGGTATGGCGTTTGAATTCCCATATACTGCAACACCCTGATTACCACCCCCCTACTATAGAGACAATTAAAGCCTACTTTATGGATAATGATAATGGAGAGGTATCGGATATGGTGTTCTGGTGTGCCCATAAAGCCACAATAAGAGGACACTTCTTAAAACAGGCATCACATTACAAAAAACAATCTAGAATAGCCCTCCAAAACATACAAGAAAGGCTGAGCGAGTTATACTCGCTTAATAAACGATTATTTGATATACAAAGAGCAGAAGAAATATCACAACTCACGACTAAAATGCATTCTTTGCAGACTAATACATTTTAACTGGCAGTTAGAAGGTTAAGAGTAACACAATACTGGCAAGGGGAATAGGGCAGGGGCTTTATTTGCACAAAAACTTAAGACCCAACAAGTTAAAACTCAAATTCCTTATATATATAATAAAAAGAAAGAAAAAATTGTAGATCCAAAGGGGATTTAGAATGTTTTGGCAGAATACTATAGCTTACTATATAATTTGAAAGATGATGTTAATATAGAACAACCGACTGCAGGAAAAATTGCCGCTTTTTTGGATAATCTACAACTGCCACAAATCACGTCTGACCAGCTAAACAATCTTTCGGCTCCTATTACAGAGTTGGAAATATTGAAAGCTATTAAGTCACTAAAACAACATAAGTCCCCAGGACCTGACGGGCTGACTAATGATTATTATAAGATGCATGGTACAATACTTACCCCCTATTTAAAAAGATTATTTAATAACATGATGGAAGATAAACCCCTGCCAGAAATGTTGAGAGCTTTGATAATTACATTACCTAAGCCTGGGAAGGTACCGGATACCCCTGGCAATTTTAGGCCAATAGCTTTACTCAATACAGACCTCAAATTATATTCTATGGTGTTAGCTCAAAGGTTAGCGTCAGTTCTACCTTCACTGATCTCAAATGATCAAGTGGGTTTTGTGGCTGGACGGCAGACTAGCGATGGAATTAGACGCACTATCGATATTATGTCAGTTATGGAAAGAAGAGGAACGCCTTCTCTGCTTCTTACATTGGATGCAGAGAAGGCGTTCGATAGAGTCCGCTGGGAATATTTGTTATAGGTATTGGATAAATTTGGTTTGGGGGGAAGACTGAAAACAGCTGTAATGGCTTTATATAGCCAACCCGCAGCAAATGTTTACGTCTCGGGAATTAAATCTAGAGAGATCCAAATAACAAATGGAACGAGACAAGGATGTCCCTTATCACCATTTATATTTGTACTCGCAATGGAACACCTAGCCCAGAAAATTCGACTATCTAAAGATATACATGGGGTGACGATTGGGAAAAAAGATTATAAAGTCAGCTTGTTTGCGGACAACATTATATTATATCTTACAAAGCCGGAGATATCCCTGGAGGCAATATCTGCAGTGTTGGAAGAATTCGGGACTATAAGTTATTACAAAATTAATACCCAAAAATCATTTATTTTGGGAACAGGAATATCTGAAGGGGGAAAAAAAATTACAAATGTTATATCAATATCAATGGGCGGCGGAACAGATCACTTAGGTATAAACCTTACTTTCCCCCTATCAAATATAATACAAATAAATTACTCAAATGTAATTTCCATAAGAACCCAGGATATGGGAGTTTTTAGGAAATTAACATTGTCTTGGACAGGTAGAATATCA
This sequence comes from Hyla sarda, assembly GCF_029499605.1. Classification (NCBI taxonomy): domain Eukaryota; kingdom Metazoa; phylum Chordata; class Amphibia; order Anura; family Hylidae; genus Hyla; species Hyla sarda. The sequence goes on along the minus strand of NC_079194.1, from coordinate 183,614,432 downwards.
GCTGTTAAAATGAAAATATTACCAAAAATTCTATATTATTTCTGTAGCTTGCCAGTCCCAACACCTAAAAGGAAGATACACACACTACATTGGCTAATTATGCAGATAATATGGCATAATAAAAAACCCAGAATTAACTCAGGAATATTATGCCAACCGATAGTCGGTGGGGGAATGGGATGCCCGGATCTACAGAAATATTACTATGCATCTCTTTTAGAACAAGCCCATTACTGGTGGCGAAATGAGGACCACAAACAATGGGTAGAGATTAAGTCAAATTTTGTATCGCAAAATACACTAAAAGATATCCCTTGGGAATCTAGAATTAAGATAAATCAAGCAAATAACCAATACCCGATGGTTGCAGCAACTGTAAATGCCTGGACAATTGCAAGTGTCCTGGAAACGATTCTACCCCTGAATATAAAAGATATTACCATGGAAATGATACAATCATGTATACCAGATTCCAATTATAGCAGTTAGATAAGGAAAGGTATTAGATCATATGGAGATATCGAGGGATTAGGAGGGCTAGGGTCTTTTGAGGAATTGAGACACCAATATAATTTACCAAGGACGGATTTTTACAAATACTTACAGCTGCGTCACTTCATTTCTAGCACTCAACTACCAAAAGGGAACCCAGATTCATTACTTACACAATCTTTTTTCTTTAGAGATCGAAAAAAGGGATGTCTACAATATATAAAGCTTTAAATTCCGGAAAAGAGAGACCACATTACTGCGATAAATGGGAAAATGAGCTTGGACAGACCTACTCCAGTTCACAATGGGCACATACGTATATTATAAACTTTAGAGTTGCTAGGTGTATATCTCAATGGGAAATAGCTAGGAAGGTATTTTATAGATGGCATATTATATTTGTTGGAGATGTACTCAGCAAAAGGGCACATTATTACATATGTGGTGGAAATGTGGGAGATTAAGCATATTTTGGACACAAATTTACGGAACCCTATCTAAAATAGTTGGATACCCAATCCCCTGGGGTCCAGAAGTGGCACTTTTGCACTTAAGACTGGGAAATCTCTCCATAATAGATAACACAGTAATAGTCAATATATTAACAACAACAAAAAATAAATTGGCTGCGGAATGGAAAAGTACGGAGATTCCAAGTCTTTTAAGCATAATTGAGGTGACGCATCAGATATGTGTAAAGGAACACACTATTGCGATAATCACTAATACACTCCCACAGTTTCTCAAAACATGGTCCAAATGGTTATTAGGAAAAATAAAACTAATACAGAAATGTAAGATGTCTGGAAAAAGATATGTGCTTAAGATGCTATATTTAATTATCACTTATCTAGACCAACACTGTAGCATGATCACATATTTCCCCCCCCCCCCCCCACCTTCCCCCGACTACGGTTAATAAGGAATTTGAAAGCAGTCTGAAAAATACGAGACAATCGGATTGGTTGCTATGGACAACTGGTCAACTTTTCCTCTGCACAGGCTTTGATAAATCTCCCCAAATATCCTTAAGGTGTTAACTTCTGATCTTATATGTTTAAGTTTCTTTGTATGTATAGATTACTTGGATTGTGGAAATTTCATGTCAATAGCACCTTTGGAAATATATTTTGTGAGGAAAAATGGTGATGTTTATTTTTTTAAATGTTTAACCCCTCAAGATCTCTATCAGTTATAAATCCTATAATTCTATAGGAAAATTGGATTTACTCCCGGCATTGCATCACTAATAATGTGATCCTATCACTTCCTGTATTTGTCAAGAGACTTAGAATGTGACCTTTGCTACAGATCCTATACATAATGTGGCCCTTTTATTTGCTATTTTGCAGCACCATCTATCTTTCATTCAGTGTAAGTGCAAGGATAATTTTACATATAGCTACTCTGTAGGGCCATGATAATATGGCATAGGTAGTATAATATCATGATGACAAGAACAATTGAAATGCCCACATAGAATAATGCTTAAAGCTATTTATATGGTGCATCTGAAGCATAATCTCAGTCTCCTTCAGAAAAACTTTTTATAGATGTCCAAAAAATTTATTTCATGTTCCATTAGCCTTTCATGTACAGGAGATATACCTACCTTATTGCTTCTATCAAAGGATAGATCCATACATATGGCACCCAGCAGAGCCCATATGACAGCATTTGGAGGCTGTATGGTTATATGTATTAGAGAATCACCCAGCCTTCATCCATATGGTTCAAAGGGTACGTTTACACGTAGAGGATCTGCTGCAGATTTTTGCTGCAGATTTTGCTACCCATTAACTTTAATGGGTAGCAAAATCAGCTGAAGAAAATATGCAGCAAAAATATGTAGCAGATCCTGTATGTGTGAACCTACCCTAAGGCTAGGTATCCACACAGGTTTTTTTGTTGGCGTTTTTTTTTTTTTGGAAAACTGCCACTGCAGTTTTTAAGTCAAAGTCAGAAGTGGATCCAATAGGAAGGAGAACTATAAGTCCTACTTTTGTATTTCCCATTCCTTTTGAATACACTTCTGGCTTTGGCTCAAAAACTGCAGTGGCAGTTTTCCAAAAAACACCCCCTCAGTGTATCTCTATGGGAGATAGCTGAACATCCAGGCTCAAGTCCTGCAGGAACTCATGGGAACTAAGTTCCTGCACTTTTTCCACAGCAAGAACACCATTTCCATTAGCATATGTCCTGCAGGACCAGCCCTTGAGTTGAAATCTTGGGTGAGTTCCCTCCCTTTTTTCCCCAGGACTTGACCCCTGTGAACATCTCTCCCATAGAGATATATGGAGGGGCCGTGGAGGCCGTAGCTCCGCGCGGGGGTTGTGACGCACTGCTAACGGAGAGAGCCAGGGCCACGTATAGGAGATGGCTGGGTTCCCAGTGGTCGGACCCCCCACTGTTTAAAAATAATCCTTCGGATAGGGGATACGTTTTTCAGCATGGGACTTCTCCTTTAAAAGGTGGCAGGGCATTTGATACATTTTGTGCAGGTACACATTTCCTGAAATTTCACTCTACACACACCAAAAGGCTAAGCTGGTGTATATTTGTGACTTTTTGATGGTATCTGCACAAAAATTTTAGACATTGTTGAAGTTGATAAATTCATTAATCACTGCAAAAGACTAACCTTAACATTTGGGCCGTGCACATAAAAAGTTTAAAGTGTTACTAAAAAGTCACAAAAAAAACAGAGTTGAGCTGAACAGCGCCAACCATGCGACAAAAATACACACAAAGACAGCTCTAAAGATAATTATAGCTCTTTCAATTTCCCTTCCACAGACCCATATGAGGGCTTCTGTCACGATGCCGGCTGGCAGGTAGTGGATCCTCTGTGCCAGAGAGGGATTGGCGTGGACCGTGCTAGTGGATCGGTTCTAAGTCACTACTGGTTTTCACCAGAGCCCGCCGCAAAGCGGGATGGTCTTGCTGCGGCGGTAGTGACCAGGTCGTATCCACTAGCAACGGCTCAACCTCTCTGACTGCTGAAGATAGGCGCGGTACAAGGGAGTAGACAGAAGCAAGGTCGGACGTAGCAGAAGGTCGGGGCAGGCAGCAAGGATCGTAGTCAGGGGCAACGGCAGGAGGTCTGGAACACAGGCTAGGAACACACAAGGAAACGCTTTCACTGGCACAATGGCAACAAGATCTGGCGAGGGAGTGAAGGGGAAGTGAGGTATAAATAGGGAGTGCACAGGTGAACACACTAATTGGAACCACTGCGCCAATCAGCGGCGCAGTGGCCCTTTAAATCGCAGAGACCCGGCGCGCGCGCGCCCTAGGGAGCGGGGCCGCGCGCGCCGGGACAGGACAGACGGAGAGCGAGTCAGGTACGGGAGCCGGGATGCGCATCGCGAGCGGGCGCTACCCGCATCGCGAATCGCATCCCGGCTGGAGACGGTATCGCAGCGCACCGGGTCAGTGGAGCTGCCCGGAGCGCTGCGGTAGCGAGAGAGAAGCGAGCGCTCCGGGGAGGAGCGGGGACCCGGAGCGCTCGGCGTAACAGTACCCCCCCCCTTGGGTCTCCCCCTCTTCTTAGAGCCTGAGAACCTGAGGAGCAGACTTTTGTCTAGGATGTTGTCCTCAGGTTCCCAGGATCTCTCTTCAGGTCCACAGCCCTCCCAATCCACTAAAAAGAACCTTTTTCCTCTGACCGTCTTGGAGGCCAGTATCTCTTTCACTGAGAAGACGTCAGAAGAACCGGAGACAGGAGTGGGAGAAACTAATTTGGGAGAGAAACGGTTGATGATGAGTGGTTTAAGAAGAGAGACATGAAAGGCATTAGGAATACGGAGAGAAGGAGGAAGAAGAAGTTTGTAAGAGACAGGATTAATTTGGCACAAGACTTTGAAAGGACCAAGATAGCGTGGACCCAGTTTGTAACTGGGGACACGAAAGCGGACATATTTAGCGGAGAGCCATACCTTGTCTCCGGGAGCAAAAATGGGGGGAGCTCTTCTTTTCTTATCGGCAAACTTTTTCATGCGAGATGAAGCCTGTAAAAGAGAATCTTGGGTCTCTTTCCATATGGTGGAAAGATCACGAGTCACTTCATCTACAGCGGGCAAACCAGAGGGCAAGGGAGTAGGGAGGGGGGAAAGAGGGTGACGGCCGTACACCACGAAAAATGGGGATTTGGAGGAAGATTCAGAGACTCTAAAGTTATACGAGAATTCGGCCCATGGTAGAAGATCTGCCCAATCATCCTGGCGGGAGGAAACAAAATGTCGTAAATAATCACCCAAGACCTGGTTAATTCTTTCTACTTGTCCATTGGATTGAGGATGATATGCAGAAGAAAAGTTTAATTTAATCTTGAGTTGTTTACAGAGAGCCCTCCAGAATTTTGACACAAATTGGACGCCTCTATCCGAGACTATCTGTGTAGGCAACCCGTGAAGACGAAAAATGTGTACAAAAAATTGTTTAGCCAACTGAGGCGCTGAAGGAAGACCAGGAAGAGGGATGAAATGTGCCATCTTGGAGAATCGATCAACGACCACCCAAACAACAGTGTTGCCACGGGATGGGGGTAGGTCTGTAATAAAATCCATACCAATCAGAGACCAAGGCTGTTCGGGGACAGGCAGAGGATGAAGAAAACCAGCGGGCTTCTGGCGAGGAGTCTTATCCCGGGCACAGACAGTGCAGGCTCGCACAAAGTCCACGACATCCGTCTCCAGAGTCGGCCACCAATAGAAGCGAGAGATGAGTTGCACAGATTTCTTGATGCCCGCAAGGCCTGCGAGATGGGAGGAGTGACCCCATTTGAGGATTCCGAGGCGTTGGCGTGGAGTGACGAAGGTCTTCCCTGGAGGAGTTTGCCTGATGGAGGCTGGAGAAGTGGAAATCAGGCAGTCAGGAGGAATGATGTGTTGCGGAGAGAGTTCAACTTCCGAGGCATCCGAGGAACGAGAGAGAGCATCGGCCCTAATGTTCTTATCGGCAGGCCGAAAGTGAATTTCAAAATTAAATCGGGCAAAGAACAGAGACCACCTGGCCTGGCGAGGATTCAGCCGTTGGGCAGACTGGAGATAGGAGAGGTTCTTGTGATCGGTGTAAATAATAACTGGAAATCTTGATCCCTCCAGCAGATGCCTCCATTCCTCAAGTGCTAATTTAATGGCTAGAAGCTCTCGATCCCCGATGGAGTAGTTCCTCTCCGCCGGAGAGAAGGTCCTAGAAAAAAACCCACAAGTAACAGCATGCCCGGAAGAATTTTTTTGTAGAAGGACCGCTCCAGCTCCTACAGAGGAAGCATCAACCTCCAATAGGAAGGGTTTAGATGGGTCAGGTCTGGAGAGCACGGGAGCCGAAGAAAAGGCAGACTTGAGCCGTTTAAAGGCGTCTTCCGCTTGAGGAGGCCAAGACTTGGGATTGGCATTTTTTTTGGTTAAAGCCACGATAGGGGCCACAACGGTAGAAAAATGTGGAATAAATTGCCTGTAATAATTGGCGAACCCCAAAAAACGTTGGATAGCACGGAGTCCGGAGGGGCGTGGCCAATCTAAGACGGCAGAGAGTTTGTCTGGATCTATTTGTAGTCCCTGGCCAGAGACCAAGTATCCTAGGAAAGGAAGAGATTGGCATTCAAACAGACATTTCTCTATCTTGGCATAAAGTTGATTGTCACGAAGTCTCTGAAGAACCATACGGACATGCTGGCGGTGTTCTTCTAGATTGGCAGAAAAAATCAGGATATCGTCCAGATATACAACAACACAGGAGTATAAGAGATCACGAAAAATTTCATTAACAAAGTCTTGGAAGACGGCAGGGGCGTTGCACAGGCCAAAGGGCATGACCAGATACTCAAAGTGTCCATCTCTAGTGTTAAATGCCGTTTTCCATTCATCCCCCTCTCTGATGCGGATGAGATTATAAGCACCTCTTAAGTCCAGTTTGGTAAAGATGTGGGCACCTTGGAGGCGATCAAAGAGTTCAGAGATGAGGGGTAGAGGGTAGCGGTTCTTTATCGTGATTTTATTAAGACCGCGGTAGTCAATGCAAGGGCGTAGAGAGCCATCTTTTTTGGACACAAAGAAAAATCCGGCTCCGGCAGGAGAGGAGGATTTACGGATAAAGCCTTTTTTTAAATTTTCCTGGATGTACTCCGACATAGCAAGAGTCTCTGGGGCGGACAGAGGATAGATTCTGCCCCGGGGTGGAGTAGTGCCCGGGAGGAGGTCAATAGGACAATCATAAGGCCTGTGAGGAGGTAGAGTCTCAGCTTGTTTTTTGCAAAAAACATCCGCAAAGTCCATATAGGCCTTAGGGAGACCGGTTACAGGGGGAACCACAGAGTCACGGCAAGGGGTACTGGGAACCGGTTTTAGGCAGTCCTTGAAACAAGAGGGCCCCCAACTCTTGATCTCCCCAGTGGACCAATCCAGGGTTGGGGAATGGAGTTGAAGCCAGGGTAGTCCAAGGAGGATTTCGGAAGTGCAATTGGGGAGGACCAAAAATTCAATCTTCTCGTGATGAGGTCCGATGCACATTAGAAGGGGCTCCGTGCGGAAACGTATGGTACAATCCAATCTTTCATTGTTTACACAATTGATGTAGAGGGGTCTGGCGAGACTGGTAACTGGGATGTTGAACCTGTTGACGAGAGAGGCCAAAATAAAATTTCCTGCAGATCCGGAATCCAAGAAGGCCATAGTAGAGAAGGAGAAGTTAGAGGCAGATATCCGCACAGGCACAGTAAGACGTGGAGAAGCAGAGTAGACATCAAGGACTGTCTCACCTTTGTGCGGAGTCAGCGTACGTCTTTCCAGGCGGGGAGGACGGATAGGACAATCCTTCAGGAAGTGTTCGGTACTGGCACAGTACAGACAGAGATTCTCCATGCGGCGTCGTGTCCTCTCTTGAGGTGTCAGGCGAGACCGGTCGACCTGCATAGCCTCCACGGCGGGAGGCACAGAAACGGATTGCAGGGGACCAGAGGAGAGAGGAGCCGGGGAGAAAAAACGTCTTGTGCGAACAAAGTCCATATCCTGGCGGAGCTCCTGACGCCTTTCGGAAAAACGCATGTCAATGCGAGTGGCAAGATGGATGAGTTCATGTAGGTTGGCAGGGATTTCTCGTGCGGCCAGAACATCTTTAATGTTGCTGGATAGGCCTTTTTTAAAGGTCGCGCAGAGGGCCTCATTATTCCAGGATAATTCTGAAGCAAGAGTACGGAATTGTACGGCGTACTCGCCAACGGAAGAATTACCCTGGACCAGGTTCAACAGGGCAGTCTCAGCAGAAGAGGCTCGGGCAGGTTCCTCAAAGACACTTCGAATTTCTGAGAAGAAGGAGTGTATAGAGGCAGTGACGGGGTCATTGCGGTCCCAGAGCGGTGTGGCCCATGACAGAGCTTTTCCAGACAGAAGGCTGACTACGAAAGCCACCTTAGACCTTTCAGTAGGGAACTGGTCCGACATCATCTCCAAGTGCAGGGAACATTGGGAAAGAAAGCCACGGCAGAATTTAGAGTCCCCATCAAATTTATCCGGCAAGGATAGTCGTAGACCAGAAGCGGCCACTCGCTGCGGAGGAGGTGCAGGAGCTGGCGGAGGAGATGATTGCTGAAGCTGTGGTAGTAGCTGCTGTAGCATCACGGTCAGTTGAGACAGCTGTTGGCCTTGTTGCGCTATCTGTTGTGACTGCTGGGCGACCACCGTGGTGAGGTCGATGACAACTGGCAGAGGAACTTCAGCGGGATCCATGGCCGGATCTACTGTCACGATGCCGGCTGGCAGGTAGTGGATCCTCTGTGCCAGAGAGGGATTGGCGTGGACCGTGCTAGTGGATCGGTTCTAAGTCACTACTGGTTTTCACCAGAGCCCGCCGCAAAGCGGGATGGTCTTGCTGCGGCGGTAGTGACCAGGTCGTATCCACTAGCAACGGCTCAACCTCTCTGACTGCTGAAGATAGGCGCGGTACAAGGGAGTAGACAGAAGCAAGGTCGGACGTAGCAGAAGGTCGGGGCAGGCAGCAAGGATCGTAGTCGGGGGCAACGGCAGGAGGTCTGGAACACAGGCTAGGAACACACAAGGAAACGCTTTCACTGGCACAATGGCAACAAGATCCGGCGAGGGAGTGAAGGGGAAGTGAGGTATAAATAGGGAGTGCACAGGTGAACACACTGATTGGAACCACTGCGCCAATCAGCGGCGCAGTGGCCCTTTAAATCGCAGAGACCCGGCGCGCGCGCGCCCTAGGGAACGGGGCCGCGCGCGCCGGGACAGGACAGACGGAGAGCGAGTCAGGTACGGGAGCCGGGATGCGCATCGCGAGCGGGCGCTACCCGCATCGCGAATCGCATCCCGGCTGGAGACGGTATCGCAGCGCACCGGGTCAGTGGAGCTGCCCGGAGCGCTGCGGTAGCGAGAGAGAACACGGTAGCGGGGAGGAGCGGGGACCCGGAGCGCTCGGCGTAACAGGTAGGAGGGGTAGTCTTATATGGTGAGTATATCCCAAACTCTCTATTTTAACTGTAAAAGTTGGGGGTCGTCTTATACGCCCAGTCGTCTTATACGCCGACATATACGGTAGTCCAGGGCGAACCCATAGGCCCTCAGTATTCACAGATCATGGGATCACTGGAGGATCTGGAACTTTTGCAGGTGAGCTCATGATGCAGCCTTGTATTATCCAATGCTGGAATCAGGTAGAGCAGCTTCCATCTGAGAGAGGGGCTTCCTATAGGTACAATGCCGGTCTCCAGATTCAAATTCCCCGCTCCAGCGCGGCCGGAAGTGACGACAGACGCCAGCATCCCGGCCGGAAGGAGATCTGCCGGGAGAAAATAAACTAAGAAACGCTTGCGAGAGGTAAAGAACTCCTCGCTGAAGGCAGAGACCGCTGTAAGGAGACCGCACAGAGACCCGCACGCTACATGGTGCTCCCACGGCATTCCTCTGCTCCCGGAGCGGACCCACAGAGTGGAGCGGACCAAAGGGGAGAAAAAGACAGGGGGTGTGCTATGCCCGCACCCGGAGTCTGCAAGGCCCTGGTAAGGACCTTCAATTTTCTTCATGCAGGAGAACAAAACCCCCCCTGCACCTCTCAGCTGGCTCCGATGTCCATCACTTAGGGTACGTTCACACGGGAGCGCATCCGTATCGGATTTGACCCTGAGTTATGGCAGAACGAGCTCCCTGCTGCTGCTGCCATAGCTCTGTGCATCCAAGTTTGGAATCCCAGCAAACATATGCTGCTCTGGACAGTTCCTAAAATGGACAGAGGTGTCAGCAGAGAGCACTTTGGTCGTAACAGAAAAGAAATAAAAAAAGAAAATAATTTCCTCTGTAGTATACAGCCGCTAATAAGTACTGGAAGGATTAATAATTTTAAATAGAAGTTATTTACAAATCTGTTTTACTATCTGGCACCAGTTGATTTTAAAAAAATTAATAAAAAAAAGTTTTCCAACGGAGCGCCCCTTTAACCCCTTAAGGACCAAGGACGTACCGGTACGTCCTTGGTCCTGCTCTTCCGATATAACGCGGGGTTACACAGTAACCCCGCGTCATATCATGGCGGGCCCGGCGTCATAGTGAAGCCGGGACCCGCCTCTAATAGCGCGCAGCGCCGATCGCGGCGCCGCGCGCTATTAACCCTTTAGCCGCGCGCTCAAAGCTGAGCCGCGCGGCTAAAAGTGAAAGTGAAAGTTCCCGGCTAGCTCAGTCGAGCTGTTCGGGATAGCCGCGGCTAATCGCGGCATCCCGAACAGCTGACAGGACAGCAGGAGGGCCCCTACCTGCCTCCTCGCTGTCCGATCGCCGAATGACTGCTCAGTGCCTGAGATCCAGACATGAGCAGTCATGCGGCAGAATCGTTGATCACTGGTTTCTTATGAGAAACCAGTGATCAACATAGAAGATCAGTGTGTGCAGTGTTATAGGTCCCTATGGGACCTATAACACTGCAAAAAAAAAGTGAAAAAAAAAAGTGAATAAAGATCATTTAACTCCTCCCCTATTAAAAGTTTGAATCACCCCCCTTTTCCAATAAAAAAAAAAACACAGTGTAAATAAAAATAAAAATAAACATATGTGGTATCACCGCGTGCGGAAATGTCCGAATTATAAAAATATATCATTAATTAAACCGCTCGGTCAATGGCGTGCGCGCAAAAAAATTCCAAAGTCCAAAATAGTGCATTTTTGGTCACTTTTTATATCATTTAAAAATGAATAAAAAGTGATCAATAAGTCCTATCAATGCAAAAATGGTACCGTTAAAAACTTCAGATCACGGCGCAAAAAATGAGCCCTCATACCGCCCCATACACGGAAAAATAAAAAAGTTATAGGGGTCAGAAGATGACAATTTTAAACGTATTAATTTTCCTGCATGTAGTTATGATTTTTTCCAGAAGTCCGACAAAATCAAACCTATATAAGTAGGGTATCATTTTAATCGTATGGATCTACAGAATACATATCAGGTGTCATTTTTACCGAAAAATGTACTACGTAGAAACGGAAGCCCCCAAAAGTTACAAAACAGCGTTTTTTTTTCAATTTTGTCGCACAATGATTTTTTTTCCCGCTTCATCATAGATTTTTGGGCAAAATGACTGACGTCATTACAAAGTAGAATTGGTGGCGCAAAAAATAAGCCATCATATGGATTTTTAGGTGTAAATTTGAAAGAGTTATGATTTTTTAAAGGCAAGGAGCAAAAAACGAAAATGCAAAAACGGAAAAACCTCCGGTCCTTAAGGGTTTAACCCCTTAGGGACCAGGCCAATTTTCAGTGTAGGACCCGGCCATTTTTTGCACATCTGACCACTGTCACTTTAACCCCTTAAGGACCAAGGACATATGAGTACGTCCTTGGTCCCGCTCCCGTGATATAACGCGGGGTCCCACGGTGACCCTGCATCATATCATGGCGGGCCCGGTGTCATAGTGAAGCCGGGACCCGCCGCTAATAGCACGCGGCACTGATCGCGGTGCCGCGTGCTATTAACCCTTTAGCCGCGCGCTCAAAGCTGAGCCACGCGGCTAAAAGTGAAAATAAAAAGTGCCGGTTAGCTCAGTGGGCTGTTCGGGATAGCCGCAGCGAAATCGCGGCATCCCGAACAGCTTACAGGACAGCCGAAGGGTCCCTACCTGCCTCTTCGCTGTCCGATTACCGAATGACTGCTCAGTGCCTGAGATCCAGGCATGAGCAGTCAAGCGGCAGAATCATCGATCACTGGTCTCCTATGAGAAACCAGTGAACAATGTAAAAGATCAGTGTGTGCAGTGTTATAGGTCCCTATGGGAGCTATAACACTGCAAAAAAAAAAGTGAAAAAAAAAAAAGGGAATAAAGATCATTTAACCCCTCCCCTATTAAAAGTTTGAATCACCCCACTTTTCCCATAAAAAAAAGTGTAAATAAAAATACAAATAAACATATATGGTATCGCCGCTTGCGGAAATGTCCGAATTATAAAAATATATAGTTAATTAAACCACACGGTCAATGGCGTACGCGCAAAAAAATTCCAAAGTCTAAAATAGTACATTTTTGGTCACTTTTTATATCATGAAAAAATGAATAATAATAAGTCCTATCAATGCAAAAATGGTACTGTTAAAAACTTCAGATCCCGGCGAAAAAAATGTGCCCTCATACCGCCCCATACGCGGAAAAATAAAAAAGTTATAGGGGTCAGAAGATGACAATTTTAAACGTATTAATTTTCCTGCATGAAGTTATGATTTTTTCCAGAAGTACGACAAAATCAAACCTATATGAGTAGGGTATCATTTTAATCACATGAACCTACAGAATAAAGATAAGGTGTCATTTTTACCGAAAAATTTACTACATAGAAACGGAAGCCCCCAAAAGTTACAAAACGGCGTTTTTTTTTTTTTGTCTCACAATGACTTGTTTTTCCGTTTCACCGTAGATTTTTGGGCAAAATGACGTCATTACAAAGTAGAATTGGTGGCGCAAAAAATAAGCCATCATATGGATTTTTAGGTGCAAAATTGAAAGAGTTAAGATTTTTTTAAAGGCAAGGAGCAAAAAACGAAAGTGCAAAAAACCCCGGTCCTTAAGGGGTTAAGCATTAATAACTCTGGGATGCTTTTACCTTTCATTCTGATTCAGAGATGTTTTTTTCGCAACATATTCTACTTTATGTCAGTGGTAAAATTTTGTTGATACTTGCATCATTTCTTGGTGAAAAATTAAAAAGTTTGATGAAAAAATTGGAACTTTTGCATTTTTTTTACTTTGAAGCTCTCTGCTTATAAGGAAAATGAATATTCCAAATAAATTATATATTGATTCACATATACAATATGTTTACTTTATGTTTGCATCATAAAGTTGACATGTTTTTGCTTTTGGAAGACATCAGAGGGCTTCAAAGTATAGCAGCAATTTTCCAATTTTTCACAAAATTTTCGAAATCGAAATTTTTCAGTGACCAGTTCAGTTTTGAAGTAGATTTTAAGGGCCTTATTATTAGAAATACCCCATAAATTACTCCATTATAAATACTGCACCCCTCAAAGTATTCAAAATGACATTCAATAGGGTTGTTAACCCTTTAGGCGTTTCAGGAATAGCAGCAAATTGAAGGAGAAAATTCAAAATCTTCATTTTTTACACAAGTGTGTAAAATGTGTAACCCAATTTTTCTCGAGTAAGGAAATACCTCATATGTGTATGTCAAGTGCTCTGTGGATGCACTAGAGGGCTCAGAAGGGAAGAAACTTTGGAGAGTGAGTTTTTCTGAAATGGTTTTTGGGGGCATGTCACATTTAAGAAGCCCCTATGGTTCCAGAACAGCAACCCCCCCCCCCATGGCATACTATTTTGGAAAATACACCCCTCAAGGCACATAAGGGGTACAGTGATCCTTAACACCCCACAGGTGTTTGACGACTTTTCGTTAAAGTTGGATGCGTAAATAATTTTTTTTTCACAAAAATACTAGTTTTCCCCCAAATTTAAAATTTTTACAAGGAGTAATAGGAGAAAATGCCCTCCAAATTTTGTAACCCCATCTCTTGTGATTATGTGTGGATGTCAAGTGCTCTGCTGGCGCACTACAATGCTCAGAACAGAAGGAGTCACATTTGGCTTTTTGAAAGCAGATTTTGCTGAAAGGTTTTTTGGGGGGCATGTCGCATTTAGGAAGCCCCTATGATGCCAGAACAGCAAAAAAAGGCTCATTGTACCCCTTGTTACGTTCCTTGAGGGGTGTAGTTTCCAAAATGGTATTCCATGTTGTTACGCCGAGCGCTCCGGGTCCCCGCTCCTCCCCGGAGCGCTCGCAACATCCTCGCATTTGCAGCGCCCCGGTCAGACCTGCTGACCGGGTGCGCTGCAATACCTCTCTCAGCCGGGATGCGATTCGCGATGCGGGAGGCGCCCGCTCGCGATGCGCATCCCGGCTCCCGTACCTGACTCGCTCTCCGTCGGTCTTGTCCCGGCGCGCGCGGCCCCGCTCCTTAGGGCGCGCGCGTGCCGGGTCTCTGCTATTTAAAGGGCCACTGCGCCACTGATTGGCGCAGCTGGCTTAATTAGTGTGTTCACCTGTGCATTCCCTATTTATACCTCACTTCCCCTGCACTCCCTCGCCGGATCTTGTTGCCATTGTGCCAGTGAAAGCGTTTCCTTGTGTGTTCCTAGCCTGTGTTCCAGACCTCCTGCCGTTGCCCCTGACTACGATCCTTGCTGCCTGCCCTGACCTTCTGCTACGTCCGACCTTGCTCTTGTCTACTCCCTTGTACCGCGCCTATCTTCAGCAGTCAGAGAGGTTGAGCCGTTGCTGGTGGATACGACCTGGTTGCTACCGCCGCTGCAAGACCATCCCGCTTTGCGGCGGGCTCTGGTGAATACCAGTAGCAACTTAGAACCGGTCCACCAACACGGTCCACGCCAATCCCTCTCTGGCACAGAGGATCCACCTCCAGCCAGCCGAATCGTGACAGTAGATCCGGCCATGGATCCCGCTGAAGTCCCACTGCCAGTTGTCGCCGACCTCACCACGGTGGTCGCCCAGCAGTCGCAACAGATAGCGCAACAAGGCCACCAGCTGTCTCAACTGACCGTGATGCTACAGCAGCTATTACCACAACTCCAGCAACAATCTCCTCCGCCAGCTCCTGCACCTCCTCCGCAGCGAGTGGCCGCTTCCGGCCTACGATTATCCTTGCCGGATAAATTTGATGGGGACTCTAAGTTTTGCCGTGGCTTTCTTTCACAATGTTCCCTGCACTTGGAGATGATGTCGGACCAGTTTCCTACTGAAAGGTCTAAGGTGGCTTTCGTAGTCAGCCTTCTGTCTGGGAAAGCTCTGTCATGGGCCACACCGCTCTGGGACCGCAATGACCCTGTCACTGCCTCTGTACACTCCTTCTTCACGGAGATTCGAAGTGTCTTTGAGGAACCTGCCCGAGCCTCTTCTGCTGAGACTGCCCTGCTGAACCTGGTCCAGGGTAATTCTTCTGTTGGCGAGTACGCCATCCAATTCCGTACTCTTGCCTCCGAATTATCCTGGAATAATGAGGCCCTCTGCGCGACCTTTAAAAAAGGCCTATCCAGCAACATTAAAGATGTGCTGGCCGCACGAGAAATTCCTGCTAACCTGCATGAACTTATTCATCTGGCCACCCGCATTGACATGCGTTTTTCCGAAAGGCGTCAGGAGCTCCGCCAGGATATGGACTTTGTTCGCACGAGGCGGTTTCTCTCCCCGGCTCCTTTCTCCTCTGGTCCTCTGCAATCCGTTCCTGTGCCTCCCGCCGTGGAGGATATGCAAGTTGACCGGTCTCGCTTGACACCTCAAGAGAGGACACGACGCCGCATGGAGAATCTGTGCCTGTACTGTGCCAGTACCGAACACTTCTTGAAGGATTGTCCTATCCGTCCTCCCCGCCTGGAAAGACGTCCGCTGATTCCGCACAAAGGTGAGACAGTTTTTGATGTCAACTCTGCTTCTCCACGCCTTACTGTGCCTGTGCGGATATCTTCCTCTACCTTCTCCTTCTCTGCCGTGGCCTTCCTGGATTCCGGATCTGCAGGAAATTTTATTTTGGCCTCTCTCATCAACAGGTTCAACATCCCGGTGACCAGTCTCGCCAGACCCCTCTACATCAATTCTGTTAACAATGAAAGATTGGACTGTACCGTGCGTTACCGCACGGAACCTCTCCTAATGTGCATCGGACCTCATCACGAAAAAATTGAATTTTTGGTCCTCTCCAACTGCACTTCTGAAATTCTTCTTGGATTACCGTGGCTTCAACGCCATTCCCCAACCCTTGATTGGTCCACAGGAGAAATCAAGAACTGGGGTACTTCTTGTCTCAAGGACTGTCTTAAACCGGTTCCCAGTACTCCCTGCCGTGACCCTGTGGTTCCCCCTGTATCCGGTCTTCCTAAGGCTTATATGGACTATGCTGACGTGTTTTGCAAGAAGCAAGCTGAGACTTTACCCCCTCACAGGCCTTATGACTGCCCTATTGACCTCCTCCCGGGTACTACTCCACCCCGGGGCAGAATCTATCCTCTGTCTGCTCCAGAGACTCTTGCCATGTCAGAGTACATCCAGGAGAATTTAAAAAAGGGCTTTATCCGCAAATCCTCCTCTCCTGCCGGAGCTGGATTTTTTTTTGTGTCCAAAAAAGATGGCTCCCTACGCCCTTGCATTGACTACCGCTGACTTAATAAAATCACGGTAAAAAACAGCTACCCCTTACCTCTTATCTCGGAACTCTTTGATCGCCTTCAAGGTGCCCACATCTTTACCAAACTGGACTTAAGGGGGGCTTATAATCTCATCCGCATCAGGGAGGGGGACGAATGGAAGACTGCATTTAACACTAGAGATGGACACTTTGAGTATCTGGTCATGCCCTTTGGCCTGTGCAACGCCCCTGCCGTCTTCCAAGACTTTGTTAATGAAATTTTTCGTGATCTCTTATATTCCTGTGTTGTGGTTTATCTGGACGATATTCTGATTTTTTCTGCCAACTTAGAAGAACACCGCCAGCATGTCCGCATGGTTCTTCAGAGACTTCGGGACAATCAACTTTATGCCAAAATGGAGAAATGTCTCTTTGAATGTCAATCTCTTCCTTTCCTAGGATACTTGGTCTCTGGCCAGGGACTACAAATGGACCCAGATAAACTCTCTGCCGTCTTAGATTGGCCACGCCCCTCCGGACTCCGTGCTATCCAACGTTTTTTGGGGTTTGCCAATTATTACAGACAATTTATTCCACACTTTTCCACTATTGTGGCTCCTATCGTGGCTTTAACCAAGAAAAATGCCAATCCCAGGTCCTGGTCTCCACAAGCGGAAGACGCATTTAAACATCTCAAGTCTGCCTTTTCTTCTGCTCCCGTGCTCTCCAGACCTGACCCATCTAAACCCTTCCTTTTGGAGGTAGATGCCTCCTCAGTGGGAGCTGGAGCTGTCCTTCTACAAAAAAAATCTTCCGGGCATGCTGTTACTTGTGGTTTTTTTTCTAGGACGTTCTCTCCAGCGGAGAGGAATTACTCCATTAAATTGGCGCTTGAGGAATGGAGGCATCTGCTGGAGGGATCAAAATTTCCAGTTATCACATACACTGATCACAAGAATCTCTCCTATCTCCAGTCTGCCCAACGACTGAACCCTCGCCAGGCCAGGTGGTCATTGTTCTTTGCCCGTTTTAACTTTGAAATTCATTTTCGCCCTGCTGACAAGAACATTAGGGCCGATGCCCTCTCTCGTTCTTCTGATGCCTCTGAAGTAGAAGTCTCTCCGCAACACATCATTCCCCTGGACTGTCTGATCTCCACTTCTCCAGCCTCCATCAGGCAAACTCCTCCAGGGAAGACCTTCGTTTCTCCACGCCAGCGTCTCAGGATTCTCAAATGGGGACACTCCTCCCATCTCGCAGGCCATGCGGGCATCAAAAAATCCTTGCAACTCATCTCTCGTTTTTATTGGTGGCCGACTCTGGAGACGGATGTTGTTGATTTTGTGCGGGCCTGTACTGTCTGTGCCCGAGATAAGACTCCTCGCCAGAAGCCTGCTGGTCTCCTTCATCCTCTGCCCGTTCCCGAACAGCCTTGGTCACAGATTGGTATGGACTTTATTACAGACTTGCCCTCATCCCGTGGCAACACAGTTGTTTGGGTGGTCGTTGATCGATTTTCCAAGATGGCACATTTTATTCCTCTTCCTGGTCTTCCTTCAGCGCCTCAGTTGGCAAAGCAATTTTTTGTACACATTTTTCGCCTTCATGGATTGCCCACGCATATCGTCTCGGATAGAGGCGTCCAATTCGTGTCTAAATTCTGGAGGGCCCTCTGTAAACAGCTCAAGATTAAATTAAACTTCTCTTCTTCTTATCATCCCCAATCCAATGGGCAAGTAGAAAGAATTAACCAGGTCCTGGGTGACTATTTACGGCATTTTGTTTCCTCCCGCCAGGATGACTGGGCAGATCTTCTACCATGGGCCGAATTCTCATACAACTTCAGAGTCTCCGAATCTTCTGCTAAGTCCCCATTTTTCGTGGTGTACGGCCGTCACCCTCTTCCCCCCCTCCCTACTCCCTTGCCCTCTGGTTTGCCCGCTGTGGATGAAGTGACTCGTGATCTTTCCACCATATGGAAAGAGACCCAAAATTCTCTTTTACAGGCTTCATCCCGCACAGTGGCGTTGCGACCCGGGTGCGGGGGGTGCGGCCCGCACCGGGTGACACCAACCTAATGGGGTGACACCAAGACGCTCCGTAGCCCCCCCCCCCAGCTACACAGACACCACCTCCCCCATCTGTTCCCGACCGGCCTCCCATCCGTCAGCACAACCCCCCCCCCCCGCTGTGTGTGCCCGTCCATCAGCAACCCCCCTCTTTCTCCTGCACTGTGCGCCCGTCCATCATCACACCCCCCTCACCTTCTCCAGCATTGTGCCCGGCCTTCGCTCCCACGTCTGCGCCGGCCTGACGTCACACCGTATGGCCGCGCAGGAGGACGTCAGTTACGTCACTCGCACGGCGCCCGGTGAGAAGGAGCGCTGCGCTGGATGGGTGAGTGTGTGTGTCTGTCTCTATCTATGTTTGTGTGTGTGAGACTCTGTGTGTGTGTGACTGTGTGCATGTGTGTGTGACTGTGTGCATGTGTGTGTGACTGTGTGCATGACTGTGTGTGTGTGTGTGTGTGTGTCTGTGAGTGTGTGTCTCTCTGACTGTGTGTGTTTGTGTGTGTGTCTCTCTGTGTTGTATGTGTTTTTGTGTGTGTGTGTGTGTGTGGGGGGGGGGGGGTATAACCAGCGATCTATTGTGGGGAGACTTTGACCCATTGTGGGGAACCTGCGGCCTAATGTGGGGAAACTACTACCAAGTGTGGGGAGTCTGTGCTACCTTATGTGGGGAATCTGTGCTACCTAATGTGGGGAAATTGCTACCTAATGTGGGGTAACTGGTACCTACCTAATGTGGGGGAACTGGTACCAAATGTGGGGAATCTATGCTGCCTAATGTGGGGAATAGATGCTACCTAATGTGGGGAAACTGCGACCTACCTAATGTGGGGAATCTATGCTGCCTAATGTGGGGAATAGATGCTACCTAATGTGGGGAAACTGCGACCTACCTAATGTGGGGGAACTGCTGCCTACCTAATACTCCCCCCCTGGCAGTAGCACCCTCATCATCCACCAGCAACACCCCCCCCCCCAGCAGCACCTCCATCAGCAGATCCTGATGGTGGATGATGGCGGTGCTCCTGCCAGGAGGATGATCCTGCCGATGGATGATGGGGATGATACTGCCAGGGGGGATGGCTAGTAGCACCCTCATCATCCTCCAGCAACACCCCCCGAGTAGTAGCACCCCCATCATCCACTAGCAACACCACCAATACCCCCCTCCCGTCGTAATAGCATCAGCTAACGGATGTTGAGGGGTGTTACTGCGGTTGTGGTATTATATTCAGAGGGTGCACTGTATGGCAACGTTATATTCAGAGGGCGCAGTTTGTGGTAGTATTATATTCAGAGGGCGCAGTTTGTGGTAGTATTATATTCAGAGGACGCAATTTGTGGTAGTATTATATTCAGAGGGCGCAGTTTGTGGTAGTATTATATTCAGAGGGCGCAGTTTGTGGTAGTATTATTAGAGATGAGCGAACTTACAGTAAATTCGATTCGTCACAAACTTCTCGGCTCGGCAGTTGATGACTTATCCTGCGTAAATTAGTTCAGCCTTCAGGTGCTCCGGTGGGCTGGAAAAGGTGGATACATTCCTAGGAAAGAGTCTCCTAGGACTGTATCCACCTTTTCCAGCCCACGGGAGCACCTGAAAGCTGAACTAATTTATGCAGGAAAAGACATCAACTGCCGAGCAGAGAAGTTTGTGACGAGTTGAATTTACTGTAGTTTGCTCATCTCTAATTATTATATTCAGAAGGCGCAGTGGGTGGTAGTATTATATTCAGAGGGTACAGTATGTGGCGGTATTATATTCAGGGGTACAGTATGTGGCAAATTTATATTCAGGGGTACAGTATGTGACAGATTTATATTCAGGGGTACAGTATGTGGCAGATTTATATTCAGAGGTACAGTATGTGGCAGATTTATATTCAGAGGGTACAGTATGTGGCAGATTTATATTCAGAGGGTACAGTATGTGGCAGATTTATATTCAGAGGGTACAGTATGTGGCAGATTTATATTCAGAGGGCGCAGTATGTGGTAGTATTATATTCAGTGGGTACAGTGTGTGGCGGTATTGTATTCAGGGGTACAGTATGTGGCAGATTTATATTCAGAGGGTACAGTATGTGTTGGTATTATATTCAGAATGTACAGTGTGTGGTAGTATTATATTCAGAGGGTACAGTGTATGGAAGGTTTATAATCAAAGAGTATAGTGTATAGTAGTATTATATTTAGAAGATACAGTGTCTCTCAGGTTTATAATAATAATTGTTTTCATATAGAGGATGAGAATGCGCTGACATAGTGAGGAGAGGTCTGGGCGTCACATTCTACAGACAGAAGTTTTAGCTGGACCAGGCGGTATGTACCATCTGAATTAGATAAGGGAAGACTATAGAGAAGACGTCACCTGTAATCACTGATATCATTGTGTATTCTCCTCACTATAGAGAAGACGTCACCTGTAGTCACTGATATCATTGTGTATTCTCCTCACTATAGAGAAGACGTCACCTGTAGTCACTGATGTCATTGTGTATTCTCCTCACTATAGAGAAGACGTCACCTGTAGTCAGATATCATAGTGTATTCTCCTCACTATAGAGAAGACGTCACCTGTAGTCAGATATCATTGTGTATTCTCCTCACTATAGAGAAGACGTCACCTGTAGTCACTGATACCATTGTACATTCTCCTCTCTACATCAGAGCTGTAGTCACTTGTCAGTTCTACAGTTAGGTCAGTGAAACTACAACTCCCAGCATAACCTCACCACTGCTCAAAGGGGTACTCTACTGGAAAACATTTTTTTTAATCAGCTGGTGCTACAAAGTTAAACAGATTTGTAAATTACTTCTATTTAAAAATCTTAATCCTTTCAGTACTTATTAGCTGCTGTATAAGCGATTCACAGTAAGTTATTTTCCTTTTTAATTTATTTTCTGCCTGACCACAGTGCTCTGTGCTGACACCTCTGTCCATGTCAAGAACTGTCCATAGTAGGAGCAAATCCCCATAGCAAACCTATCCTGCTCTGGACAGTTCCTGACATGGACAGAGGTGTCAGCAAATAGCACTGTGGTCAGACTGGAAAGAACTACACAACTTCCTGTGGAGCATACACCAGCTTATAAGTACTGTAAGTATTAAGATTTTAAATAGAAGTAATTTAAAAATCTGTTTAACTTTCTGGCACCAGTTGATATAAAAGTAAATGTTTTCCAGTGGAGTACCCCTTTAAGTAATTCTGGGAGCTGTATATTTCAATGGTGAAAACTTCTTTAACACTTTCCCATTCTGTGGCAACTGGTATATCTGATTATTATACTGGAATTTCTCACAATGCGCTACAACAGTGGTGTCTGTCACAACAGGCTAAAAACTTACTGAGGGGGGGGTAGGTATGGGGGTGACACCATTTTCTACCGCACCGGGTGACACCAACCCTAGCAACGCCACTGATCCCGCATGAAAAGGTTTGCCGATAAGAAAAGAAGAACTCCCCCCATTTTTGCTCCCGGAGACAAGGTATGGCTCTCCACTAAATATGTCCGCTTTCGTGTCCCCAGTTACAAACTGGGACCACGCTATCTTGGTCCTTTCAAAGTCTTGTGCCAGATTAACCCTGTCTCTGACAAACTCCTTCTTCCTCCTTCTCTTCGTATTCCCAATGCCTTCCATGTCTCTCTCCTTAAACCACTCATCATTAACCGCTTCTCTCCCAAACTTGTTTCTCCCACTCCTGTTTCCGGTTCTTCTGACGTCTTCTCCGTGAAGGAGATTCTGGCCTCCAAGACGGTCAGAGGGAAAAAAAATTTCTTGGTGGATTGGGAAGGCTGTGGTCCAGAAGAGAGATCCTGGGAACCTGAGGACAACATCCTAGACAAAAGTCTTATCCTCAGGTTCTCAGGCTCCAAGAAGAGGGGGAGACCCAAGGGGGGGGGGGTACTGTTACGCCGAGCGCTCCGGGTCCCCGCTCCTCCCCGGAGCGCTCGCAACATCCTCGCATTTGCAGCGCCCCGGTCAGACCTGCTGACCGGGTGCGCTGCAATACCTCTCTCAGCCGGGATGCGATTCGCGATGCGGGAGGCGCCCGCTCGCGATGCGCATCCCGGCTCCCGTTCCTGACTCGCTCTCCGTCGGTCTTGTCCCGGCGCGCGCGGCCCCGCTCCTTAGGGCGCGCGCGCCGGGTCTCTGCTATTTAAAGGGCCACTGCGCCACTGATTGGCGCAGCTGGCTTAATTAGTGTGTTCACCTGTGCACTCCCTATTTATACCTCACTTCCCCTGCACTCCCTCGCCGGATCTTGTTGCCATTGTGCCAGTGAAAGCGTTTCCTTGTGTGTTCCTAGCCTGTGTTCCAGACCTCCTGCCGTTGCCCCTGACTACGATCCTTGCTGCCTGCCCTGACCTTCTGCTACGTCCGACCTTGCTCTTGTCTACTCCCTTGTACCGCGCCTATCTTCAGCAGTCAGAGAGGTTGAGCCGTTGCTGGTGGATACGACCTGGTTTTTCCTCCGCTGCAAGACCATCCCGCTTTGCGGCGTGCTCTGGTGAATACCAGTAGCAACTTAGAACCGGTCCACCAACACGGTCCACGCCAATCCCTCTCTGGCACAGAGGATCCACCTCCAGCCAGCCGAATCGTGACACATGTGTTTTTTTTCCCTGTTCTGGCACTAGAGGGGCTTTCTAAATGCGATATGCCCCCCCCCCATTTCAACAAAATTTGTAAATGTGACTCCTTCTCTTCTGAGCATTGTAGTGCGCCCGCAGTGCCCTTGTAAAATTTGGGGGAAACCAGTATTTTAGTGGAAAAAAATAATAATTTACACATCCATCTTTAACAAAAAGTCATCAAACACCTGTAGGGTGTTAAGGCTCGCTGTACCCCTTGTTACGTTCCTGGAGGGGTGTAGTTTCCAAAATGTATGCCATGTGTTTTTTTTCTGTTCTGGCACCATAGGGGCTTCCTAAATGCGATATGCCCCCCCCCCCCATTTCAGCAAAATTTGCAATTGTGACTCCTTCTCTTCTGAGCATTGTAGTGCGCCCGCAGTGCAGTGCACGTCCACACATATTTCCATACTCAGAAGAGATGGGGTTACAAACTTTGGGGGCATTTTCTCCTATTACCCCTTGTAAAAATGTAAAATTTGGGGGAAACCAGCATTTTAGTAAAAAAAAAATATATATATAATTTACACATCCAACTTCAACAAAAAGTCGTCAAACACCTGTGGGGTGTTAAGGCTCACTGTCCCCTTTGTTACATTCCTTGAAGGGTGTAGTTTCCAAAATAGTTTTTTTTTTTTTTGCTGTCCTGGCACCATAGGGGCTTCCTAAATGGGACATGCCCCCAAAAACAAAATTTGCTTTCCAAAAGCCAAGTGTGACTCCTTCTCTTCTGAGCATTGTAGTATGCCCTCAATGCACTGGACGTCCACACATGGGGTATTTCCATACTCAGAAAAGATGAGGTTACACATTTTGTGGGGCATTTCTCTTATTACCCCTTGTAAAAATGTAAAATTTGGGGAAAAAAACTGCATTTTAGTGAAAAAATAAATAAAAATCACTTACACATCCAAAGTCATCAAACACCTGTGGGGTGTTAAGGATCACTGTACCCTTTGTTACGTTCCTTGAGGGGTGTAGTTTCCAAAATAGTATGCCATGCGTTTTTTTTTTTTTTTTTTTGCTGTCCTGGCACCATATGGGCTTCCTAAATGGGACATGCCCCCCAAAAACCATTTCTATAAAATTTTCTTTCCAAAAGCCAAATGTGACTTCTTCTCTTCTGAGCATTGTAGTGCGCCTGCAGTGCCCTTGACGTCAACATTTGGGGTATTTCCATTCTCAGAAGAGATGGGGTTACAAATTTTGGGGGTAATTTTCTCCTATTACCCCTTGTAAGAAATGTACAATTTGGGGGAAAACCAGGATTTTAGTGGGAAAAAAAATAATTTCCACATCCAACTTTTACGAAAAGTTGTCAAACACCTGTGGGGTGTTAAGGCTCATTGTACTCCTTGTTTGGAAACTACACCCCCACAGGTGTTTGATAAATGTTCATTAGTGGGATGTGAGGACATACCTCATATCTGGACGTTAGCAGTTCTGCGGGTGCACACCGGTCTCAGAGGAGCAGGAGCGCAGTCAGGGGCCTTGAGCTTTTTCATAGCTGCCTATGGAGCCACAACAGCGGGACCCCCCTCAAGGAGCGTTACATGGGGTAATTACTAAATGTTACATGGGACAATTACTAAAATGGGGTACACTGAGACGTAAAATCATAAAAAAGGTTATGTTCCCAGAATGATGACCCAGTGCATAGCTAAAACTAAAAAATATGCCCACCACAAACCCTATGCTCTGAATCATCATTCTGGGAATGTGAGATGTGTGGCCGTCCCTAACCTGTTGCCTCAAATGCGCACCCCGCTCAGGTGGAGAGAGAGCGCTGCGCATTTGAGGCAACATAAAAAAGTCCCTGATGATAGTGACTCAGTGACCCATGACCCATTTTTGGAAAAAATACCCCCCAGAGGTCTTATCAGGGTTTTTTTTTTTTTTTAAATAAAAGAGTTTTTTGGGCAATTTAGTGGTTTTATGGGATTAAAATTTGGAATGTACTCTGGACTTGGTACATTGGGGTCAAATTATAGAAAATTAAAATGAAGAGGGAAAATTTAGTACTGCATGGAAGTGTGATACTCCCTGAAGCAATCCTTAATGCAGAGGCCCGGATGATCGGGGCAAGTGTCACATTGAGTGGTGGTGTCCTTCCGTATCCCCCTCTTGTAACACACTGCATTTTTTTCTGGGATCGTCCCTTTTTTCCAGTGTGATCCTGGCACCTATAACTTCAGTTCCTTGGGAAGTCCAGCCTGCTCTTTCCCGGTCACCAAAAATCAGGACCTTTAGGACTTCTTCTTGGAACTGAAGGTATGTCCCTGTGTTGCCAGTGTGCTGGGACAGTACAAAAGAGGCGGAGGCAGAGACAGGAGAAACACCCAGAGAGTGACGGACTGGGGCTCGCATGCGGGCGCGTCCCGCGATGCCGTCCCAGCCCCGCCAGCCGCAGAAGGTAAGAGGACCATGCGCTCATAGTCGGCGTGTGTGGCCGGAGCGCATAGCGTAACAGTACCCCCCCCTTTGGTCTCCCCCTCCTTTTACGAGAAAGAAAACTTCTGAGATGGTCACGGTCCAGGATATTCTCCTCAGGTTCCCAAGATCTCTTCTCAGGACCGTAACCCTCCCAGTCGACCCAAAAAATTGTTTAGCTCTCATAGTTTTTGCAGCAAGAATCTGTTTGACTTTGTAGACGTCAGATGAGTCGGAGACAGGTGTGGGGACAAGATTCTTCTGAGAGAACCGGTTTACGACAAGTGGCTTGAGGAGAGAGACCTGTAGAATCATGAAGGGACCAAGGTAGCGGGTACAGAGCTTGTAACAGGGGATCTTGAAGCGGATATATTTGGATGAAAGCCACACCATGTCACCAGGATAGAAGGACGGAGGAGGTCTTCTACCTTTATCCCCTTGCGCCTTCATGCGTGAAGAAACCTAGGACGACTGTCGGGTCTGTTGCCAAATGGTGGAGAAGTCACGGACCAGCTCATCAACTGCAGGCACACCGGAGGAGACTGGGAGAGGAAGAGGAGAACAGAGATGGAGTCCATAGACAACAAAAAAGGGAGACTACCTTGTGGACTCTGAATCCTTGAGATTATATGAGAATTCAGCCCAGGGAAGAAAGTTGACCCAATCATCTTGGTGAGCTGAAACAAAATGCCGAAGATAAGTCTCAAGGATTTGATTAACCCTCTCCACCTGACCGTTGGACTGAGGGTGGTAGGCCGAGGAGAAGTCCAGACGATTACAAAGGGCTCGCCAGAACTTAGAGACAAAGTGCACACCTTGATCCGAAATGATAGTACTTAGCCAGCTGTGGGCAGAAGGAAGACCTGGTAGAGGAATGAAATGAGCCATCTTGGAAAACCGATCTACCACGACCCAGATGACAGTGTTATTATGAGAAGGTGGCAAATCGGTGATTAAATCCATGGCAATATGGGGCCAGGGAGTCTCTGGAATGGGTGAAGGCTGTAAGAGTCCTGCAGGTCTTTGTCGAGGAGTTTTGTCACAGGGACATGTTACACAGGACCGAACAAAATTACAAATGTCACGTTCAAGATGGGGCCACCAGTAGAGCCGGGAAATAAGAAGTGGGGTCTTGCGTATTCCAGGAGGTCCTGCAGTCAAGGAAGTATGACCCCATTTCAGGACCTTGCATCTCAATCTGGGTGCACAAAGGATTTTCCCGGAGGAACTTGCTGAATCTCATCAGGAGCGGCAGGAATCTAACGGTCAGGAGGAATAATGTGCCTAGGCGTGGAGTCCAAACCAATGACATCAGAGGACCTGGAGAGAGCATCAGCCCTGATGTTCTTGTCTGCTGGACGAAAGTGAATGAAGAAGTTGAACCAGGAAAAGAACAGTGACCATCTTGCCTGGCGGGGGTTCAAACGCTGAGCAGACTGAAGGTATAGAAGATTCTTATGACTGGAGTAGATGCTGACCGGATGAGAAGAACCTTCCAATAAATGTCGCCATTCCTCCAAAGCTAGCTTGATAGCGAGGAGTTCATAATCTCCAAGTAATTCCTCTCAGCAGGAGAGAAAGTCTTGGAAAAGAACCCACAAGTAACACTCTTGCTCTTGGCGTTTTTCTGAGTGAGAATGGCACCCGCTCCAATAGATGAGGCATCAACCTCCAAAGCAAAGGGCCTCTCTGGATCAGCTCTTGTAAGCACGGGAGCAGAGGCAACGCAGACTTTAAACGGGGGAAGGCCTCTTCAGCCTCTTGAGGCAAAGATTTAGGATTAAATGCCTTTTTAGAATGAGCCACAATAGGAGCAACTAAGGATGAAAAATGTGGGATAAACTGACGATAATAGTTAGTGAATCCCAGAAAGCATTGGCCCAACGGATGAGGCCAATCCAATACTGCAGACAACTTATCTGGATCCATCTGCAGGCCCTGATGAGAGACAATGTAGCCAAGAAACGGAAGACTAGATTTCTCGAACAGGCATTTCTCCAGTTTGACGTAGAGATGATTCTTCTGAAGTCGCTGAAGAACCAAACGAACATGAGTATGATGCTCCTATAGGTTGGAAGAGAAGATTAGGATGTCATCTAGGTATACGACCACACAGGTGTAGAGAAGATCACGTAAGATATACTTGACAAACTCCTGGAAAATGGCTGAAGCATTGCAGAGACCAAAAGGAATTACAAGATACTCAAAATGTCCATCACAAGTATTGAAGGCCGTTTTCCATTAATTTCCCTTGCGGATACGAATGAGGTTATACGCACCGTGTAAGTTCAACTTGGAGAAGACCTTGGCACCACGTAGACGGTCAATAAGTTCAGAGATAAGAGGAAGAGGGTAACGGTTCTTGACCGTGATTTTGTTAAGTACCCTGTAGTCAATACATGGACGGAGTGAGCCATCCTTCTTCCCTACAAAGAAGAAACCTGCTCCAGCAGGGGAAGAGGGCTTACGGATAAATCCCTTTTGGAGATTCTCCTGGATATACTCAGCCATGGCTTTGGTCTCAGGAACTGATAGAGGGTATATCCTCCCACGAGGAGGAGTGGTACCGGGCAGAAGATCAATAGGGCAGTCGTAAGGACGATGTGAAGGCAGAGATTCAGCCTGTTTCTTGCAGAAAACGTCCGAGAAATCTTGGTAAGGTGGCGGCAGGCCAGGTAAAGGAGGAAGACGAGAAACAACTTTAAGCAGAACAGGTTGGAGGCAAAACATTTTTGCTGGATTGTCCCCAGTGAATTATTTCTCCAGTTCTCCAATCCAATTGCAGGGAATGGCATTGCAGCCAAGGAAGGCCAAAAAGAATCTCAGAAGTACAGTGTGGCAGAACATAGAATTCAATCTTTTCTTTATGCGATACTCCCACTTGCATGACGAGAGATTCAGTACGAAGGTGAACCTTACAGTCCAGATTTTGTCCATTGATAGTGGACATGAACAAGGGCTTGGCAAGCCAAGTAAGGGGAAGATGATACTTGTGGACTAAAGCTGCATCAATAAAGTCACCTGCTGATCCGGAATCTAAAAATGCTGTAGCGCTGAAAGAAGACTTGGCTGAAGCAAAGACTTGTACAGGAATAGTTAAGCATGGAGAGGTAGTATTCACACCCAGGGACGCCTATCCCACGTACCCTAGGTGCGGGCGACCTGTACAGTCCTTGAGAAAGTGCTCCGGGCTAGCACAGTACAAACACAAATTCTCATTACGTCATTGTGACCTCTCCTGTTACGTAAGACGAGAACGATCTCCTTGTATAACCTTTTCGGCAAGAGGCACAAGAGACAGAAGAGGTGGACGTTGGTACACAGGTGTAAGGCGGGCAGATTCCCTCTCAAAGCGCAATTCCTCCTGTCTTTTGGCAAAACGCACATCAATGCGTGTGGCCAAGTGGATAAGTTCAGTCAAAGAAGATGGAGGACCTTGTGCTGCAAGGGCATCTTTAATCCTGCTTGACAGTCCTTTTTTGAATGTGGCACACAAGGCCTCTTCATTCCAGGCAAGTTCAGGGGCTAGAATGCGGAATTGAACCGCGTAGTAACCAACGGTAGAATTCCCTTGACAGAGGTTCATTAACGCCATCTCAGCTGAAGAGGCACGTGCAGGTTCCTCAAAGGTACTGCGAAATTCTGCCAAGAATGCTGACAAATTGGAGGATACTGGATCACCACGGTCCCAAAGGGTTGTAGCCCGAGCCAGGGCTTTTCCGGAAAGTAGACTAATGACAAAGGCCACCTTACTACGTTCCATCGGAAACAGTTCATACATGAGCTCCAAATGCATGGAGCACTGTGTAACAAAGCCTCTGCATGACTTGGAATCCCCATCATACTTGGAAGGCAAAGGCAGGTGTAGCTGGGAGCCAGAAGACACTGCAGGAGCTGGAGGTGGGAGTGGGCCAGATTGTGGTACCTGCTGCTGTTGCAAGGCCAAAATCTGTTGCATCATGGCTGAAAGTTGAGAAAATTGCTGCGCCTGTCGGGCCAACTGCTGCGACTGACGTATCACAATGGAAGAAAGATCCGCAACTTCAGGCAGGGGTACCTCAGCGGGATCCATGGCTGGATCTTACTGTAACACTCATGTTTCTAAAGACAGGAACCCTGGTTTATGTGGATCCACTGGACCAGCGTGGCAGATGACTCGAACCGTACTAGAGAGAGGAGTCTAAGGTGCCGCTGGTTTTCACCAGACCCCGCCGCAAAGCGGGATGGACTTGCAGCTTCAGGCGACACCCAGGTCGCTACCCATGGCACGGCTCGAACACACAGGCGGCTGAGGAGATGCGAGGCACAGGAGGGATGAGGCAACTCGTAGTCTGGATAGCAGAAGGTCAGGGCAGGCGGCACAGTAGCGTAGTCAGGACGTGGCAGGAGTTCAGTAGGCAGGCGGCAGAGGAGCAAGGTCAAGTCTCAAAAGCAGGAGATCTGGTACACGGCAAGGCAATACAATTACAATGGACTGCTTTCTCTAGGGCACAAGGCAACAAAGATCCGTCAGAGAACTGAGAAGGGTGGAGGAATTTATAAACAAGCCATAGGTGGATTAGACTAATGAGCATACTGGCCCTTTAAATCTTAAAGCTCCGGTGCGCGCACGCCCTAAGGGACCAGGACACGTACGCCGGAGCAGAGAGGCGGAGGCAGAGGCAGGAGAAACACCCGCAGAGTGACGGACTGGGGCTCACATGCGGGTGCGTCCCACGATGCGAGTCCCAGCCCTGTCGGCAGCAGAAGGTAAGGAGACCATGCGCTCACTGCCAGCGTGTGTGGCCGAAGCGCATAGCATAACACGTGGTAACCCTTATCCAGCAATGGGTGCACAAGGTCCCAAACGATTTTCCCGCTAACACCCATAGTGGGGGAACATTCTGGGGGTTCAATACGGGAATCTCGTCCCTCATATACTCTAAACTTGTAAATGTACCCAGAGGTACTCTCACAAAGTTTGTAGAGATTCACGCCCACTTTGAGGGAATATACTGGCGGAAGATGAGTCTCCCCTTAAAACTGATAAGAGACTAATCTACCGAAAGCTCCCTGAGCGGTAAGTAGGGCTCCAAAAATTTGGCCCCAAAGTGATCGATGACCGGCCTCACTTTGTAAGCCGGTCATTGGCAGGATCACTTCGGGGTGGACATGCCGCATTATCTACATAATGCAGGCATTTCCGAATGGCCTCAAACCGCTTACGTGTCATGACCATATTGTAAAGCGGTGTCTTAAATAGGATGTCCATGCTCCAGTACTGTCTGACACTGGGCTTTTTGACCAGGTCAGCAAGAGGCCCCAAAATGTCCTCATTTCTGCTGCATCAATGGCGTACCATTCATTGGAACTGGCCAAAAAAGAATCAGGGTGGTGGGCGATGAACTGCTGGGTGTACAGATTCGTCTGCTCCACCATTAGATTGACAAAACTGTCACTGAAAAAATTACTAAAATAGTCAATTTCAGTGAATCCAGCCGTGTCAATCGCCAACAAACTCCGGAATCCATGGCTGATAACCCTCTGGGGATCTCCAGACAGGTTCACCGAAAGGGGGCTCCTGTACACTTGTCTGGGGAGTCGGACTCTGGCCGCTCGTACTTTTGTCAGCCACTGGGTCACTTTCATGGGGGGTGCGTGGCCTCGCCTCGCCACCTCCCCATAGATACAGGAGGTATTTGGGGGTGTATCTCCGGGTATCTCCATGTATCTCCGGGTCAGCGGGTCACACGTGACCCGCATCACCGGAATCGCCGCAAATCGAATGTCTGAATTCACCTATGAGCACCGACATGGGTGGGTCTGATGACCCCCCCTGGGCATTTGCGCTGGGTGCCTGCTGATCGATATCAGCAGTCACCCTAGTCCGGTCCCCGCCCGGCGCGCGGCCGGGACCAAAATTCCCACAGGCGTACAGGTACGTCCTGGGTCCTTAAAGAGTAGCTCCCTCCATCTTTTTTTTTTTTTTTCTGTCCCTGCCTATTGTCCATCTCTCCCTAACCCCCTCCCTGCTTTTAAATTTATTTTTTTTACTATATAAAAAATGGCTTTTTTTCTGCCTGGTAGTGTGCTCACTACCAGGCAGACTTCCCCAGCAGGCACGACGTCACTGATGCCTGGTGGGGGGCCCGACTTCCGCCCTTAGTTCATCTACACAGGGTGCCTCCAGCTGTTTCACCAATACAACTCCCAGCATGCCCTGACATCTATTGGCTGTCAGGATATGCTGGGAGTTGTAGTTGTGAAACAGCTGGAGGCACCCTGTGTTGAAAACATTAGATCAATAAGTTAGGGCCACGCTACCTACCCCCCCTCTTCCCTGTGTTAAAACCCTGAAACCCGCTCTCTCCCAACCCCCGTTTAAAACCATGATCCCCGCTCTCCCCCAACCCCTGTTTAAAACCACGATCCCTGCTCTACCCTAAACATACATACTGCAAAGTCCAGAAGCGGCGTGCAGGGGCAGCTGCAGCGTCAACATGTGCGGGAGGAGTGGCCGGCGTGTGAGCCCAGGGAGTCAATTCGATTGCTCCCACCTGTCTGATTGAGGGGGTTGAGCGCAGGCTGAATGAAATCAGACTGATTGCCCGGCCGGGCAATTCCTGCAGCCGGCCACTAGGAGGGAGACCCTAGTGGCCGTCTTTCAAACGTAATTTAAAACAGTTTAAAAATAAAAAAATAAAAATATATTAGAGATATGTTGTAGTACATATGTACTACAACATAAAAAAAAAAAGTTGATGACAGTGCCCATTTAAGTTCCAGGGTGTCAGGACGTACCCGTACGCCCTGGATCCTTAACAGGTTAATTCCCCAAACGGGTCACCATTCAATATTTTTTAGCTGACTCAAAAGCACTAAAGTGTGGTATAGTGTTGATACAGAGGTCCTCAGGGAGTGGTTTATGGGTTGATACATCTCTGGTGTTACGCCGAGCGCTCCGGGTCCCCGCTCCTCCCCGGAGCGCTCGCTTCACTCTCGCTACCGCAGCGCTCCGGGCAGCTCCACTGACCCGGTGCGCTGCGATACCGTCTCCAGCCGGGATGCGATTCGCGATGCGGGTGGCGCCCGCTCGCGATGCGCGTCCCGGCTCCCGTACCTGACTCGCTCTCCGTCTGTCCTGTCCCGGCGCGCGCGGCCCCGCTCCCTAGGGCGCGCGCGCGCCGGGTCTCTGCGATTTAAAGGGCCACTGCGCCGCTGATTGGCGCAGTGGTTCCAATTAGTATTCTCACCTGTGCACTCCCTATTTATACCTCACTTCCCCTGCACTCCCTCGCCGGATCTTGTTGCCATTGTGCCAGTGAAAGCGTTTCCTTGTGTGTTCCTAGCCTGTGTTCCAGACCTCCTGCCGTTGCCCCTGACTACGATCCTTGCTGCCTGCCCCGACCTTCTGCTACGTCCGACCTTGCTTCTGTCTACTCCCTTGTACCGCGCCTATCTTCAGCAGCCAGAGAGGTTGAGCCGTTGCTAGTGGATACGACCTGGTCACTACCGCCGCAGCAAGACCATCCCGCTTTGCGGCGGGCTCTGGTGAAAACCAGTAGTGACTTAGAACCGGTCCACTAGCACGGTCCACGCCAATCCCTCTCTGGCACAGAGGATCCACCTCCTGCCAGCCGGCATCGTGACAGTAGATCCGGCCATGGATCCCGCTGAAGTTCCTCTGCCAGTTGTCGCCGACCTCACCACGGTGGTCGCCCAGCAGTCACAAAAGATAGCGCAACAAGGCCACCAGCTGTCTCAACTGACCGTGATGCTACAGCAGCTACTACCACAGCTTCAGCAATCATCTCCTCCGCCAGCTCCTGCACCTCCTCCGCAGCGAGTGGCCGCTTCAGGCCTACGACTATCCTTGCCGGATAAATTTGATGGGGACTCTAAATTTTGCCGTGGCTTCCTTTCTCAATGTTCCCTGCACTTGGAGATGATGTCGGACCAGTTTCCCACTGAAAGGTCTAAGGTGGCTTTCGTAGTCAGCCTTCTGTCTGGAAAAGCTCTGTCATGGGCTACACCGCTCTGGGACCGCAATGACCCCGTCACTGCCTCTGTACACTCCTTCTTCTCGGAAATTCGAAGTGTCTTTGAGGAACCTGCCCGAGCCTCTTCTGCTGAGACTGCCCTGTTGAACCTGGTCCAGGGTAATTCTTCCGTTGGCGAGTACGCCGTACAATTCCGTACTCTTGCTTCAGAACTATCCTGGAATAATGAGGCCCTCTGCGCGACCTTTAAAAAAGGCCTATCCAGCAACATTAAAGATGTTCTGGCCGCACGAGAAATCCCTGCTAACCTACATGAACTCATTCATCTAGCCACTCGCATTGACATGCGTTTTTCCGAAAGGCGTCAGGAGCTCCGCCAGGATATGGACTTTGTTCGCACAAGGCGTTTTTTCTCCCCGGCTCCTCTCTCCTCTGGTCCCCTGCAATCCGTTCCTGTGCCTCCCGCCGTGGAGGCTATGCAGGTTGACCGGTCTCGCCTGACACCTCAAGAGAGGACACGACGCCGCATGGAGAATCTCTGCCTGTACTGTGCCGGTACCGAACACTTCCTGAAGGATTGTCCTATCCGTCCTCCCCGCCTGGAAAGACGTACGCTGACCCCGCACAAAGGTGAGACAGCCCTTGATGTCAACTCTGCTTCTCCACGTCTTACTGTGCCTGTGCGGGTATCCGCCTCTACCTTCTCCTTCTCTACTATGGCCTTCTTGGACTCCGGATCTGCAGGAAATTTTATTTTGGCCTCTCTCACCAACAGGTTCAACATCCCGCTGACCAGTCTCGCCAGACCTCTCTACATCAATTGTGTTAACAATGAAAGATTGGACTGTACCATACGTTTCCGCACGGAGCCCCTCCTAATGTGCATCGGATCTCACCATGAAAAAATTGAGTTTTTGGTCCTCCCCAATTGCACTTCCGAAATTCTCCTTGGACTACCCTGGCTTCAACACCACTCCCCTACCCTGGATTGGTCCACTGGGGAGATCAAGAGTTGGGGTCCCTCTTGTTCCAAGGACTGTCTTAAACCGGTTCCCAGTACTCCCTGCCGTGACCCTGTGGTGCCTCCTGTAACCGGTCTCCCTAAGGCCTATATGGACTTTGCGGATGTTTTTTGCAAAAAACAAGCTGAGACTTTACCTCCTCACAGGCCTTATGACTGTCCCATTGACCTCCTCCCGGGTACTACTCCACCCCGGGGCAGAATTTATCCTCTCTCTGTCCCAGAGACTCTTGCTATGTCTGAGTATATCCAGGAAAATTTAAAGAAGGGCTTTATCCGCAAATCTTCCTCTCCTGCCGGAGCCGGATTTTTCTTTGTGTCCAAAAAAGATGGCTCTCTACGTCCTTGCATTGACTACCGCGGTCTTAATAAAATCACTGTAAAAAACCGCTACCCCCTACCTCTCATCTCTGAACTCTTTGATCGCCTCCAAGGTGCCCACATCTTTACCAAACTGGACTTAAGAGGTGCCTATAATCTCATTCGCATCAGAGAGGGGGATGAATGGAAAACGGCATTTAACACCAGAGATGGACACTTTGAGTATCTGGTCATGCCCTTTGGCCTGTGCAACGCCCCTGCCGTCTTCCAAGACTTTGTTAATGAAATTTTTCGTGATCTCTTATATTCCTGTGTTGTGGTATATCTGGACGATATCCTGATTTTTTCTGCCAACCTAGAAGAACACCGCCAGCATGTCCGCATGGTTCTTCAGAGACTTCGTGACAATCAACTGTATGCCAAAATGGAGAAATGTCTGTTTGAATGTCAATCTCTTCCTTTCCTAGGATACTTGGTCTCTGGCCAGGGACTACAAATGGATCCAGACAAACTCTCTGCCGTCTTAGATTGGCCACGCCCCTCCGGACTTCGTGCTATCCAACGTTTTTTGGGGTTCGCCAATTATTACAGACAATTCATTCCACATTTTTCCACCATTGTGGCTCCTATCGTGGCTTTAACCAAAAAGAATGCCAATCCTAAGTCATGGCCTCCTCAAGCGGAAGACGCCTTTAAACAGCTCAAGTCTGCCTTTTCTTCGGCTCCCGTGCTCTCCAGACCTGACCCATCTAAACCCTTCCTATTGGAGGTTGATGCCTCCTCTGTAGGAGCTGGAGCGGTCCTTCTACAGAAAAATTCTTCCGGGCATGCTGTTACTTGTGGTTTTTTTTCTAGGACCTTCTCTCCAGCTGAGAGGAACTACTCCATCGGGGACCGAGAGCTTCTAGCCATTAAATTAGCACTTGAGGAATGGAGGCATCTGTTGGAGGGATCAAGATTTCCAGTTATTATTTACACCGATCACAAGAACCTCTCCTATCTCCAGTCTGCCCAACGGCTGAATCCTCGCCAGGCCAGGTGGTCTCTGTTCTTTGCCCGATTTTATTTTGAAATTCACTTTCGGCCTGCCGATAAGAACATTAGGGCCGATGCTCTCTCTCGTTCCTCGGATGCCTCGGAAGTAGAGCTCTCTCCGCAACACATCATCCCCCCTGACTGCCTGATCTCCACTTCTCCAGCCTCCATCAGGCAAACTCCTCCAGGGAAGACCTTCGTTTCTCCACGCCAACGCCTCGGAATCCTCAAATGGGGTCACTCCTCCCATCTCGCAGGTCATGCGGGTATCAAGAAATCCGTGCAACTCATCTCTCGTTTCTATTGGTGGCCGACTCTGGAGATGGATGTTGTGGATTTTGTACGAGCCTACACTGTTTGTGCCCGGGATAAGACTCCTCGCCAGAAGCCCGCTGGTCTTCTTCATCCTCTGCCTGTCCCCGAACAGCCTTGGTCTCTGATTGGTATGGACTTTATTACGGACTTACCCCCATCCCGTGGCAACACTGTTGTTTGGGTGGTCGTTGATCGATTCTCCAAGATGGCACATTTCATCCCTCTTCCTGGTCTTCCTTCAGCGCCTCAGTTGGCAAAACAATTTTTTGTACACATTTTTCGTCTTCACGGGTTGCCCACGCAGATCGTCTCGGATAGAGGCGTCCAGTTCGTGTCAAAATTCTGGAGGGCTCTCTGTAAACAACTCAAGATTAAATTAAACTTTTCCTCTGCATATCATCCTCAATCCAATGGGCAAGTAGAAAGAATTAACCAGGTCCTGGGTGATTATTTACGCCATTTTGTTTCCTCCCGCCAGGATGACTGGGCAGATCTTCTACCATGGGCCGAATTTTCGTATAACTTCAGAATCTCTGAATCCTCCTCCAAATCCCCATTTTTTGTGGTGTACGGCCGTCACCCTCTTCCCCCCCTCCCTACTCCCTTGCCCTCTGGTTTGCCCGCTGTGGATGAAATATCTCGTGATCTTTCCACCATATGGAAAGAGACCCAAAATTCTCTTTTACAGGCCTCATCACGCATGAAGAAGTTTGCTGATAGAAAAAGAAGAGCTCCCCCCATTTTTTCTCCTGGAGACAAGGTATGGCTCTCCGCTAAATATGTCCGCTTCCGTGTCCCTAGCTACAAATTGGGACCACGCTATCTTGGTCCTTTCAAAATCTTGTGCCAGATTAATCCTGTCTCTTACAAACTTCTTCTTCCTCCTTCTCTTCGAATTCCTAATGCCTTTCACGTTTCTCTTCTTAAACCACTTATCATCAACCGTTTCTCTCCTAAGTTTGTTTCTCCCACTCCTGTTTCCGGCTCCTCGGACATCTTCTCCGTTAAAGAAATACTGGCCTCCAAGAAGGTCAGAGGGAAAACCTTTTTCCTGGTCGATTGGGAGGGTTGTGGTCCTGAAGAGAGATCCTGGGAACCTGAGGACAATATCCTAGACAAAAGTCTGCTCCTCAGGTTCTCAGGCTCTAAGAAGAGGGGGAGACCCAAGGGGGGGGGGTACTGTTACGCCGAGCGCTCCGGGTCCCCGCTCCTCCCCGGAGCGCTCGCTTCACTCTCGCTACCGCAGCGCTCCGGGCAGCTCCACTGACCCGGTGCGCTGCGATACCGTCTCCAGCCGGGATGCGATTCGCGATGCGGGTGGCGCCCGCTCGCGATGCGCGTCCCGGCTCCCGTACCTGACTCGCTCTCCGTCTGTCCTGTCCCGGCGCGCGCGGCCCCGCTCCCTAGGGCGCGCGCACGCCGGGTCTCTGCGATTTAAAGGGCCACTGCGCCGCTGATTGGCGCAGTGGTTCCAATTAGTATTCTCACCTGTGCACTCCCTATTTATACCTCACTTCCCCTGCACTCCCTCGCCGGATCTTGTTGCCATTGTGCCAGTGAAAGCGTTTCCTTGTGTGTTCCTAGCCTGTGTTCCAGACCTCCTGCCGTTGCCCCTGACTACGATCCTTGCTGCCTGCCCCGACCTTCTGCTACGTCCGACCTTGCTTCTGTCTACTCCCTTGTACCGCGCCTATCTTCAGCAGCCAGAGAGGTTGAGCCGTTGCTAGTGGATACGACCTGGTCACTACCGCCGCAGCAAGACCATCCCGCTTTGCGGCGGGCTCTGGTGAAAACCAGTAGTGACTTAGAACCGGTCCACTAGCACGGTCCACGCCAATCCCTCTCTGGCACAGAGGATCCACCTCCTGCCAGCCGGCATCGTGACATCTGGTTACACCACCATAGAAGGTTATAAAAACCCCAGCACAGCGTTCTTTCAGGGATGTGGAAAATCTATTGCCCGACGCCCAGGACATGTAGTTCCAGGCGCCGGGAAGGTGAATTTTTCATAGCTTTAGCCCTGTATCGGGCAAGCAGGGCCGGAGCGACTTCCCCCCTTTTTTTTTATAATGCGGTGTGAGGTGCGGGAGCGGATGCAGATTTGCATGGGATGCAAGTCTGCACCTCACACCAGCGCTCAGGTTGTACGGAGCGGGCTTTAGACTCTAGCCCGCTCCATCCAGGGGCCCCCCGGCTGATTTCAGTAGTCGCAGGCTCAACCAAATGAACACAGATCAATAGAGTTCAATAAAACTGTATTTATCTATATGAGGAATCTAAATGATTCCTCCTAAAAAGTGTATTAAAAAAAAAAAAAAAAAAGTTTAATAAAAGTTTAAAAACACCCATTAACCCCTTCCATATTAGAGGTACATTCACACGGGCAGATTTATTTGCAGGTTTCCCGCTGTGTATTCGAAAGGGGGTGGTCTCTTCTCTGCTGTCCACAGCAGATTTTCCGCGGCGGAATTTCCGCTGCAGAAAATCCGCCGCAGACCCTTCTGACTTCAATGGGGCTTGCGGCAGGTTTTCTGCAGCGTAAATTCTGTCTCGGAAAATCTGCTGCTGACAGCTGAGAAGAGCCTGCCCCCTTTCAAATACGCAGCGGCAAACCCGCAAATAAATCCGTCCGTGTGAACGTACCGTAAAAGTTCATATCATCCCCCTTTTCCATATAAAAATATGTACACATAATAAAAATAAACATATTTGGTATTGGCCCGTGCAAAATTGACTGAACTTTTAAAAAATAACATTTTATATCCCGTACGGTAAATGGCGTTAACGTAAAAAAAAAAAAAAACAAATCATAGAATAGCTTTTTTATGTTTATAACATTATATCCCAGAAAAAAATCAAGTAAAAAAGGGTTAAAAAAGTCTGATCAATGCCAAAATGGTACCGATACAAACAGCATATAACGGCCCCAAAAAATTTGCCCAGTTTACGGAAAAATAAAAATATTATAGGGGTCATGGATTTTCTTTTTTAACCCCTGAAGGACCGGGGGGTTTTCCGTTTTTGCATTTTCGTTTTTTGCTCCTTGCCTTTAAAAAATCCTAACTCT
Source organism: Hyla sarda (assembly GCF_029499605.1). Lineage (NCBI taxonomy): Eukaryota > Metazoa > Chordata > Amphibia > Anura > Hylidae > Hyla > Hyla sarda. The sequence continues at coordinate 183,575,416 of NC_079194.1, read as the reverse complement.
TTCAATTTTGCACCTAAAAATCCATATAATTGCTTATTTTTTGCACCACCAATTCTACTTTGTAATGACATCAGTCATTTTGCCCAAAAATCTACGGTGAAACGGAAAAAAAAATCATTGTGCGACAAAATGGAAAAAAAAAAACGCTGTTTTGTAACTTTTGGGGGCTTCCGTTTCTACGTAGTACATTTTTCGGTAAAAATGACACCTTATCTTTATTCTGTAGGTCCATACGATTAAAATGATACCCTACTTATATAGGTTTGATTTTGTCGTACTTCTGGAAAAAATCATAACTACATGCAGGAAAATTAATAAGTTTAAAATTGTCATCTTCTGACCCCTATAACTTTTTTTTTTTTCCGTGTATGGGGCGGTATGAGGGCTCATTTTTTGCGCCGTGATCTGAAGTTTTTAACGGTACTATTTTTGCATTGATAGGACTTATTGATTTTTAAATGATATAAAAAAGTGACCAAAAATGCAGTATTTTGGACTTTGGAATTTTTTTGCGCGCACGCCATTGACCAAGCGGTTTAATTAATGATATATTTTTATAATTTGGACATTTCCGCACGTGGTGATACCATATATGTTTATTTTTATTTTTATTTACACTGTTTTTTTTTATGGGAAAAGGGGGTGATTCAAACTTTTAATAGGGGAGGGGTTAAATGATATTCATTCACTTTTTTTTCACTTTTTTTTTGCAGTGTTATAGCTCCCATAGGGACCTATAACACTGCACACACTGATCTTTATCATTGATCACTGGTTTCTCATAGGAAACCAGTGATCGATGATTCTGCCTCAGTCATTCGGCGATCGGACAGCGAGGAGGCAGGTCCTGTAAGCTGTTCGGGATGCCGCGATTTTGCCGTGGCTATCTCGAACAGCCCACTGAGTTAACCGGCATGGTTTCACTTTCGCTTTTAGCCACGCAGCTCAGCTCTGAGCGCGCGGCTAAAGGGTTAATAGCGCGTGGCGCCGCTATTAGCGGCGGGTCCCGACTTCACTATGACGCCGGACCCACTGTGATATGATGCGGGGTTACCGTGTAACCCTGCGTTATATCACGGGAGCAGGACCAAGGACGTACCAGTACATCCTTGGTCCTTAAGGGGTTAAATTTAAAAAAAAAAATTTAAACGTGACGGAAACTAAAATTTGGTATTGATGTAATCAGGCCGACGTAAAGTATCAAAATAATATGTAAGTTTGACCACAATGTGAATGGCGGAGAAAAGAAAACCTAAAAATTACCTTTTTTTTTTTTATTTCACCTCACAAATAATTTTTTGTTTGTTTCAGAGCATAAGTTATGGAAAAATGAAAGGTGTCATTACAAAGTATACTTCCCTGCAAAAAACAAGCCTCATATGGGTATGTAGATGGAAAAATAAGAGTTATGGCTATTATAGGACGAGGAGAAAAAAAAGTAAAGTGCAGAAACTAATAAAGCCTCTATTTTCGTACTTTTGTTTGAAATTATTTTATCTATCAGGACATGTGGATTTTCTTGAGGGACAAGTAGATTGTGTTCCGCTTTAGTCCCTTGGACAAGTAGTTTTTTTAATTCAAATTTACACACCCCTGGTTCCTTACTTCCATAACCTATTGCCTCTTGACAAAGCCACCAACAGGGCCGGATTAACAATGGTGCTTATGGAGCCCGTGCTCTGGGCCCTGGGCACCCAGTCAAACAAGAGGGCCCCCGGATGTCTGACATTTTTTTTAAATAAATTAATTTGCAGCTTTGAAGTTCTTTTCACCACACTACAATCGCGCCCTCCCCTCCCCCCCTTCCTGCACTTGGTATCTTCCCTCAGCCACGGACTCTTCGCGTCTGAGCAGGAGGAGGGGGGGGGGAGAGAGCACAGAGCTGGCTGTGAGGAAATAATAGCACCGCAGAGGCTGTACAACATGGGGCCTGACTAAAGTAGGTGTCCCTGCATGTATATATGTGTATAAGCATGTGTGTGTGGATATATATGTGTGTACATATGTGTATGTCTATGTACTGTGCCTGTGTGTGTGTGTGTTACTACTGTGGATGATTATATAAAGCGCATATGTGTATCTATAACAGTGTGCCCCCAGTTGTTGCAAAACTACAAATCCCAGCATGCCTGGACAGCCAAAGGCTATCCGGGTATGCTGGGAGCTGTAGTTTTGCAACAGCTGGAGGCTCACTGGTTGGGAAACACTGATCTATTCTATGTGTGTGTATGAAGCATGCATGTACAGTATGTAGTGTGTGTATATAATGCATGTACAGTACGTAATGTGTGCAGTATGTGTGCTGTCTGTATATAATGCATGTACAGTATGTAATGTGTGCAGTATGTGTGCTGTGTGTATATAATGCATTTACAGTATGTAATGTGTGCAGTATGTGTTGTGTGTGTGTATAATGCATGTACAGTATGTAATGTGTGCAGTATGTGTGCTGTGTGTATATAATGCATGTACAGTATGTAATGCGTGCAGTATGTGTGCTGTGTGTATATAATGCATGTACAGTATGTAATGTATGCTGTGTGTATATAATGCATATACAGTATGTAATGTGTGCAGTATGTGTGCTGTGTGTGTATATAATGCATTTACAGTATGTAATGTGTGCAGTATGTGTTGTGTGTGTATAAAATGCATGTACAGTATGTAATGTGTGCAGTATGTGTGCTGTGTGTATATAATGCAAGTACAGTATGTAATGTGTGCTGTGTGTGTATATAATGCATGTACAGTATGTAATATGTGCAGTATGTGTTGTGTGTATATAATGCATGTACAGTATGTAATGTGTACAGTATGTGTGTGTTTATATTGCATGTACAGTATGTAATGTGTGTTGTGTGTATATAATGCATGTACAGTATGTAATGTGTGCTGTGTGTATATAATGCATGTACAGTATGTAATGTGTGCAGTATGTGTGCTGTGTGTATATAATGCATGCATGTACAGTATATAATGTGTGCAGTATGTGTGCTGTGTGTATATAATGCATGTACAGTATGTAATGTGTGCAGTATGTCTGCTGTGTGTATATAATGCATGTACAGTATGTAATGTGTGCAGTATGTGTTGTGTGTATGTAATGCATGTACAGTATGTAATGTGTGCTGTGTGTATATATAATGCATGTACAGTATGTAATGTGTGCAGGGTGTGTGTATGTAATGCATGTACAGTATGTAATGTGTGCAGTATGTGTGCTGTGTGTGTATATAATGCATTTACAGTATGTAATGTGTGCAGTATGTGTTGTGTGTGTATATAATACATTTACAGTATGTAATGTGTGCAGTATGTGTGCTGTGTGCATATAATGCATGTACAGTATGTAATGTGTGCAGTATGTGTTGTGTGTATATAATGCATGTACAGTATGTAATGTGTACAGTATGTGTGTATTTATAATGCATGTACAGTATGTAATGTGTGCTGTGTGTATATAATGCATGTACAGTATGTAATGTGTGCTGTGTGTATATAATGCATGTACAGTATGTAATGTGTGCAGTGTGTATATAATGCATGCATGTACAGTATATAATGTGTGCAGTATGTGTGCTGTGTGTGTATATAATGCATGTACAGTATGTAATGTGTGCAGTATGTGTGCTGTGTGTATATAATGCATGTACAGTATGTAATGTGTGCAGTATGTGTTGTGTGTATATAATGCATGTACAGTATGTAATGTGTACAGTATGTGTGTGTTTATAATGCATGTACAGTATGTAATGTGTGCTGTGTGTATATAATGCATGTACAGTATGTAATGTGTGCTGTGTGTATATAATGCATGTACAGTATTTGATGTGTGCTGTGTGTATATAATGCATGCATGTACAATATATAATGTGTGCAGTATGTCTGCTGTGTGTGTATATAATGCATGTACAGTATGTAATGTGTGCAGTATGTGTGCTGTGTGTATATAATGCATGTACAGTATGTAATGTGTGCAGTATTTGTTGTGTGTGTACGTAATGCATGTACAGTATGTAATGTGTGCAGTATGTGTGCTGTGTGTATATATAATGCATGTACAGTATGTAATGTGTGCAGTATGTGTGCTGTGTGTATATATAATGCATGTACAGAATGTAATGTGTACAGTATGTGTGTTGTGTGTGTATAATGCATGTACAGTATGTAATGTGTACAGTATGTGTGTGTGTATATATAATGCATGTACAGTATGTAATGTGTGCAGTATGTGTGCTGTGTGTATATAATGCATGTAGAGTATGTAATGTGTGCAATATGTGTGCTGTGTGTATATAATGCATGTACAGTATGTAATGTGTGCAGTATGTGTGCTGTGTGTGTATATAATGCATTTGCAGCATGTAATGTGTGCAGTATGTGTTGTGTGTGTGTATTATGCATGTACAGTATGTAATGTGTACAGTATGTGTGTTGTGTGTGTATAATGCATGTACAGTATGTAATGTGTGCAGTATGTGTGCTGCGTGTATATAATGCATGTACAGTATGTAATGTGTGCAGTATGTGTGTTGTGTATATAGTGCATGTACAGTATGTAATGTGTACAGTATGTGTGCTGTGTGTATATAATGCATGTACAGTATGTAATGTGTGCTGTGTGTATAATGCATGTACAGTATGTAATGTGTACAGTATGTGTGCTGTGTGTATATAATGCATGTACAGTATGTAATGTGTGCAGTATGTGTGCTGTGTGTATATAATGCATGTACAGTATGAAATGTGTGCAGTATGTGTGCTGTGTGTATATAATGCATGTACAGTATGTAATGTGTGCAGTATGTGTGCTGTGTGTATATAATGCATGTACAGTATGTAATGTGTGCAGTATGTGTTGTGTGTATATAATGCATGTACAGTATGTAATGTGTGCAGTATGTGTGCGTATAATGCATGTACAGTATGTAATGTGGGCAGTATGTGTGCGTATAATGCATGTACAGTACGTAATGTGTGTATATAATGCATGTACAGTATGTAATGTGTGCAGTATGTGTGCTGTGTGTATATAATGCATGTACAGTATCTAATGTGTGCAGTATGTGTTGTGTGGGTATATATAATGCATGTATAGTATGTAATGTGTGCAGTATGTGTTGTGTGTGTGTGTATATATAATGCATGTACAGTATGTAATGTGTAATGTATGTGTTGTGTATATGAAGCATGCATGTACAATATGTAGTGTGTAAAGTATGTATGTAGTGTGTACATGATGCATGTACAGTATGTAATGTGTGCAGTATGTGTATATAATGCATGTACAGTATTTAATGTGTGCAGGGTGTGTGTGTTGTGTGTGTTGTGTGTATGTAATGCATGTACAGTATGTTATGTGTGCAGTATGTGTGCTGTGTGTATATAATGCATGTACAGTATGTAATGTGTACAGTATGTGTGTTGTGTGTGTATAATGCATGTACAGTATGTAATGTGTTCAGTATGTGTGTGTATATAATGCATGTACAGTATGTAATGTGTGCAGTATGTGTATATAATGCATGTACAGTATGTAATGTGTGCAGGGTGTGTGTATGTAATGCATGCACAGTATGTAATGTGTGCTGTGTGTGTATATAATGCATTTACAGTATGTAATGTGTGCAGTATGTGTTGTGTGTGTATGTAATGCATGTACAGTATGTAATGTGTACAGTATGTGTGCTGCGTGTATATAATGCATGTACAGTATGTAATGTGTGTAGTATGTGTGTTGTGTATATAGTGCATGTACAGTATGTAATGTGTGCAGTATGTGTGCTGCGTGTATATAATGCATGTATAGTATGTAATGTGTACAGTATGTGTGCTGTGTGTATATAATGCATGTACAGTATGTAATGTGTGCAGTATGTGTTGTGTGTGTGTGTATATATAATGCATGTACAGTATGTAATGTGTAATGTATGTGTTGTGTATATGAAGCATGCATGTACAATATGTAGTGTGTAAAGTATGTATGTAGTGTGTACATGATGCATGTACAGTATGTAATGTGTGCAGTATGTGTATATAATGCATGTACAGTATTTAATGTGTGCAGGGTGTGTGTTGTGTGTATGTAATGCATGTACAGTATGTTATGTGTGCAGTATGTGTGCGGTGTGCATATAATGCATGTACAGTATGTAATGTGTACAGTATGTGTGTTGTGTGTGTATAATGCATGTACAGTATGTAATGTGTACAGTATGTGTGTGTATATAATGCATGTACAGTATGTAATGTGTGCAGTATGTGTGTGTATATAATGCATTTACAGTATGTAATGTGTGCAGTATGTGTTGTGTGTGTGTATGTAATGCATGTACAGTATATAATGTGTGCAGGGTGTGTGTATGTAATGCATGCACAGTATGTAATGTGTGCAGTATGTGTGTGTATATAATGCATTTACAGTATGTAATGTGTGCAGTATGTGTTGTGTGTGTGTGTATGTAATGCATGTACAGTATGTAATGTGTACAGTATGTGTGTTGTGTGTGTATAATGCATGTACAGTATGTAATGTGTTCAGTATGTGTGTGTATATAATGCATGTACAGTATGTAATGTGTGCAGTATGTGTATATAATGCATGTACAGTATGTAATGTGTGCAGGGTGTGTGTATGTAATGCATGCACAGTATGTAATGTGTGCTGTGTGTGTATATAATGCATTTACAGTATGTAATGTGTGCAGTATGTGTTGTGTGTGTGTGTAATGCATGTACAGTATGTAATGTGTACAGTATGTGTGCTGCATGTATATAATGCATGTACAGTATGTAATGTGTGCAGTATGTGTGTTGTGTATATAGTGCATGTACAGTATGTAATGTGTGCAGTATGTGTGCTGTGTGTATATAATGCATGTACAGTATGTAATGTGTACAGTATGTGTGTTGTGTATATAGTGCATGTACAGTATGTAATGTGAGCAGTATGTGTGCTGCGTGTATATAATGCATGTATAGTATGTAATGTGTACAGTATGTGTGCTGTGTGTATATAATGCATGTACAGTATGTAATGTGTGCAGTATGTGTTGTGTGTGTGTGTATATATAATGCATGTACAGTATGTAATGTGTAATGTATGTGTTGTGTATATGAAGCATGCATGTACAATATGTAGTGTGTAAAGTATGTATGTAGTGTGTACATGATGCATGTACAGTATGTAATGTGTGCAGTATGTGTATATAATGCATGTACAGTATTTAATGTGTGCAGGGTGTGTGTTGTGTGTATGTAATGCATGTACAGTATGTTATGTGTGCAGTATGTGTGCGGTGTGCATATAATGCATGTACAGTATGTAATGTGTACAGTATGTGTGTTGTGTGTGTATAATGCATGTACAGTATGTAATGTGTACAGTATGTGTGTGTATATAATGCATGTACAGTATGTAATGTGTGCAGTATGTGTGTGTATATAATGCATTTACAGTATGTAATGTGTGCAGTATGTGTTGTGTGTATGTAATGCATGTACAGTATATAATGTGTGCAGGGTGTGTGTGTATGTAATGCATGCACAGTATGTAATGTGTGCAGTATGTGTGTGTATATAATGCATTTACAGTATGTAATGTGTGCAGTATGTGTTGTGTGTGTGTGTGTATGTAATGCATGTACAGTATGTAATGTGTACAGTATGTGTGCTGCGTGTATATAATGCATGTACAGTATGTAATGTGTGCAGTATGTGTGTTGTGTATATAGTGCATGTACAGTATGTAATGTGTGCAGTATGTGTGCTGTGTGTATGTAATGCATGTACAGTATGTAATGTGTACAGTATGTGTGTTGTGTATATAGTGCATGTACAGTATGTAATGTGTGCAGTATGTGTGCTGTGTGTATATAATGCATGTATAGTATGTAATGTGTACAGTATGTGTGCCGTGTGTAAATAATGCATGTACAGTATGTAATGTGTGCAGCATGTGTGCTGTGTGTGTATATAATGCATGTACAGTATGTAATGTGTGCAGTATGTGTGCTGTGTGTATATAATGCATGTACAGTGTGTAATGTGTGCAGTATGTGTTGTGTGTACATAATGCATGTACAGTATGTAATGTGTGCAGTATGTGTGTTGTGTGTGTGTATAATGCATGTACCGTATGTAATGTGTGCAGTATGTGTGCGTATAATGCATGTACAGTATGTAATGTGTGCAGTATGTGTGCGTATAATGCATGTACAGTAGGTAGAGAGGAGAGACAGCACCGATCCAAACAGCATGTGCAAGTAATCATCCGGGAATGCCAACCCGGAAAGACTTGCAAGAGTCCAAAGTGAATACAGCCCCAAATATCTGAGGACTCAGGCTAGTAGATGGAATAAGACTTTATTTGCCATCCATGTGCAACGTTTCGGCAATAAACTGCATTTTTCAAGCATATGCTTGAAAAAGGCAGTTTATTGCCGAAACGTTGCACATGGATGGAAAATAAAGTCTTATTCCATCTACTAGCCTGAGTCCTCAGCTATTTGGTGCTGTATGCACTTTGGACTAATGCATGTACAGTACGTAATGTGTGTATATAATGCATGTACAGTATGTAATGTGTGCAGTATGTGTGCTGTGTGTATATAATGCATGTTCAGTATGTAATGTGTGCAGTATGTGTTGTGTGTGTGTATATATAATGCATGTACAGTATGTAATGTGTAATGTATGTGTCGTGTATATGAAGCATGCATGTACAATATGTAGTATGTAAAGTATGTATGTAGTGTGTACATGATGCATGTACAGTATGTAATGTGTGCAGTATGTGTATATAATGCATGTACAGTATGTAATGTGTATAATATGTGTGTTGTGTGTGTATAATGCATGTACAGTATGTAATGTGTACAGTATGTGTGTGTATATAATGCATGTACAGTATGCAATGTGTCCAGTATGTGTATATAATGCATGTACAGTATGTAATGTGTGCAGTATGTGTTGTGTGTGTATGTAATGCATGCAAAGTATGTAATGTGTGCAGTATGTGTGCTGTGTGCATATAATGCATGTACAGTATGTAATGTGTGCAGTATGTGTGCTGTGTGTGTATATAATGCATGTACAGTATGTAAAGTGTGCAGTATGTGTTGTGTGTATATAATGCATGTACAGTATGTAATGTGTACAGTATGTGTGTGTTTATAATGCATGTACAGTATGTAATGTGTGCTGTGTATATAATGCATGTAAAGTATGTAATGTGTGCTGTGTGTATATAATGCATGTACAGTATGTAATGTGTGCAGTATGTTTGCTGTGTGTATATAATGCATGCATGTACAGTTTGTAACGTGTGCAGTATGTGTGCTGTGTCTATATAATGCATGTACAGTATGTAATGTGTGCAGGGTGTGTGTGTTGTGTGTGTGTGTGTAATGCATGCCCAGTATGTAATGTGCGCAGTATGTGTGCATATAATGCATGTACAGTATGTAATGTGTGCAGTATGTGTGCTGTGTGTATATAATGCATGTACAGTATGTAATGTGTGCAGTATGTGTGCTGTGTGTATAATGCATGTACAGTATGTAATGTGTGCAGTATGTGTTGTGTATGTATGTAATGCATGTACAGTATGTAATATGTGCAGTATGTGTGCTGTGTGTATAATGCATGTACAGTATGCAATGCCTGCAGTATGTGTGTGTATATAATGCATGTATAGTATGTAATGTGTACAGTATGTGTGTATATAATGCATGTACAGTATGTAATGTGTGCTGTGTGTATATATAATGCATGTCCAGTATGTAATGTGTGCTGTGTCTATATAATGCATGAGCAGTATGGAATGTGTGCTGTGTGTATATAATGCAGGTACATTATGTAATGTGTGCAGTATGTGTGCTGTGTGTATATAATGTATGTACAGTATGTAATGTGTGCAGTATGTGTGTTGTATGTATATAGTGCATGTACAGTATGTAATGTGTGCAGTATATGTGCTGTGTGTATATAATGCATGTACAGTATGTAATGTGTACAGTATGTAATGTGTGTATATAATGCATGTACAGTATGTAATGTGTGCAGTATGTGTGCTGTGTGTATATAACGCATGTACAGTATGTAATGTGTGCAGTATGTGTTGTGTGTGTATATAATGCATTTACAGTATGTAATGTGTGCAGTATGTGTGCTGTGTGTATATATAATGCATGTACAGTATGTAATGTGTGCAGTATGTGTGCTGTGTGTATATATAATGCATGTACAGTATGTAATGTGTGCAGTATGTGTTGTGTGTGTATATATAATGCATGTACAGTATGTAATGTGTACAGTATGTGTTGTGTATATGAAACATGCATGTACAGTATGTAGTGTGTAAAGTATGTATGTTGTGTGTACATGATGCATGTACAGTATGTAATGTGTGCAGTATGTGTATATAATGCATGTACAGTATTTAATGTGTGCAGGGTGTGTGTTGTGTGTATATGTAATGCATGTACAGTATGTAATGTGTGCAGTATGTGTGCTGTGTGGGTATATAATTCATGTACAGTATGTAATGTGTACGGTATGTGTGTTGTGTGTGTATAATGCATGTACAGTATGTAATGTGTGCAGTATGTGTGCTGTGTGTATATAATGCATGCACAGTATGTAATGTGTGCAGTATGTGTGTTGTGTGTATATAATGCATGTACAGTATATAATGTGTACAGCATGTGTTGTGTGTATATAATGCATGCATGTACAGTATGTAATTTGTACAGTATGTGTGTGTATGATGCATGAACAGTATGTAATGTGTACAGTATGTGTGTTGTGGTGATGTACAGTATGTACTGTGTACAGTATGTGTGTTGTGAGTATATATAATGCATGTACAGTATGTAATGTGTGTAGTATGTGTTGTATGTGTATATAATGCATGTACAGTATGTAATGTGTACTGTATGTGTGTGTGTATGATGCATGTACAGTTTGTAATGTGTACAGTATGTGTGTTGTGTGTGTATTACGCATGTACAGTATGTTATGTGTGCAGTATGTGTGCTGTGTGTATATAATGCATGTACAGTATGTAATGTGTGCAGTATGTGTGTTGTGTGTGTATAATGCATGTACAGTATGTAATGTGTACAGTATATGTGTTGTGTGTATATAATGCATGTATAGTATGTAATGTGTAGAGTATGTGTGTATGTATGATGCATGTACACTATGTAATGTGTACAGTATGTGTGTTGTGTGTGTATAATGCATGTACAGTATGTAATGTGTGCAGTATGTGTGCTGTGTCTGTATATAATGCATGTACAGTATGTAATGTGTGCAGTATGTGTGTTGTGTGTATATAGTGCATGTACAGTATGTAATGTGTACAGTATGTGTTGTGTGTGTATAATGCATGCATGTACAGTATGTAATTTGTACAGTATGTGTGTGTATGATGCATGAACAGTATGTAATGTGTACAGTATGTGTGTTGTGGTAATGTACAGTATGTACTGTGTACAGCATGTGTGTTGTGTGTATATATAATGCATGTACAGTATGTAATGTGTTTAGTATGTGTGTTGTGTGTGTATATAATGCATGTACAGTATGTAATGTGTACAGTATGTGTGTGTATGATGCATGTACAGTATATAATGTGTACAGTATGTGTGCTGTGAGTGTATATAATGCATGCATGTACAGTATGTAATGTGTGCAGTATGTGTGCTGTGTGTATATAATGCATGTACAATATGTAATGTGTGCAGTATGTGTTGTGTGTGTATATAGTGCATGTACAGTATGTAATGTGTACAGTATGTGTTGTGTGTATATAATGCATTTACAGTATGTAATGTGTGCAGTATGTGTGCTGTGTGTATATATTGCATGTACAGTATGTAATGTTTGCAGTATGTGTGATGTGTGTATATAATGCATGCATGTACAGTATGTAATCCTGCAGGCATCATAGACGTCTGTCGGGGATTCAGAGTGAGGTATACCATAAACAAGGTGGGCATTACACCTAGGGCGTGCCTGCGTGTGCATCCAACCAAAAGATTACAGGTTATATGTCCTGCCAGTACTTCACAATAAATAAAATGAAAAAAATAAAAGATAAAAAATAAAAAAATAAGGAAAATAGAAAAATAAAGTAAACATAAAAATAACAAAATAAAAATAACAAAATAAATAAAAATTCAAAAGTAGAAAAAACAAAGACAAATTAAGAAAAAATAAAAAAAGAGATTGTGTTAGGGTGTAGGCCACACTGTTCACTGTTCATCTTAAATTACAGTGGTGGAATGACCCTGTATCTTATTGTGGTTTACACTATATATTTATGTATGCCTTAATGAATTGATTGCATACTCTTAATGTTTTAATCACTTGTACACCTTAATATACTTCCTGTTTGTCACTATTATGATGCTTGAGAAAGGCTGCATGGCAACTGAAACGTTGCTCTTAACCCCTTAAGGACCCAGGACGTACTAGTACGTCCTGGTGTTTCTCCGGTCTCTGCCGCACCCCGGGCAGAGATCGGAAGAGGATGCCTGCTGAAATACTTCAGCAGGCATCCAGGGCAAACGCCGAGGGGGGCCATGTAGGCCTGGTAATTTTGCATGATCCCGGATGTCACAGACAGCCAGGACCATGCTAAAGTATAGGAGCGGGGTGGCAAGCCTGCCACCTCCTCCTCTCCCCTGCGATCCGTCGGTTATTTAACCGACCAATCGCAAGGGGGGGGGGGGCGGTTACTTCCTCCCGCCCTTCCCGGCCCCTGGATGTCCGGAGAGGACGGAAGGAAGACCGGAGGACGCAGCGGGGGACGGGGGAGTGCTGGGGACCGGCCCCGGTACTTACCTCGTCCCTGAAGACCCGGATCCCGGCGATGAAGACAGCGGTGGCGGCGACAGGTGAGTTCCTCTTCAGCCGCGGCCGGGCCCTTTACAGCAATGCACGTCGCCATAAAGCGACATGCATTGCTGTATTGGGACCCTGTATACTACAACTCCCAGCAAGCCCAGACAGCCCTTGGCGTCTGGGCATACTGGGAGTTGCAGTTTTGCAACATCTGGAGGTCCACAGTTTGGAGACCACTGTGCCCTTCCAGATGTTGCAAAACTACACATCCTCAGCATGCCCTTACTGTCCAGGCATGCTGGGAGTTGTAGTTCCGTAACATCTGGCCCTTCAGATGTTGCAGAACTACAACTCCCAGCATGCCTGGACAGTTTTGGCATACTGGGAGTTGTAGTTTTGCAACATCTGGAGGGCTACAGCTTGGACACCACTACACAGTGGTCCCCAAACTGTTCTCCTCCAGCTGTTGCATAACCACTACTCCCAATATGCCCTTCGGCTGCCTTGGCATGCTGGGAGTTGTGGTTTTGCAACAACTGGATGCACATTGGTTGGGAAACATTGTCTGTTTCCTAACTCAGTGTTTCCCAACCCGTGTGCCTCCAGCTGTTGCAAAACTATAACTACCAGCATGCACTGATAGACCGTGCATGCTGGGAGTTGTAGTTTTGCAACAGCTGGAGCCCCCCCCCCCCCCCTGTGAATGTACAGGGTACATTCACATGGGCAGGGGGCTTACAGTGAGTATCAGGCTGCAAGTTTGCGATGCAGCAAATTTTGCGAGGCAGCTCAAACCCGCAGCGGGAAACTCGCTGTAATCCCCCGCCCGTCTGACTGTACCCTAAAAACACTACATTAACACAAAATAAAATAAGTAAAAACACTACATATACACATACCCCTTCATAGCCCCCCTCCCCAATAAAAATGAAAAACGTCTTGTTCGCCACTGTTTCCAAAATGGAGCCTCCAGCTGTTACAAAACAACAACTCCAAGTATTGCCGGACAGCCGTTGACTGTCCAAGCATGCTGGGAGTTTTGCAACAGCTGGAGGCACCCTGTTTGGCAATCGCTGGCGTAGAATACCCCATTGCAAATCCCTGATTCAGGCCTCAAATGCGCGTGGCACTCTCACTTCGGAGCCCTGTCGTATTTCAAGGCAACAGTTTAGGGACACATATGGCTTATCGCCGTACTCGAGAGAAATTGAATAACAAATTTTGAGGGGCTTTTTCTCCTTTCACCCCTTATGAAAAGGGGAAGTTGGGGTCTACACCAGCATGTTAGTGTAAAAAAAAAAAATGTTTACACTAGCATGCTGGTGTTGCCCTATACTTTTCATTTTGACAAGAGGTAAAAGGGAAAAAAGCCCCCCAAAATTTGTAATGCAGTTTCTCCTGACTACGGAGATACCCCATATGTATGCGCAAAGTGCTCTGGGGGCGCACAACAAGGCCCAGAAGGGAGAGTGCACCATATACATTTGAGGTGATTTGCACAGGGGTGGATGATTGATACAGCGGTTTTGACAAACGCAAAAAAAAAAAACCCCACATGTGACCCCATTTTGGAAACTACACCCCTCACGGAATGTAATGAGGGGTGCAGTGAGAATTTACACCCAACTGGTGTCTGACAGATCTTTGGAACAGTGGGCTGTACAAATTAAAAATTTTGTACAGCCCACTGTTCCAAAGATCTGACAGACACCAGTGGGGGAAAATGCTCACTGTACCCCTTGTTACATTCCTCAAGGGGTCTAGTGAAAATGTTTTTTTTTTTTTTTTATGTATGCAAAAGTCGTGAAACCCCTGTGGGGTATTAAGGCTCACTTAATTCCTTGTTACGTTCCTCAAGGGGTCTAGTTTCCAAAATGGTATGCCATGTGGTTTTTTTTTTTTTTTGCTGTCCTGGCACCATAGGGGCTTCCTAAATGCGACATGCCCCCGAGCAAAATTTGCTCTCAAAAAGCCAAATATGACTCCTTCTCTTCTGAGCATTGTAGTTCGCCCGTAGTGCAGGTCAAATTATGGGGTACCTCCATACTCAGAAGAGATGGGGTTACAAATTTTGAGGGGTATTTTCTGCTATTAACCCTTGCAAAAATTTGAAATTTGGGGGGAAACACACATTTTAGTGAAAAATATATATATATTTTTTTACATATGCAAAAGTCGTGAAACACCTGTGGGGTATTAAGGCTCACTTAATTCCTTGTTACGTTCCTCAAGGCGTCTAGTTTCCAAAATGGTATGGCATGTGTTTTTTTGGTATGGTATGGCATGTGTTGCTGTTCTGGCACCATAGGGGCTTCCTAAATGCAACATGCCCCCCAAAAACCATTTCTGAAAAACGCACTCTCCAAGATCCCCTTGTCGCTCCTTCGCTTCTGAGCCCTCTACTGCGCCCGCCGAACACTTTACATAGACATATGAGGTATGTGCTTACTCGAGAGAAATTGGGCTACAAATACAAGTATAAATTTTCTCCTTTTACCCCTTGTAAAAATTAAAAAATTGGGTCTACAAGAAAATGCGAGTGTAAAAAATAAAGATTGTTAATTTTCTCCTTCACTTTGCTGCTATTCCTGTGAAACACCTAAAGGGTTAAAATGCTGACTGAATGTCATTTTGAATACTTTGGGGGGGGTGCAGTTTTTAAAATGGGGTCTTTTATGGGGTATTTCTAATATGAAGACCCTTCAAATCCACTTCAAACCTGAACTGGTCCTTGAAAAATAGTGAGTTTGAAAATTTTGTGAAAAATTGGAAAATTGCTGCTGAACTTTGAAGCCCTCTGGTGTTTTCCAAAAGTAAAAACATGTAAACTTTATGATTCAAACATAAAGTAGACATATTGTATATGTGAATAAAATAAAAAAATATTTGGAATATCCATTTTCCTTACAAGCAGAGAGCTTCAAAGTTAGAAAAAGGCTAAATTTTAAAATTTTTCATCAAATTTGGGGATTTTTCACCAAGAAAGGATGCAAGTTACCACAAAATTTTGCCCCTATGTTAAAGTAGAATATGTCACAAAAAAACAATCTCGGAATCAGAATGATAACTAAAAGCATTCCAGAGTTATTAATGTTTAAAGTGACAGTGGTCAGATGTTCAAAAAATGGCCGGGTCATAAGGTGTAAAATGGCTGGGTCCTTAAGGGGTTAATTAGTATGGAATAAAGCACTTTTATTTTTTGCACCTTACTCTTTGAGTGCTGCGGATTATAATGTTAGATGTGTGACCGGGCTACTTTGCCGCTGGCACCTCTTTAATTCCTCTGGATGTGCTGCTCTGTTGGAATTTTGTGAATATTGAAGTTGGTCGCTGGAGCCTGCACCCATCATGACTGAGACACTTGGATCTACAACCACCATTACTGGTACAGTTATGCCTACTAATACGTTTTCCTATTCTGTGAATGATGCTGATACTATACTGGGACATGCAGATGGGGACCCCACATTTTTGCATACTCCTTCTTTGACTGACCTTCAACGTCAATATACTAATGAGACCAAAAGAACCTTCTGAACCTTCATCTTACTACACTAAAGGAATACTATAAAACACAACGGATCCCACGGGGACTGAGATTCCAACCTCGGGAAAATGCTTATTCCCAAAATGTAGAATATCGTACAAAATTTGAATTGATCACAAACAAATACTCATTTGACTTAATGTTGTTAAACATGGAGTTCATATATAAAGACCTAATGGACACTCAAAACCGTATTGCGACCATTGAAATTGCCCTGCATACCACCTGTAAGGAGGAGGATGTAACTAATCTAATGGAGAAGCAAACTAATTTTTTGCAGAAATTCAAGACAGATCAAGAAACGGTCAAGAGAAATAAATGGACAACTTTGATTACAGTATTGGTCGGGTTTATACCTGGGGAGAGCTATCTTCACAGAAAAGATTCCGGAAAACCAAGGACTCTAATACAGACTCTAATGACACCCAGGGAAGGAATAATACCGTGGACAATAACAATGTGGATTTTTTAGGGGAAAGCAGCGGTCGCTCTCGTAAAAACCCGAGCACAGAGGAACCCCAAGACTGCACAAGCCAAACTTCCATTCAAGAAGAAGTAGAACACACATCCACGGTAAATTTGTCCTCTACTCCCTTAACATCTGAACAGTTACAGTTATTAGCTAGAGGTTTAAACTATTGTCCCACACAGACCACTGACTGGTTCCAACTAGAATTAGATCTTATACAGTTCTTCCGTAAGATTAAACTTAAAATATGTTTTTTTGAACACCCCATTAACCAAACCGAATTTGTACCATCTAATTCACCTAAGACTGATTGTTTTTCCTTTTCTGATTATAATTTAAATATTCCTAGTCGGTTTCAGACACATATTGATTCATGCAGCTTTGACACCTTTTGTCAATTTGTGAAACGGGATGTAGAAAAATTGAAGGGTGTCCAGACTAAATTCACTAAATCTAACCTTACCAAAATGGAAGCCTTAGCCCTCAATGATCTGATCCATAGCCATAATTTGGTGATGAAGCCCGCTGACAAGGGCGGAGCCATTATGGTTATGGATCGGAGTAAATACATTGGGGAGGCCAATCGACAATTGTTAGATGGGTTGACATACAAAAAACTATCTAAAGATCCCACAAAGGAGACAGCTGCACTAGTCAAGAATATGTTGGACATATGCATCTGCAATTATTGATAAAACATTGCATGATTTTTTACTTGTTGAGCACCCTGTGGTGCCTGTTCTGTATCTTTTACCAAAGATACATAAGTCCCTGGTGGACCCCCCTGGAAGGCCTATTGTTTCTGGGCGGGGTTCCATAACCAGTGGCTTGTCTGTCTTTGCAGATCAAGTCTTAAGACCTTATGCGATGAGAACCAGATCATATCTGAGGGACACATCCGATTTTCTCAAAAAAATCGCTGATCTTGACATACCAGAGGGAACTTTTGTTGCCACACTGGACGTGGTCAGCCTGTACACCTCCATCCCGCACGATGGAGGTATGAAGGTTGTCAGTTCCATGATTGACCCTGATTTTTCACATGCACAGGTTGAGTTTATAGTTTAGTTACTATACATTATTTTACAGAATAATTATTTTTTATTCAATGATGTTTTTTTACCTCCAGACCACCGGCACTGCCATGGGCACGAACGTGGCGCCCATATATGCCAACGTGTACATGGCGGTGCTGGAGGAGACGTTCGTCTATGTGTCCCACCCTTCCGACAATTTGTTGGGATGGTGGAGATACATAGATGACGTCTTCTTGGTCTGGAAGGGCAGTAGGGAGGCACTGGATTCTTTTCATCACTTTTTGAATTCTGTTGACCCACATATTCAATTTACTTTGACCGCATCACAAGAGTCTGTGAACTTTTTAGACAATTTGGTTTCTGTTCGTGCACATCGTTTAGTTACTAACCTTTATGTTAAGCCCACGGACTCCAATTCTACTTTACATTTCAACAGCAACCATCCTCGCTCGATG
Source organism: Hyla sarda (assembly GCF_029499605.1). NCBI lineage: Eukaryota > Metazoa > Chordata > Amphibia > Anura > Hylidae > Hyla > Hyla sarda. The sequence goes on along the minus strand of NC_079194.1, from coordinate 183,557,056 downwards.
GTCCGATCATTGCCCACTAGTCAAATGATGAGGGCAAGACGGATCATCGAGCAGGATGAAGAAATTGAGCCTGCCTTGAATAAGATGGTAGCTAACTTCAGGAAACGTGGATAACCACCGCGCCTCTTAGAGGATAGCAAACGGAGAGTTATGAAAATGGATCGCAAAAAATTTATTTACGACACAACACCAAAAAACTCCCAGGCCAGATTGGCTTTTGTGTCCACCTTTGGTGAACACTCTGGCCAACTGGCTGGGGTTGTTAACAAACATTGGAAACTGTTGAAAAAAAGTTTTCCATCTGTCCCTGAGTTTGCGAGTTCACCCCTAATGTCGTACCAGAGGTTTTGCAATCTCAGAGACAAATTGGTTAAGTCGGATGTGTCCAGACAGATATTGTCACAAAGGTATTTGTCTGTCAAAAATAAAGGATCATTTCCATGTTGCCAGTGCGTCAACTGTCCCCTGATGTTGAAAGGGGGCCAGTTCACCCACCCCAAAACAGGTGAAGTGTACAACTTAAAACATTACCTGATGTGCACTTCTACATTTGTGATATACGCCTTGATATGCCCATGTGGTCTCGTCTATGTTGGCGAGACCACATGGGACTTCAAGACGCGTATTAATCATCACAGGTATACGATAAGGAAAAAGCGTCTCGATTTACCTGTATCCAAACACTTCACCGAAATGTGTCACTCCGAATGGGACCTTAGATTTGTTCTTTTAGACCATATTCCCCCTCTGAAAAGAGGTGGGGACCGAGTCAGTAAACTCAAGAAGACAGAATTAAAATGGATATATCAACTTGGGTCCCTCAGACCCAACTGACTCAATGTGGATTTTACAGTTACTCCGCAAATTTATTTGGCGTAATGTCAGCATATTCCTAGTTTAGATAATAGTGACGAGACACTAACATTAATGCATATGTATTTGTCAATATTTACTTACCTCTTTTTTGTTCTTCTGTATATCAGGTTGACGAGAAGACGACAGGCTGCAATCACCCTTAACAACTATCAACATATTGCTTCTAACATCAGCTTCAATAATTATTTACTGTCTGGTTGACATGAAGATGCAATAAATTATGTGCCTGTGGCCTAGACCCTAACACAATCTCTTTATTTATTTTTTCTTAATTTGTCTTTGTTTTTTCTCCTTTTGAATTTTTATTTATTTTGTTATTTTTATCTTTACTTTATTTTTCTATTTTCCTTATTATTTTCCTGGCCCAATCAGTGTAATTAGCTTCCACCTGCTCCACGCCTTTATAACCTCACTTCCCCTTCCCAGCAGGAGGAGTAGGGACCCGGAGCGCTTGCGGCGTTCTCCTCTCTGCAGCGCCCCGGTCAGACCCGCTGACCGGGAGCGCTACACTGACACTGCGGACGGGGATGCGATTCGCATAGCGGGACGCGCCCGCTCGCGGATCGCATCCCAGTCCACTTACCTGTCCCGGTCCCCGGCTGTCACGTCCTGGCGCGCGCGGCTCCGCTCTCTAGGGCGCGCGCGCCAGCTCTCTAAGATTTAAAGGGCCAGTGCACCACTAATTGGTGCCTGGCCCAATCAGTGTAATTAGCTTCCACCTGCTCCACACCTTTATAACCTCACTTCCCCTTCCCAGCATTGCCGGATCTTGTTGCCCTTGTGCCTAGTGAAAGCGTTTCTGTGATTGCCTTACCAGTGTTTCCAGACCTTCTGTCGTTACCATTGACTACGAACCTTGCCGCCTGCCCTGACCTTCTTCTACGTCTGACCTCGCCTCTGTCTAGTCCTTCTGTCCCACGCCTATCTCAGCAGTCAACGAGGTTGAGCCGTTACCGGTGGATACGACCTGTTTGCTACCGCCGCAACAAGACCATTCTGCTTTGCGGCAGGCTCTGGTGAATACCAGTAGCAATTTAGAACTGGTCCACCAGTACGGTCCACGCCTATCCCTCGCTGACACAGAGGATCCACCTCCAGCCTGCCGAATCATAACAGTAGATCCGGCCATGGATCCCGCTGAGGTGCCACTGACAAGTCTCGCTAACCTCGCCACCGTGGTCGCCCAACAAGGACAGAAGCTGTCACAGTTGTCCGCCATGCTACTGCAGCTTCTGCCTCTACAGCAGCAACCATCTCCTCCGCCAGCTCCTGCACCTCCTCCGCAGCAAGTGGCCGCTCCTAGCCTCCGCTTGTCTCTGCCGGACAAATTTGTTGGGGACTCTAAACTCTGCCGTGGTTTCCTGTCTCAATGCTCCCTACACTTGGAGATGTTGTTGGACCAATTTCCCACAGAACGGTCTAAGGTGGCTTTCGTAGTTAGTCTTCTGTCTGGAAAGGCCTTGTCATGGGCCACACCGCTCTGGGACCGCAATGATCCTGCCACAGCCATTGTCCAGGCCTTCTTCACTGAAGTCCGTAGTGTCTTCGAGGAGCCAGCCCGGGCCTCCTCTGCCGAGTCTGCTCGCCTCTGTCTAGTCCTTCTGTCTATCTCAGCAGTCAGCGAGGTTGAGCCGTTACCGGTGTATACGACCTGGTTGCTACCGCCGCAGCAAGACCATCCCGCTTTGCGGCGGGCTCTGGTGAATACCAGTAGCAATTTAGAACTGGTCCACCGGTACGGTCCACGCCTATCCCTTGCTGACACAGAGGATCCACCTCCAGCCTGCCGAATCATAACAATAGGACAGCTAGATGCGGACGGAGCGAAGCTGAGTCATGTGATTGTCACATGACCGGCCCCGCTCCCGGAACCATCGGGCTGCCCGATTCTCTGCATAGCAACCAGACATGTTTATCCTAACACCGGATGTGACATGTGGTGGCGGAGGCGGTCATGTGACCTGGCGTCTCCAGCTACCAGCATGCCACACGCTCCGAGATGTGAATCATTAACTATGGCGTTTTCCTTATATGGTTATACGGGTGAGTGCAGCCATCATATTCCGCCTACTTGATTGCTATTGTCAGCTTTGCACATGTTTATCAATTGTGATTGTTAATGTATTTTGGTAATATTGTTAACCTCTTCAGGACACAGCGCGTATGGATACGCCCTGCATTCCAAGTCCTTAAGGACCGAGGGCGTATCCATACGCCCGTGGGAAATCCAGTCCCCACCGTTAGCCGGTTGGGGACCGGAGCCGGATGCCTGCTGAAATCATTCAGCAGGCACCCCGGCACATCGCCCAGGGGGGTCCTGAGACTCCTCCATGTCGGCGATCGGAGAAAATCGCATGTCAATTCAGACATGCGATTTTCTCCAATTCCGGGCTGATCGGGTCTCTGGTAACCCGATCACACGGAAAATAGGGCTGATCGGAGCTGTCAGCAACAGCCCCGATCAGCCTAAGGGATAGGAGTGAGGTCGCAAAGCTGCGATCTCCTCCTATCCCCTGCCATTAGCAGAATGGAGCTCTGACCAATGGCAGCGCAGGACAGGGGGTTGCCATGGCAACCCCCTGTTTTGCCCGCCCCTGGATGTCGAGGGGATCGTGGGAAGAAGATGGAGGCCGTACCTGCAGGAGAACATGCCTGGGGACCTGGGATCTTCGCTGGAGCCTGCTGTATCTTTGCTCATGTAGGGAATCGACAGTGGGGGGGAATTGAAAGTGAAAGTAAAACGATCTTTACTGTGGCAACCACTAGGAAGGCCAAACTGCAACTCCCAGCATGCCCAGACAGCCAAAGGCTGGGAGTTGTAGTTTTGCAACATCTGGAGGGTCACAGTTTGGAGACCACTGGTACAGTGGTGCCCAAACAGTAGCCCTCCAGATGTTGCCAAACTACAACTCTCAGCATGCCTCGACTGCCCAGGCATGCTGGGAGTTGTAGTTCTGTAACATCTGTCCCTTCAGATTTAGCAACTTTCATGACATTTTTGAAAATTGCTGCTCTACTTTGAAGCCCTCTAATTTTTTCAAAAAGCAAAAAATATGTCCATTTTATGATGCCAACATAAAGTGGACATATTGTATTTGTGAATAAAAATAACATTTATTGGGAATATCCATTTTCCTTACAAGTAGAGAGCTTCAAAGTTAGAAAAATGCAAAATGTTCAAAATTTTCATGAAATTTTGGGATTTTTCACCAAAAAAGGATGCAAGTAACGCCGAAAATTTCATACAGGGAAGCAGAGATGCACGGGGTTCATACAGGGAAGCAGAGATGCACGGGGTTCATACAGGGAAGCAGAGATGTACGGGGTTCATACAGGGAAGCAGAGATGCACTGGGTTGATACAGGGAAGCAGAGATGCATGGGGTTCATACAGGGAAGCAGAGATGTACGGGGTTCATACAGGGAAGCAGAGATGCACGGGGTTCATACAGGGAATCAGAGATGCACGGGGTTCATACAGGGAAGCAGAGATGTACGGGGTTCATACAGGGAAGCAGAGATGCACGGGGTTCATACAGGGAAGCAGAGATGTACGGGGTCTATACAGGGAAGTAGAGATGCATGGGGTTCATACAGGGAAGCAGAGATGCACGGGGTTCATACAGGGAAGCAGAGATGCACGGGGTCCATACAGGGAAGCAGAGATGCACGGGGTTCATACAGGGAAGCAGAGATGCACGGGGTTCATACAGGGAAGCAGAGATGTACGGGGTTCATACAGGGAAGCAGAGATGCACAGGGTCTATACAGGGAAGCAGAGATGCACAGGGTTCATAGAGGGAAGCAGAGATGCACGGGGTTCATACAGGGAAGCAGAGATGTACGGGGTTTGTACAGGGAAGCAGAGATGCACGGGGTCCATACAGGGAAGCAGAGATGCACAGGGTTCATACAGGGAAGCAGAGATGCACAGGGTTCATACAGGGAAGCAGAGATGCACAGGGTTCATACAGGAAAGCAGAGATGCATGAGGTTCATACAGGGAAGCAGAGATGCACAGGGTTCATACAGGGAAGCAGAGATGCACGGGGTCTATACAGGGAAGCAGAGATGCACAGGGTTCATACAGGGAAGCAGAGATGCACAGGGTTTGTACAGGGAAGCAGAGATGCACAGGGTTTGTACATGGAAGCAGAGATGCACAGGGTTCATACAGGGAAGCAGAGATGTACGGGGTTCATACAGGGAAGCAGAGATGCACGGGGTCCATACAGGGAAGCAGAGATGTATTGGGTTTGTACAGGGAAGCAGAGATGCACGGGTTCCATACAGGGAAGCAGAGATGTACGGGGTTCATACAGGGAAGCAGAGATGCACGGGGTTCATACTGGGAAGCAGAGATGCGCGGGGTCCATACAGGGAAGCAGAGATGCACAGGGTTCATACAGGGAAGAAGAGATGCACAGGGTTTATACAGGGAAGCAGAGCTGCACGGGGTTCATACAGGGAAGCAGAGATGCACGGGGTTCATACAGGGAAGCAGAGATGCACGGGGTTCATACAGGGAAGCAGAGATGCACGGGGTTCATACAGGGAAGCAGAGATGCACGGGGTTCATACAGGGAAGCAGAGATGCACAGGGTCCATACAGGGAAGCAGAGATGCACGGGGTTCATACAGGGAAGCAGAGATGTCCGGGGTTCATACAGGGAAGCAGAGATGCACGGGGTCCATACAGGGAAGCAGAGATGTACGGGGTTTGTACAGGGAAGCAGAGATGCACGGGGTCCATACAGGGAAGCAGAGATGTACGGGGTTCATACAGGGAAGCAGAGATGCACGGGGTTCATACTGGGAAGCAGAGATGCGCAGGGTCCATACAGGGAAGCAGAGATGCACAGGGTTCATACAGGGAAGCAGAGATGCACGGGGTTCATACAGGGAAGCAGAGCTGCACGGGGTTCATACAGGGAAGCAGAGATGCACGGGGTTCATACAGGGAAGCAGAGATGCACAGGGTTCATACAGGGAAGCAGAGATGCACGGGGTTCATACAGGGAAGCAGAGATGCACGGGGTTCATACTGGGAAGCAGAGATGCACAGGGTTCATACAGGGAAGCAGAGATGTACGGGGTTCATACAGGGAAGCAGAGATGCACGGGGTCCATACAGGGAAGCAGAGATGTACGGGGTTTGTATAGGGAAGCAGAGGTGCACGGGGTCCATACAGGGAAGCAGAGATGTACGGGGTTCATACAGGGAAGCAGAGATGCACGGGGTTCCTACTGGGAAGCAGAGATGCGCGGGGTCCATACAGGGAAGCAGAGATGCACAGGGTTCATACAGGGAAGCAGAGATGCACGGGGTTCATACAGGGAAGCAGAGCTGCACGGGGTTCATACAGGGAAGCAGAGATGCACGGGGTTCATACAGGGAAGCAGAGATGCACGGGATTCATACAGGGAAGCAGAGATGCACGGGGTTCATACAGGGAAGCAGAGATGCACGGGGTTCATACAGGGAAGCAGAGATGCACAGGGTCCATACAGGGAAGCAGAGATGCACGGGGTTCATACAGGGAAGCAGAGATGTACGGGGTTCATACAGGGAAGCAGAGATGCACGGGGTCCATACAGGGAAGCAGAGATGTACGGGGTTTGTACAGGGAAGCAGAGATGCACGGGGTCCATACAGGGAAGCAGAGATGTACGGGGTTCATACAGGGAAGCAGAGATGCACGGGGTTAATACTGGGAAGCAGAGATGCGCGGGGTCCATACAGGGAAGCAGAGATGCACAGGGTTCATACAGGGAAGCAGAGATGCACGGGGTTCATACAGGGAAGCAGAGCTGCACGGGGTTCATACAGGGAAGCAGAGATGCACGGGGTTCATACAGGGAAGCAGAGATGCACAGGGTTCATACAGGGAAGCAGAGATGCACGGGGTTCATACTGGGAAGCAGAGATGCACAGGGTTCATACAGGGAAGCAGAGATGCACGGGGTTCATACAGGGAAGCAGAGATGCACGGGGTTCATACAGGGAAGCAGAGATGCACGGGGTTCATACAGGGAAGCAGAGATGCACGGGGTTCATACAGGGAAGCAGAGATGCACGGGGATCATACAGGGAAGCAGAGATGCACGGGGTTCATACAGGGAAGCAGAGATACACGGGGTCCATACAGGGAAGCAGAGATGCACGGGGTTCATACAGGGAAGCAGAGATGTACGGGGTTCATACAGGGAAGCAGAGATGCACAGAGTCTATACAGGGAAGCAGAGATGCACGGGGTTCATACAGGGAAGCAGAGATGCACGGGGTTCATACAGGGAAGCAGAGATTACGGGCTTTGTACAGGGAAGCAGAGATGCACGGGGTCCATACAGGAAAGCAGAGATGCACAGGGTTCATACAGGGAAGCAGAGATGCACAGGGTTCATACAGGGAAGCAGAGATGCACAGGGCTCATACAGGGAAGCAGAGATGCATGGGGTTCATACAGGGAAGCAGAGATGCACAGGGTTCATACAGGGAAGCAGAGATGCACAGGGCTCATACAGGGAAGCTGAGATGCATGGGGTTCATACAGGGAAGCAGAGATGCACAGGGTTCATACAGGGAAGCAGAGATGCATGGGGTCTATACAGGGAAGCAGAGATGCACAGAGTTCATACAGGGAAGCAGAGATGCACGGGGTTTGTACAGGGAAGCAGAGATGCACGGGGTTCATACAGGGAAGCAGAGATGCACGGGGTTCATACAGGGAAGCAGAGATGCACGGGGTTCATACAGGGAAGCAGAGATGCACGGGGTTCATACTGGGAAGCAGAGATGCACAGGGTTCATACAGGGAAACAGAGATGCACGGGGTTCATACAGGGAGGCAGAGATGCACGGGGTTCATACAGGGAAGCAGAGATGCACGGGGTTCATACAGGGAAGCAGAGATGCACGGGGTTCATACAGGGAAGCAGAGATGCACGGGGTTCATACAGGGAAGCAGAGATGCACGGGGATCATACAGGGAAGCAGAGATACACGGGGTCCATACAGGGAAGCAGAGATGCACGGGGTTCATACAGGGAAGCAGAGATGTACGGGGTTCATACAGGGAAGCAGAGATGCACGGGGTCTATACAGGGAAGCAGAGATGCACGGGGTTCATACAGGGAAGCAGAGATGCACGGGGTTTATACAGGGAAGCAGAGATTACGGGCTTTGTACAGGGAAGCAGAGATGCACGGGGTCCATACAGGGAAGCAGAGATGCACAGGGTTCATACAGGGAAGCAGAGATGCACAGGGTTCATACTGGGAAGCAGAGATGCACAGGGTTCATACAGGGAAGCAGAGATGCATGGGGTTCATACAGGGAAGCAGAGATGCACAGGGTTCATACAGGGAAGCAGAGATGCATGGGGTCTATACAGGGAAGCAGAGATGCACAGGGTTCATACAGGGAAGCAGAGATGCACGGGGTTTGTACAGGGAAGCAGAGATGCACAGGGTTTGTACATGGAAGCAGAGATGCACAGGGTTCATACAGGGAAGCAGAGATGTACGGGGTTCATACAGGGAAGCAGAGATGCACGGGGTCCATACAGGGAAGCAGAGATGTACGGGGTTTGTACAGGGAAGCAGAGATGCACGGGGTCCATACAGGGAAGCAGAGATGTACGGGGATCATACAGGGAAGCAGAGATGCACGGGGTTCATACTGGGAAGCAGAGATGCGTGGGGTCCATACAGGGAAGCAGAGATGCACAGGGTTCACAGAGGGAAGCAGAGATGCACGGGGTTCAAACAGGGAAGCAGAGATGCACGGGGTTCATACAGGGAAGCAGAGATGCACGGGGTTCATAGAGGGAAGCAGAGATGCACAGGGTTTGTACATGGAAGCAGAGATGCACAGGGTTCATACAGGGAAGCAGAGATGTACGGGGTTCATACAGGGAAGCAGAGATGCACGGGGTCCATACAGGGAAGCAGAGATGTACGGGGTTTGTATAGGGAAGCAGAGGTGCACGGGGTCCATACAGGGAAGCAGAGATGTACGGGGTTCATACAGGGAAGCAGAGATGCACGGGGTTCATACTGGGAAGCAGAGATGCGCGGGGTCCATACAGGGAAGCAGAGATGCACAGGGTTCATACAGGGAAGCAGAGATGCACGGGGTTCATACAGGGAAGCAGAGCTGCACGGGGTTCATACAGGGAAGCAGAGATGCACAGGGTTCATACAGGGAAGCAGAGATGCACGGGGTTCATACAGGGAAGCAGAGATGCACGGGGTTCATACAGGGAAGCAGAGATGCACGGGGTTCATACAGGGAAGCAGAGATGCACAGGGTCCATACAGGGAAGCAGAGATGCACGGGGTTCATACAGGGAAGCAGAGATGTACGGGGTTCATACAGGGAAGCAGAGATGCACGGGGTCCATACAGGGAAGCAGAGATGTACGGGGTTTGTACAGGGAAGCAGAGATGCACGGGGTCCATACAGGGAAGCAGAGATGTACGGGGTTCATACAGGGAAGCAGAGATGCACGGGGTTCATACTGGGAAGCAGAGATGCGCGGGGTCCATACAGGGAAGCAGAGATGCACAGGGTTCATACAGGGAAGCAGAGATGCACGGGGTTCATACAGGGAAGCAGAGCTGCACGGGGTTCATACAGGGAAGCAGAGATGCACGGGGTTCATACAGGGAAGCAGAGATGCACGGGGTTCATACAGGGAAGCAGAGATGCACGGGGTTCATACTGGGAAGCAGAGATGCACAGGGTTCATACAGGGAAGCAGAGCTGCACGGGGTTCATACAGGGAAGCAGAGATGCACGGGGTTCATACTGGGAAGCAGAGATGCACAGGGTTCATACAGGGAAGCAGAGATGCACGGGGTTCATACAGGGAAGCAGAGATGCACAGGGTTCATACAGGGAAGCAGAGCTGCACGGGGTTCATACAGGGAAGCAGAGATGCACAGGGTTCATACAGGGAAGCAGAGATGCACGGGGTTCATACAGGGAAGCAGAGATGCACGGGGTTCATACAGGGAAGCAGAGATGCACGGGGTTCATACAGGGAAGCAGAGATGCACAGGGTCCATACAAGGAAGCAGAGATGCACGGGGTTCATACAGGGAAGCAGAGCTGCACGGGGTTCATACAGGGAAGCAGAGATGCACGGGGTTCATACAGGGAAGCAGAGATGCACGGGGTTCATACAGGGAAGCAGAGATGCACGGGGTTCATACTGGGAAGCAGAGATGCACAGGGTTCATACAGGGAAACAGAGATGCACGGGGTTCATACAGGGAGGCAGAGATGCACGGGGTTCATACAGGGAAGCAGAGATGCACGGGGTTCATACAGGGAAGCAGAGATGCACGGGGTTCATACAGGGAAGCAGAGATGCACGGGGTTCATACAGGGAAGCAGAGATGCACGGGGATCATACAGGGAAGCAGAGATACACGGGGTCCATACAGGGAAGCAGAGATGCACGGGGTTCATACAGGGAAGCAGAGATGTACGGGGTTCATACAGGGAAGCAGAGATGCACGGGGTCTATACAGGGAAGCAGAGATGCACGGGGTTCATACAGGGAAGCAGAGATGCACGGGGTTTATACAGGGAAGCAGAGATTACGGGCTTTGTACAGGGAAGCAGAGATGCACGGGGTCCATACAGGGAAGCAGAGATGCACAGGGTTCATACAGGGAAGCAGAGATGCACAGGGTTCATACTGGGAAGCAGAGATGCACAGGGTTCATACAGGGAAGCAGAGATGCATGGGGTTCATACAGGGAAGCAGAGATGCACAGGGTTCATACAGGGAAGCAGAGATGCATGGGGTCTATACAGGGAAGCAGAGATGCACAGGGTTCATACAGGGAAGCAGAGATGCACGGGGTTTGTACAGGGAAGCAGAGATGCACAGGGTTTGTACATGGAAGCAGAGATGCACAGGGTTCATACAGGGAAGCAGAGATGTACGGGGTTCATACAGGGAAGCAGAGATGCACGGGGTCCATACAGGGAAGCAGAGATGTACGGGGTTTGTACAGGGAAGCAGAGATGCACGGGGTCCATACAGGGAAGCAGAGATGTACGGGGTTCATACAGGGAAGCAGAGATGCACGGGGTTCATACTGGGAAGCAGAGATGCGCGGGGTCCATACAGGGAAGCAGAGATGCACAGGGTTCATACAGGGAAGCAGAGACGCACGGGGTTCATACAGGGAAGCAGAGCTGCACGGGGTTCATACAGGGAAGCAGAGATGCACGGGGTTCATACAGGGAAGCAGAAATGCACGGGGTTCATACAGGGAAGCAGAGATGCACAGGGTTCATACAGGGAAGCAGAGATGCACGGGGTTCATACAGGGAAGCAGAGATGCACGGGGTTCATACAGGGAAGCACAGATGCACGGGGTTCATACAGGGAAGCAGAGATGCACGGGGATCATACAGGGAAGCAGAGATGCACGGGGTTCATACAGGGAAGCAGAGATACACGGGGTCCATACAGGGAAGCAGAGATGCACGGGGTTCATACAGGGAAGCAGAGATGTACGGGGTTCATACAGGGAAGCAGAGATGCACGGGGTCTATACAGGGAAGCAGAGATGCACGGGGTTCATACAGGGAAGCAGAGATGCACGGGGTTCATACAGGGGAGCAGAGATGTACGGGCTTTGTACAGGGAAGCAGAGATGCACGGGGTCCATACAGGGAAGCAGAGATGCACAGGGTTCATACAGGGAAGCAGAGATGCACAGGGTTCATACAGGGAAGCAGAGATGCATAGGGTTCATACAGGGAAGCAGAGATGCATGGGGTTCATACAGGGAAGCAGAGATGCACAGGGTTCATACAGGGAAGCAGAGATGCATGGGGTCTATACAGGCAAGCAGAGATGCACGGGGTTCATACAGGGAAGCAGAGATGCACGGGGTTCATACAGGGAAGCAGAGATGCACGGGGTTCATACAGGGAAGCAGAGATACACGGGGTCCATACAGGGAAGCAGAGATGCACGGGGTTCATACAGGGAAGCAGAGATGTACGGGGTTCATACAGGGAAGCAGAGATGCACGGGGTCTATACAGGGAAGCAGAGATGCACGGGGTTCATACAGGGAAGCAGAGATGCACGGGGTTCATACAGGGGAGCAGAGATGTACGGGCTTTGTACAGGGAAGCAGAGATGCACGGGGTCCATACAGGGAAGCAGAGATGCACAGGGTTCATACAGGGAAGCAGAGATGCACAGGGTTCATACAGGGAAGCAGAGATGCACAGGGTTCATACAGGGAAGCAGAGATGCATGGGGTTCATACAGGGAGCAGAGATGCACAGGGTTCATACAGGGAAGCAGAGATGCATGGGGTCTATACAGGGAAGCAGAGATGCACAGGGTTCATACAGGGAAGCAGAGAAGCACGGGGTTTGTACAGGGAAGCAGAGATGCACAGGGTTTGTACATGGAAGCAGAGATGCACAGGGTTCATACAGGGAAGCAGAGATGTACGGGGTTCATACAGGGAAGCAGAGATGCACAGGGTCCATATAGGGAAGCAGAGATGTACGGGGTTTGTACAGGGAAGCAGAGATGCACGGGGTTCATACAGGGAAGCAGAGATGTACGGGGTTCATACAGGGAAGCAGAGATGCACGGGGTTCATACTGGGAAGCAGAGATGCACGGGGTCCATACAGGGAAGCAGAGATGCACAGGGTTCATACAGGGAAGCAGAGATGCACGGGGTTCATACAGGGAAGCAGAGATGCACAGGGTTCATACAGGGAAGCAGAGATGCACGGGGTTCATACAGGGAAGCAGAGATGCACAGGGTTTGTACAGGGAAGCAGAGATGCACAGGGTTTGTACAGGTAAGCAGAGATGTACGGGGTCCATACAGGTAAGCAGAGATGCACGGGGTTCATACAGGGAAGCAGAGATGCACGGGGTTTGTACAGGGAAGCAGAGATGCTCAGGGTTTGTACAGGGAAGCAGAGATGCTCGGGGTTTGTACAGGGGTCTTCATGTCAGCGTTCATTGCACAGCAGCTTCGAGAGAAATTCATGTCAGGAGGGACGTAGAGGAGAAATAACACAGTAACATGTACATCTTCATCCTGGAGAAATTGAGGAGGAGAAAACAGATTTTGGCGGTGGATGCTGACAGATTTAGCCAAAGGGTAGGTTCACACGTGCCACATTATGTTGCATATTTTTCTACCCATTGACGTCAACGGGTAGAAAAATTAGCAGCAGAAAATATGCACACATACAGTATCCTGCGCATATTTGATACACAGGGTTTGAAGCTTCAGATTTTATCCTGCAGAGTTCAGTGTAAACATATTCACTGGACACAGCATCAAATCTGCAGCTTTAAATCCTGTGCATCAAATATGAATGGACCCAAGATTTTAACCTCTTAAGGACGCAGGGCGTATGGATACGCCCTGCATTCAGAGTCCTTAAGGACGCAGGGCGTATCCATACGCCCGTGGGAATTCCGGTCCCCACCGCTAGCCGGATGCCTGCTGAAATCGTTCAGCAGGCATCCCGGCATATCGCCCAGGGGGGTTATTATGCCCCCCCATGTCGGCAATCGCCGCAGATCGCTGGACAATTCAGTCCAGCGATCTGCGGGGATTCCGGGTCAATCGGGTCTCCAGTGACCCGGTGACCCGGAATTACTGGCTGTTCGGGGCCGTCTCTGACGGCCCCGAACAGCCAGAGCCTGCAGGGCTGAGGTGGCACTGGTGCCACCTCACGATCGCCCTGATTCGTCGACCGGATTACCGGCCGACCAATCAGGGCGCCTGCTGCGGGCGTCACTCCCGCACCCGCTCCGACCCTCTTCCGGAGGGCGTGAGCGGGTGCGGGAAGACGACCCCGGGTGCTGGGGACCCCGATCCCCGGCGTCCATGTTGGGATCGGGGCCCCAGGAGCGACGGCGACGGCGAGGGACAGCCTGCGATGGAGCAGCAGCAGGAGGTGAGTTACAGCCTCCTGCTGTTGCTTAGCAACAGCTCCCAGCATGCCAAAAGGGCATGCTGGGAGCTGTAGTTATGCAACAGCAGGAGGCAGACCACCACAACTCCCAGCATTCCCTTATGGGCATGCTGGGACTTATGGTTTTGCAACAGCTGGAGGCACATTTTCTATGGAAAAGTGTACCTTCAGCTGTTGTATAACTACAACTCCCAGTTTGCACAAACAGCTAAAGTGCATGCTGGGAGTTGTAGTGGTGCATCTGCTGGTTGCATAACTACAACTCCCAGCATGCCCGTTGGCTGTCGGTGACTGCTGAGAGTTGTAGTTTTGCAACAGCTGAAGGCACACTGGTTGTGAAACTTAGAGTTTTTTTTTTTTTACCTAACTCAGTGTTTCACGACCGGTGTGCCTCCAGCTGTTGCAAACTACAACTCCCAGCAGTCACCTTACACCATGCACCGTACATGCTGGGAGTTGTAGTTTTGCAACAGCTGGAGGCACACTGGTTTTGAAACACTGAGTTAGGTCACAAACTCCGTGATACATAACCAGTGTGCCTACAGCTGTTGCAAAACTAAAACTCTCAGCATGTACAGTCTGTCAGCGCATGCTGGGAGTTGTAGTTTTGCAACAGCTGGATGTCCCCCCCAATGTGAACGTACAGGGTACACTCACATGGGCGGAGGCTTACAGTAAGTATCGGGCTGCAAGTTTGAGCTGCAGCAAATTTTCTGCAACAGCTCAAACTGCCAGCGAGAAACTACTGTGAACCCCCGCCCGTGTGACTGTACCCTAATAACACTACACTACACTACCACAAAAAATAAAATAAAAAGTAAAAAACACTACATATACACATACCCCTATACAGCCCCCCTCCCTCCCCAATAAAAATGAAAAACGTCTGGTACGCCACGGTTTTCAAAACGGAGCCTCCAGCTGTTGCAAAACAACAACTCCCAGTATTGTCGGACAGCCGTTGACTGTCCAGGCATGCTGGGAGTTTTACAACAGCTGGAGGCACCCTGTTTGGGAATCACTGGCGTAGAATACCCCTATGTCCACCACTATGCAATCCCTAATTTAGGCCTCAAATGCGCATGGCGCTCTCACTTTGGAGCCCTGTCGTATTTCAAGGCAACAGTTAAGGGTCACATATGGGGTATCGCCGTACTCGGGAGAAATTGGGCTTCAAATTTTGGGGGGTATTTTCTGCTTTTACCCTTTTTAAAAATGTAAAGTTTTTGGGAAAAGAAGCATTTTAGGTAAAAAAATTTTAATTTTTTTTACATATGCAATAGTCGTGAAACGCCTGTGGGGTATTAAGGTTCACTTAACCCCTTGTTACATTCCCCGAGGGCTCTAGTTTCCAAAATAGTATGCCATGTGGGGTTATTTTGCGGTCCTGGCACCATAGGGGCTTCCTAAATGCGGCATGCCCCCAGAGCAAAATTTGCTTTCAAAAAGCCAAATGTGACTCCTTCTCTTCTGAGACCTGTAGTGCGCCAGCAGAGCACTTTTCACCCCCATATGGGGGGTTTTCTGAATTGGGAGAAATTGGGCTTCAAATTTTGGGGGGTATTTTCTGCTTTAACCCTTTGTATAAATGTAAATTTTTTGGGAAACCAAGCATTTTAGGTACATTTTTTTATTTTTTTTTACATATGCAAAAGTCGTGAAACACCTGTAGGGTATTAAGATTCACTTTACCCCTTGTTACGTTCCCCGAGGGGTCTAGTTTCCAAAATGGTATGCCATGTGTTTTTTTTTTGCTGTCCTGGCACCATAGGGGCTTCCTAAATGCGGCATGCCCCCAGAGCAAAATTTCCTTCAAAAAAGCCAAATGTGACTCCTTCTCTTCTGAGACCTGTAGTGTGCCAGCAGAGCACTTTTCACCCCCATATGGGGTGTTTTCTGAATCGGGAGAAATTGGGCTTAAAATTTTGGGGGGTATTTTCTGCTATTATCCTTTTTAAAAATGTAAAACTTTAGAAAAACCAAGCATTTTAGGTAAAATATATATATTTTTTTTTACATATGCAAAAGTCGTGAATCACCTGTGGAGTATTAAGGTTCACATTACCCCTTGTTACGTTCCCCGAGGGGTCTAGTTTCCAAAATGGTATGCCATGTGTTTCTTTTTTGCTGTTCTGGCACCATAGGGGCTTCCTAAAGGTGACATGCCCCCCAAAAACCATTTGACGCTCCTTCCCTTCTGAGCCCTCTACTGCGCCCGCCGAACACTTTACATAGACATATGAGGTATGTGCTTACTCGAGAGAAATTGGGTTTCAAATACAAGTAAAAATTTTCTCCTTTTTACCCCTTGCAAAAATTCAAAAATTGGGTGTAATGCGAGTGTAAAAAATGAAGATTGTGAATTTTTTCCTTCACTTTGCTGCTATTCCTGTGAAACCCGTAAAGGGTTAAAACGCTTACTGAATGTCATTTTGAATACTTTCGGGGGTGCAGTTTTTATAATGGGGTCATTTATGGGGTATTTCTAATATGAAGACCCTTCAAATCCACTTCAAACCTAAACTGGTCCCTGAAAAAAAGCGAGTTTCAAAATTTTGTGAAAAATTGGAAAATTGCTGCGGAACTTTGAAGCCCTCTGGTGTCTTCCAAAAGTAAAAACTCATCAATTTTATGATGCAAATATAAAGTAGACATATTGTATATGTGAATAAAAATTTTTTTTGGGGGAATATCCATTTTCCTTACAAGCAGAGAGCTTCAAAGTTAGAAAAATGCAAAATTTTCAAATTTTTCATCAAATTTGGGGATTTTTCACCAAGAAAGGATGCAAGTTACCAAAAAATTTTACCACTACGTTAAAGTAGAATATGTCACGAAAAAACAATCTCGGAATCAGAATGATAACTAAAAGCATTTCAGAGTTATTAATGTTTAAAGTGACAGTGGTCAGAATTGCAAAAAATGGCCGAGTCCTTAAGGTGAAAAAGGGCTCAGTCCTTAAGGGGTTAAAGAATTGAAACATGGACGCAGATTTATTAAAAGCAATCACAGTGCAGATCTGCAGATCCTATTTGTAGAGCACTATAAAATGCTACAATTTCTTACTATGGGTAACAACAACCAGTGTTTTCCCTTTACAATCTGGTCTAAAGTATCTTAAGGTTATACAACAGAAAGACTTCATTTAGAGCTCGTTATCCAATACTGTCACCAGCAACCTCCAGTGCCAATGTCATGGCCGTGGGCGGGGCCTCAGCTCGGCAGTGGGCGGGCAGTCACGGACGTTGTCAGAGTTGATGGTAAAGTTGTTGCGGAGCAGGCCACAGTGAGGCCTCGGCCTCAATTATCAGCACTGCCCGGAGATGGCTTTGCATCTGCTGTCACTCGGGAGACATCCTGCCGGTCTGACCAGAGCGTTCCGGCTTGTGGCCAGGACGGGAATAAGAACCAGCTCCGGGGGCTCTATGCAGGTATGTGGAGCCATGAGCTGATGGTGTACGGGGAGTGTATGGAGGCTTGGCTGGATGTAGAGACCAGGGTGACAGCAGGGGCAGATACAAGTGTCTGGAGGCAGCAATAACAGGGGCAGGTACTAGAGGGACAGGGTGAATAATAATAGACACAGGTGCAAGAGAGGCAATAAGAGGTAGATACAGTAAGTAAGAAGCATATACAATGATAGGTAATAGAGGGGAAGATATAAGGATGACCGACAGTAATAGGAGGGGCAGGTACTAGAGTGATAGTAATAGGAGGGGCAGGTACTAGAGTGATAGTAATAGGAGGGGCAGGTACTAGAGTGATAGTAATAGGAGGGGCAGGTACTAGAGTGATAGTAATAGGAGGGGCAGGTACTAGAGTGATAGTAATAGGAGGGGCAGGTACTAGAGTGATAGTAATAGGAGGGGCAGGTACTAGAGTGATAGTAATAGGAGGGGCAGGTACTAGAGTGATAGTAATAGGAGGGGCAGGTACTAGAGTGATAGTAATAGGAGGGGCAGGTACTAGAGTGATAGTAATAGGAGGGGCAGGTACTAGAGTGATAGTAATAGGAGGGGCAGGTACTAGAGTGATAGTAATAGGAGGGGCAGGTACTAGAGTGATAGTAATAGGAGGGGCAGGTACTAGAGTGATAGTAATAGGAGGGGCAGGTACTAGAGTGATAGTAATAGGAGGGGCAGGTACTAGAGTAGGAGAGGCAATAATAGGAGGGGCAGGTACTGGATTGACAGATATTAATAAGAGGGGCAGATACAAGCATGACTACGAGTAAGAGAAGCATGTACAAGAGTGATAAGCATGATGATAGTTGCAGGTAATGGTTACGATGCAGTAATAAGCTGCTGATACAATAGGGACATGTGTAACAAGGACTAAAAATCTTCATTGAAAGGTGCAATAATGAGGATATATTTGTGATAGTCAATAAAGGAGCCCTATATATAGGTGACATGCACAGAAATGCTGGGTTCACACATCGTAAAATGACATGGAAAACATACGTAACATAGTAATAAGCAGCCGTATGGTTTAAAGTAATGTGTTTAAAGACAGGTACTTTTTCATAGATTTTCACTGAGCACATTATTACATTAAAAGTACAGCAATTAAAAAGCTGAACGTGTGAAGACAGCCTAAAAAAAGGGCCAGATATGAGGTAGACAAGGGCAATAAAAAAGTGAAAGGCTGGGGGAGTCTTGTTCATCTCAAAAACTCTGCATGTTTTGTGCAGTTTGCAGCCTACTTAAAATTTTGTGTCACAGCAAAATATGCAGCGTATACCTATGATAAATTTAGAAGGGGCAACTGTAGGGTTACGACCACATATGGATATACGCTGCAGATTTTCTGCTTGGGAAAATCCATAGGACTTCTGCAGGTTACAGCTGTGGCAAATCCTCACCAAATCGTACAGACAGGGTTAGTATGAAAAACAAACAGCCGACCCAATTCGTAAATGGGGAACATGGTCAGATATGTAGCAGGAACATATCTAAGGGTATGTTCACACTGAGGGTTTGGAGAGGAATTTCCGTGAGTAATTCTGCTCGCTTATTCCTCTCCAAATCATTCAGCAGTGAAAAACCCCATAGCATGTAATGAAAATTCGGCTCCTCAGTTCACACTGAGGAATTTCCGCTAGCGGATTTCCGTCACTGAATTCCGTTCCGTATGAAGAATGAACATGTTCGTAACTCAACGGGAGGTTTCTGTCCTCCCTGAGCTCGCCTCCATAGAAGTCGATGTAATTTTTTTTTCAGGCCGCCACACTTCTGCGCGGAATTGGTGCGGAAATTGTGCGGAATTCCTGCAAAAAAAATAAATAAAAACAATGGACAATGTCTTCTATGCTGCGCTGAACTCCGCACTGATTTCTGTGCGGAATCAGCATGGAATTCCGCGCAGATTACTCGCGGATTCCGCACTGAGTCTGAGCGGAAAAAAACTGTCATTTCTGAGCGGATTTGTTCAGCGCAAATTCCACTCAGATATTTGTCAGTGTGAACGTACCCTAAGAGTGACGTACAGGCATGTACAAAACAGGAGCAGAATAAAAATACCTTACAGCTGAGGGGGTGATGCTCTAGGTATTGCTAAGTCTGGAACATACAGAAATATAAACCAAAGCTCTTCTAGTGCTGTTGGTTTTTAAGGGACTGTCCCAGCAGTCATCTTCTCACTCCATTGGCCTTGATTGATCGAACTTTCCTTATACCCAGACAGGAAGAGTGGAGTGAAGTGGCTGAACCATCCTAATGACTCTTGGTTCAAGCAGGTGGTGATGGGTAGAGATGAGCGAACTTACAGTAAATTTGATTCGTCACAAACTTCTTGGCTCGGCAGTTGACTTTTCCTGCGTAAATTAGTTCAGTCTTCAGGTGCTCCGGTGGGCTGGAAAAGGTGGATACATTCCTAGGAAAGACTCTCCTAGGACTGTATCCACCTTTTCCAGCCCACCGGAGCACCTGAAAGCTGAACTCATTTATGCAGGATAAGTCATCAACTGCCGAGCCAAGAAGTTCGTGACGAATCGAATTTACTGTAAGTTCGCTCATCTCTAGTGATGGGTTTTCTATATATAAGTGATCTTCAAACTACAGCACCCAAGTTGTTGCAAAACCACAACTCCCAGCATGCTCATAAGTTGTCATTCTGTAACATCTGGAAGGCCCTTGTTTGATGACCACTGCTTTAAATCAAATGCCATTTATTAGACAGCTATAAAAATGTCATTTTTTTTTTCTTTCAGACATTACTGTGCAGGAATGTGACCCTAACATCTTCTGGAGTAACTGGATTCTTAATAAGAAAACATGATATTCAAAGTTCAGCTCATCTCTGGAGGCTTACAGGTCTGCTAACAACACTTTAGAGCAGTGGTCTTCAACCTGCAGACCTCCAGATGTTGCTAAACTACAACTCCCAGCATGCCCGGACAGCCATTGGCTGTCCAGGCATGCTGGGAATTGTAGTTTTGCAACATCTGGAGGCCCGCAGGTTGGAGACCACTGCTTTAGAGCAATAGAACTATATGTAGACTTGGTAAAGGGGTATTCTGATCTTAGACCAGGGATGTGGAAATTCTATCGCCCGACGCCCGGGACAAGTAGTTTTGGGCGCCGGGCAGGTGAATTGTTTATAGATTTAGCCCTGTATCGGGCTAGCAGGGACAGGCCGACTTCTCCTTCTTTTTCTTTACTGCCGGTGTGAGGCGCAGGAGCGGATACAAGTCTACACCTCACACCGGCGCTCAGAGTGTATGGACGGGGCAGCGGGGGCCTCCAGCTGACCGCAGAGCCCGAGGTCGCACGTTCCCATTACATAATTGAGCCCCGCCCCCTTATCTCCCCTCCCGGAGGATGGAGGACGCAGCTACACATAACACAAGAAGACATGGGGAGAGAAAGGATGTCCACAGCTCGGCACACAGCTCCTCCCCTCCCCCGCACACAGCTCCTCCCCTCCCCCCGCACACAGCTCTATTCCCCCCCCCTGCTCTTTCTTCACAGGACCTAATCCATCACGGGGAGGCTGCATGTTTGCACGGGGAAAACACAGAGCGGGGGAGGGGGAGGACGTCCGGTGTGAGGGGAGATTTTTAAACCCATTTAACCTCACACTGTCCGGGACTACAGCTCTGATGTCCACTCATGGCGGCTCAGGTGAGGAGACAGAGAATGCAGGCGACAGGAAGGGTGGTTGTATATGTATGGTGTGAGTGTGTATGATGTCTGTGTGTATGATGTCTGTGTGTGATGTGTGTATGATGTCTGTGTGTGATGTGTATATGATGTCTGTGTGTGTGATGTGTATGTAATGTATAATGTGTGTATGATGTCTGTCTTTGTGTGATGTGTGTATGATGTCTGTGTGTGATGTGTGTATGATGTCTGTGTGTGATGTGTGTATGATGTCTGTGTGATGTGTATGTAATGTGTGTATGATGTCTGTGTGTGATGTGTATATGTCTGTGTGTGTGATGTGTATGTAATCTATATAATGTGTGTATGATGTCTGTCTTTGTGTGATGTGTGTATGATGTCTGTGTGTGATGTGTGTATGATGTCTGTGTGATGTGTATGTAATGTGTGTGTGATGTGTATGTAATGTATGATGTGTATGTGATGTCTGTCTGTGTGTGATGTGTATGTAATGTATAATGTGTATGATGTCTGTGTGTGATGTGTATGTAATGTATAATGTGTGTATGATGTCTGTCTGTGTGTGATGTGTGTATGATGTCTGTGTGTGTGATGTGTATGTAATCTATAATGTCTGTATGATGTCTGTGTGATGTGTGTATGATGTCTGTGTGATGTGTGTATGATGTCTGTGTGATGTGTGTATGATGTCTGTGTGATGTGTATGTAATGTGTGTATGATGTCTGTGTGTGATGTGTATGATGTCTGTGTGTGATGTGTGTATGATGTCTGTGTGATGTGTATGTAATGTGTGTATGATGTCTGTGTGTGTGATGTGTATGTAATGTATGATGTGTATGTGATGTCTGTCTGTGTGTGATGTGTATGTAATGTATGATGTCTGTCTATGTGGGATGTGTGTATGTATGTGATGTATGATGTGGGGTGGGCAGCGTTGTATGTATGATGTGTGTGTGTGTATATGTATAGTGTGAGTGTATGTGTGATGTGTGTGTGATGTGTGTATGTGTATGGTGTGAGTGTATGTGTATGATGTATCTGTCACGTGTGTATGTAATGTATGATTGGGGGGGGGGGGGGGGGGGGGCACTGCCGCCACTTGTACCATCTAATTTTATTTATTTTTAGTGGCTTCTGGTCACCCGCACGAAATTGCACCCCCAGAATCCCGCCCCCTTCATACTCACCCTCCAACCAAGAGCCCCACGGATGCACGCAAACACATCCGAACCAAAACTACAACTCCCAGCATGTTGCACCATAACCTAAACTGTAGAACTATAAAGTGTAACATGCTGGGAGTTGTAGTTTTGGTTCGGGTCAGCTGCAGAGCTGTAGGCTGCATCAGGGCATGCTGGGTGTTGTAGTTACTAACTGCAATTCCCAGTATTCCTTGACACAGCCTTTGGCTCTGCAGCTGACATGGACCAAAACTACAACTCCCAGCATGTTACACAATAACCTTAACTGTACTACTATACAGTGCAACATGCTGCAACACCCACACAACCATAGGCTGTATCAGGGCATGCTGGGAGTTGTAGTTATCTAGTAACTAAATGCAACTTCCAGCATTTTCTGACACAAAATGCACCACATAAACTGGAGAAGCAGAACACCCCCCAGTAACACATAAGTCCCTATGAAGACTGAAAAATAGTGTTTAAAATATTTTAAAACGTGCGTATATATGTGAATAAGCCCCTTTCCTAATAAGTTTCCAATTTTCTTTAAATAAAAATAATGTACAAAAATAAACATAAGTGGTATCGCTGCATGTGGAAATGCCCAGACTATTAAAATATGATGTTAATTAAACCGTACGGTGAACGGTGTAAATGTAAAAAAATAGTCCAGATTTGCTAATTTTTGGTCACTTCATATGAGAAATTTTTTATGGTGATCAAAAAGTTACATCTAGACTTTTCTGGGCTTGTCTCGGGCGTAAAAGGAGCTACAGCTCTCCCGCCGCTAATATCCTGGCATGCTGCGATCACCGTGGCCGCTATTAAACCATTAGATCACCGCTGTCTAAGTTGACAACAGTGTCTAAAGGATCTTATATCCATCCCTGGTGGTCTAGTGGGGGGGGGGGGGGGGGGATCGTACTATTTTGGTCGAAATTATTTTATCTACCAGGACAAGTGGATTTTCTTGAGGGACAAGTAGATTGTATTCCGCTTTAGTCCCTTGGACAAGTGTTTTTTTTTTTTTTTAATTTCCACACCCCTGTAGACGCAATGGCATATTCTCAAACTGTAACGTTTTGGGCATTTTCTGACATGTCTGGTTAATATAGAAGATAAATATCTGTTTAAAAATTTGTACATGGATTAAAAATCACAATTTGTTTGTGGTATGTAGGTGGGATCCATTACTTCAGTATCT
Source organism: Hyla sarda (assembly GCF_029499605.1). Lineage (NCBI taxonomy): Eukaryota > Metazoa > Chordata > Amphibia > Anura > Hylidae > Hyla > Hyla sarda. The sequence continues at coordinate 183,533,676 of NC_079194.1, read as the reverse complement.
CAACTGCAAGAAGAAAAGACAATCAAAATGAAGATTCCAATAAGCGAAACCAAAAAGAAAATGATGGTATGAGATATTATTGAAGAGTGGATGACAAAACTATTTATTTTCTTTAGCGCTCGGGGAAACGGTTTATGGGAGCTCAGCGGCAGTAACCCTGCACAACCTCTACACAGTAAATGGAGCCATCTGCTTCTTACCCCATTCACATTGCAGATTTGGCCATGTAAAAGATGATCAGCGGTGGTGGCACCCCACTAATCTCACATTGATGTTTAAAGGAGTACTCCGACCCTGGCATCTTATCCTCGCCATCATTACTGCACAGAGCGAGTTCGCTCGGTGTGTAATAACGGGCGATACAGGGGCCGGAGCAGCGTGACGTCATGGCTCCGCCCCTCATGACATCACGGCCCGTCCCCTTAATGCAAGTCTTTGGATAGGGGATAAGTTGTCTAGGGGCGGAGTACCCCTTTAATCCTGTGAATAACTGGAGACTGACCTGCAGTACCAAACCCAGCTCATGGATAATAAAGCACATATTTTTCTAAGCTCACACAACTACTTAGTTCCTTTAGGATAGGCCTATTCTAGCCAGATAACAGGATCATGTAGCTGTATGGGCTTGTACTGTGGGATACATATAACTTATTGATTACCCCTTTCTTCGAGATAGGTAAAGAACAGTAACATATTTGGTTTGCTTTTTAAATGTCTATTTTCATCTAGGGCATCTATGGCATATCCTTTATGGTACTAAAATACATATTTGCTTATCTTGTATTGGCGTAAATGTAACAACCCAAATAATAAAGTTAAAATGTTACTGTACTTATACCATACAATTAAACAACAAGCCTACAACAATATAACTAAGTTGACTGAAAAATAAAGGAATGGCTTTTGGAATTCATCAATTAGGGTTCACATGTAGCTAGCATTCTGCGCAGTTAAACTGCTTTCATTTTACCATGAATTGCTGTGGGTTGTTTTTTAAAGGGGTACTCTGGTGAAAACCTTTTTTCTTTTAAATTAACTGGTGGCAGAAAGTTAAACATATTTGTAAATTACTTCTATTAAAAAAATCTTAAAGGGGTATTCCAGGCAAAACCTTTTTTTTATATATCAACTGGCTCCGGAAAGTTAAACAGATTTGTAAATTACTTCTATTAAAAAATCTTAATCCTTCCAATAGTTATTACCTTCTGAAGTTTTCTGTCTAACTGCTAAATGAGGATGTCACGTTCCGGGAACTGTGCATGATGGGAGAATATCCCTTGCATGATGGGAAAATATCCCCATAGGAGCTGCACTGCTCCTGTGACGTGAGTCATCAGAAAGCAGTTAGACAGAAAACAGCAACTCAACTTCAGAAGCTAATAACTATTGGAAGGATTAAGATTTTTTTAAAGAAGTAATTTACAAATCTGTTTAACTTTCTGGAGCCAGTTGATATATATAAAAAAAGTTTTGGCCTGGAATACCCCTTTAATCCTTCCAGTACTTATTAGCTGCTGAATGCAACATAGGAAATTCCTTTCTTTTTGGAACACTGATGACATCACGAGCACAGTGCTCTCTGCTGACATCTCTGTCCATTTAAGCAACCATGCATAGTAGATGTATACTAAGGGCATCATGGTGGCTCAGTGGTTAGCACTGCTGCCTTGTAGTGCTGGGCACTTGGGTTCAAATCCCACTAAGGACAACAATTAAATAAAGCGTTATTATTATAATAACGTCAGCAGAGAGAACTGTGCTTGTGATGTAATCAGAGAGCATTCCAAAAAGAAAAGAATTTCCTCTGTAGTATTCAGCAGCTAATAAGTTCAGGAAGGATTAAGATTTTTTAATAGAAGTAATTTACAAATCTGTTTAACTTTCTGCCACCAGTTGATTTCAAAGAAAAAAGATTTTCACCGGAGTAGCCCTTTAATGGTCCCGTTTTAACACTTGAAACACTTTTCAGAGTCTGTAAAGCACATGGCTAATGCGGAATTGCAAAGACCCAGAAGTTTCTGGAAAAAAAGCATATGGTATCACTGGGCAGTAAATGTCCACATGGTACACTACTGCATTGTGTGAACCCAGTCCAAAATAGACCACATCGTAAAGTAGTTAAAAGATGAGATCTGTAGACTGAGACCTCCACCACACTTATCTATAACGCCATGTAGCCCTTCTCCGAGATTTCTATTACTCTGGGTGGCTCATCTATGCTTTCAGACTATTTATGATGTATTATTTCATAATTTTCATGTTTTCCCAGTTAAATATTGAACAGTGTGTGTGTGTGTGTGTGTGTGTGTATGTGTGTATATATATATATATATATATATATATATATATATATATATATATATATATATATATATATATATATATATATAATCATATATAATTACATTTTCTGTTTCTCAGATGAGGAAAAGAACAAGGAATACCTCTTATCAGTCTACCGAATATTTACTCTTTCTATACTTGCTTTGGGTATATACTTTATGACCACCTTAAACACCATATATGTCTCCTGGAATGAATTTGTAAATGAAATGCTGGTCAAGGGTGAAGTGAAGAGAGTAGAGGTTGTACCCGAGAGCGATTATGTCCAGATCTACCTGCATGAAGATGCTGTGGTGCTTGGGCGGCCGGTAAGTAACATAACTTAATGCCCCTGAAGGTGTGCAGTGAGTTGGAGCCTTCCATTGACGTTGTTCTTGATTGATGGCTTGGTCTTTCATACCCTATTAGAGTGCCTCCAACTGTTGAAGAACTACAGCCTTTGGCTGTCCGGGCATGCTGGGAGTTGTAGTTTTGCAACAGTAGGAGGCACCCTGGTTTGGAAACACTGTCCTATGATACAAGGAGGGGGGGGGGGGTTAAAAAGTATGTTTTCATTTTGTTCCAACTTTGAAATTTACTGGAATAAACGTGATCCTTAATTGAGATCTTAGGACCAAGCCCTCTATAGATAATTGGTGTACACTGTAGATCTGTAGCGGCTGCTGCATAATTGCACAACAGTAGCCTACAGCTTTTATTTCTAAGATCTCAGCATTGGAACAAAGTTATCAAAATCAGATAACAAATTTAAAGGGGTATTCCAGTCAGTAATACCAGATATCTTCCATAAAAGTAGGGGAAAACAAGGTCCCTTGCTCTAGCAATCTTTTTGCCATCCCTTTGCCATTGTAAACCTAGAGTCAAATGACTCCAATTCTTTAACCTCTAGAATTTCCATCTATCAGACATTTATAGTCTTCAATATGCTGTAAGTGTCTTATGTTGGAGTATCCCTTTATATCATGAAAATATATGATAGGGATTACTCTATTTTTACTGCATGTTCAATAGTTTAGTTATTTTTATTTCCTTTTAGGCACGGACTCTGTTCTACAGAATGAAAGTGGCCAACATTGACAAGTTTGAGGAAAGGCTGCGTGCTGCAGAAGACTCACTGAATATTGCTGTGACTGATCGCATTCCTCTTTCTTACAAGCGCAGTGATTTTTTTGGAAAGTAAGATTATGACTTGTATAAGAACCTGTAAAATTTCTTAGCTATGAAAACATATATAACATCATATGTAACACTATACAAATAGTAACAATGTCATCACGTTTAATTAGAGGTGTAGCTGTCACGGTTACAGGGGGAAGCGGCTCACTTACATGGTGGGAAACATGCACTGTGGACATAAAACAGCTTACAATTGCGTGGTCTGCAATGGCAAGAGATACTCAACCCCAAGTGCAGTTGTGCACTTTAAGCTAGAGTAGAGGTCCTGCATTTGTGGACCACAATATAGGTTCACTACTGTGGTAGATGTAAACAATGACATTAACTACACCTCAAAACTGATGTTAAAATTGAGACATTAGCCAGTATATCCTTATATGATGGACACACCAGAGCCCGCACACCTAACCTACCACACCTAACCACACCAGAGCCCGCACACCTAACCTACCTGTGCGTGATAAGCAAAACCAGGAACCAAATTACAGCAGCATCAGGTCCGACTTGTAGACTGCTCCCAGGTTAACTCCAGTGTGACTGTGCACACATACAATGGGAGGGGGAGAGACAGGCCACAAGCCCCACCCTGATGCTGCTGTAATTTGGATCCTGGTTTTGCTTATCACGCACAGGTAGGTTAGTGATAGGTCCCATACCATCTGAGAAACCTTGACATTGGTGTGCGGGCTCTGGTATGTCCTTCATTTAAGGATATACTGGCTAATGTCTCAATTTTAACATCAGTTTTGAGGGTTAGTTAATGTCATTGTTTACATCTACCACAGTAGTGAACCTATATTGTGGTCCACAAATGCAGGACCTCTACTCCAGCTTAAAGTGCACAACTGCACTTGGGGTTGAGGATCATCTGCCATTTTAGACCACATCGGTAATTTGTTAAACATGCACTGTGCACAAATGGACAGGGATACAATGTGAAAAACTGCCTTTTGTTCTTTCAGCTACATCAATATAGCAGATGAAGGTAAATACTCTGGCGAAACAGGAAGCCATTAGTTTCCTGCCCCGCCATATACACCACTGTGGCCTACAAAACTCAACACAGGCCAGTATGATGCAGTGATGTTGTCAGATCTACCTGCATCATGCCACTTACACTGCAGGGGGAACTACTGCTGTGAAGGGGCAGAAGAGGGGCACAATTACTGTGTGGGAACAAAAAGGAGGACACTGTTACTATGTTGGATGCAAAGTGGGTGCACTAATATTGTGTAGGGCACTGTTACCATCTGAGGCACTGTTTAGTGTAATGTAATTGGGGGTTAAATTTAGTTATAAGGGTACCAAATGCAGCAACAGGCACAGCATTAGGGTAGTAGGAGAATGGTACTGTTAAAGGGGTAGCAGAATTGGAGGTTTATGTAGAAAGTAGGGAATAGGTATGGAAGGTGCTTGAAAAGATAGGAGTTAAAGTTTTCTGGGCAGAGAACTTCACACAGACAACCTTCGGATAGAGAAAAAAAAGAGCAAAGTGAATGAACTGATCGACTGATCAGTGTCACTTGTGAGTCGCTGGATGTAACTGTATGGTGTTCACTTATATAGTATAAAACTTAAAGGAGTGCACCCAAGTTGGGGGCCCAATCACACCCTCTCTCCTTCTCCAGTGCTGAACCTCTAAGTATGCCTTTGATGGTGGCCAATGGTTATTTTACTCTGGACTTTAATTTTTAGTGTCCTTGTTATATGTAGCGCTCATAAATACTTTTATCTTCTTTTCACAGTGCTGTATATACCATTGCGTTCACGGCTCTCGCCATTGGCCTTATAATCTACTTTTTCCGTCTAATTGGGCTAACTGGCCGCCAAGGAGGCTTCAGTGCTTTTGTAAGTTATGGAACATTTGATAATCTCACAAGGGGTTAGTGAGGGCCTGCCATTGCCTTTTCCTCTATGTAGAAACCAAGAGTTTGTAGATCCTCTAAATAATACTGTGGGTTTTATAATTTGCTCTGTAAAGGAGATCCTCCAAATCATTCCTACTTTACTAATGTTATTATGCATGCATTGATGTAAAGAGGGGGGTTCACTCTGCTTGTAAAGTGCAGATTATAGGCTAGGGCTTAGTATCAACTTTTGGTACCACAACCATTGGGCAGCCTCAATTAAACATTTGACCATAGTCATAAACTATTGTGGCAATGTGGCATTTCTCTCTTATTGTGATCTAAACTTCCAGTCTACCCTATAGATAAATTTATATCATGAAATAAAGCAACGTGTAAAATTACCGTATATACTCGAGTATAAGCCGAGTTTTTCAGCACGATTTTTCGTGCTGAAAACACCCCCCTCAGCTTATACTCGAGTGAACTCTCCGCCCTCAGTGGTCTTCAACCTGCGGACCTCCAGAGGTTTCAAAACTACAACTCCCAGCAAGCCCGGGCAGCCATCGGCTGTCCGGGCTTGCTGGGAGTTGTCGTTTTGAAACCTCTGGAGGTCCGCAGGTTGAAGACCACTGCGGCCTTCAACATCATCCAGCCCCCTCTCACCCCCTTTAGTTCTGTTCTCCGCGCTTCGGGCCCGGCCCCGGAATAGTCACGTTGCCTTGACAACGACGCAGAGGTGCGTTCATTACCAACGTCTCTCTGCGTCATCGTCAAGGCAACGCCTCTATTCTGGGCCCGAAGCGCGGAGAAGAGGCCTCCCCGGTGAAGATGGCAGCCCGGAACCACTATCCCACCGGACAACCTCCTCACCAGACAGTCCTGCAGCACCGGACCAGCGCCGAGCGGAGGTGAGTACAGAACTAAAGGGGGTGAGAGGGGGCTGGATGATGTCGAAGGCCGCAGTGGTCTTCAACCTGTGGACCTCCAGAGGTTTCAAAACTACAGCTCCCAGCAAGCCTGGACAGCCGATGGCTGCCCGGGCTTGCTGGGAGTTGTAGTTTTGAAACCTCTGGAGGTTCGCAGGTTGAAGAATATGATGATGACATGTGGTGATGATGAAGGGGGGGGGGGGATTATGACAAGGGGATGATGAAGGGGGGTGGGGATGATGACAAGGGGATGATGAAGGGGGGGTGTGGGATGATGACAAGGGGATGATGAAGGGGGTGTGTGGGATGATGACAAGGGGATGATGACAGGGTGATGATGATGAGGGTGTTAATGACGGGGGTCTGGATGATGACACGGGGGGATGATGTATTTCCCACCCTAGGCTTATACTCGAGTCAATAACTTTTCCTGGGATTTTGGGGTGAAATTAGGGGCCTCGGCTTATATTCGGGTCGGCTTATACTCGAGTATATACGGTACTTGGAGACCTTGTCTGCAGTTTGACACATCACCATGTAACTATTACTTATTGTATTCCCTCTGTCCAGAATCAGCTGAAGATGGCTCGTTTTACCATAGTAGATGGGGCATCAGGAAAAGGAATCAGCTTTAAAGATGTTGCTGGGATGCATGAGGCAAAGATGGAAGTGAAGGAATTTGTGGATTACTTGAAGGTGGGAAATAATGTGACTGAAAGCTTTCTGGTCATACCTGTTAGAATTGAAACCTTTACACAATACTCTTGTCTGTAAAGGGAGCCATACTGCTAATTATAGAAATTGTTTATTTGGAAATGTATTCCCCTAATGTATAAGTATAGTTTACAATAATTGTATGTAGCACTGAATCTGAAGCTCCTATTTTAGTATATTAGATTACAGACTATAAAGATTTTGATACAGAACAGTCTATATTGATGTCCCTATAGAGCAGTACACCCAAACTGTAGACCTCCAGCTGTTTGGGCATGCTGTGAGTTGTAGTTTTGCAAAATCTGGAGGTCCGCAGTTTTGAGACCAAGGCTGTTGAGAGAACATGTAAACACTGTATCTTTGATCCCCCAACTCTTATTACAATGTGGAATATTTACCAATGCTTACAGACTGGGGTAATTGCATTGATAAATATTCCCCTATGCACATTACTAAGCATGAGAATTAATCCTGTTTAGTTATGTTAGATGTATTTACATTAAACAATAGAACCTATTTTAAGGGGCTCCCTATCTGATCAATATATATTTTAGCAGAATGTGCGTGTTTGTTTAAAGGGGAGAGGAGACAAGCCAAGAAGTTTTCACTAGTGGATAGCCTGTTCTGGGGATGACTGTATATATCATCTAGATGTTAACAATAATTTTGTAGAACCCAGAACGCTACCTTCACCTTGGCGCTAAAGTACCTAAAGGGGCATTACTTCTTGGACCTCCGGGATGTGGAAAGACCCTGTTGGCAAAGGCTGTAGCTACAGAAGCTCAAGTGCCTTTCCTGGCAATAGCTGGTTCAGAGTTTGTGGAAGTGATTGGAGGTAAGAAAAAAAAATGCTTTTTAAAATGCATCTCCACTTATGGAGAGATTTTCACACAGCTTGAAAAGTTATTTCAGTTGCTTTTATGCACAGCAGACCTGAATGTCTTAACTTTTTCAAGATCTTTTCTATCAGAGAATGGGAACTTTATCGTTAGAATCCAGAAGCTAAAAAAAAAAAAAAAACATACAGATCTAATACTTCACCGGATAAGTCTCTCACTACAATTTGGATCCAGCCTTAAGGGAATCTGTCATCAATGTCACCCGCACTAATCTGTTGGTACAGGCAAGTAGTGTGGGTGACACTCATAATAATGATACTTGCCTATCCCTGATCTGTGGTCCGGTTCCAGGAGCACAATGATGTCACCGTCGCAGCTTTCTCAAGCCTTTTTGCAAACGGGCTGAGCGGGGAACAAGCCCCTGTAACGTCAGCACCACCCCTACACCAAACCTTCCACCTGAATAAAAAGCATAACAGACTACCGAAGCAACTGATTGGTGATAGGTAAGTTCTATGATCATCCGGGTCAAAGGCAACAGCCTATACCAACAGGTTAGTGTGAGTGAAACTGATGACAGATTCCCTTTTAAAAAATACTGTCAGTCAAACTCTATTATTAACATTATGAGATCCATAGAGAAATGTGAAGCTGCGCCTTTGATTGGTTTAAAAAAAGAATACTGTATCCACCTTTCAGCATTGTAGGGTCCTCTGACATCAAACAATTTCTTGAAAGTATTGAGGAACTGCATCGCAAAGCATATTAGAAACTTACAGAACCTTTATATTAGAAATGAGCAGAACCTTTCATTGTACAATGATTTAACCTCATTACTTGAAACAGGAAAACTTTATTTAGTTTTTTTTACTTACCGTGGGGACCCCAGGCAATTTCCAGGCCGGCACTGCGGCTTTACAAACACAGAAGCCTGGGGTTTCCATCTTTGTGACGTCACGCCATGCCCCCTCTATTCATGTCTATGGGAGGGGGATAGACAGCTGTGTACTAGTCATCATGCCCCCTCCCATGGACATAAATGGAGGAGGCGTGGCATGATGTCACAAAGATGGAAACCCCAGGCTTCTGTGTTTGTAACACCGCAGTGTTGTCCCAGAAGCCGGACCCCCTCGATCAGACATGTTATCCCCTATTCTTTACATAAGGGATAAACTGTCTATGGGTGGAGTACCCCTTTAATCTTTCATGTTTTGACTTCAAGGTTTATAGACCAATGCTTTTCATTTATTTGTTTTGCATATGGTATTGCAAATTGAATAGCAGTGTCTGTCTTAACACATTGTGGGAAAATAACATTAATTTTATCACCAATGTTGTGTATTTTTTTCCTCCCGAGATTTCACAAATAGAATGCCATTTTGTTGTGGATTTGCAGTAATTGCAGTAAGAAATAATGCTGTTTGACCACATTGTGGGAATATACCTTTTATTACCAAAAAAATTATGCAACAATGAATGAAGGTGTTTCCCAAAGAAATCAATTAGATTCCTGCATTTCCAATACATGATAAACATAAAGAAATGTACCAGAATGATTTCAATGGTAGGTTGTATATGCTTTTTGTTACCTGCTACCTGCCCACCAGTAGCGCTTTGTGTATATTGCATCTGAGCCCTTCTACCATGGTATACATTAGGAAAATTTCCTAATGCATATGTCAGAAGAAATGCTCTGACGTACGTTACTCTATAGGCATACAGTTGCATTGCAGTCCACATCAGTGGATGAAAAAAGGTGCTCCGGTTGGCGCTTCTCCCGTGTATCCAGTGAAGTCGATTGGCAAGGAAGATACTCGGAACATGGAGTGGTAGAAAAACAATAAAATTTATTAACCTAAAAAGTGCTTGGACTACGCGTTTCGAGGGGAGGGACCCCCTCTTCGTCAGGTCCAATGATCACTGGACCTGACGAAGAGGGGGTCCCTCCCCTCAAAACACGTAGTCCAAGCACTTTTTATGTTAATACATTTTATTGTTTTTCTACCATTCGATGTTCCGAGTATCTTCCTTGCCAATCGACTTCACTGGATACACGGGAGAAGCGCCAACCGGAGCACCTTTTTTTTTTCATCCACTGATGTGGACTGCAATGCATCTTACCTGACCGACCCTAGATCTACTTCGGACAGGAGAGCTCCAGGCTGCACCCCGGCTAACTACCCTGCAAACGGGTGATAGGCATACTATGGTGTTGCACTCTCAGTGTAACGTTCAGGTGAGCAGACTGTGATCACCTCGCATTACTCCTCTATTCTCTCAGTCTAACGGCACATTGCTGCGCAATTTTTTTTCTGTCTTTTTCTTCTATTTTAACATATAGGCATACAGTGGCATCTGTCACCCATAGGGTACAGTTGGGGATAGATAAAGTATACTAATGCCGACCACCTCGAAATCAAAAGGACACAGTGTGCCAAGAGCCTATTTGGTGAAAGTAACCACCATATATTTTCTTGTATTAGGTCTAGGAGCAGCACGTATGCGTAGTCTCTTTAAGGAAGCCCGGATCCGTGCTCCTTGCATTGTTTACATTGATGAAATTGATGCAGTGGGCAAAAAGCGATCTTCAAACATGTCTACATTTTCAAATACTGAAGAGGAACAGACACTGAATCAGCTGCTGGTGGAGATGGATGGTGAGCAGTACTTAACTGTACTTACAGATCTGATTGTTTTCTTAGGCCCTAGTTGTTTTAAGCTTAACATTTTCTTACTATTAGTAATGTACTTACTTGTGGTACAGTGATGGAAAGACTTAACTATATGGTTGCATTTTCTCTATATCTTAGTAACCTTAAAGGGGTATTCCAGGCCAAAACTTTTTTTTATATATCAACTGGCTCCGGAAAGTTAAACAGATTTGTAAATTACTTTTATAAAAAAATCTTAATCTTCCCAATAGTTATTAGCTTCTGAAGTTGAGTTGTTTTCGGTCTAACTGCTCTCTGATGACTCACGTTCCGGGAGCTGTGCAGTTCCTATGGGGATATTCTCCCATCATGCACAGCTCCCGAGACGTGACATCATCATTGAGCAGTTAGACAGAAAACTTCAGAAGCTAATAACTATTGGAAGGGTTAAGATTTTTTTATCTGTTTAACTTTCCGGAGCCAGTTGAAATATAGAAAAAAAAGGTTTTGCCTGGAATACCCCTTTAAACTCTTCTCCGTTTGCATACCATAGATGTTTGGACTTTTCCATACAAATGTAAATATGTGATTTATGGTCTATGTAAGAAGGTGGGGTATCTTTGCTCTTGTGCTATCTTAAAGTTAAGCTGTTTTGGAAGTACATGTTGCAATAATTATCTAGCTGGAATTTTCATGACAATAATGAATCTTTCATGCTAAGAAATCACTTAGAACCACTGTGTCTTTGTGCTTAGCACAGATGCTTCCGGACATCTGCATGGAGTATTTTGTTATCCCTGTGTTTGCATTGGTTTATTTCCACACCCCAGAAGCATATAGATAGGTATGGTCAACTCAGCGCTATGTACACTTCTTCCACACAACCCTACTACATTTCTGAAACTGTGACCAGGGCTTTTGAGGGGCTGAAATGTCATTACTATTGCTATTACCATATATTGCAATTTGATGCCAGTTTTGTTTCCATAACATTTTACATTGAGCAAGATTCAGAGAATTCTGTGGAGTGTTTTTCTTCTACTTAATGGTGTTTTCACCTGTCCAAACTGCACCTTAAACATTCCCCTGACATGCACCCCAATTTTGTATCTGCAAACACACGTACTGGGGATTAGTTACCTATCTGTAAAGGAATATCCTGCTACTGACATAGGCGCTGTTGTTAAAAAAAAAAAAAAAAAAAAGTTGTGATCCGTAGGATCAGCCGGAAGAAGGGCCAGTGGGCAGTTACAGCAGCATTTGGTCCGATTCACAGCCTGCTCCCAGGTTACCTCCAGTGTGGCTGGGCACACATACAATGGGAGGAGGGAGGCAGACTATAAGCCCCACCCAAGTTGGCTGATAGGTTGCCGGCCTCACAGGTGAACTTTAAATAGGCACTGTCAGATACAAAAACTTTTGATTATGTTGTAAAGCATGCAAATCCAATAGGTTTTGCAATGGCTTTCATTAGAAATTTTTCAGTATTTCATACTGAAAAAGCCAGTCAAACATCTGCCCCCCCCTGCCTGCTTGGACACATACTAGTCCTCCTGTGTCCATGCGTCATCAGCTATGTCATGGACATACTTCATTGATTGACAGCTGTGTGTGCAGGGCTCACAGCTGGAGGAAAAATCATCCCACTGTTATCTTGTGTCCCGCTACTGTCAGTGAGGATAAGCTGGGAGTTGTAGTTTTTGCAAATGCTAGGGGAGATGTGAACAGACAGCATACTGAGGGAGGGGGCGGAGACCTGCACAGTGAGGCCACACCCCCTCCCTTTGAGAGGAATTCAGACTAGTGAGCTAAATTAAAAGTGTAATAAAAAAATAAATAAAGGTGCTAGACACTTAAAAATTTACACATTAGATGTACATGGTCAGAATTGGGTACTGAGTGATATATTACAAATTCTTTTTTTAATTTTTTTTTGGATCTGACTGGTACGCTTTAATGCTTCATAGAAAGTGATCAAGGCACATTAAATGTGGAGTTTATACGCCACCAAATATAGGATTTAAACAACAACAAGAAGAAAAAAAACGTGGTCTCAAAAAGCAGGAGGTGCTCAACCCCAAATGCAGTTGTACATTTATGCTGGGGGAGCAAATCCTGCCCTTGTGGTCTGTTGCTAAGGGCGATCCCCAGCATAAAATGCATACAATGGGGGAAGTCTGCAGCAGACTACAGGTGCCACAATGGCATCCTACACCAGATGAAAGGTGTGGATTGTGGATGTTTAACATATAGAGTAATACATAAGTTTAGGTGCAATACTGTTTCTAGGCAGCATTAAAGGGTACTCCCGTGGAAAACATTATTATTATTTTTTTTTTTAAATCAACTGGTGCCAGAAAGTTAAACAGATTTGTAAATTAAAATGTAAAATATCAGTGCAGCTCACAATTCACCAGCCGAGGTATGGTGACTTTACACCTAAACCAAGTGTATGCTAAATGTGAAGAAAAGAAGAAAAAAATAAGGTTCACCTGTGAGGCCGGCAACACATTAGCCAACTTGGGTTAGGCTTATAGCCTGTCTCCCTCCTCCCATTGTATGTGTGCCCAGCCGCACTGGAGGTAACTGGGAGCAGGCTGTGAGTCGGACCTAATGCTGCTGTAATTGCCCACTGGCCCCTGGTATTGCCAGTACGGCACAGGTAGGTTAGTGTTAGGTCCCGTGCCACTTGAGAAACCTTAACATTGGGGTGCGGGCTCAGGTATGTCCTTCATATAAGGATATACTGGCTAATGTCTCAATTTTAACATCAGTTTGAGGGTTAGCCATATGCCACTGTTTACATCTACCACAGTGGTGCACCTAAATATATGTATTACACATCCACACCTCTCATCTTGTGTAGGATGCCATTGTGGTACTTGTGGTCTGCTGCAGGCATCCCCCAGTGTATGCATTTTTGCTGGGGATTGCCCCAGCAATGGACCACCGCAGGATCTGCTCTCCTTGCATAAATGCACAACTGCCACACCACATTTTTTCTTCTTGTTGTTTGAATTTCAGTCAAACATGTGAAACTTTAATCATAATGGAATGAAAAATAAAAAACGTATACATTTTTTTTTCTTAAAAGACGGATGCTTCCGGACATCATTTTTTTCAAACTGTATACGGTTTTCAACTGTATATGGATTAAAATTTGTACACATGTCTTGATACAGTTTAGTCAGGTTTTGAGGAATCCATTTTTTTTTCATCAAAAACCTGATACGGGAACTGTATTGCAAAAACGTGGTGTGAACCCAGCCTAAGCAACATAAATAAATGTATCCCTCCTGTTAGGACATATGGACGTCATAGAGAGATATTTCATGCAGGAACCCTCTGAGCCTCTATTAGCAGCTCCCACTTTTGAAGACCTGATCTCTTAATGCCCACTATGTAATATTTAATTTAGTCTGTAGGAAAATGTGTGTGTGTGTGTGTGTGTGTGTGTGTATATATATGTATATATATATATATATATATATATATATATATATATATATATATATATATGTATGTGTATATATATATATATATATATATATATATATATATAAATATGGCTGTAACAGCTGATCACTGGAATTTATGCAACTAATGTCAAATGCCCAATATTCATTACCATAATTTTACAGAGATATATCCTTAATCTGTAATGTCCGTTTATTTGTTTTTGTATTTTTCTGTTTAGGTGTGTATTCACACATTAGTTTGTTCTAAGCAGTTTGCTATTCTACCTGGATAGGGAGTAGGGGTGTGAATCGCCAAGAATTTGGCGATTCGATTCGAATCGCGATACCAGTGTGGCGATTCGATATATCGCGATATATCGCGATACCGTCTAGGTGACGATACATCGCGATATATCGCCCACCTGGGAGCATTCATAGATCCCAATAGACGCCGCTGTCAGCTTTGACAGCGGCGATCTAGTACTCCGGTGCTCACTTTTCTCATGTTATCCCGTCCGGGCTGCAAAATAAAATAAAACGCACTTTATCTTACCTGCCAACGAGCCCCCGGAGCTCCGGTACAGTCCGGTACAGGTGTTCGGTCCCCGGGCTGTATTCTTCTTACTTCCTGTTAGTCCAGCACGTCACATGGAGCTTCAGCCTATCACCAGCGGAGGCGGGACATCGCTGCGGCCGGTGATAGGCTGAAGCTCCATGTGATGTGCCGGACTAACAGGAAGTAAGAAGAATACAGCCCAGGGACCGAACACCTGTACCGGAGCTCCGCGGGCTCGTTGGCAGGTAAGAAAAGTGCGTTTTATTAAAAATTCCACATCCCTAAAAGAATCGATTCAAAAATATTTTGAATCGATTCTGTATCGGCAAATGAAAAATCGCGATTATCGCGAGAATCGATTTTTTTCTTACATCCCTAATAGGGAGTAGATAATGCTCTGAATGAGAATTTAGGTGAGGGTATTTAAGCGGAGTTCTCCTGCATTTTGGCGCTGGTTATTGTGCAATACACTTCCAAGTCTGCTTGAGCATGCACCTTGTATTTATTCTGTGATATATCTTAGTTTAAGCCATGGTTAAATAGTCTTGTTTATTGTAGATTTTAGTCTGTTACATCTGTCGTTTTTTAGGATTGTATATCCTTTCTGCTTAGTCTGTGTTCACACTGTCAGAATAAAGTCTAATTTCACCTGTGCTCTGTATGCATTATTTCCTGTTTTGGTATCCTGGAGTCTATTTAGACTCATCTGGTTCTGGTCTAGAGTTTCATGTATTATTTCTGTTTCCTTC
The DNA here is from genome assembly GCF_029499605.1 of Hyla sarda. Classification (NCBI taxonomy): domain Eukaryota; kingdom Metazoa; phylum Chordata; class Amphibia; order Anura; family Hylidae; genus Hyla; species Hyla sarda. The sequence continues at coordinate 183,518,411 of NC_079194.1, read as the reverse complement.
TGGGTCAGCATCCTGACCACACGGTGGAGTGTGCCCACTGGCCAGGAGTCTTTATTATTAATGGCTACTCCTTTTGTGTTTCTGCTCATCCCCTGCAATTCCTGGTTTCTACTGTATACTTGTACCATGCCTAGTCTTGTTCATTTATCCATGTCTGCCGTTTATCTGGATTTCGGTTTGTTAACTGTTTATACACTATATTCTGCCCTGTTAGTATTTGTATCCTGTCTGGTTTATCTGTTCTGGTTTTTGTATTACTGTTCTGTTTCTGGCCTGTGACTGACTATGTATATTATTTGTTTTTACGCCACTGCACTTAGCGCAGGCAGGGAACGGCTCCAAGTTGTCGATTCAACGCTTAGGGTGTATGGGCAAGTAGGCAGGGAGAGTGTCACTAGGGACAGCTTAGGGCTCTCTCTCCCTGTCCACCCTGTCAGTCATGACATCTTTCTATTTAACTGTCAATCCTTGGTTTTGCAAAGTTCAAAATCTATTATATATTACTAGCTTCCTTCCTTTTATTTGTTTCATGTAGATATTATAGATTGGCCTTAAATGGGGACACTTTGCTACTTTGCCTTCTTCCTTTGCTTGCCATCTGTGGATATAGCCTTGTGTGTGAAATATAGTTTTTGGCTCCGATGGTAGCTAGCAGTGACAAGGAATGCTTTATTCTGGCTATTCAGCAGTGGCGTCCTCTCTTAGATGTGACACAGTGTTGTGGATGTCAGCCAGAAAAGACCGAGCATAGCTCAATTCACACTTCCTGGTTTCCTTCCTTCTGGACAGATCCTGACTTTCTCACTCACAACTCCTTATTATTTCCCCCCAACCAATCTGTGTATAGCAAACAAGTCTGTACAAATATATACCAATAATTCTGTACTGATCACTGGTAATAATTAAGAAAATTGGTATACAAAATCATCTGTCTGCTCTCTCCTGCAGGTATGGGCACTACTGATCATGTCATTGTATTGGCTTCTACCAATAGAGCAGATATATTGGACGGTGCTCTGATGAGGCCTGGAAGACTGGATAGACACATTTTTATTGATCTACCTACGTTACAGGTAAGACTGGGCCTGTCACTGTGCAGAATATCTTTATTTTGTGATCTGCCCACTCAAATGTTAATGGTATGTCTTTTAGGAGAGAAGGGAGATCTTTGAACAACACCTGAAAAGCTTGAAACTGACACAGCCTGGAAGTTTCTATTCTCTACGCCTGGCTGAGCTCACTCCAGGATTCAGTGGTATAGGGCAGCTTTTATCACTTAAAATGTGAAAGAATGTTGAAGGCTACACCAAGAAAGGTTATAATAGGTCTAAATCTTATTACAAGCTGTTTAAAACAAAAGCTCTTAAAATGGTTGAAAAAATGTAGAGAAATATGGCTGCTTTCTTCCTAAACTAGTTTCATACCTGCCTTCACCTCAGTAGATCTGACCTGCAAAACCAGACACAAACTATGGACAGGTGTGGCACATCTTTTTCAAAATCTTTGCACATGTGAATAAAGCAGCTTGGAATGAGGTCTAGACCTATTCTAGCCTGTGGTACTAGTTGCCCAGTTGTGTCTGGTGTAACCTGCATATTTCTGCTTACCAGTAGAAAGCTACAGCACATCTAGGTTTTTATAAATTATTTAATTGAAGTTTCTGTTCAAAGAGGGGAAGGTGTTCTTTTTATCTTAATGTGTATCCTAATTATTGTTTTTCTTTGTTCCCCTCAGGAGCAGATATTGCTAACATCTGTAATGAGGCAGCTTTGCATGCAGCACGGGAAGGCCTCCAGTCCATTGACACCTTAAACTTTGAGTATGCTGTGGAGAGGGTTATTGCAGGTAAATGTTCACAATAAGTATATATACATAAAAAATATAAAATTGTTATATGCAACAGGGAAAACGCATACGCTTAAAATGCAGCTCAGAAGAATTTTTGTATCCATGTCTGTATCATTAAGGGTAAACCAACCACAATAGTGTATTGCTAGAATAAATTACAATATCATTTTTGGATTATCGGTGGGATTTGACCAGGCAATATGCAGAGAAAAAAAGGGGTCTGCTGATATTTACCTGATACTGTGTCCCATTTTTCCGAGCTGTTGGTAGGGATACCCATGTAAAAAATACCCCCTGTATTTTCATTAAAGATAATTGTGCTGCTAATGATCCCCACCTTTGCACTTCTTTAATGAAGATAGAGGGCTCAAGGGATTATAAGGCAATTCCACTTTACTCTCCCTAGATCTTTCCTTGAAAAAAAAAAAATGGCATTCCATAAACCCCTAGCTGACTAATACTACCTTAGGAACAGGAGCAGGAGATGGTGGCTGGTTGGAGTTGCTGAGAAAGGGTGGTGGACTCAGGAGCTGCTTTGATCGGCGCCTAAGGACATTGCTGAGTACAAGACATTAGCATTCAGCAGCATTCCAGCACGGAGGAGAACATGTGCAGGATGGAGGCTGAGGGCATGTGCTGGTGGCAGGCTCAGGAGCTGCTTTGTCAATTTTGAACATTGCTAAGTGCTAGGCACTAACATGCAGAAATGTTCTGCACCATAAGTACAGGATTTTGTAAAGCCGCCACACGTGTTACGTGTATTGAGACTTGAAACTATTGGTGTAAAGGATAAATTAAAAAAAGCTCTAGTATAATATAACAAATTACTCATAACTAAAATAGCTTCAGTTCTGGGGAGTCCAATGATTGTGGTTTAGGATAGGGATCAAAGCTGCACTTTGGTGAGCAAAAAGCCTCCTGCTGCACCTTGTGCCCCCTAACATCTCAAAGATCCTTTACAGCCACTATAATCACATGCCTTAGCATCAAGAATTTCTAAGAATTGTTTATATTAACATATTTTCTAGGACTGGTTAAACCATCTACATAGTTATACATGCAGAACATTCATGGCTATGCAGTTTAAATTGTCTGCATGAAATATGTGCCAGGCAATAGATTATGAAATGAAGTTTGCTTTCACAAAATGGAAAAAGTTACATTACTTCACCCTGCCACTTTCAGTGGAAGAGCATTTGGGTAGTAATGATATATCTCCACATAATATGGTAAGAAAACCCTTTTTAAAGCCTTGTTCACACTAGTGTATTTTGTTTCAAACTCAAATTGTGTACTAATACAGACATGCCAGGTGAGTTGATGACCATGTTTCAAACTCGTATCATGTTTCCCCCTGTGAGTTTGAAAGGGACAGGCTGTCTGCAGCATATTTTCGGCAGCGAAATCTCCATTGTGGAAAATCCGCTACAGACCCTATAGAAGTCAATGGTGTCTGCGGTGTAAAAAGCCTGTCCATTTAAAACTCACAGTGGAAAACATGCTGTGAGTTTGAAACGTACACTCTTGTGAACACAACCTAAGGGCCATCAACTCACCTGGGATGTCTGTATTAGTATTTACTTTTATTTCCCATAATTTAAGGATTCGGAAGCATCTTTCCTCTTTTATTCTTCCTGGAAATTTGTGAATACATTAACAAATGAGTGTTACCATTCTCCTTGCCTACATGGCATCCCATACACACTGACTCTGCCCAATCAGTGCATTATCATTCCATTTGTCAAAAGGGTATATCCTTACACAATTTAACACATATAGCTTTGCTTGGAGAGTGCTAAAGCCTGTATGGACATGGGCTTTTGTTGGTAGTTTTAAGTTTCATAACTCAATTATGAATAATGAAATATGGTCACCAAAAATTATAAAATGTATGACCTTATGAAATGCTGGAAAATTTAAACAAAGCTATTTATATCTAACCCAACTATTTCTCAGATATATATCAAGTTATTTTCAATGTCAGTTATACTAGGAAGGTAGTTTTGCAATATAATGAAATAATACACAGGTATTTAAAAAATATGCAGCTTGATTTGTTATAATTAATAAACATGAATGAGTATAATAAACACAATGATATAAGCATAAAAATATCAGTCAGATATAAATATATATAAAAAAATTAATGAATCCTTACCCCTTTTAAGGACACGGCACATACATGTACGACCAGCCCCTGCGATATGAAGCGCAGTCAGGATCTGTAGTAATGGAGTGCCGATGATACTGATCAATGCTGTGCTATGATGTATGGAATCTTAAGATTGCATGTAATAGTCCCCTATGGGAACTAAAAAATTGTAAAAATAAATGTTAATAAATGAGAATCAGCACCTTCTGAGAAAAGAAACTCCAGCATTATTTAAAGAGGAATGCAGTAGTATTTCACGTTTGACAACATTTATTAGCAAGCTTAATTTCTAGAAAATCTTTTATACGCAGGTACCGTCAAGAAGAGTAAGATTATGTCAAAGGAGGAGAGGCGTGTAGTGGCATATCATGAATCTGGACACACTTTAGTAGGATGGCTGCTTGAACACACAGACACTGTAATAAAGGTAACAACATCATACAGTGTACTTTTATTGCAAAACCTGACTGACACATTAATCTTCATGTTTTATGTACTTCTGCATTGTCTCATAAAGGGTTATCCAAAGACAAAATTGTATGTTGTCTCTACAGGTCTCTATTGCCCCTAGGACTAATGCAGCTTTAGGATTTGCTCAGATTTTACCTAGAGACCAATATCTATACACCAAGGAACAACTGAGTGATAGGATGTGCATGGCACTAGGAGGCAGGGTGGCAGAGGCAATAACCTTCAACAAAGTCACCACAGGTATGTGACAAAATATATTTTCTAAAACTAAAAAAGGCAGACTGTTGTAACAGTTATGGAAAGTTGCTAGTATACACTTATTGTCAAGTTATCTTAAACCAAGAATCTAAGATAATCTCATCCAAATGTGTTTAGCTCTGTTGATATTTATAGATTAATATGAGAATCTTCTTGGTGAATCCATTTTTCATACAGCAATATTGCCTCTTACCACTTAGCAGATACTGCGCATGTATTTTTCTTTCATGGAGAGGTACAGCTTGAAGCTCCTGGACCTCATAAACTGTAACAGAGCTCCCATCCATTAACTGCCATTTATAGTACTCTGTATACTTGCGCACCCCCCCCCCCCCCCCCCCCCAATTGCATAGTTAAGTTCCTAGTTGCTTACAGTAGTTGAGTTATGAAATTGTCATTACTGTTTAAAGGTTTTTTATGTTTATCTTGTTATGCAGGAGCTCAGGATGATCTGAGGAAAGTGACCGGTGTAGCTTATGATATGGTGAAACAATATGGAATGGTACCGAGCATTGGGCAAGTGTCCTTTCCTCACAGTGACTCCTCAAGTGGCATTGGGAAGAGACCCTTTAGTCAAGGATTGCAGGAAATGATGGATTATGTGAGTATTGTTTTGTATTGAAAAGGAGATACTATTCCATATTAAGACTGTTTGGCAGCTGAAGTTGAAACCGCTGTAGGACGTTACATGGCCTTAGGCAACATTTGGTTGTTTTTATGTATCAGAGTATACAGTCTTTTACCTGCTTATTATCTATTCTCTTCTTTTAGGAAGCTCAGCAGCTCGTGGCAACATCTTACAAACACACAGAGAAGCTACTGCTGGAAAACAAGGACAAATTGCAAATGGTACTATCTATATACCTGAATCATGGCTGCTCGTATGTATTTCAGAACATAGATTTATAAATCTGCCTGAAATCTGCCTTCAGGCAAATTTATACATTGTGGGCAATAGTCTGCCAATGGGTATCCTGAAAAATGCATTTGTGAACTGAGGTTATATAGTATATTAAAACAAACTGATCAATTCAAAAGACTTTTAAAAACTTACATTTTGTTAGATTTCCCCTTTTGACTGTTGAAAACGTGATACTGCGTTTATTGAGAACCTCTGAGACCCATACATGGTTCACAGCTGTATCTCATTTTCTACGTTTCAGGGGCAGGACCATGCCAGCAGTACTTACACCTTTTTTTTTTTCTCTGACCAGTCACAGCACAAGACCTACTCTGCTCTTCTATGCCATAAAAAGTGCTCTGAACAGGCTGGCATTTTGCTGGGCTGATAACACAGTACACTACTATAGATGGCATATGGTGGTAGAGGGAATAATTCATACTTTTTAGCTTTGCAGATTGCTAGGTAAGCAGAAAGTATATTGAACAGCAGCATAGCAAGGAAGAGGTTACACTAAGCTAAAAAGAATCTGCAGACTAAACAGAGGGGGGAATTACTGGGGACATACAGCAGAACAGCAAGGAAGGAGTTACATTAAGAACTAAAACAGATGCTGCGATGAGGGGGAAAACATTTATTTACCTTACATGTACAGTGCAGATCCTCTGGAGAATAGACACAGCTTGCAGATACCTGATCTCCCCCTTTATCCTGCACAGAACACATGGCTTGGCTCCACTACCATTTCCTTTTTGTTTTGTTGTAACTGTTATTAAAGGCCGATATTCCCTAGAAATAGGCAGTCTCCATCAGAAGATCTTAGACATGACTTCTAGAGTAGCTTTATTGAGAAGAACACTTTGATGCCCTAGTGTTCTGCAGTTAACAGCAGATTGCAGGAAAAAGAATCTCTAATGGGGAGATTTATGAAAATCTGTGCTGAGGAAAAGCTGAGCAGTTGCCTAGAGCAACCAATCAATTGGCTTCTTTTATTTTTAAAGAGGCCTTTAATATAAAAGAAGCAATCTGATTGGTTGCTATGGACAACTACTCTACTTTTCCTCTGCATAGAATTTGATAAATCACTCTCCTAGTGTCCAAGCCTTTAGAAGTGTGTTTTTCTGTGGTAAAGAGTCATTTTGGTTAATAAAGGGATTTACAGTACTTTGCTACCAGTAGGTAGGGAGAAAATCCCCCTCCTCAGTAGGTAGGTAGATTAGTAAACCCATCACTCCCCCCCCCCCCCCCCCCCCCCATTGAGTAGATGCCCCTAGTAGATAGGTGGTAGATATTAGGTAATCTCCTATTATTCATTTGCACAGCATATAAGGAAACCCAATTTAAAATGTTAATGGGCTGGTAACACACCCCTGCACTGCTTAATAAACTGAACCCGAACATTCCTCCCCAATGCTGGCATTGTGGGGTGGGGCTGGGCACGGTCTTTCACATATTCTGGTCCTGTCCTATCATTGTTCCGTATTGGGACATGGTGAAGCAACTGATACTGGAAGTCCTTGTTGCTCTGGTCCCTTTGGATCCCTGTGTCTATTTATTGTACCTCCCCACTCCAATTTTACCTAAACGGCCATTTAAATTGTTCATGCACATGGTCTTGGCAGCTATAACCCTCATTGCGAAATGCTGGAAACTAACTCTTCCCCCATCAGAGACTGATCTGATGGCGAGAATTAAGGAAATACATTCTCTTGAGTATCTTACTGCCTCTCCTAATAACACTTTACCACTCTTCTTATCTGTATGGGAGCCCAGGGATAGGTTTCTGGATAGGCAACCTCCTTAGCTCTCCCACTTGCTCTGAAGCTACTTTTTCTTCCCGTCTTCCTAAGCCTTACCCCTCCCCCCCCTCCTTCTCTACCCCCCGTATCTTCTCTCTGTTGTCTTGTCGTTGTCCGTATTTGTTCTGTCTGATGGAGACTTGTAATTTTCTGTCTTGTAGGAGCCCGATGAAGGGCCTTTAGGGGTCTACCCAGGAGATTTTTCATGTTTACGTCGAGTATAGTTCAATATAAGCGATGTGTGTGCACTTGACTCCTTAGATGCCTTTATTGCCTGTTTTGTTTTTGTTTTCTTTCCCTGGTATTTCATTTTGAATTGTACTTTGCTCTGCTACGTATCTTGGGTTGCTCTGCCTTTGTATTGGAAAACTTTAACCCCTTATGACCAAGGACGTATATTTACGTCCTTGGCCGGCTCCCGCAATATAACGCGTCATATCGGGTCTGTCCCAGGGCTAATAGCGCGCGGCAACGATCGCGGTGCCGCGCGCTATTAACCCTTTCGACGTGGCATTCAAAGTTGAACGCCGCGTCTAAAATGAAAGCTGCCCGGCTGCTCAGTGGGGCTGATCGGGACCACCGCAGTGAAAATGCGGTGTCCCGATCAGCTGGGACACGAGCAGAGGTCCTCTTACCTTCCTCCGGCATGTCCCTTCGGCGATTGATTGCTCCAAGCTAGAGATGCTGTGGCTTTGCAGTGAACAGTGTATAAGATCAGTGTGTGCAATGTTATAGCCCCCTATGGGAGCTAGAACACTGCAAAAAAAAAAAGTGTAAAAAAATAAAATAAAAGTTAATAAATGTGATTTAACCCTTTCCCTAATAAAAGTCCAAATCACCCCCCTTTTCCCATAAAAACAAACAAACATGTAAATAAAAAATAAATAAAAAACATATGTGGTATCGGCGCGTGCGTAAATGTCCGAACTATAAAAATATATCATTAATTAAACCGCACGGTCAATGGGGTACGCGCAAAAAAATTCCAAAGTCCAAAATAACGTATTTTTGGATAAAAAGTCTGATCAATACAAAAATGGTACCGCTAAAAACTTCAGATCACGGCGCAAAAAATGAGCCCTCATACCGCCCCATATGCGGTAAAATAGTTTTATAGGGCTCAGAAGATGACCATTTTAAACGTATACATTTTTCTGCATGTAGTTATTTTATACAGAAGTACAGATGGACCTATAGAATAAAGAAAATTGTACTGCGTAGAAACGGAAGCCCCCCAAAAGTTACAAAATGGCGTTTTTTTTTCTTCAATTTCGTCGCACAATGATTATTTTTTTCTGTTTCGCCATAGATTTTTGGGTAAAATCACTAATGTCACTGCAAAGTAGAATTGGTAGCGCAAAAAATAAGCTATCATATGGATTATTAGGTGCAAAATTGAAAGGGTTATGATTTTTAAAAGGTGAGGAGGAAAAAACGGAAGTGCAAAAATGTCAAAGCCCATGGTCCTTGAGGGGTTAATAAAAATTTACAGTAAAAAAAATATTAGGTAATCTCCCTGGTAGGTAGATAGGTAAAGGCCCTAAGAAGGTAGTTGCCTTTAGGTGATGCAGGTAAGTGGGTAGGTGTGCAGGTAGGCAGATGCGCTCCCCCCCCCATTATGCAGTTCATGTATATAGTACAAATTTGCCATGTAATAATGTTTTTCTATTGATTCTGATTGCAATCCTGTGTTATTCACCAGAGCTGGTTTTAACCTGTAAATGCCCACGTAACATACATGTACATGATCTGGGTGTTAAAGTATGGATCAGGCTCAGGATGCTTCATACCTGACAGGTACCAGCTGCTGTCTGGAGCTGACACCTACTGCTGGCATTGAAGATCATTTCTATGCTGATCGTTTAACCCCCTAGATGCCATAGTCAGTGGTGACATAGATGACATGAACTGGTCCTGTCTGGGCCCTAATCAGCTTCTCCAAGATTCAGTGGCAGGGTGCCGTTTTGCTGCTATGACAGGCAGGGCTGCCATGATTGTACTCTAACTGCTCCATAGGCAGAATAATAGGAAGGAAGGAACAGTAAAATGACGGTACATTAGTGTTGCAGTGTACCGTACAAAAGATAAATCAATTAAATAAATAGCAGTTAAAATGTAAGTAGTATCGCTGTGGGCAGAAATATCTGAACTATTAAAATATAATGTTATTAATCCTGCATGTTACCCGGCGTGTAAATAAAGGAAAAACTAAATAAAAAAATACCCAATGCTTTAATTGCCCTTTTTAGTCAAATAGAAAAAAAAAAGCGATTAAAAGTCCACTATAAGCTGCCGCCATTAAAAGCGGTGGGAGTTACACTATACAGTAATTAAAGGGTTTTGAGGGTGTTTTTTTTTTTTTTGTCTGATGGCGCTCCTCTGTGCTCTCTCCTGTCTGATAGTACTACTCTGTGCTCTTTCCTTTCTGATAGGACTCCTCTGCAATCTCTCCTGTCTCATAGTGCTCCTCTGTGCTCTCTCCTGTCTGATTGCCCTCCTCTGTGCTCTCTCCTGTTTGATTGCGCTCCTCTGTGCTCTCTCCTGTCTGATAGCGCTCCCCTGTGCTCTCTCCTGTCTGATAGCGCTCCTCTGTGCTCTCTCCTGTCTGATAGTACTTCTCTCTGCTGTCTGATAGCATTCCTCTGTGCTCTCTCCTGTCTGATAGTGCTCCTCTGCGATCTCTCCTGTCTCATAGTGCTCCTCTGTGCTCTCTCCTGTCCGATAGGACTCCTCTGTGCTCTCTCCTGTCTGATAGCACTCCTCTGTGCTCTCTCCTGTCTGATAGAGCTCCTCTGTGCTCTCTCCTGTCTGATAGAGCTCCTCTGTGCTCTATCCTGTCTGATAGTAATCCTCTGTGCTCTCTCCTGTCTGATAGTGCTCCTCTGTGCTCTCTCCTGTTTGATAGCACTCCTCTGTGCTCTCTCCTGTCCTGTCAGACTTCAGCTTCAGTTTGGACAAAGCCATGATTTCTATAAAAAGGAAATAACATTTTCTTATGAAGTATATTAGAAAAGTTAATGTTTTGCCAAGAAATACAACATATAAATAGTTTTTGAATCTGACAGTGTCCATTTAGGTCTTAAAAGCATGTGACCAGCTAGAGCATGCACATCCAGGCTGGACCATCCCTTTTCATGGGACCTGTTAAGAGCATATGGATGCCATAAAGGGTATCTCCCCATTGTAATCCCTTTCTATAAACCAGAGCAAAAAGCCACTATAGAGATTAGTTACGATAACCATGATGGTAAATAAAGTGTTTATACTCTATGTGTAGATTGCTTTTCTGTCTTTCCTTTCCTTAAGTATTCACAGCTTTTATCTATTTCCTTAGCTGGCCAATGCCCTCTTGGAAAGGGAAGTGTTAAACTACAATGATATTGAAGCACTTATTGGCCCTCCTCCATATGGGCCAAAAAAATTGATCACCCCACAGAACTGGGTTGAAGCAGAGAGGGATAAACAAGACACTGGAGAAGATGAACCTCACAGACCACCACCTCGGAATGATGATGAAGAGGAGCATGAACCCAACATGACACCTGCCTAAAAGACTGCTACAACCTCTTCTGGACTGGCATCCATGCTGCCTCTTACTATCTTGATGTCATAGTCACCCGGCCTATGCGTACCCATTTTGTGCACAATGATAGTTACACTATACAGTAATTATAGGGGTTGTCCAGGGAACACAAAAATTTGCCCCATGACTAGGAATTGTGTAAAAATAATAAACCTCTTATACTTTCCTCCTCTGGTCCCCTGCAGCTGATGCATCAACACTCCTGCATTTTCATTAGTCCTCTTTTCTTCCTGTAATGTCCAAACCCTACAGGAACTGGCCTGCAGGACACTGTTGCAGCTACTGATTTTCTTAGTGGGCCATTTCCAGTGTGAGGTTGGCATGTCACAGGAACCTGGAAAAAAGCGAAGACCAGCAGAGGACCGGGAGGGTTGATGCAGCAGTTGTGGGGGACCATCTTCTGATATATATACATACACACACACATATATTAATCTTTGGGCAAAAACCTCACTTAAAAGTCTGTTTTATATTTAAGAAAGCAAACTTGAGTTGTACATTTTTGTGAATACAAAGACTGAAAAATGAATAATAAAGTAGAAATTTCTGATTGATTAAAACTGAGTTAAAGGGGTTATCCATCATAAGGTAATTTTAATACTTACCTGCCAGACAGTAATGGACATGCTTGGGAAGGATCCACGCTTGTCTTGGGGTTAAATGGCTATGTTGAGAGATTACCATAATTCTGAGGCTATTTTTTTGTGAACTGGGTAATTCCTGTTGCAGTAAGTTCCCTTAAACTACAAATCCCATAATTCCTTGTTTGTAAGTGTGAGATCACTTTTCTCCCTCCCACACATTAGCCACTCCTTCCAATGAAATACAATTGTGATCTCTTCAATGCAATAGACCAGTATTTTCTGACCACTGTGTCTCCAGCTGTTGCAAAACAGAATGATCTTCCTCCCACCCAGCTGTCGCTCCACCTATTGAAACAAAGACAGGATGCCTCTGAACACCTGACTAGTGATGTAATGTCTCAAGCCACACTGCAACCTGGGAAAATCTGAGACGACACTCATTTTGTATGCATTTAAAAATAAACCTTAGGGCAAAAATCACAGAAGAATTGCATAGGTACAGACACTATATTATGAACTACACTAAATGTACAGCCCCTGTAGCATAGTCAAATAAAAAAAAAATTCCTAGAATACCCATTTAACACATAAGTGCCTACTTTGAATAGCCACTCCCTGAACTGGTTGAACAATAACAAGCTGAATATGGGGGTTCCCTGCAATCATCTATTGCTACTGAAGAAAAGACAGAGAGAGTGTATATTGGCTGCAGGTAATGTAAAGCATTTCAGTGGGTATCTGTTAATACAAATGGTTTCTCTTTTATTACCTATTTATGATCTAATGCTAGGGGAAAGTGGTTGTTTAAAGCAGACAACCCCTTTTAGGGTATGTTCACACGTACAGGATCCTGCCCTGATTTGATGCACAGGATTTGTAACTGCCGATTAGAAGCTGTGCTCAGTTATTTAGTTTACATTGAAATCTGCAGCAGAAAATCCTGCGCATCAAATCGGCATACGTGTGAACGTACCCTTAAAGAGGTTATCCGGTTATTTTTAACAAACATGCCAAGGCTGTTAGAAAAAAAATGCTTACATCTCATTTGGTCCCAGAAGGTTTCGGTATTGCTGCTTCCAGTCTCTACAGTGCACCTTTACCTGGTGCTGGGGCCCAATACATCTGAATGCCACTTAGCCAATCAGTGGCTGAGGTGGGACACTGCTGTGGCCAGTGATTGGCGGAGCGGCAATATGACTCATTGGGCCCCAGCACCAGGAATTAAAGGGGTACTCCGGTGAAAACCTTTTTTCTTTTAAATCAACTGTTGGCAGAAAGTTAAACATATTTGTAAATTACTTCTATTAAAAAATCTTAACCCTTCCTGTACTTATTAGCTGCTGAATACTACAGAGGAAATTCTTTTCTTTTTGGAATGCTCTCTGATGACATCACGACCACAGTTCTCTCTGCTGACGTTATTATAATAATAATAATGCTTTATTTATTGTTGTCCTTAGTGGAATTTGAACCCAAGTCCCCAGCACTGCAAGGCAGCAGTGCTAACCACTGAGCCACCATGCTGCCCTTAGCATACATCTGCTTTGCATGGTTGCTAAAATGGACAGAGATGTCAGCACAGAGCACTGTGTTCGTGATGTCATCAGTTTTCCAAAAAGAAAGGAATTTCCTCTGTAGCATTCAGCAGCTAATAAGTACTGGAAGGATTAAGATTTTTTAATAGAAGTAATTTACAAATATGTTTAACTTTCTGCCACCAGTTGATTTAAAAGAAAAAAATTTTTCACCGGAGTACCCCTTTAAAGTTCACTGGACCAGGTGCTGGCATCCGTGTGACACATTTCAATTCAGCCAATCCCTGGCTGCAGCGCGGTCTCGCCAAGCGGTACTCTGGCATATTGGGCCCCAGCACCAGGAAGTTGCACGTGGTGGACACCGGAGCAGTAATACCAGAGACTACAGGGACCAAGTGAGAGGTAAGTATAGGTTATTTTTTTGTCAACCTGGACATGTTTGTAGAAAAAACTGTCTGGGAATGACAGACTTCAGTTATTTTACTTGGAAATAAGGAGTCCACCATGAGAACAGTTCATCATAAAAAATCCTTATTTAATCATCTTTAAAATCTGCATCCAAACATGGTCCATAGCTTCTAGTAGCTGTCATGTTTAGGTTGTTTCTTCAGCATGTGCGTCAGATAAATGGGAAAGCCAAAGACATTTTGACAACTAATATGCTGTATGTAAAAAACTCTAAGGCCGGGTTCACACTGCGGAATTTGTGCAGAATGCCCACACGGAAAACACGTGCAGACATTCCACACATTTTCCCTATCTGGTGGGCGCTAGGACCGCACAGAAGTGCATAGTCTCATAGACTGCAATGCATTTATTTCCGGTATCCACAGAAATAATAAAGTCTATTCTTTCTGCAGGCACCAGAATCTAAATTTAGGTGGCAGAAACATCTGGATTTCCATGTGAAATCAATGGGACTCTGCTTCAGAGGAATGTCTGCGCAGAATATTCCATGTAGAACATTTCACACATAAGATTTTAACAGAAAATGCTTGGAAAACTGCCATGAATAAGCTATGGCACGTGTGGGGATGGAGATACTCTCACCCCACAAATACAGGCAATAGGCTTTACACTTGTGTTCAGGGCTTCAGACTCGTGCTTGTGGTTACCGCAATACATATGTACCTGTAAAGAAAACATTAAAATAAACAACTGTCAGATTTGTGCCCAATGACCGCAACGGAGCGCACGCCTTTAGTGGGCAAAAATGAACCTAGTAGGAATAAAAGGGTTTATAATCATGAACCAATACCACAAAACCTTAACACGAACCCCAATTTTAGCCTCTGAATTGAGACTGAAAATAAAGAATCTGCGAACTAGCTAGCCTAGTAATTGATGCCTGGAACCAGAGATGTGGTAGACTTTCTTATTCTGTAATTGGCATGGAAACCAGTAGTTGGCATTGAAACCAGTTCAAACTGACATACACGCAGATATAAATGCCTCTTTAACATACCTGCCTATGACATTGTGGTAAGAGGGAAACCCATAGATACCGGTCAGTCATCGTATGAAACTCTCTGGTCCCTGCTGTTAGGTTGGAAAAATAAACTGTTAGAAAGTGACACACAACACGCTACCTGACAGACCTTGGTGATGATAATCTTGTGGAGCCATATCTCCTGTACATCAACTACCCTCAAATAACCGAGTTGCCTGCCTTACCATACAATCAACTGACAAGTTACCCACTCAAAGTAATCTTAGGAGTGACATCTGCTGCGATTTACCGATCCTTTCATTGCCATCATGCCTGTAGACATGACCGGTCTTTGCGTAACCAACATACCCATAGACGTGACAGTTCTGTACGTGAACCATCGTGCCTGTAGACTAAACAGATCTTGCGTACCATCATGCCTATGGATGTGTCAGGTCTTACGTAACCATTGTGGCTATGGACATGAGGCTCTTTTTTTTAAATTTTTGTTCTTTGCAACCACCTGTGTGTCATGAAATTAATTCTATGACACGTGTCCGTGACAATAACTTCGCAGTGTATCTTCCTGCAGGAGTGGCAGGTATGAAGGTTGTACCACCAACTATGTGTCGTGAGGTTGTTGCTCTGAATACATGTCATTAACTACAACTGTGTGTCGTATGCCTCTGCAAACGTGACAGGTATAACGGATATACAATCGCCTATGTGATGTGATGTTGTGTCAGATGACAACAACTGCATTGCATCCCCCTGCGGACGTGGCAGGTATGAATCGTATACAACCGCCTACGTGTTGTAATGTAGTTACTTGGAAGACGTGTCAGTAATAACAATTGGGCAGTGCCTCCCCCTGCAGACATGGCAGGTAGAACGGGTATACAACAACCTGTGAAGCGTGATGTTGTTGCTCTGAAGACGTGTCAGTAGCAACAATTACATGGTGCATCCCCCTACAGACATGGCAGGTATAAGATGTTGCAGTGTACAACAGCCTATGAATCGAGATCTTATTGCTCTGAATACGTGTCAGTTACAATAACCTGCGTAGTGCCTCCCACTGCAGACATGGCAGGCATAGCGGGTAAACAACCACCTATGTGTCATAACGTTATTGCTCTGAAGACGTGTCAGTAACAATAACCTGCGTGATGCCTCCCCCTGCATACGTGGCAGGCATAACATGGCTTGTGCGGACATGATTAGCAACATAACTAAATAGAACCTCTCCTGCAGGCATTGTAGGCATGCAGTGTGTGTTTTAAGGTGCCTGAAGCATGGTGAGAACATTGTGGGAAGATACTGTGAAAACCCTGCCCTGAATTTGATGCTGTAATGCACATGAAGTAAACTAGACGCTACACCCCAGATAAATAAAAAAGATGCATAATTAATATGAACAAAGCATCAAATCCATGCTATGCACAGGTGACCTCCTGCAAGCATGAGAGCGTAACAAGCACCAGCCAAACATGTGGAAAACTATAACGTGAGCCCCAAGCGTGAGCACATTGTAGTTATAAGCATATGAGCTGTATGATGATATGTGCGTGTGTATGCTATAACTGCATGCCCTGCATAGAAGCACTCACTATGTATAGTAAATACTATGAGCATATATATATATATATATATATATATATATACCAACACCACCAGCTCGCCAATGCCATGCACCTTCGTATGGCACCAGTGCCATGAGAGTCCGAACGCCGGGGTGCATGGAACACTAGATGTCAAGTGCGAAAATATGCTACCAAAAGTGTCTCATTGACAGAAAAGCAATACCATCCTACTAACAAAAAGAGGTTGCGCAGCTGCCAGGTGTGCCATTTTTTTTCAATGAATGTCTACACAGTAGGCTAACGGCTGTGCACACAGTAAGATGATAATATAACAATGTGACCGAATGAAGGTCTGTACAGCAACACTAAAACCCAGAACCACCATGAATGTATGTGCAGTATAATTGACCGAGGCCCCTAAGTGAAACCACCTGACGTGCTGAGCATAGTACCGACCGATACACACATTGTCAGACACAGGCCTAATATAGGGATGGTTAACTTGTCACCCCATCGGGGCACCTTAAAGCTCCTTTACCGCAGACCCGGCAAAAGGGCCTAAACCTGCCACACCAGCTCCCACGGCATACTGAGCCAGCACAGCCTCCCAAGACTTACATAACCGGCATTTGCTGTTCCCGGATCCCGCCACCACTGCGTGCAGAGTCGGCCTGAACCCAAAGTACCCTGAATACATTACCACTCGACTCGTGAGTGGCCAGGGTGGGGAAGCCGACTGCATTACCCGGAATATTGAAACTCCGTCACCTGGGCTTACGCACAGCGAGGCTCCGGCAAGATGCGCAGCCGCCCGAACTCCTAAATGGCGGGAGATTCAAATGCCAGAGTATCCGCAAAACGTCACGTACGCCCCTCCCGTAGGAGCAGGGGCATTATATACGCCCGCCCCTACCCACAACTACTTGCCTGGATGTGTGGGGGGTGGAGATACTCCCGCTTCTCACACAAATACAGGCAATAGGCTTTACACTTGTAATGACACCTTTTCATTTTCCTAGCCCATTTTGGTCCTAAATCAAATTATCCTCATTTGGAATAGGGCGATCACCTTTGACCCCTTCCTTTATCTTTTCCACTGTTTACCGGCTAGGGAATCTGACCCACCAGATGGGGGTAGGATAGTAAAAGCTATTCGTCTTTTCCGCATAATCGGCAAACAAAATCTCCTCCGCCATTGGATAAAAACATCTCTAACTCCTATTGGTGAGATATTGAATGACATGAAGTGTACCCCGTATATGAGGTTTAGGCAATACATGATGCAAAACACACAGTTCAATCATTTATGGAAAAGTGGAGGAAATATATAGCATACTTACCTGATCCGACTAAACGTCTTATCATGCAACCTTTTTTTTTTTTTTTTTGAACACTAATTATCTTGGATACCCCTGATCCTCCATTATACCACTCCTTCCTCATACTCTTAATATCCATAGTGATGCAATAACTGATGAGATACATGACTTGGATATGAGTGTCTTGAATGTTATACCATTTTCATTATAGTCACAATTGGCTGGATTTAGTTCTTGTTTTTTTTCTTTTGCTTAATGTTTTGATATTGTTTTTGTATGTATTTCTTCTATAACTGTAAAACCAAGGTGAGAGGTTGTTGACCTTGATTTATCGCTTCTTTGACATTCTGACACTATGACCCTGATATACTATTGTTTTGTCATATTGTGCACCAGAATTTGGTGCATTTGTGCCAGAATTTGCGCCAAAAAATTAAAAAACCTGACCAACTCTCCATTTTACTCAGAAAACCTGGAAAAAATGGGGGCGCGCCCCCTACTTTTTTGAAAAATCCCAACATATTTACTAAGATTTCCACAGAAAATGTGGTAGATTTGAGCTCAGAGCTGTTTTTTTTTTTTAAAAAGCAAAATGTAGGGAAAAGTGCAAAACATAGGGAAACATTAGTAAATACTGTGAAAACATTTTTTGCAACTTTTGGGGGGTTTTGTTTGTACGCAGTACTCTGGTAAAAATGACATGTTCTTTATTCTGAAGGTTAATGCAATAAAAAAAAAATACCCAATTTATATAGTTTTTCTATTATTTTACAACTTTTAAAAAATGCTAACTTTTTTCTAACAAAATTGATTTGCATAAAATTGTCATCTTCTATTTTTCCATATACGAAGATGTATGAGGGCTCTTTTTTTCCTCCATGATCTGTAATTTTTACTGGTATTATTTGTTTTGATGGGACTCTTTGATCGCTTTTTAATAATTTTTTTCTGATATACGATGTGATTAAAAATCTGTATTTTTGTGTTCGGTATTTCTTTATGTTTACGCCGTTAACCATGTGCAGGCGGTGATATAAAATGTGTATTTTTTTTTTTTTTTTAAAGGGTATCTCCCACCATCCTATTTTTTTTCCTGTCCCTGCCTATTGCCAATCTATCCCTAACCCCCTCCCTGCTTTAAATTTTTATTTTTACTATATAAAAAATAACTTTTTTTCTGCCTGGTAGTGTGCTCACTATCAGGCAGACTTCCCCAGCAGGCACCACGTCACTGATGCCTGCTGGGGGGGGACTTCCGCCCTTAGTTTATCTACACAGGGTGCCTCCAGCTGTTTCCCTACTACAACTCCCAGCTTGCCCTGACATCTATTGGCTGTCAGGGCATGCTGGGAGTTATAGTAGTGAAACAGCTGGAGGCACCCTATGTAGATAAACTATAAGTTAGTGCCATGTGGCGCTACGGCCCTAGCCCGTTCCCTCCGTCAAACCCCCTCCCCGCCGTACCCAGTTCCCTCCATCACAACCCCCCCACCCGCCCCCCCCCCCCCGCCCGCATACCGCGTTCCCTCCATCACAAACCCCCTGCCCGCATACCCCGTTCCTTCCGTTATACTTACCGGCAGCGGGCGTGCAGGGACAGCGGCGGCGGCGAGGCGGCGATGTGCGGGAGGAGTGGCCTCCCAGCCAGTGGCCTGGGAGCCAATGCGCTCGCTCCCTCCTGTCTGATTGACAGGCAGGGAGCGAGAGCAGCCTAAATGAAAAAGGACTGATTGCCAGGCCAAAATCAGTCCTTTTTCAGGCGTGACGTCACGCCAGGCTGCAGCCGGCCACTAGGAGGGAGACCCCTAGTGGCCGGTTTTCAAATGTAAATTACACCCTTATAATAAAAATAAAAAAATTATGAAACTATATTAGAGATATGTTGTAGTACATATGTACTATAACATATAAAAAAAAAAAGTTGGTGACAGTGCCCATTTAAATTAGAAAATAATGGTAATTCATTTTAGATACATGTTATTTTTATTTTTTATTTACACTTTTTAAGTCCCAATAGGGGACTTACAGTAGCCGACATTCACTGCTCTGAAGCGAGCACAGCTCCTGCGCTCACTTCAAAGTTACTTAGCGCTTTATGGTGTACAGGTAAACCCTGGTGCGTTAAGGCCCAGAGGGGCAAGGGTGTTAAAAGTAAATGTTAAATGGGTTAAAAGTAAGGACATTGGGCGGAATTTATTATTGTTGGTGTAGGTGAACCTTTAATTTGGATGGTGGCAATTTGTATGTGCGCCAAATTTATTAAATGGTTGCATGGCATGTGACAAATATGGAGCTAGTATACATCTTTTTCTTTTTAATTACTTCAATACACCAGTTCCTCCTTTTTAACCCATTGTGCCAAAATGTGCAACTTTTTACAAATGCTACCCACAGCCAGTTTTGTTAGCCAGGTCTGGCAAAGCTACACAAGTCTCTAGACAGAAACAAAACGTACGACAAATCAACACCCCAAAAACATAATCCCTCCCCATTGATTATTTGCACTATTTTTGTGTCACTTTTCTCCTCTCTTGTAACATGTATGTCCAATCCACCTGCTCCCACAAATATTCAGAAAGGTGCCTTCTGCCTAGTTATAAAGTGATAGAGATGGAGGCAGCTTAACCCCTTAAGGACCTGGGCATTTTTTTGCACATCTGACCACTGTCATTTTAAGCATTAATATCTCTGGGATGCTTTTACTTTTCATTCTGATTCCGAGATTGTTTTTTTCGTGAAATATTCTACTTTATGTCAGTGGTAATTTTTTGTCGATACTTGCATCATTTCTTCCAAAATTTCAAAATTTTATGAAAAATTTTAAAATTTAGCATTTTTTTTTACTTTGAAACTCTCTGCTTATAAGGAAAATAGACATAACAAATAAATCATATATTGATTCACATATACAATATGTCTTCTTTATGTTGGCATCATAAAGTTGACATGTTTTTACTTTTGGAAGACATCAGAGGGCTTCAAAGTTCAGAAGCAATTTTCCACAAAATTTTCTAAATCGGACTTTTTTCAGGGACCAGTTAGGTTTTGAAGTGGATTTGAAGGGCCTTCATATTAGAAATACCCCATAAATAAACTGCACACCTCAAAGTATTCAAAATGATATTCAGAAAGTGTGTTAACCCTTTAGGTGTTTCACAGGAATAGCAGCAAAGTGAAGGAGAAAATTCAAAATCTTCATTTTTTACACTGGCATGTTCTTGTAGACCAAGTTTATGAAATTTTACAAGGGGTAAAAGGAGAAAAAGACCCCCAAAATTTGTAATCCAATTTCTCTTGAGTAAGGAAATACCTAATATGTGTATGTGAAGTGTTCGTCGGGCGCAGTAGAGGGCTCAGAAGGGAAGGTGCAAAAATGGGATTTTGGAGAGTGAGTTTTTCTGAAATGGTTTTTGGGGGGCATGTCACATTTAGGAATCCCCTATGCCAAAACAGAAAAAATACCCCAACATGGCACACTATTTTGGAAACGACACCCCTCAAGGAATGTAACAAGGGGTACAGTGAGCCTTAACACCCCACAGGTGTTTGATGACTTTTTGTTAAATTCGGATGTGTAAATAAAAAAAATGTTTCACTAAAATGCTTCACTAAAATTTAACATTTTTACCAGGGGTAATAGGAGAAAATGCCCCCCCAAATTTGTAACCCCATCTCTTCTGAGTATGGAAATACTCCATGTGTGGACATCAAGTGCACTAGGGGCGCACTACTATGCTCTGAAGAAAGAGAAGGAGTCACATTTGGCTTTTGGAAAGCAAATTTTACTGAAATGGTTTTCGGGGGGCATGTCGCATTTAGGAAGCCCCTATGGTGCCAGAACAGCAAAAAAATGAAATAAATGGCTGTAACGGCGAGCGCTCCGGTCAGACTCGCTGACCGGGAGCGCTGCTATCTGTCTCTCGGCGGGGATGCAATCCCCGCGGCGGGACGTGCCCGCCCGCGGATCGCATCCCGTGTCTCTCACCGGCCCCGTCCTCCTGCTCAAGCACTCCCTACACTATAAAAACCCACTTCCCCTTCCTGTCCCTGCCGAATCTTGTTGCCTTGTGCCAGTGAAAGCGTTCTCGTATGTCCTTTGCCAGTGTATCCAGACCCTTGCCGTTGCCCTTGACTACGAACCGTTGCTGCCTGCCCTGACCTTCTTCTACGTCTGACCTTGTCTTCTGTACCGCGCCTGACTCAACAGTCAGTGAGGTTGAGTCGCTATTGGGTGGAACGACCTGGGGGTTACCTGCCGCAGCAAGTCCATCCCGCTTTGCGGCGGGCTCTGGTGAAAACCAGTAACCCCTTAGATTCCGTTCCCCTTGTACAGCCCACGCCATCACCTCTCTGACATAGAGGATCCACTACTTGTGTCGTCCCCACATACCACTCCGGATCCTGACAGTAGATCTGGCCATGGATCCCGCTGAGGTCCCGCTGCCCAGTGTCGCTGACCTAACCTCCGAGGTCGCCCAGCAATCACAGCAGATCGCGCTACAAGGACAGCAGCTGACTCAGTTGATCGCTATGCTGCAACAGCTTCTGCCGCAACAACAGCAAACATCTCCTCCGCCAGCTCCTGCACCTCCTCTGCAGTGAGTGGCCGCTTCCAGATTCCGCCTGTCTCTACCAGACAAGTTTGGTGGGGACTCTAAACTGTGCCGCGGATTCCTGTCCCAATGTTCCCTACACCTGGAGATGATGTCAGACCAATTTCCTACAGAAAGGTCTACGGTGGCGTTCGTGGTCAGCCTGCTGTCTGGAAAGGCCTTGTCATGGGCCACACCGCTTTGGGACCGCAACGATCCTGCCACTGCTACAATCCAGTCCTTCTCAGAAGTACGTAGTGTCTTTGAGGAGCCAGCCCGGGCTTCCTCAGCCGAGACTGCTTTACTGAATCTTGTCCAAGGGAGTTCTTCAGTGGGCGAATACGCCATCCAGTTCCACACCCTCGCCTCTGAGCTATCCTGGAATAATGAGGCCCTCTGCGCGACCTTCAAGAAAGGCTTATCCAGTCACATCAAAGATGTCCTGGACGCACGAGAAATTCCTGCTAACCTGTCTGAACTCATCCATTTGGCCACCCGCATTGACATGCGTTTCACGGAAAGACGCCAGGAGCTTCGTCAGGAAAAGGCGGTTTCCTTCCCTGGCACCTCTCTTCCAACGTCCATTGCAATCTGTTCCTGTGCCTCCTGCCGAGGAGGCTATGCAAGTGGATCGGTCTCGCCTGACCCAGCAAGAGAGGACTTGCCGTAGGAATGAAAACCTGTTCCTATACTGTGCAAGCACCAAACATTTCCTAAAAGACTGTCCTATTCGTCCTCCGTGTCTGAGAAACGCACGCACACACCTAGTTAACGTAGGAGAGGCGTTGCTAGGTGTGAATTCTTCCTCTCCACAATTGACTATACCTGTGCGGATTGCTATACCCGCTAATACTACTTCCTTCTCCGCTGTGGCCTTCTTGGACTCTGGTTCAGCAGGAAGTTTCATTGAAGCCTCCCTAATTAACAGATTCGATATTCCAGTTACCCGTCTTGTCAAACCTCTCTTTATTTCCTCCGTCAATGGAGAGAGACTGGTCTGCACTGTGCGTTACCGCACTCAACCGCTACTCATGAGTGTTGGAGTTCCCCATCATGAACAAATTGAATTTTTTGTGCTGCCCAACTGCACTTCTGAAATTCTTCTGAGCTTGCCCTGGCTCTAACGTCATTCGCCTAGCCTCGACTGGGTCACCGGGGACATTAAGAGTTGGGGAACTTCTTGCCACAAGCGATGTCTCCACCCAGTTTCTTCCTGCCAGGTCTCCATGGCGACTCCATTGCCAGGTCTTCCTAAGGCCTATCAGGACATTTTTTGGACGTCTTTTGTAAAAAGCAAGCAGAGTTCTTACCTCCACATAGACCCTATAACAGCCCTATCGACCTGCTCCCTGGTACCACACTGCCCCGTGGTAGGATTTACCAACTTTCTGCCCCGGAAACACAAGCTATGTCTGAGTACATACAGGAAAACCTCAAAAGAGGTTTTATCCGGAAATCTTCTTCTCCAGCTGGAGCTGGATTTTTCTTCGTTGCTAAAAAAAAGTTGGATCTATGCCCCTGTATTGACTACCGCGGTCTCAATAAAATTACTGTAAAAAATCGCTATCCTCTGCTTCTCATCTCCGAACTCTTCGACCGACTGCGCGGTGCTAAGATTTTCACCAAACTTGATCTAAGGGGCGCATATAATCTCATCCGTATTCGAGCAGGTGATGAATGGAAAACCGCCTTCAATACCAGAGATGGTCACTTTGAATACCTAGTCATGCCCTTTGGTCTTTGCAACGCCCCAGCAGTCATTCAGGACTTTGTTAATGAGATTTTTCGGGACATGCTGTACTCCTGTGTGGTAGTCTATCTTGACGACATCCTCATTTTTTCCTCTAACCTAGAGGAACATCGCCTTCATGTCCGTCAAGTGCTACAGCGACTACGCCAAAATCAACTTTACGCCAAAATTGAGAAGTGTCCATTCGAACGCAGCAGTCTTCCCTTCCTGGGATACATTGTGTCCGGACAAGGTCTTCAAATGGACCCTGATAAACTATCTGCGGTAATGGATTGGCCTCGTCCCACTGGCCTACGAGCAATCCAAAGATTTCTCGGATTTGCAAATTATTATCGTCAATTTATTCCCCACTTCTCCACCATCGTTGCTCCTATTGTAGCACTGACTAAGAAAAATGCTAATCCGAAATCCTGGCCGCCACAGGCGGAGGAAGCCTTTAACCACCTCAAAGCCGCCTTCTCCTCTGCTCCAGTCTTGTCCAGACCAGATCCTCTGAAGCCCTTCTTCCTCGAGGTTGACGCCTCCTCAGTTGGAGCCGGAGCTGTTCTCCTACAAAAATCCGCTAAAGGAAAAATGTCACTTGCGGATTTTTTTCCAAAACCTTTTCTCCTTCAGAAAAAAACTATTCCATTGGAGACCGTGAACTATTGGCTATTAAGTTGGCCCTTGAGGAGTAGAGACATCTTCTGGAAGGATCCCTTCATCCCATCACCATCTATACAGATCACATTTCAACTTTCAAATCCATTTTGTCCCGCAGACAAGAATGTCAGGGCTGATGCTCTATCTCGTACCACCGATGCCTCTGAAGCCGAGAGCCTTCCTCAGCACATCATCCCCCCTGAGTGTCTGATCTCTTCTGCTCCTGCTTCTCTGGTGCCTATTCCTCCAGGAAAGACTTATGTTCCTCCCCGTCTTCGCCTCCGGATCCTCAAATGGGGCCATTCCTCCCTTCCGGCAGGTCACGATGGAATGAAAAAGACTTTACATTTGATTGCCAGACACTATTGGTGGTCCTCCCTGGAAAAGGATGTGACCGTTTTCGTACAAGCCTGTACAGTGTGTGCACGTGACAAGACCCCTCGCCAGAAGCCTTCAGGTCTTCTCCTTCCGCTGCCGGTGCCTGAACAGCCTTGGTCCCACATAGCCATGGACTTCATCACTGATCTTCCTTTATCCCTTGGCAACACTGTCATCTGGGTGGTCGTTGATCGTTTTTCCAAAATGGCTCACTTTATTCCGCTTCCTGGCCTTCCTTCTGCGCCACAGTTGGCGAAGCAATTTTTTCTGCAGATTTTTCGTTTTCACGGGCTTCCCACGCATATCGTCTCGGATAGAGGCGTTCAATTTGTGTAAAAATTTTGGAGAGCTCTCTGTAATCAACTAAAGATCAAATTAAATTTCTCGTCCTCCTATCACCCCCAATCCAATGGACAAGTGTAAAGAGTGAACCCGATTCTTGGTGACTACTTGCGACATTTTGTCTCCTCCCGCCAAGATGATTGGGTCGACCTTCTGCCCTGGGCTGAATTCTCGTACAATTTCAAAAATTCTGAATCTTCCGTCAAATCTCCATTTTTTGTGGTGTACGGCCGACACCCGCTGCCCCCCCTCTCCATTCCCACTTCTTCTGGAGTTCCTGCCGTGGATGAAGTAACCCGGGACTTCTCCGCTATCTGGAAGGAGACTCAAAAGTCGCTCTTACTGGCCTCTTCTCGTATGAAGAAACATGCGGATAAAAAGAGAAGAACTCCTCCTGTCTTCGCCCCTGGTGACAAAGTATGGCTCTCCGCCAAATACATTTGGTTCCGGGTCCCTAGCTACAAGCTGGGTCCTCGTTACCTCGGGCCTTTTAAAATCAAAAATCTAATTAATTCTGTCTCCTACAAGCTCCATCTTCCTTCCTCTCTTCGTATTCCTAACTCTTTCCATGTCTCCCTTCTCAAACCTCTCATACTTAACCGTTATTCCCCCAAGGTCACCTCTCCTGCTCCTGTCACTGGGTCCTCTGATGTCTTCTCGGTGAAAGAGGTCCTCGCCTTCAAGGTCGTCCGAGGTAAAAGATTTTTTCTTGTGGATTGGGAGAATTGTGGACCCGAAGAGAGGTCTTGGGAACCGGAGGCTAATATCCTTGACAAGGAACTCATTCGTAAATTCTGGGGTTCCAAAAAGAGGGGGAGACCTAAGGGGGGGGGGGGTACTGTAACGCCGAGCGCTCCGGGTCCCGCTTCTCCCCCGGAGCGCTCGCAGCGTTACTCTCCTGCTTGCAGCGCCCGGTCAGACTCGCTGACCAGGAGCGCTGCTCTCTGTCTCTCGGCGGGGATGCAATCCCCGCGGCGGGACGTGCCCGCCTGCGGATCGCATCCCGTGTCTCTCACCGGCCCCGTCCACCTGCTCAGTCCCGGTGCACGAGGCCCCGCTCTCTAGGGCGCTCCCGTGCCGGGTCTCAGAGATTTAAAGGGTCAGTGCACCATTAATTGGTGCCTGGCCCAATTAGTTCCAAGCACTCCCTACACTATAAAAACCCACTTCCCCTTCCTGTCCCTGCTGGATCTTGTTGCCTTGTGCCAGTGAAAGCGTTCCCATGTGTCCTTTGCCAGTGTATCCAGACCCTTGCCGTTGCCCTTGACTACGAACCGTTGCTGCCTGTCCTGACCTTCTGCTTCGTCTGACCTTGCCTTTTGCCTAGTCCTTCTGTACCGCGTCTGACTCAGCAGTCAGTGAGGTTGAGTCGCTATTGGGTGGAACAACCTGGGGGTTACCTGCCGCAGCAAGTCCATCCGGCTTTGCGGTGGGCTCTGGTGAAAACCAGTAACCCCTTAGATTCCGTTCCCCTGGTACGGCCCACGCCATCACCTCTCTGACATAGAGGATCCACTACCTGTGTCGTTCCCGCATACCACTCTGGATCCTGACAATGGCATACTATTTTGGAAACTACATGGCACATGGCATACTATTTTGGAAACTTCACCCATCAAGGAACGTAACAAGGGGTACAGTGAGCCTTAACACCCCACAGGTGTTTGACAAATTTCCTCTAAGGTTGAACGTGAAAATGAAAAATTTAATTTTTTCACTAAAATGCTGGTGTTACCCCAAATTTATCATTTTCACAAGAGGTAATAGGAGAAAAATAGGAGTATGGAAATACCCCATATGTGGATGTAAAGTGCTCTGCGGGCGAACTGCAATGCTCAGAAGAGAAGGAGCGTCATTGAGCTTTTGGGGAGAGAATTTGGTTGGAATGGAAGTTTGGGGGCCATGTGCGTTTACAAAGCCCCCATTGTCACGAACCGAGACGTGCGGGTGGTAGGATTATCTATAAAATCACTATTTGTCTACACTAGACCGAAAATAATGATAAAAAAAATCCCTCTTACACCACCCAATTAAATCGCTTCCACCACCTGTCAATCTCAAGCCGACAGGAAGCTATCAATCCAATCTGGATATGCTACAATTCCCAAATATAATCTACTATCCCCAGTAGTATATAAAAACAGGAAAAACATTTATCCAAATCTATAATGTAGCCGAAGTAAATTTAAGACTATAACTTCAATCTCTTCAAGGATAAAGTACGTCCGTTTTACCAGACATAAGGCGGTACTTAATAAATGAATGATTTATTATGAAAGAAAAATATTCACAGTACATGTAAAAATAGATGTTAACAAGACAAAGTTTCACCACACAGAAAATAAAATAAATGGGAAAAACATAGAATCCTTACTTACAGAAAGTTACAGAGCTCTATCCCATGAGGTCTGGTAGGAAATGTCGTCTGGCATCCAAAATTAGATCTTGTCCCCCATGCAAGCGCCCCTAGTCCCCCCCAGGTCTGCAGTTTTATATCCTGCTATGGACAAGAGACACCTCTATGTTCAGCCCTTGGGCAGGACAAGGAGGAGAGGTAGATGTTGCCACTCCCTTATGATACCTTTATGCCCAAAGAATAGGAAATGTCTTCTATCTTCTATCATGGGCCACGCACCCACATAATCTTCTAATATTTGGGTTCTCCATCAAATCCTCTTTCTAGGGGTACCTGCCATGACCCCCTTATTGTGTATGATTTACCCAGTGCATACAGTTCGGGCAAGGATCAATACACAAGGGTCATGTGAGGACTCATTTTAAAGGTAATATGATGGAGAATCTAACCGTATAATATAGGGGCTGCGGACATACTTCCCTGACCCCCATATCTAATATTTGGAAGATATGGCATTTCTACAGGGAGCTACGTCCCAAACATTCCTTTGATCTATTGACATCAGGCCTTGGAGTCTGCTTGTCTGGGAAGGTGTCAAATTTACCTTCCAGGCAAGCAGTGTCCATTGATTAGCACAGTTATGTTAATTGCCCCCAAATGGTCACTGGAAGCCATAGCTTAGACGGTCGTCTCCTGGCAGCTAGATCACAACAGGCTAGATTCTTTGAAATGTTAAGTAATGCAGATAGGTGTGTAATGGAATTAACAGTTGTGCATACCGATAGAAATTTTGCAGAACATGTATCACAGATGACAAGCAATCACAATGTAACATGAATACATATTTTGCCATGGTATATGACACCTCCCCCCAATAAGAGACGCACTGGGAGAAGGCTCACACGCCTCTACCTTGTGTCTTAGGCTGAGTCTTCCCCCTGATGCGACAATCCATCGGCATTTCCATGCATAACCCCTTTTTTGTGTTGTATGGTAAATTCATACTGCTGTAGAGTCAAGCTCCATCTGAGTAGTTTTCCATTTGTCCCGGCCACCCTGTGTAGCCAATGTAGGGGGTTGTGATCGGTTATTACGGTAAACTGCCGTCCATACAGGTAGGGCTGTAGTTTTTGCAAGGCCCACACATTTGCAAGGCACTCCTTTTCCACAGTGGCATAAGCCACCTCCCGCGACAACAATTTCTTACTTAAATATACTACAGGATGCTCTTCACCCTTTTCATCCACTTGACTTAGGACGGCTCCCAACCCATAATTAGAGGCATCAGTTTGAACGATGAACTTTCTGTGGAAGTTGGGGGCCTGAAGTACAGGAGAAGTGGTAAGGGCCTGTTTTAAGGAGTTAAAGGCCACCTCACATTCCGGGGTCCACTTAACCACTCGTGGGAGGGCCTTCTTGGTTAAGTCCGTTAAGGGTTTGACTAAGGTACTGTAGTGGGGCACAAATTTCCTATAATATCCAGCTGTACCCAGGAACGACATCACCTGTTTTTCAGTTTGCGGGATCGGCCAGGCCATGATGGCCTTTATCTTGCTGGGCTCTGGGCAGAGTGTTCCCCCACCTACTCGGTGCCCCAAGTATTGCACCTCCGTCATGCCCAGCTGACACTTATCTGGTCGGATAGTAAGACCAGCAAGGGATATTCGATCCAGGACCTGGGTCAAATGTAGCAAGTGTTCCTCCCAGGTATCGCTAAACACTGCTATATCATCCAAGTATGCTACAGCATGTGACTGCTATATCATCCAAGTATGCTACAGCATGTGACTGCCCCTCTAGCAGATGATTAACCAACCTCTGGAAGGTGGCAGGGACATTCTTCATTCCAAAGGGCATCACTAGAAACTCAAACAGCCCAAAGGGGGTAATGAAAGCACACCTCTCCTGTGCCTCTGGCGTCATTGGTATTTGCCAGTAACCTCGGCTAAGATCCATTATACTAAGGTACTTGGCCCCGACTAGCTGGTCCAGCAATGCATCTATGCGGGGCATAGGGTAGGCATCAAATGCAGTGACCAGAATCAGCCGCCGGTAATCCACGCAAAACCTAGAGGTCTTATCTTTCTTTGGGACCAGTACTACTGGTGAGGCCCAAGGGCTGTGGGATTTCCTGATTACGCCCAGCGCCAGCATTTCCTCTATCTCCCTCTTAATGTCAGCTTTTACCTCCAGTGATACCCAGTATGCTGCCTGTCTGAGGGGGTGGTGATCTCCAGTGTCAACATGATGGGCCACTAAGGGGGTCTACCCGGCTTACCAGTGAAAACACTGTGGTAAGGCCTAAGCACTGTAAAAAGCTGTCTCCTTTGAGTATCCTCTAGCAGTAGGTTAACCTGGTCAGTTTCTAGGCCGCCTGAATCCCTTGTAGCATCCAACAAGTCCACAAGGGGATCAGGCTCCTGTTCCTCCCCTGGCAAGCTACACACTGTCAACACTGAGGGTTCCTGGTCATAAAAGGGCTTCATCATATTGACATGATACACTTTCTTCCTTTTTTGGTTCACGTCTAAAGAAACTACATAATTGACATCATTTAGCCTCTTCAGAACAGTGAAGGGGCCATCCCAGGCAGCCTGCAGTTTGTTTTGCCTCATCGGTATCAGCACAAGCACTCGCTGTCCCTCCTCATACACCCGTTCCCGAGCATCCCGGTCATACCACTGCTTCTGTTTAGACTGGGCAGCTTTTAGATTTTCACGCACCTCGCCCATTAAAGCCTGCATATTGTCTCTTAACCGCATGACATACTCCACCACAGACGCTCCAGGGGACCCTAACTTTCCTTCCCACTCCTCTCAAAAAAGGGACAAGGGGCCACGCACTCTACGCCCATAGAGGAGTTCAAATGGGGAGAAGCCAGTGGATTCCTGCGGCACCTCCCTGTAAGCAAATAGAAGATGCGCCAGGAATCGTTCCCAGTCCCTCCCATGTGACTCCACAAACGTTCTCAACATTTGCTTCAAGGGACCATTAAATCTCTCACACAAGCCATTTGTTTGTGGGTGATAGGAGCTGGTGACTAGATGTTCCACCTGAACCTTCTGGCAAAGGCTCTGCATCAGATCAGAGGTAAATTGAGGCCCTTGATCAGTCAGCATCTCCTTGGGAAATCCCACACGGGAGAAGATGCTCAGTAAAGCATCTGCAACCTTGTCAGCCCTGATAGAGGACAATGCCACTGCCTCTGGGTATCGAGTGGCATAATCCACTACCGTCAGGATATATCTTTTCCCAGAGCTACTTGGGATAGCCAGGGGGCCTATTATATCCACTGCTATCCTCTCAAATGGTTCCCCCACTATGGGGAGAGGTATTAGAGGAGCCTTACCCACCTCCCCAGGTTTCCCCACCTTCTGACATTCTGGGCAGGAGCGGCAGTAGTTGGCCACATCTGCGCCAATACCAGGCCAATAGAAATGCTGTGACAACCAAGACTTTGTCCTCAGCACTCCCATGTGCCCAGCCATTGGGATGGCGTTGGCCACCCTCAGTAACTGGTGCCTGTATCTCCTAGGCACCACAAGTTGGCGTCCAGTCACCCAAAGACCCTGTCCCTCCTCAGCTACAGTCTCTCTGTACAATCTCCCTTGATCCCAGTATACCCGCTCCTTATCAGGGTTCGTGGACAGCTGCCTAGCCTGGTCCCTCAGCTTCTCTAACGTGGGATCTGTCTGCTGGGCCTGCTGGAATTCTGAGTTCTGTACCACAGAGCCCTCAATGGATTCCGGTTCAGAAGCCAGCTCCTGAGTTACTATAGGGAGGGGTAAGGGGGACTGAGGCCCCCCTGCAGACGTCCTTACCGGATCCGCAGGCTGAGTCAGTACTTGCCCCTTACTCTTGGCCAACTGTTGACGGGTTGCCACGGCTACATTCAAGCCCCCTGTCTCACTCCCCCTCTCTGCCCCCGTATGTACTGGATCTTGGGGCTGGGATGTCCCTGACACAGACAGACAATCACTCACTCGCTGCCCTTCTTCACAGTCAGGTGCCCCCCGGCATTCTCACACCGTACCTCATGCACCCCAGGCTCTGGTACAGACTCTCTCTGCCCTACCTCCCTGGGAGACATTATAGGCACATTCTGACAGGACCTCCCTGCTACTACAATCTCCCCAGGCTTTGGCAAAGCCGGGTACACATGCTCACTTGGGCCTTTCTCACTTGGAGACAGACTAGGCACATTCTCACAGGTATCATCTGGCACATACTGAGATAACAATCTACCAAAATCAGTACCTAGTAATACATTTGTAGGAATGTTATCAGCCACCCTAACATTTCTGAGACCCTTCCCCGCTTCCCAGTCCAGATACACCCGTGCCATTGGCACTGCAGGTCATACACCCCCAATTCCTCTCACTGCTAAAGTCTTTCCCGGAATAATATCCTCAGAGCTCACTAGCTTTGGGTGCACAAGAGTTACATCTGCCCCAGTATCTCGAAGCCCAACAGTTACCTTGCCGTTGACAATGACGGGTTGCATATTCACATTAGTACTGTCCTTGGCTTGGGAAACAAACAAAACAGAAGGTGGTAATCCTGAGGGATGCCCAGCTGCAGTGGAGGGTCTAGGCGGTAATCCTGAGGGGCGCCCTTCAACAGTAGATGGTGTAGGCCTCCTTCTCTCTGGGCACGTAGAACTAAGGTGCCCAACTTTGTTGCAAGCATAACATCTGCGGTTATCCCCAGGTATAGCAGTGGTGCCAGCTCCCACTCTCCTTGGCGCAGAAGCCAGTGCATAAGAAGGCACAGTAGGCTGGGTGATGCAGGGTCGTGGTGCAGGGGTCCTCCATCCTTTGGTAAATCCTCTGACCCGGTCTGTGGATGGCCGTTTGGCGGTGTGGAAATATGCCATCTCCCCAGCGTCCAGTGCTGTTTTGGGTTCCCGGTCCAGCAGCCATTCCTGTACGTCTGCAGGACACAGCTGTAAAAACTGATCCTTGATGATTAGATCCACCAGGCTTTCGAAGGTGTTAATCTCCAGCCCTCTTGTCCACTGTCCAAATGCGGTGGTCAGGTTTCCCACAAGAGCGGTGTAACTTTCAGTGGATTTCTTCTGCAAAGTCCTCAATTTCTTTCGGTACACCTCAGTGGTAAGATTGTACCGTTTCTGCAGAGCAGCCTTAATGGCATCATAGTCCTGGTCAGATTCTGGCGGTAACTCTGCAAATGCTTCCAGTGCTGGACCTCTGAGACCAGGGGTGAGGTACTTTGCCCATTGGTCTCTCGGCAGCTGAAATTGGCGGTAGACTTTTTCAAAACTGCGCAGAAAAATATCCAGATCCCCATCTTTGTCCAGGGTTGGAAAGTTCTCTGCCCGGGGTCTGGGTGCAGAAGAGTCTTTCGTGCCAACAGTGATAGGGGAGGCAGTCCCCCTTTCCAACTCTGCCAGTCTCAGTTCATGTTCTCTGGCCGCCTGCCGCTCCTCTCTTTCTCTCTCAGCCTGGCGTTCTGCGGCCTCTCTTTCTCTCTCAGCCTGGCGTTCTGCGGCTTGGCGGTCTGCGGCCTCTCTTTCTCTCTCAGCCTGGCGCTCCTCATATTGGCGGATTAGCTGCAGCCGTACGTTGATATCCGTTGAGTCCACAAATTTTAGAACAGTTCGTAAATAACAGTCCAAGGGATCTGTAGATGGTGATGCATCACTAAGGAAAGCTGCAGGTATCTCCTCAGTAATCCTGCCTTCCGCAGCAGTACTGCAGGCCCTCTGGGAAGCTTGTTGTGTTTCATAGTCCTCCAATGCTTGTATAAGTTCCTCTTTTTTCCCCCTACAGGGAATCAGTCGTTCTCGGCAAAGCTGCTCCAGAGCACTCCTGGACTGTGCTTGGTATGCATCCATCTTGCAGTCCAGCCAAACAAAAGATAGGACAGAAAAACAAAGAGGGGGGGGGGGGGGTCTGTTGTGGTGAAACTTGTTTAAATGTACTGAGTACCGCCTTTGGAAATTGAAGACAATTTCTTTTAGTGCCTGGATTGGCAAATCTAGCACACTAAAATCTGGTAAAATATCCCACCGCTATGCCACCAGTTTGTCACGAACCGAGACGTGCGGGTGGTAGGATTATCTATAAAATCACTATTTGTCTACACTAGACCGAAAATAATGATAAAAAAATCCCTCTTACACCACCCAATTAAATCGCTTCCACCACCTGTCAATCTCAAGCCGACAGGAAGCTATCAATCCAATCTGGATATGCTACAATTCCCAAATATAATCTACTACCCCCAGTAGTATATAAAAACAGGAAAAACATTAATCCAAATCTATAATGTAGCCAAAGTAAATTTAAGACTATAACTTCAATCTCTTCAAGGACAATGTACGTCCGTTTTATCAGACATAAGGCGGTACTTAATAAATGAATGATTTATTATGAAAGAAAAATATTCACAGTACATGTAAAAATAGATGTTAACAAGACAAAGTTTCACCACACAGAAAATAAAATAAATGGGAAAAACATAGAATCCTTACTTACAGAAAGTTACAGAGCTCTATCCCATGAGGTCTGGTAGGAAATGGCGTCTGGAATGCAAAATTAGATCTTGTCCCCCATGCAAGCACCCCTAGTCCCCCCAGGTCTGCAGTTTTATATCCTGCTATGGACAAGAGACACCTCTATGTTCAGCCCCTGGGCAGGACAAGGAGGAGAGGTAGATGTTGCCACTCCCTTATGATACCTTTATGCCCAAAGAATAGGAAATATCTTCTATCTTCTATCATGGGCCAGGCACCCACATAATCTTCTAATATTTGGGTTCTCCATCAAATCCTCTTTCTAGGGGTACCTGACATGACCCCCTTATTGTGTATGATTTACCCAGTGCATACAGTTCGGGCAAGGGTCATGTGAGGACTAATTTTAAAGGTAATATGATGGAGAATCTAACCGTATAATATAGGGGCTGCGGACATACTTCCCTGACCCCCATATCTAATATTTGGAAGATATGGCATTTCTACATGGAGCTACGTCCCAAACATTCCGTTGATCTATTGACATCAGGCCTTGGAGTCTGCTTGTCTGGGAAGGTGTCAAATTTACCATCCAGGCAAGCAGTGTCCATTGATTAGCACAGTTATGTTAATTGCCCCCAAATGGTCACTGGAAGCCATAGCTTAGACGGTCGTCTCCTGGCAGCTAGATCACAACAGGCTAGATTCTTTGAAATGTTAAGTAATGCAGATAGGTGTGTAATGGAATTAACAGTTGTGCATACCGATAGAAATTTTGCAGAACATGTATCACAGATGACAAGCAATCACAATGCAACATGAATACATATTTTGCCATGGTATATGACACCCATGATGCCAGAGCAGTGGACCCCCCCCACATGTGACCCCATTTTGGAAACTATACCCATCACAGAATTTAATAAGGGGTGCAGTTCGCATTTAGACCCCACTGGTGTTTGACATATCTTTGGAACAGAGGGATGTGCAAATTAAAAATAATTTTTTTCATTTTCACGGATCACTGTTCCAAAAATCTGTCAGACACCTGTGGGGTGTAAATGCTCACTGCACCCCTTATTAAATTCTGTGAGGGGTGTAGTTTCCAAAATGGTGTCACATGTGTGAAGGGGGGGGGGTCCACTCTTCTGGCACTATAAGGGCTTTGTAAACACACATGGCCTTCAATTTCGGACACATTCTCTCTCCAAAAGCCCAATGGTGCTCCTTCTCTTCTGAGCATTGTAGTTCGCCCGCAGAGCACTTTACATCCACATATGGGGTATCTATATACTCAGAAGAAATTGGGCTACAAATTTTGGGGGGTCTTTTTTCCTATTCTCCCTTGTGAAAATGAGAAATGTAGGGTAACACCTGCAATTTTTTTTTCATTTTCACATCCAACTTTAACAAAAATCCGTCAAACACCTGTGGGGTGTTAAGGCTCACTATACCCCTTGTTACATTCCGTGAGGGGTGTAGTTTCCAAAATGGGGTCACATGTGGGTATTTATTGTTTTGCGTTTGTCAGAACCGCTGTACAATCAGCCAACCATGCAAATCACCAAATTTAGACCTCAAATGTACATAGTGCGCTCTCACTTCTGAGCCATGTTGTGCACCCGCAGATCAGTTTAACCCACATATGGGGTAGTTCCGTACTCAGGAGAAATTGCATTACAAATTTTAGGTGTCTTTTTTTTCCTTTTACCGCTTGTGAAAATTAAAAGTATGGGACAACACCAACATGTTAGTGTAAAAAAAAAAAATAAAATACACTAACATGCTGGTGTAGACTCCAACTTTACTTTTTCATAAGGGGTAAAAGGAGAAAAAGCCCCCCAAAATTTGTAACGCAATTTCTCCTGAGTACGGAAATACACCATATGTGGCAATGTTGCCTTGAAATACGACAGGGCTCCAAAGCACGAGAGCGCCATGCGCATTTGAGGCCTATTTTGGGGATTTGCATCCGCCACCAAAATACCCTACAGCAGTGTTTCCCAAACAGGGTGCCTCCAGCTGTTGCAAAATTCCCAGCATGCCTTGACAGTCAGTGGCTGTCCGGCAATACTGGGAGTTGTTGTTTTTCAACAGCTGGAGGCTCCGTTTTGGAAACAGTGCCGTACAAGACGTTTTTTTTATTTTTTTTTATTGGGGGGGGGGGGGGGGGACGGGACTGTGTAAGGGTATATGTATATGTAGTGTTTTACTTTTATTTTGTGTAGTATAGTGTTTTTATGGTACATTTACACGGTTGGGTTTACAGTGAGTTTGAGCTGGGAGTTTGAGCTGTGGCAGAAAATTTGCCGCAGCTCATACTTGCCGCACAAAACTCGCTGTAAACCCCCTCCCATGTGAATGTACCCTGTACATTCACATGGGGGGGGGGGGTCAAACCTCCAGCTGTTGCAAAACTACAACTGGGTCACCAGAGACCCTATTCACCCGGAATCACCCCAAATCGCCGGTCTGAATTGACCGGTGATTTGCTGCGATCGCCGACATTAGGGGGTTTCAGGACCCCCCCAGGAGTTTGAACGGGGTGCCTGCCAATAGATATCAGCAGTCATCCCGGTCCGTGCCCGGCGTGTTGGGGACCAAAATTACTACGGGCGAACAGGTACGCCCTGGGTCCTTAGGTTCCAGGGCGCACCTGTAAGCCCTGGGTCCCTAAGTGGTTAAAGGGGTTATCCAGGAAAAAACTTGTTTTTTTTGTATATATCAACTAGCTCCAGAAAGTTAAACAGATTTGTAAATTACTTTTATTAAAAAATCTTATTCCTTTTAGTACTTATGATCTGCTGAAGTTCAGTTGTTCTTTTCTGTCTAAGTGCTCTCTTATGACACCTGTCTCGGGAACTGTCCAGAGTAGAAGCAAATCCCCATAGAAAACCTCTCCTACTCTGATCAGTTCTCGAGACAAGCAGAGATTTCAGCAGAGAACACTGTTGCCAGACAGAAAAGAACAACTCAACTTCAGCAGCTGATAATTATTGCAAGAATTAAGATTTTTTAATAGAAGTAATTTACAAATCTGTTTAACTTTCTGGAGCCAGTTGATATATATATAAAAAGTTTTCCCTGGAATAACCCTTTAACACTGTCTCCCAGCTTTTCTAGGCTCCGAAATAACACATCTGCTTATTCGGCCCGCCACAGAAAGGGGTAAGGCAGCCCAGGTCCGGAATTTGGTGCGGACATAGGGTAGAAGAGGTAGAATGTCCATCTGGTGATCCTCCCCAAACCGCCTATTGATGTTGATGCCTAAATATTTGAACTGATCTACGACCCGCAGGCCATGTAAGCAGGTCCCTACCTGAGAATCTCTGATGGGCATATACACCGACTTGCTCCAGTTGATCCTAAGACCTGAATAGACCCCAAAGCTGTCAATGAGGCCGATCCCCAAAGCCAGAGTGCATGCAGGATCAGACATGAATAAGATCATGTCGTCAGCATACAGGCCTACCCTATCCTCCCTCGAGCCAATGCATATACCAGCGTACCCTGGATGTTGACGGATCCGGAGGGCCAAAGGTTCAATAGCAATAGCAAATAAAAGGGGAGAGATAGGGCAGCCCTGTCGCGTGCCCCTGCCCAGGGAAAAATAAGGTGAAAGAGCACCGTTGATGGACATACGTGCCCTCGGGGATCTATATAAGAGAGAAATCCATTTTATAAAGTTAGGTCCGAAGCCAAATCTCCGGAGGGTTTCCAGCAGGAAAGACCACTCAACGGAGTCGAATGCTTTAGCGGTATCTAAAGAGGCCAGCGCCCAATCCCTCCCCCCCCCCCCATGGCGCCTATATGGCTGAGTGTCTGGACCCTCCTGATGTTATCAGATGTGGACCTCCCAGGCATAAAGCCTGACTGATCTGCATGAATGATTTCCAAAATAATGCGATTCAGCCTAAGGGAAAGTATTTTAGCGAGCAACTTATAATCTAAATTGAGGAGGGAAATGGGTCTGTATGAGGAACATTCTAAGGGGTCCTTATCCGGCTTCAAAATAACTACTATAGTAGCATCATAAAAGGACTCGGGCAACACATCAGAGGCAAAAGCGTAATTATACATGGCCAGCATTACCGGAGCCAGCTGCTCCTTGTTTTGCTGGTAAAGCTCCACTGGAATGCCATCAGGGCCCGGCGACTTACCTCTCGCCAGGGCACCCAAGGCATCTTACAATTCCTCCATAGTTAACTCCGACTCCAGAGAGGAATCGCTGACAGCGGATAGTCGAGGGAATATGATGTCGTCCAGGTAGTCAGACAGTTCCTGTGAGGAGTAGGCGGCCTGAGAGGTGTATAAATCAGAGTAGAAGGAGACAAATCTGTCAGAGATCTGGGAAGTAGTGGTCAACACAGTCCCATCCACCGAACGGACCTGTAGAACCGTCGGAGACTGAGAATTCTGGTGAATAAGGTGGGCCAGCAATCTACTGGACTGATTTCCCATCTCAAAGGCCTTTTGTTGGGTAAAGAAAAGCTTACGAACCGCTTTCTCCTGCAGACAATGTAAGTACTGTCGCCCCGCCTGCAGCCATACAGTTTTATTGTCATCGGTCGGATCAGTGATATAAGCCCTCTCCAGGTCAGCACAACGATCCCCCAGCTCAGACTCCTCCCTCATCGCCTCCCGCTTAATATAAGATATGGCCGACTGTAAACATCCCCGTAGAAATGCTTTAGTGGTTTCCCACACTAAGATTCGGTCGTCAACCCCGTTATGATCTACAAAGAACATGGAAAGTTGTACAGGTATACCATCATGAGGGCCAAATAAGGATAACCAATAGGGATTTAATTTCCAGCATCGGATATTAGAGGGGCCAGGGGCCAGCAGGGTCAGCAGGAGAGGAGAGTGATCGGAGACCCCCCTAGTGACATACGCTACAGCTTGGACCATAGGGAGGACAGACGGGTTACCCAACACAATATCAATGCGTGAAAGGGAGTTGCCACTAGCAGCTTGACAGGAATAAACTCGGGAATGTGGATGTAAGTGCCGAAAGATGTCCCTCCAACCTAGTTCCTGAACCAGGGCACTCAGCAGAGTCGGGGAAGAGGAGGGGACAATGCCAACCCCTCTCCTATCCATAGCCGGGTGCAACACATTATTGAAGTCACCCATGCAGAGAACTCTAGCCCCTGGAAAAGAGGCAGCGAAAACTGCAGCTTGGTGTAGAACCTCCAGGGCACCAGGAGGAGGGACATAAATACCCAAGAGGACGTAGGGGGAATTATCAATAAGTGAGAAAATAAACACCCTCCTGCCCTCAGAGTTGACCCGGGTATGCCTCGCCTCCCACCTCAGGGATTTGTGTATCATAAAAGAGACTCCCCTGGAATGTGAGGTGTGGCAAGAGTGTAGCGTCCATTGCACCCAGGGCCTAGATAACCACCGGGTATTAGGAGCAATCAAGTGCATCTCCTGCAAACAGACCACAGTTGGTTGGTACTTACGTATAGTTGCATACACCAGAGATCGCTTACGAGGACAGCCGAGACCCCTCACATTCCACGAAAGGTACCTAACATTCGCCATGTGGAGAGAGTAAAGCTGAAAATAAAGGAGTGGTGGGGGAAGAGAAACAGGGGTAAAGCAAGTACCCAATGTGTAAGTAGAAGAGGGGGCAGGTAGGGGGATGACAGAGGAAGGTGGAGGAGCAGGGAAACCACAGAGAAGGAGGGAAGGAAAGAGGGAGGAAGGGCAGGCAACCCGACCGGGACATACACAGAACGAGACAAACACAGGACACTAGACAAAGACAAAACAAGAGGGTCATAAACAAATGCAACATGCATAAGGCCATTAGCCTAAGGCCCAGAAAAGGTGTGCAATACGGGGGGAACCGTGTTAGTCGGGGTCGCAGGGGAAAGAGACCCCACAATCGGCCATCAGGGACAAACAGCAGTGCCATCAAATAACTAGGGTACATAAACAAAAGTAAGTACGGGTGAGCTATGACCCGGGCAATACACCGCACAGTATAGAGAGTATGAACAGTGCAGAACAACATGCAGTCCAGGGGTATCACCCGGGCATTAAGTCCCATCAGCAAAGCATTAACGGGCCACCAAGACTGCTTCAATCACAGGTAGATGGCGACATTCGCCAGTGGAGTACCAGATCCCCTGTGGGGGGAAGTCCAGCGTAGGGGAGAGGGTTAAGCGGCACTGGAAGAGTGCAGGATTCGCTGGGCACAGAGCAGCTTGAGGAGAGAGTCTGCATGGGTCCGGCATGAGATGGAGCATACAGTCACTGAGGGGCAGTCCATGGGAGGGGGGAAACGGGGGGGGGGGGGGGTAGGACAGCGAGACCGGCCTGAAGTGGGGTATGCAGGCACGGAGGGCGAAAGTCCACGGGTGAAGGTGGCAGTTGGGTGCAGCCCAGAATGTGCATGTACATGGGGGAGTAGACCATGAGGGGACCGGGAGATGGGTACAGGGGGGCACACCAGGGGTCTCAGAAGCAAAGTCACTGTAGGCAGCAGTACTCACAGTTCACTGGCAGTCCAGGAGTTCCAGGCAGAGCGAAAAGTGACAGGGCCCGGCCAGATGGCGCACAAGACCTCAGCGCCTCACATTGCGCCTCCTTGAGGCCCACTCGTCAGCCTCCTGCGGGGTAATGAAGAAGATGGCCCTCTCACCGTCCACGACCCTCATTCGGGCCGGGTACACCATAGAATAAGGGATCGCCATATCTCTCAGCTTCCGCGTCACCGCTTGGAAGGTGGCACGCTTCTTCTGCAGGTCCTGGGAGAAGTCAGGGAATATCGACACCGGAGATCCATTGAAGGTAAGCTCTGGCAGACGACGGAGCAGACGTAAGGCGATGTCTCTGTCATTACAATTCAGCATCCTAGCCAGGAGCGGCCTCGGCGGGGCCCCGGGCGGGAGGGGGCGAGTCGGGACCCGGTGTGCTCTCTCTACCGCGAAGGGCGTCAGGCAACAGCTCCCGCAGCCACTTTTCAACGAAGGAGCCGGGGTCCTGACCCTCAGAGTGTTCCAGTAGGCCAACAATCCGAAGGTTGTTCCTCCGCAACCGGTTCTCCAGGTCGTCTGCCTTCTCCTTCCATTGCGACACAGTGCGCTCCAGGTCTGATATCGCAGCAGGTAAGGGCACCACTGAGTCCTCGAGATACGATCCTCAGCCTGTCTCACCCGGTCCCAGAGATTGTGCAGGTCCCGCCTGATTAGGCCAATATCAATTTTCACTTCTTCCAGCATACTTGTCAGGGAAGTTTTGCACATGGTAATGGCGGCCAGGAGTCGCGCAGACACCTCACTTAGGGTCACCTCTCCTGAGGCAGCGACCAGTGTAGAGGGAGTCTCTGGGCGGGAGTCAGCGACCGCCTCAGCAGGAGCGGAGGAAGAGGGCCCGGCGCCATCTTGGTCAGGGCCGCACGCGAAACTCTGCAACTTCGCGGCTGCCGCCACACCGCTCTTCTTAGCTGGCATGATGGACCCCACCGATCCACTGCGGTTCCGAAGTCTCTGAGACAAAATTCTGAGGTCCAGGATGAAGACAGGATGCTAAATAACACGGTTAAGAGCGGAGCTAGTTCAGCATGCGTCCGTTCGGCTCAGCGTCTAGGCCACGCCCCCACACATCTGCTTATTACTGCAACCAACATGGCTGCCAATAATTTACAGGGACTATTATATGAGTTGGGAAGTGTGCCTGTTTATACATTGATACAGCTAAAAGCAGATATACTATTCAGGAGCATAGAAAAACTAGGTGAGAATCTCTTGACTACCTTTTCCAGGCTCCTGAATGGCATATCTGCTTATAGCTGTATCAATTCATGCAGTCACATGCAGCTCATATAATAGTCCTCTTATATACCAATGTGGCATGTGGTTGCTATACTAAGCAGATCTGCCATTATGTGTGCATAGGGCATATGGAGAGCAGTCAGACAGCATATGGTGGCATCCTCAATACAGTACTGTACAGTAGAGGACTTTATGCACAGGGTACTGGTGGGCACTAAGACAGACATCCTTCTAACCCTTAGGGATAACCTGAGTGGCACAGCACCATGCTACTACATCGAGGGTGCCTCCAGCTGTTGCAAAACTACAACTCCCAGCATGCCTGGACAGCCAAAGGCTGTCCAGGCATGCTGGAAGTTGTAGTTGTGCAACAGCTGGAGGCCCCTTTTTGGGAAACACTGCCCTATCCATGTGTGGTTTTCAAAAATTGTCCATTATTATTTTATTTGGTAGTATTTTTTTTATTTTTACAAAATTCATAAAATCTTCTAAAGTTTAGCAATAGTATCCCACCATACAGAAAAAAACTGTATATTTTTTCTATTCAAACTTTATAATTATAAACACCATCCGAATAAAGGTGAACTCCAGCCATCATTAGTATGGGCAGACAGCACGCTGCTGTCTCTGCCGGAAGTATATACGTGACTTTGCGTTACTTCTGATTGGCTGCAGACCTGCTTTACTCCTGATTGGCTCTCACGACTCATATCCCATAGTGCACCGGGCCCCTTCTTTCTCTCTTTTCGGCCATTTTCTCCCTGTAGAGGTATGTCTATCACTTCGCGGGCCGACGGGTTTTTTTTTTATCCGGTCACATCCTTAGTCTCCGGGCCTCGTCTGTTGCTGCAGACGCTCGGACTTTGCTCCTCATCGTCTGTTTTGGGTCCATATTGGAGGATGGCTCACCGGTGTCTTGGAGTTGA
This sequence comes from Hyla sarda, assembly GCF_029499605.1. Lineage (NCBI taxonomy): Eukaryota > Metazoa > Chordata > Amphibia > Anura > Hylidae > Hyla > Hyla sarda. The sequence continues at coordinate 183,475,698 of NC_079194.1, read as the reverse complement.
GGCCTAATACCGGGAGCAGGGTGTACTAGTAGTGTGCGGCGGGGACGTGCACCGTGTGGGGATAAGGGCGCGCGATTATGTGCAGGGCACAGAGGCTTGGTGTCGTGTGTGTGTGTGTGTGTGTGTGTGTGTGTGTGTGTGTGTGTGTGTGTGTGTACACGTCTACTCCCAGTTAGACTCGCTATGGCTGTAAGATGTGTGTGGAGGGAAGGTATTAATGGTTGCACCCGCATATGATGGTAGTGATCATGCTTTCCAGTGCTGGCTGTAGACTCCCCCATGTTATTAACCACTGATTTTTCTTCCTTTTAAACTCTTTGACTATATTGGGCAGTTAATGGGATCTAGGTCTAATGCAGTGGTCTCCATACTGAACTGCAACTCCCAGCATGCCCCTACAGGCAGCGGCTGCAAGGTGGAGTTCCATAGTGTGGAGACAGCTGATCTAATGTGTATGGGGCAGCATGTACTGTCAGGGATCAGGCACTGGGATGACACTTTCCATAGTCCCCATAAGCGGAGCCTTAGCTGTTCTGTGCTTGGGAATACTGTAATGCTGTTGCAGCATGTAATAAATACTTAAAGGGTAGCTCCCACCATCACTTTTTTCTGTTCCTGCCTATTAGCCATCTCTCCCTAACCCCCTCCCTTAAATTATTATTATTTTTTTTCCATATTAAAAAGGCTGACAGTTAACCCCTTCCCCCGCCATGGGGACTGTGCGCACGGCCCCCATGGCGGGGAAGGGGTTCACTGTCAGCCACAGCGATATCATGATTTCCCCCATGGGCGCACTGACGGCTATTTACTTACATTTTCGCCGCTGCACAGTTTATAATCCCGGTCCCCTGCAAGCGCAGAATGTGCAGACGCAGCGCTTCTGATCTTCATCTCTGATCCCCGAGCAGGGATGGGAATGTAAGAATCAGCAGAGCCTTCTTCCCCTGCAAGCGCTGAATGTACGGGAGCTGCAGAGCTTCTGATCCCGGTCCCCGCTCGGGGATCATAGTACAGAGCGGGGATGAAGATCAGATGTCCTGTACCTGCCAGTCACATTTAGCGCTTGCAGGGGAATAAGGTCCTGCAGAGCCCGCACCTGGAGACAGGCATGATAAACAGCCTGCAGGAAGGGGAGAGGGGGGCTGAGGGAAACATCAGAGCCAGGGGATGAAGTTTCTGCGCTTTCACCTGGCTCTGATCACTGAGAACAAGCGGCAGCTGCAGGGGGAGCAGGGATGTGCACCGCACGTGAGCTCAGCGGCTCCCGCACATCCCGCGACCGGTATACCGTCCAGCCCTACTGCCGCTCCGCTCAACCCACTCCCCTTAGTTCACCTTATCAGTGTCCCTCCAGCTGTTTCCCCACTACAACTCCCAGTTTGCCCTGACATCTATTGGCTGTCAGGGCATGCTGGGAGTTGTAGTGGGGAAACTGGAGGCATACTGTATAGGTGAACACGCAACCCCCCCCCCCCAAAAAAAATACTTTACCTTGACCCCGGGAGCCTACAACATATCAATTTTTTGATTTAGTGCCCATTTAAGGTACTGGGAGGCATTCTGGTGAGTATTTACAGCCTTGCATAACAAAATACATTCCATCCGAAAGTGTAAACATTGCCTGGTAAAGGGCTGTTGGTTGTGTTCTCCATAAGAAACTATTGGATGCATTGTGTCTATAGTAATGCCTGCATGAATACTAGATTGCTGCTATATGGTGGCACCTACTTATTTATCAGTACACGTGTTATTGATCTTGAATTATTTGTCACTTAGGGATTAAAGCGCCATGGCCCCCAGCAGGAATGGCATGATCTTGAAGCCTCACTTCCACAAGAATTGGCAGCGACGAGTAGCCACATGGTTTAATCAGCCTGCTAGAAAGATCCGGAGGTAAGTTCCCAGCTGTCCTGTAGAAAAAAGTTCTATGGGTTAAAGGGGTACTCCGGTGGTCAACGTGTTTTTCCGTTTTTGACTTACCCTATTTGTTTTGTTTCATTTCTATCCTTGTTGTTTAGGTGACTATTTCTGTTCTTTGTTGTCTTTTTATCCCCCACTTTGTTTTCTTATCTTTGCTTCTATTTCCTGTTTCTTGTTGTGCTGAAAACTACAAATCCCAGCATGCCACATGCCATGCTGCCTCTGTAGTCTCCTGGGGGTTATAGTTCACCACACCTCTGTAGGGCATACACCAGTGTTTCTCAACCAGGGTGCCTCCAGGTGTTGCAAAACTACAACTCCCAGCATGCCGTTACAGCCTTTGGGCATGCTAGGAGTTGTAGTTTTGTAACAGCTGGAGGCACACTGGTTGGGAAACGCTGGTGTAACGTGTATGCTGATTAGGCTAGAACAGTGTTTCCCAACCAGTGTACCGCCAGCTGTTTCAAATCTACAACTCCCAGCATGCCCAAAGTCTGTCAGGGCATGCTGGGAGTTGTAGTTTTGCAACACCTGGAGGCACACTGGTTTGTAAACACTAGTATACACACACACCAGGGACTACAACTCCCAGCATGTCATTGCAGAGTCCCCTCCCCCTTCACATATAGGGGGAGATTTATAAAAACCTGTGCAGAGGAAAACTTGCCCAGTTGCCCATAACAACCAATCAGCTTGCTGCTTTCATTTTTATGAAGGCCTGTGAAAAATGAAAGAAGCGATCTGATTGGTTGCTATGGGCAAGTGGGCAAGTTTTCCTCTGCACAGGTTTTTATAAATCTCCCCCATAGAGATCATTTCCAGTATGAGATTTATTCCCCTGCAGTCCATACATCCCCAGCCCGTGCACCTTCTCATCCTCCCCTTCAGATAACACTTATCTTCTCTGTGAGGTCCTTCTCCTGTGCAGACCTGCGTCCTTAGAATACAGAGCAGGGGGAGGTGAGGAGCTGTGTACTCAGCTGGATGAGATGAGGGGGCGTGGCTTATTCCTCTCATGCAGACAGAGGGGGGGGGGGGGGGGGGAAGCTGTGACATCTTGTCCACAACAGACTCAGAACTGTGGACAACAGTAAAAGAAAACCCTCCGAACTACAGAACTTCCTGCCCAACAAACAGGTAAGAAAAACACACACATGCTGCCAAAACTTATAACACATGTATATTGCAAAAAAACTAAACTTACAAAGATGCCATATAGTCAAAAAAATTTACCACCGGAGTACCCCTTTAAGTATATGCAGTTAACGTGTACAGTCAAATGATGACAAATTCTCCGGAATCTCTGCAGCTTCTGTGATGACTCCATATTTGAACCCTTTTCCGTCTGATGACTGTAGACAATGTTGGGTGGGTGGCAGCCTGGTATTAAAGGGAGCCTAGTCTTGGTGTTACCTGAGGTTAGTTTGAGTAGTGTATCTCCATTGAAAGCCAAGTGACTGCTGGGAGCCCTGATTTGTGAAGCAATGCCTGTTGTACTATTGCTGTGTTAAAGTTTGACCTAAACTCTTATCTTTTCACCAAACAGGCGCAAGGCACGTCAAGCCAAAGCCCGGCTGGTAGCTCCGAGACCCATCGCTGGTCCTGTTAGACCGGTGGTTAGATGTCCAACTATCAGATATCACACAAGTGCGACTTGGCAGAGGCTTCAGCCTTGAGGAACTGAAGGTTTGTATTAGCATGAAATGGGCGTTGCTGAACCCAGATCAACTTTGCAGTATAATAAAGTCTATGGATTTTATCAGGCTGTTGTATTGTCAAATCAGCACCTCAACCTTCTCTTTGCACCATTTTACCGTGTGACTCCAAAGTTTGAGTGTTGTGTATACAGATGCAGTGGAGATCAGTCATCTTCACTATCATGTTATTTTTTGTAATGTGCAAAACTGAGCTCGGCTCTGCTACATCTCTGTAGTTATGGTCTGGCTTTATAATGCTTCGATGGGTGGTCAATAGGCATTATATTGTCAATAACCTTTACTGTAGCTGACAGCTGTATGATGACAAATTCTCCGGAATCTCTGAATTTAAGTGATGATTCCCTTGAACCCTTTATTCTGATGGCTGTTGAAGTCATATAATCATGTATTAATAGTATAAGTTCTTCTCTAAACCAGTGTTTCTTATTGGCAGGCTGCTGGCAGCAACAACAAGGTTGCCCGCACTATTGGCATCTCTGTGGATCATCGTCGCCGCAACAAGTCTACAGAATCCCTGCAGACCAATGTGCAAAGGCTTGAGGAGTACCGCTCCAAATTGATAATCTTCCCACGTAAACCCTCCGCTCCCAAGAAGGGAGATGGCTCTGTAAGTAGACAGACTATTGGCAAAACTGTTTTTAAGTTATTCTTTTCACAACATCTGCTATATATCTATATGCAGTGGGTGCCAGCTGTTTGCTTCAGCCGACACACTTCTGCTACTGCCAACAATGAAGGTGACTGATCCTAGCACTTAGGCTGTGTTTATGCTGCATTTTGATTTGAATGTACATTTCTATCCTTTTCATGTTAAGTAAAACCATGATAAAAGTAAACATTTACTTCTGTGGTATAATGTTAATGAAATATTTGTTTGCATTTCATTTGTTTTACACTTACTATAGAAAACAAGCCCCTATACAGTCAAATCAACAGAAAAATTTACAAAACCACTTCCTAGACTATCCCTATGATGAAGCATTGATGGTCCCAAACCTCATGCACAGCATATTGCTTCTGTTTTTACTCCATTTTCACTCCTGTAAATCTTTAAAGGGGTATTCTTTACTCTGAGTTTGACAATGTTAAAAAAAAACACCCTGTTAAAAGAAAACTGTCACTTGTTTTCTCCCGCACTATCCACAGGTACTGGGGGATAGTGCGGGAGATGCTTATTAAAATGAACCCTACCTTGTCCGGATCTGCGACGCCGTTCTCCCGCAATTGTAGATTTATTATCTGTTGAAATCTTCCTGGCACAGGCGGGGCTCTGGCGCTTAACTAGCACTGACGTCAGCGCTGCATATGAATATTCATCCCCTCCAGTTCTCACTCTCTTTGCCGCTCCTAACTGGGGGGGATGAATATTCATAAGCAGGGCTGACGTCAGTACCAGTTAAGCGCTGAAGCCCCGCCCGTGCCAGTTACAGGAAGAATTCAACAGATAATAAGACTACAATTGCGGGAGAACGGCGGCGCAGATCCGGACAAGGTAGGGCTAATTTTAATCAGCCTCTCCCGCACTATCCACCAGTACCTGTGGATAGTGCGGTAGATAAGTGAGTTTTCCTTTGAGATTGGAGCACTGTACATGTGGTGCACTCCATTCATTTGGTTTGAACACTTACCACTTTATTGTAACTGAATGAGGTGGTCCCAGCAGTTGGACCCCCACGTATTAGGAGTTGAAAATACCTTTGAAAGCTACAGTCAGAGGATGTCACCTTCCCTGGATTTTCTGCTGAGTGATGACTTGTTTGAACTCTTTCAGGCTGATGACTGTAGATTAAAACCTGCTGTTTAGTCTTTACAGAGTACTTATACTATCATTTATTTTCTTTCCACTTTAGGCTGAAGAGTTGAAGGTTGCCACCCAGCTGAAGGGAACTATCATGCCAGTCCGCAATGTAAGTTCTTACCATTTTAGTCTTAGTCATGTTTGTAATAGTGTTACAAACACCCAGAGGGAATTCAAGCATTAAAGTAAATGCTTTACACGTGCCATGCACGGCATAACATATTAGATAGGAAAACTTGTCCTGAACAAACACAGACTTTACTAACATTCTCTGGCATTCTCTGCTTCTCCAGCCTGTTTTCAGTAGCCAGGGGTGGTTGGGAAAGCTGAAAGCACTAGTGGAAAAGTTAAGGAATTTGCGCATCTCTTGTTGACTTTAATGGGAGTTGTGCAAAAAGGATACACTGGCAGTTACCCCAGTATATACCCCACTGGCAGTATATAGATTAGATCACAGGGCTGCAGTCTGCTCAACTCAATTAGTGTTGTGCATATTCCAAAACTTTACCGCTTTGGGCTGCTTTCGACTTTCTTGACCACCTCGGGCCACAGGAGTGAGCTGGGACAAAACCCTTTTAAAAGAAGGGCAAGAAAGAGCAAGAGGTAAATAACCAGAACCAGATTTCCCTGGATAAAAGAGGACCTGTGGCAACTCCCAAAATGAGATGTTGATATTAAATAGCTTTGGGGGCGGGGCTTATCGGCATTGTAATTGCCGATACCGATTATGCCCAAAATCGTGATTATCGGCCATACCGATGATCGGTCGATCCCTATTGCTGACTTTAGCCTGCATAAATGAGTTCAGCTTTCAGGTGATCCGGTGGGCTGGAAAAGGTGGATGCAGTCCTAGGAGAGAGTCTCCAGCCCACCGGAGCACCTGAAAGCTGAACTATTTTATGCAGGATAAAGTCATCAACTGCCGAGCCACAAGGTTCGTGACAAATCGAATCACTATAACTTCGCTCATCTCTACTCTTAATGCTGGTTTGTCTTTGTTTTTTTGCTAAGATTGGCAAATGTCTTATTTAGCAGTTTTATAGGCTTAAGTTTTAATTTTTAAACTCCTGTTTTTATTAGGTCTACAAGGAAGAAAAGCCAAGAGTTATCAAAGAGGAAGAGAGGAACGTCAAAGCCTTTGCCAGTCTGCGTATGGCAAGAGCGAATGCTCGACTCTTCGGCATCCGTGCCAAGAGAGCCAAGGAGGCTGCAGAACAGGAAGTGGAGAAGAAAAAATAAAACTTTGAACTGTTAATAAAATGTTCTCTAATTCTTGATTTAGTTCGTGTTTTTATCGCTACCATGTCTTGGAGCCACAGGAATCCTATTTTGCTTTAACTGCATTTAGTACTAAGGGCCGGGTTTACATTACAGAATTTCTTACTGGAATTTTGGTTAGACATTCCAGTGCAGCAGAATACAATTGACAATATTTCACTGTACAGTTCTAACTACGAAATTTCAGCAGCGGACGTTCTGCAGCTAAAAGAATGAACTTGTTAATTCTTCTGGCAGAATCCGTTCCGCAGACATTTGCATCTTTGGGGGATTTAGTCCGGGCAGAAATTTTTAAAGTGAACCCAGCCTAACTAAGCAATATTTATAAGCTCTCAGCAGCTAAATGAAGCCTAGTTTGACTGCTTCAACACTGTATGTGACGTGGAGATTAAGCTGCAAGTGAAGGATAAAATCTTGGTCCACACCATATTATGACCCTTTGTTGCTGGTATGACTCAGGATACTGGCAAGAAGGTATGCTGATGTATAGCATAGTAGGTCCCTTGACTTTAAAGAGTACCTGTTATATATTAGTACCTAATCCTGATCATGTACATATAACTTGTATGTTTCTCTCACAAATACTTTCCATCTGTCCACTTGGTTTGTCATTCTGTGCTCTGGAGGGGGCATGTCCTCACTCTGCATGACTCCTCCTTCCTGAGTGCTGGACATGGTCTCTTCATTCAATTATTGCAGGTGGAACTGTAAACCCCCCCCCCCCCCCCTCTCTTCCTTTTGCCTTCAGAAAGGAGTCTGATAGGACGGGAGAGAGCACAGGAGTCAAAGTCCCACCTTCACTTACTGGACTTTGTCCATGCCTGCATTTCAGCTTGGACAAAGCCTTGGTTTCTTCTATTGCTACTGATACAGCTTCACATGCGCTGCTCTAAATATATGATCACAGTGAAATTATTGTTTTTTACCTTTTTGTTAATGCATTTGTGACCCATGTTCATGGGTGTGTTAAAGATTGGCAAAACATCTGTAGTCAAAGGTAGCTGGGTTGAAAAGTCAAATGGATGTAAGAACACTTCTTCATCAAAAAGAAAACTAACACAGAACTGCGGTTCCTCTGATTACTGGATCTGTGGTAACTGCAATAGTTAAAATGCAAAACAGTCAGTGAGTTTAAAGGGATTCTCTGAGGAACTAAAACTTATCCTCTATCCTGCTTCTGACTGCAGACAGTCTATATGCTGGGATCCCCTCAATCTCTTGTACAGGGTTCAGTAAGTTACTGAACACAATACAAGAGATTATGGGGATCCCAGCATATAGACTGCCTGAAATCAGAATGGATACAGAAGTTTTAGTTTCCTCGAACCTGGAACCAATTATTAATGAAGTGAAATTCAGGAGATGAGAATCAGTAAGACAATATAATTAAAAAATATAAGCATTTTACAATTAGCCAGTGTGATCCTGTCATTCTGTGATTAGCTAGTGCGGAGTCCCTGGTATACTTTTTTGTCTTGTATCCTACATGGTTTGTGTACGTAGCCACCGTGGGGTCCCTGGCGTTTACCCATACTAGTCTTCTGGGGTGACTGTTATATCCTCCCTAAGCTTCCCATGGGCTGGAAAAGGTGGATACAGTCCTAGGACTGTATCCACCTTTTCCAGCCCACCGGAGCACCTGAAAGCTGAACTAATTTATGCAGGAAAAGTCATCAACTGCCGAGCCGAGAAGTTCGTAATGAATCGAATTTACTGTAAGTTCGCTCATCTCTACAAATAATGTTTGAAAAAGGTATGAGCACTAGACTAGGTGGCAGAGTTACAAATTGGTCAATAGATACAGCCGATTTTTCTGCCCATGAAGCAGACATTGCCCTAGTAGAGTGGTCTTTCTACCCTTCAGGAACTTTTAAGCTTGTGTGTCTCAACAAAGAATAATTTAAACCACCTAGCAATCGAGCTCTTAGAAGCTTTCCTACCCTTGTTGGGCTTTTAGAGCTGAAGTAAGTTATAGTCCTTTCTCCAATTATTAGTAACTTCTGGGTATTTTAGAAGGCATCTCCTAACATTCAAAGTGTAAAATAATTTTTCTTGCTCATTCTTTGGATTATTGCAAAATGACTGAAGTACAATTTCTTGCGACCTATGGAATTCTGTAACTACTTTAGGAAGAAACGCAGGATCTAATCTCAGTTCCTTAATTTATAGAGCTTAAATGTACCTGATTCTACGAGCCTTCATGATAGCAATCAAAAAAGCAGGGTTGAGGGTCAAAAATTTCAGATATTTGGTCTAACAGTTCAAAAGGAACACTCGTTAACCCTGAAAGAACCCAATTTAGATTCCAGGAGGGAGTACAAGTTTTAGGTTTTATTCTGGATAAACCCTAAAAAACTTTTAAACTATAATCTGCTTAACATACACTGCACCAAGGGCTGCCACATGAGCCTTCAGTGTACTTACCGACAAGCCTTTTTTGAAACCTTCCTGTAGGATGTCAACAATGCATGGTATCTTTGGCTTAGAGACATTTATGGACATTTATCAAGGGGTTTAGTCAGGTTTTCTTTACTATAATTGTCGCAACTGCGACTACACGCTTTTTCGTGCGACATTTTGACTGGAAAGCGAGAAAAGCAAGTTTTCCTAAAATTTACTATGTAGTAATAATTTTAAAATGGACTACGGGTAGTCAGGTATTTATTAACTGCGACAGTCGCAACTGCGCAAAAAAAGTCGCAACAGCGTTAAAAATTGACAAAATTTACTCCAGCTCAAACATGGAGCAGAAAAAGCTACTACCAAAGTAAAAAAGGAAAAATTGCTTACGTGAAAGAAAATTATCAACAGGCTGAAAGCAGTTGATAAATACGTCGCACATAAGCAAAAAAAAAAGAAAGGAAAAAATTACTAAAAAAAGGAATACATAAGCAAACATTGATAAATGTCCCTCATTAAGTTTTCTTGGAGACACCCATTCTACCATTTTTTTCTCTCCAACTTTCATGTAAATATTAGATATAGTTTTTACCTGGCACTCATGACAGCACCCCTGGAGAGGACCTCCCATCGCAGGACAGGAAACCTGGGACATAGAAAGGGACAGGCCTCTCCACACCTCGGTTCAGGTTTCCTGTCCTTCGGTGGTAGACCTGTGGAGCTAATCTCGACATACCTCTCCAAGGGGCTGCAGGTCATCCGGTAGTGGGGCTCCCTGGCTGGCAGAAGTCTCCTCCAGGGAGCAGCCACAAGACTGGATCCCGCAGGTCGTCCGGTGGTGTCCTGGTAGCTGTGCCTCCCTGTGTTTTTCCCCGTGGTGAGCGTTCTGGAGGAGATGGAGCAGCTTTGGTGTTCGCCGGCCTCTCTCGTCTCTTGGGCCGGTGCGTCGCGCAGTGATGTGGCCTGGAGCGTGTGATGTATTTCTGGCCAGTGTAACGTCACGTCCGTCCCCATTCAAAAGAGGCGCGTGAATCCCCTTCCTGGATCCCCAGTTGGCCTCCTTAGCGTCTGGAAGCCACAAGCACTGTGTCAGCAGCTCTGCAGTGGTCCTGCTGCAACCTTTTCCCCTCCTGAAATGTCTGAGGCCTCAGCAGATGGAGGGGGACGCTCAAAGAAAAGTAGCTCCAGCCGGTCATCGAAGGTGTGGATCTACATCCTGGGTGAGATGATTTTAATGTATTTTTCGTCTTGCTAGCCTAATGGGTTATTAATTTCTTTGTTATAGGTCAGCAAAAAGTCCCTCTAAAACCTGTATCCGGGAATGTGCGGACTGTGGAAAACCATTAGACTTGGAAATCAATTTGAGCAGAATGTATTGAAATTATTGTGGCCCAGGAATCCTCGGCAATTGCTAATAACCTTAGTGATGATTCGAGAGGCAACTCCTCAAAGCAATCCACTTAACAGCAAACCTTGAGGAGGATAAGGAAACTGTTACAGCTGAGGATGCTTTATATGAAGGCTTGGGTCCTAAAAAATCCTGTACGTTTAATCTCAATAAGAGTGTTAAACAATTGATTAAAAATGAATGGGAAAATCCTGATAAATCTTTTTTTTCTAAAATCCTCAAAAGTAAGTACCCCTTTGAGGATTCTGTATCTAAATCTTAGGATAGAGCCCTGCTAATAGATGCCCCTGTAGCCAAGATGATCAAAAAATCTGCTTTAGCTTTTGAAAATCTGGCTTCTTTTTCTGATCACTATACAGATAGATAAATCAGGTATCTAATCACCTTTCCCTATCTCAATGAAGATAATATATATATATATATATATATATATATATATATATATATATATATATATGGGAGTGAGAATAAAACGTAACTTTTACTAGTTATGCAATAAAACACACAAAAATAAAGTGAGTGTTTATATAGGTATAGTATTACCATCCATTAGACGCAAAATAGACAACTGTTAAAGTAATATGTTTCTCATAGCTCATAATAACGAAGATAGAGTCACTATCTTAATACACGTCTCCAAATTCTGGCCGACGCGTTTCTGACATAGATAAAATGTCTTCCTCAGGGGCATGGAAGGAGACAGTGACCTACATGAGAAATTCGCTATTAATTGCTTGGCAAAGAAATATACTGATACATATAGTGGCTTGAACAAGGACCAGAGTCGCTGATACGGTAGCGGCTCTGGTTAACCAACCAATCATGTGCTCAAAGTCTATTAGCACAACCAGGGACGTGCACAGACATTTTAAAAGGCAGGGGCTCAAGTAAAAAAAAGAGGGCACTTTTCATAATTTAAAAAACGTCTGCCAGACTTAATGGGCAGATGTGCTGCGGCCCAATGATACAGTGGACTCCCGCCATGAAGGTCCGCCATGTGTATATACACTTTGGCTGAGCTGTCAGTCTTATTTACAGAAAACATGTGACAGCTGCACTTTAATATACTGTATTATAGAGGAGATTTATCAAAACCTGTGCATAGAAAGAGCGGTGCAGTCACCCATAGCAACCAATCAGATCGTTTTGCAGAAGGATTTTCCTCTGCAAAGGTTTTAATAAATCTCCCCCTATATGCCCCCACCTGAGCTCAATATGACAGAACCCATCCCCAATCCCCCATCCCCAATCAACCAGCACCAATCCCCCAGCACCAATCCCCCAGCACCAATCCCCCAGCACCAATCACCCAGCACCCAGCACCTATCCCCAATCACCCATCACCCACCTTATGCAGGAATCTTCACACTGCTCTGGTTCTTACACTGAAGAGATGGACACCACACTAATATATGCTTACATGCTACAATATACAAGAGATGTAGAAAAAAGAATTATAAATATACAAAGACGGCCAGGCATAGCACAGCATACAGGATGGAGGCAGGGAAGCTCCGCCTCCATTGCGCACAAGACTGACTTCGCATACTAGCATTGTGGGGCAATATCTAGAAAATGGAAAGACCAATTTTTGTATACATGCACTGTAACCTAGTGTATTGGGTTTAGTGCGAGTAAACAGCCTGTCAGTTTCCCTTTAATTATATACCGTACCCCCTTAATTCCCTATATACTGTGCCAACATTCATCTATTAATTCCCTATATACTGTGCCACCATTAATGAACTATATACAGTGACCCCCCGACTTATGATGGCCCCGACATGTGATCATTTCAACATATGATGGCCTCTCAGAGCTCATCGTGTGTTGAAGGCAGCATCGACATATGATGCTGCTGTGTGTCGGGGCCATCATACAAACAGCTATCTGACAGCGCTGACAACTTCAGCAACTGACAGATAGTTGTTTAATGTGCCCCGTTCTGCCTCCTGTTACTGCTAACTCACGCAGGCTTCCACTGTGAGCTCCGTGTAAGCCCCCCCCGCCCCCAGTGCAGCCATAGCCAATAGCCTGCAGCATCTTGCTGCAGGCATCCAATGAGCTGCTGGCTGCCCTCCCCTTCCTTTCCTATAGAGCTGTAGTCGGCAGGATCGTAATGGAGGACATTCTGTCCCCCCTGAAGGTATTTAAAGAACTGTACAGTACTGTATGCGATGTCACACATCACATACAATACATATACACACTATACACCCCATACATCAATGTTTCCCTATGAGTGTGCCTCCAGCTGTTGCAAAACTATAACTCTCAGCATGCCCAGACAGTCAATGGCTGTACATGCATGCTGGGAGTTGTAGTTGTTCAACAGCTGGAGGCACCCTGGTTTGTTAAACACTCCCCATACACTCCAGAACCAATTAGCATTTTCCCATAGAGATATGTATTCAACTTACAATGGTTCCAAGGCCCCAGAACCAATTACCATTTTTACATAGACATATGTACTCGACATATGATGGTTTCAACATATGATGGTTCTCCTGGAACCAATTAATATCATATGTTGAGGGACCACTGTACTGTGCCACCATTAATGAACTATATACTGTGCCACCATTCATCTATTAATTCCCTATATACTGTACCACCATTCATCTATTAATTCCCTATATACTGTGCCACCATTAATTAACTATATACTGTGCCACCATTCATCTATTAATTCCCTATATACTGTGCCACCATTAATGAACTATATACTGTGCCACCATTCATCTATTAATTCCCTATATATTGTGCCACTATTAATGAACTATATACTGTGCCACCATTCATCTATTAATTCCCTATATACTGTGCCACCATTCATCTATTAATTCCCTATATACTGTGCCACCATTAATGAACTATATACTGTGCCACCATTCATCTAATAATTCCCTATATACTGTGCCACTATTAGTTAACTATATACTGTGTCACCATTAATGAACTATATACTGTGCCACCATTCATCTATTAATTCCCTATATACTGTGCCACTATTAGTTAACTATATACTGTGCCACCATTCATCAATTAACTCCCTATATACTGTGCCACCATTCATCTATTAACTCCCTATATACTGTGCCACCATTCATCTATTAATTCCCTATATACTGTGTCACCATTCATCTATTAATCCCCTATATACTGTGCCACCATTCATCTATTAATTCCCTATATACTGTGCCACCATTCATCTATTAATTCCCTATATACTGTGCCACCATTCATCTATTAATTCCCTATATACTGTGCCACCATTAATGAACTATATACTGTGCCAACATTCATCTATAAATTCCCTATATACTGTGCCACTATTAATGAACTATATACTGTGCCACTATTATTTAACTATAATACTGTGCCACCACTAAGGGTGCGTTCACACATGCGTATTTTCTGCTGCAGATCTGCTGCAGATTTGCTTTAGCAGATTTCTCTTCCCATTGTCAATGGGAAGCAAAATCTGCAGCAAAAATAGGCACGTGTGAACGCACCCTAAGGATCTATACACAGTGCCAGCATACATAAAAATATAATGTTCCAATATAATGAAATACATACTGTGCTTACATTCCTCCAATAATTCCCTAATAATGTGCTTCATACTATACATACAAGCACATAACATAAAAGCACATACAGTACATAGGTCATATACACACATACATAGAGACACTGACACACACATACAGGTACAAATATACATTAAGAAACATAAATACACAGACACACATATAACATGGAATATATACTAAATGATATAGCCAATAAGCACATCATACATACAGGTACACACATACAATCACTCACAGATATATACACACATACAGAGATTCACTTGCTCATATATATATATATATATATATATATATATATACACACACACACACACACATAGATTCACTTGCTCATATATATATATATATATATATATATATATATACACACATACATACACACATTCACTTGCTCACATATATACATACACACACACACACATATCCATAGATTCACTTGCTCACATATATAGGCATAGAGATAGAGACACACACATATATATACATACACACACACACACACAGACATACAATCACTCACATATTTACAGTTACTTACAGTAAGGACCCAGCCATCCCTCTCTGCACATACATAGAGATAGACACACACGCATATATACATATACACACACTGAGACACAATCACTCACATATATTTACAGTTACTTACAGTAAGGGCTGCATAGACTGAAGTTGTGTCCGGACATGCTGTGGGCGGGGCTTCTCTCTGCCTCCTCTGCTCCTGTCTCCTCTGTGTGGAGAGAAGCAAAGAAATGGCAGATAATGACAGGGTGAGTGGCGCCCCCTTGCACAGCACCCTCCATTAAACCACATACAACTCCCCAGCAACGGATCCTTTTTACTTCACCTGTCACCCTGAGTCTGCAGCTCCTTTTGTGAGGGCACTAGAGGGGCAGGTGAGGAAAAGGGCAGGGGCTCCAGCCCCCTTTCACTCCTATGTGTGCACGTTCCTGAGCACAACAAACAAAACTATAGTGAGCAGGAGTCGCCTCAAAGGTCCAGTCTGTAGACCCTGTAAAAAAAACATATAAAATATGCAGTAAGGCTCACTCATCTTCCCATTAGACCTGTGGAGAAAAACGGGGAATCTTACTCACTGTTAGGCTGCTGCGTCCACGCTTGTCTATGCGCAAACCCGCAGTGGCGGGGAGCCATGCAGTTGCGCCGGCTACTGTGCGCACGTGTGAGTCAGAGCGGCGTCTGAGCTCATATCCGCTTCCGGAGCGGTGGGCGGAGCTCTGTAGTGACGCGTCTCCCAGCTGACGCCGTAGTGGGAGATACGTCAGTCGCTCACAGCGAGCGCTGCGAGCGAACGGAGCTCAGATTAACCCCTATGCTTCCAGCTCGGATATCTGTCAATGCAGCCACAAAAGGCTGCCTAAGTGACCACTGCTAAACAGGGCTTTCTTGGGCACATCTCCAAACATATACTGTATTAGGGGTATACAAACCCTAAATGTAGATGCTCAAATAATACTGTCTGTTAGTGCATATCCATATATGCAGAGGTAGGAAAAAATTAAACCCACAAATAATTTTTCCGGAACAATAAACTGATTCCGGAAAAATGACAAGCTGAGATGGCACATGCGTTAGGACACGATGGAGGAAGGCCGCGGGGAAGGGAGATGCTGCTTTCCTCCGTCGTGTCCTACCGCATGTGCCATCTCATGTAGGTCACTGTCTCCTTCCATGCCCCTGAGGAAGACATTTTATCTATGTCAGAAACGCGTTGGGCGGAATTTGGAGACGTGTATTGAGATAGTGACTCTATCTTCGTTATCATGAGCTATGAGAAACCTATTACTTTAACAGTTGTCTATTTTGCATCCTATATAAACACTCACTTTATATTTGTGTGTTTTATTGCATAACTTGTAAAAGTTACGTTTTTTTTCTCACTCCCCTATATATATTATCTTCTTTGTCTCATCGTATGGATAAAAAAGCTGTATTTTTTAATAAAAAAAACTTGGGAAGCAGCTACTGCTTTTATCTGTGCTAATGTTGCTGCCACATGTATTGCCCACTCCTATGAGTCTGGCTTTCCCAGTTAAAATCCCATCTGGTTAATCAAACTCCCAGAGAAGAAATCTTGGAATCTTTTCCTGTAATTTCTAAACTTGTGGATTTTTTGGCAGTCTCGTCTGTGGACTGGGGGCTACAGCAGCTGCTCTTTCCCATTCATCTAGAAGAGTCACATGGCTCAGGCAGTGGAAGGCCGATGTAGCTTCAAAGGGCTAATAGCTACTAACCCTTTAGACGCAGCGTTCAAAGTTGAACGCCGTATCTAAAACAAAAGTTAAAGCTTCCCGGCTGCTCAGTGGGGCTGATCGGGACCACCGCAGTGAAAATGCGGTGTCCCGATCAGCTAGGACGCGAGCGGAGGTCCTCTTACCTTCCTCCGGCGCGTCCGTTCGGCGATTGATTGCTCCAAGCCTGAGATGCAGGCTTGAGCAATCGACCGCCGAGAACACTGATCAATGCAAAGCTATGGCTTTGCAGTGATCAGTGTAAAAGATCAGTCTGTGCAGTGTTATAGCCCTTAAGTTATAACCCATAAAAATGAATATAAACATTTGGTATCGCCATGTGCGTAAATGTCCGAACTATAAAAATATATCATTAATTAAACCGCACGGTCAATGGCGTACGCGCAAAAAAATTCCAAAGTCCAAAATAACGTATTTTTGGTCACAAAAAGGGTATTGCTAAAAACTTTAGATCACGACGCAAAAAATTAGCCTTCATACCGCTCTATACGCGGTAAAATAAAAAAGTTATAGGGGTCAGAACATGACAATTTTAAACGTATAAATTTTCCTGCATGTAGTTATGATTGTTTTCAGAAGTATGACAAAATCAAACCTATATAAGTAGGGTATCATTTAAATCGAATGGACCTACAGAATAAAGATAAGGTGTAATTTCTACCAAAAAAATTTACTGCGTAGAAACGGAAGCCCCCAAAAGTTACAAAATGGTTTTATCTTCAACTTCGTCGCACAATGTTTTTTTTTTTCCGCCGTAGATTTTTGGGTAAAATGACTGATGTCACTGCAAAGTAGAATTGGTGGCACAAAAAATAAGCCATCATATAGATTATTATTTAAAGGGTTATGATTTTTAAATGGGGAGGAGTGGAAAAACCTGTGGTCCTCAAGGGGTTAAAACAGCAGGCTATGACTTCAGAAATAAACTCTCTTCTACTCAAAAATGTTTTGGTCCCAGTTCCTCTGGGGGAAGGGATGTTATTCCCCTCTTTTCCTAGTAAAAAAAAACCAAAAAAAAAATGGCTCCTTCTGAAGAAACTAAACAAATTCCTGTCATACAAAAAGTTCAGGATGGAGTCCCTGAAGTCAATAATCCCTCTGTTATTGCCACACTACATGATGGCTTCTATAGGTTTATAATATACTTATTATCACATTCCCATCCACAAATCTCATCAGAAATTTCTATGAGTGGCAGTCTTTATGGACAAGAAGTGGGTTCATCTGCAATATCAAGCACTTCCGTTTGGAGTTTCTCAAGTCCCAAGAGTATTTACCAAAGTGGTAGCAGAGATGACAGCATTCATAAGAACTCAGGACATTCTTTTCCATACCTGGATGATTTTCTGATTGTATCAGATTCCTCAGAAACTCTCCAGTCCCATATACAGGTGATTTCTTCCATTGTAAGAGATCTGGGGGGGGGGGGGGGGGGGGGGGGGGGGAGGGGGTTGGGGGATGGGTAATGGGTAATGTAAATCTGAAAAAAATCAAGTTTAACACCTTCCAAGCAGTGCGTTTTTCTGGGGATCGTCTTGGATTCAGCCTCCCAGGTATCCTTTCTGCCTCAACCCAAACAAATCCTCATCAGGGACAGAGCAGAGAGCCTTTTTCTGTCTCACTTTTGCACCATCAGGGGGACGATGTCAGTATTGGGCCTGATGACCTCATGCATCGTAGCGGGGAAACAACGGGCCCAATTCATATGCAGGGTGTTACAAGCCGACATCCTTCAAAATTGGGATGGGAATCCTTCTTCTCTAAACCAGAAATTCTTTCTTCCTCCAGAACAAGAATCTCCTTGAGATGGTGGATGAACCTCGAGAATCTCTCTCAGGGAGTTCCCTGGTCCCCTTCTGCAGTGGTGAGGATAACTACCGAGGCCAGCCCCTGGGGTTGGGGTGCCTCCTGCGGCCAGCATCTTCTTCAGGACAGATTGTCTTCTCCAATAAGTAAGTCAGCGTTCCTCAAACTACAAAGAGCTTTGTGCAGTGTTCCAGGCAATTTCTCATCTAATTCTGCAGATTCAAGGGAAAGATGTGTTGATCTACTCAGACAACGCTACCACAGTAGCCTATTTAAACAAACAAGGAGGGAAAAATCTGAATCCCTTTTAAATCTATCATCTCAAATCTTTCATCTAATAGAATCCAAGTTGGCGTCTCTCTCTGCAGTACACCTAAAAGGAGAAGACAAACAAAGTGGCAGATTTCCTCAGTCAAGTTCATCTTCTGCAGTCCGAGTGGTCACTCAACAAAGAGATTTTTCTAATGATAGAGAAAAGATTTGGAGAATTTTCAGGTGAGGTGGCCACTGACCTTGAAAATAGCTCTGTTGAACATGAGCTCCTCAACCCAAGGCATTTGCATCCGTAGTTATCATCTGCTCTGGGTACCAAAGGATTCCTTTATGCAGATTTTTTCTCCTTTACTCCTTTAACAACCAATTCAGATACCTCGACACCCTGGGGGACAAAAGGAATTTCTTTTCCAGAGAAAATTGAGTCCTGTCCCAGACTGATGAGGTCTGAGCTTGCAGAGGTTTTGAATGGAACTGTGCCCACGGCATGTGACAGCGCTCCCTGGAACTGTGCCCATGGCATGTGAGTGCTCCCTGGAACTGTGCCCATGGCATGTGACAGCGCCCATTGCGCTTCTCTACCAATCGCGTCCCTGAAGCGCTATTCGCAGCATGAGACGTGTCTCCATTACAACGCACCTCCACTCCCTGACACGCCCACTACTACCCTAGCAACGCATCCAGGAGTTGACAACTTCCGCCCCCTCTCAGGATGTACTACGGAGGTCCCCGGCTCCCGTTCATATGTTTAATCTTATGACTGCACTTCATTGCTTTATAATTTCTGCGTATTACCACATGTTATGACATCTGATCATTATCCTATATGTTTTTATTCATGTGAATGTTTATTATTAGTTCTTTTACCGGAATTGTATTATTTACTGTATTGTACTTTGGGCACCAATGTATATAAACCCTATAGGTCCTGTATAGCGGTATCACTGATCTGAAGAAGGGGGCGCTGTCCCCCAAAACGTGTTATCCTGTTTACTACAGCTGTATTCTCAATAAATCGGTCCCGCTTTGGTTTACACAATTTCTCTGGTCTGATCCTTCATATTCATACTGGAAACCAGCAGCGCCATCTTCAAAGGTTTTTTTTGCATCCTTTCTTCCACGTGACTTTTTCCAGGATTGGCAAGTCTTCTCCTGTACCCTGGGCTCAACAGCTGTTTCCAGCATTGTAACCCCGTTTGGTGGGTTGATACACAAGTTTTTACTCGCTCCAGGTGAGCATCCACTACGTACAGGCAACCTGTGCCCACCTTGTATCTTTTTCTCTATTCCCAATTATTTGCGGTAATACACTAGGCGCCCCTTCACCAGTCTCTACTTCTTTCTACATTTACACATACTGTTACATGGATACCTAATTTATATAGGTTTTATTTTATTTTACTACTGTATATACTCGAGTATAAGCCGAGTTTTTCAGCATGATTTTTCGTGCTGAAAATGTCCCCCTCGGCTTATACTCGAGTGAACTCTCCGCCTGTCAGCCCTTCATCAGTGATCTTCAACCTGCGGACCTCCAGATGTTGCAAAACTAAAATTCCCAGCATGCTGGGTGTTGTAGTTTTTTAACCACTGTGGCCTTCGTCATCATCCAGCCCCCCCCCTTTTGTTTTGTACACACCTCCCCATGGTGGGAAGTTAAGGTGAGCTGGTCCGGGCCATCTATGCTGCAGGGACCGCCCGGTGGGGAGGATTAGTCGTTGCGGGCTGTCCAGTTTCACCGGGGAGGCCTCTTCTTCGGGCCCGGCCCCGGACTAGTGACATTGCCTTGACGACGATGCACAGGGACGTTCATGCGCAACGTCCCTGTGCGCCGTCGTCAAGGCAACATCACTAGTCCGGGGCCGGGCGCGGAGAAGAGCCCCCCCCCCAAAGGAAAGATGGAAAAATTTCCAAAAGGCATCAAATTACAGATTAGACATTCTTATAATATGTCAACAAAATATAGATTTTATTTCCATCATTTACGCTTTCAAAATAACAGAAAACTAAAAAATGCCATCTGCAAAAGTTTGGGCACCCTGAAGAATTTATAGCATGCACTGCCCCCTATGCAAAACTGAAACCTGCCAGTGTCATGGATTGTTCTCAATCATCATCTGGGAAGACCAGGTGATGTCAATCTCAAAGGTTTTAAATGCCCAGACTCATCTGACCATTCTGGATCCTTTCAATTTTTCCACAATCTCTTTCCATAAACCTATTCTGCTGTCACTGATAGGAAAATGGATGGGGTTGCTATTTTAGTGTCTAGGCCTGCCCATTGCAAGTCTCTTCCTCCTTTCACGATCCCCAGGGCCGTTATGTAGTGGTGGAGTGGGTCTAAGGTTGGTTCCCACTCTTGCTCTGTAATATCTATGCCCCTAACACCTCTCAAATCCCATTCTTATGCAGGGTCCTGGCTAGGCTCCACAAATACCCCTCCTCTGCCTGGTTGTTAGGGGGGAATTAAACCTTATCTTTTCTCCTTCTTTGGATCATCTTGCCCTCTCTGCTGCTCCTCCTACCCCCGCCCAAATGCGCTTGGCTTCCATTTTCCGACGGGTTATACAGGCCTCTTTATTATATAATTTGTGGTGGATAAACCACCCGACCGACCGTTCTTTTAGCTTTTTTTCCCATCTCCATAAACTGCATATGCGCATAGCCTATTTTTTTTGGCAACCTCCCTATGGTACGCATGCTTTCTGCCTCCTCTCTTGAACCTATCTCCTGGTCCGACCACTGCCCTATTCTCCTTTCTTTCTCTTCTTCCCCTTCCTCTCTTCGATCCTACCATTGACAACTGAATGATTCCCTCCTTAAATCGTTGCATTGAGTCGATACAGAGGTGTTTCACTGAGTATTTTGCCACTAATGAGGGTTCTGTCTCTTCTCAGGCTGTCCTCTGGGAAGCTAACAAGTATGTGGTGCAGGGACACTGTATTGCTCTGGGTTCGAGACTCAAGCGTGACTATGTTGGCAAGGCACCTGCGTGACCCAGCCGTGGCTCAATCCCCCTCTGCTTTGAAAGATTCTTCTGGTGTCCTCCATTATTATCCTGCTGATATTTCTCGCTTCTTTGTTGACTATTACACAAATCTTTACTCCCTTCCTTCTCAGCTTCCGTCTGAACTGGAGGAGCGAGCAGCAGTCCTTGACTCTTATCTCTCCAGATACGGCTTGCCTGCCTTGTCGGGGGCCAATCAATAAGCTCTCAATGCACCTATCACTGGGGAGGAACTCTTAGAGGTTCTCAAATCCCTGCCTGTTGGTCACTCCCCGGGCCCTGACTGCTTTACATACCTATACTATAAGACTTTTTCCTCTATTCGTGTACCTAAGCTTGTCCCTCTTTTCAATTCTTTCATGGGGGGGGGGGGGGGGGGGGGAGGTGATCCCGCAGTCCTTTTTGCACTCCCTGATTACCTTGATACCTAAACCCCTTAAGTATCCGCATGATTGCTCCAGTTATCGGCCTATTGCCCTTCTTAACTCGGATCTGAAATTGTTTTCTAAAGTGTTTGCAGTTAAACTCTGTTCCTTCCTCCCATCTCTTATCCATAAGGATCAGGTTGGGTTTATCCCCTGCCACCAAGGCGGTGACAACACCAGGAGGGTAGTAGATCTTGTTGACTTGGTCAATCGGAGGTCCGAGCAGGAGCTACTCCTTAGCTTGGATGCCGAAGAGGCATTTGATAGACTAGGGTGGATTTTTTTTTTTTGTCACTGTTCAGAAATTTGGTATCACTGCAATTTCTTAATTGCACTGCGGGGTCTTTACTCCTCCCCTACTGCATCTCTTAAGCTTCCTCATACTCCCTCTCCCACTTTCTCTCTGCTGAATGGCACTCGTTGTCCGCTGTACCTGGGTTGTCCGCTGTCCCTCTTGGTTTTTGCCCTATGCATTATTGAGCCTTTAGCCACCATGATTAGGAGGGACCCGGACATCACTGGCATTTCCTTACATGACAGTGAGTTTAAGATGTGCTGATGATGTTCTTCTCACCCTCTCCCACCCCTTACTTTCTCTCCCTAATCTGTATAGGGTTCTCCATGACTATGGTGTGGTTTCTGGATATAAGGTGAATCTCTCTAAATCAGAAGCACTCCCTCTTAATCTTCCTACATCTCTTTCCACTCTCTTGCGCTCCAACTATTTCTTTAAATAGTCCTCTTCTGCTCTTAAATATTTGGGGTCCACATTATTTACCACTATTCTTCTCTTTACTCTACCAACTATCTTCTGCTTTTTCGGCAACTTCGAGCCCTCCTGGAGAAGTGGCGTTCGCAATACATCTCCTTTTTTTGGGATATTGCGGCGGTGAAAATGACGATCCTTCTGAAACTCCTCTATTTTTTGAGACGTTGCCGACCCATGTGCCTCTGTCTGCTCTCCATTCTTTTCAGTCGGACATTTTTCATTTTATCTGGGACGGGAAGAGGCATCGACTCCCTATGTCCTTTATGATGGCTAGTAGGGCTTGGGGGGGGGGTGTCTGCCGGTCCCAGACACGCATAAATAATATTGGGCTGCCTATTTGCGCCATCTTGCAGCATGGTCTTCTTACCATGCATACAGTCGTTGGATGGAGCTGGAAAAGCTCTGGTTGGCTCCCATGCATCCCAACACCCTTCTCTGGTCTCCCCCGGCTTCTAATGTCTCTTCTTCTCCTCTACTGGGCCCCATGGCATTCTCTAAATATGTTTGGGGGTATTGCTCTGTGAAATTCTGACTGGTTACCCCTTCTTCCCCTCTGCATTCCTTCCTTTACCATCCTGACTTTCCTTCTGGTATGTCTTCTGTTATGGTGTGGGAGTGGGGATCTAGGGGCCTTTTCTGCTGGGCTGATGTAGTTGACCCTCTCTCATGTTCTCTCCTGCCCTTTGAAAAACTGATGACTCATTGGTACCTCCCCTCATCTGAGCGCTTTCACTACCTGCAGTTGCAACATTATATGTCTTCTATGCATGGCTCTACAGTAGTTTCCTTGCCTACTAGATTTGAACAATAATGCTGTGGTGGGCCTCAGGGGAGGGGTCTTCTCTCTGACATCTACTCCTTGATTCTCCAGCCTCCTGGGGAAGCCCTGCCCATGCATCGATATATGGGTCGCTGGGAGGAGGCTCTCAACACCACTATTGCCCTTCCACAGTGGCGGGCTATCTTTGAAAGGGCCTCTAAGGCTTCGATTTGTATGGCCTACAAGGAAACCCAGTATAAATTGATTATGGGCTGGTATCATACTCCAGAACTATTGAATAGGCTTAACCCTGATATTCCTCCTCAGTGTTGGCATTGTGGGGTGGGACTGGGCACAGTGTTCCATATATTTTGGTCATGCCCCCTCTTAATGGACTACTGGAAGAGAGTACAGAGACTGCTGTATGAAGTATTGGGTGTATTGGTTCCTCTAGACCCTCTTTTTTTATCTTCTCCATCTTTCTCACCCCTCTTTATCTAAGAAGCCCTTTAAGCTCTTCCAACATATTGTTCTAGCCGCCAAAACCCTTGTTGCCAAGTATTGGAAGAAGGCTTTCTCCCCCCCGAGTCAGAATTCTTGGCGCGTGTCCAAGAGATTCGTTCTTTGGAATTCCTGACTGCCTCTCTCAACAATTCCATCCCCTTATTCCTTTCGGTCTGGGAGCCCTGGGATCGTTTTACTCTTCTCTTTTTTCCTCTCTCTCTTTTTTCCCTTCCCTCTCCTTTCCCTTTCTTTCTCCCTCTTCTCTCTTTCACCTTATGTGGCTGTTCTGTGTTTGTCTTTGTGTACCATTGTTGATCCTCCTTACACCCCCCCCACCCCCACTCCCTTGTCTGTGGATCTTATTGTGTTGTTGTCTGTGTTTCGTGGTGCGTGGTAGCCCGATGTGGGCCACTTACTGTTTGCAGTCGCGATTTTAGAAGCCTCATAGTTTTGTACCGGAGGCCATCTCCAGTTCTTCCGTGACTTTAATAGCCTGCCTACCCCTTACTTTTTGCTTAATTTCTGCAATCTCTGTTCTGATAATTGCTATTGGGCTCCAGCCCCTGTGATATCGTTGTATTTTGCTGATGGTATTGGGCTTCAGCCCTTGTGACATTGTTCACTTGTTTTCTTTGTTTTAGAATTTATGTCTATGAAAAACTCTTTAATAAAAATTACAGTTGGGAAAAAAAAAAGAAATGATTGATGTCATTGCTAAGTAAAATAGGTAGCGCGTACAACAAGCCCTCATATCGTTCTGTAGGTGGAAAACTGAAAGCGTTATGATTTTTAGAAGGTGAGGAGGAAAAAACGAAGGTGGAAAAACCCTGAGTCCTGAAAGGGTTAATATTAAGTCCAGTAGGGTGCCCCCTCTGGTCGGGTCCTGCACCATTTGAGACAGATAAGTGTCTTTAGCTATAGTGAGAAATCTGTTTTCTTTATGAGATTCACAGGTTTCGGTCTGCCAGTTTATATTAGGATAGTTAAAAGTCCCCCATTATTATACCCACTATGTCATATTTTCCTCAGACATTATCAGCTCCAATTTTATTGGTCAGACTTCTGGCATTAGTCAACATGCATTTCAATGGTGTATGTTTTTTTTTTCTATGAAGCTTATCTCTATTAACTATTCTAACCCCTCCCTCCGCTCCACCCCCAGGTACAATAATCGGTCCCCCATCTCTATCTACACTATTTTCACCCTCTATGTTGTAGATTCCCTTCCCCCATTTCCTTAGTTTAACCCCTTAAGGACACATGACGTACCGGTACGTCATGTGTCTGCTCCCGATCTATAACGCAGGGCCTTGGCGTGGCCCCGCCTCTAACAATGGCCGGGACCCGTGGCTAATAGCGCGCATCATTGATCGTGGTGCTGTGCGCTATTTACCCTTTAGACGCGGCGTTCAACTTTGAACTGTCTAAAGTGAAAGTGAAAGCATGCCGGTTAGCTCAGGGAGCTGTTCGGGATAGCCGCTGCGAAATTGCGGCATCCCGAACAGCTTACAGGACAGCTGGAAGATCCCTACCTGCCTCCTCGCTGTCCGATCGCCGAATGACTGCTCAGTGCATGAGATCCAGGCATGAGCAGTCAAGCGGCAGAATCATCGATCACTGGTTTCCTATGAGAAACCAGTGATCAATGTAATAGATCAGTGTGTGCAGTGTTATAGCTCCCTATGGGAGCTATAACACTGCAAAAAAAAAATAAAAAAAAAGTGAATAAAGATCATTTAACCCCTTCCCTATTAAAAGTTTGAATCACCCCCCTTTTCCCATAAAAAAAAACACAGTGTAAATAAAAATAAAAATAAACATATATGGTATTGCCACGTGCGGAAATGTCTGATTTATAAAATTATATAGTTAATTAAACTGCACGGTCAATGGCGTACGTGCAAAAAAATTCCAAAGTCCAAAATAGTGCATTTTTGGTCACTTTTTATATAATGAAAAAATGAATAAAAAGCGATCAATAAGTCCTATCAATGCAAAAATGGTACCACTAAAAACTTTAGATCACGGCGCAAAAAATTAGCCCTCATACCGCCCCATACGCGGAAAAATAAAAAGTTATATGGGTCAGAAATGACAATTTTAAACGTATTAATTTTCCTGCATGTAGTTGATGATTTTTTCCAGAAGTATGACTAAAACTGACCTATATAAGTAGGATATCATTTTAATCGTATGGACCTACAGAATAAAGATAAGGTGTCATTTTTACCGAAAAATTTACTACGTAGAAACGGAAGCCCCCAAAAGTTACAAAACAGCATTTTTTTTTCAATTTTGTCTCACAATGATTTTTTTTTCCGTTTCGCCTTAGATTTTTGGGCAGAATGACTGATTTCATTATAAAGTAGAATTGGTGGCGCAAAAAATAAGCCATCATATGGATTTTTAGGTGCAGAATTGAAAGAGTTATGATTTTTTAAAGGCAAGGAGGAAAAAACGAAAATGCAAAAACGGAAAAACCCTCGGTCCTTAAGGGGTTAAACACTCCTCCACCCTTCTGGTCATCTTCTTCCCAAGCACAGCTGCACCCTCCCCATTGAGGTGCAACCCATCCCTATGGTAAAAGTTGGCCAAGTTCTCCGTGAACCCAAACCCCTCCTTCCTACACCAGCTTCTGAGTCAATTGTTTACCTCCCTAATCTCCCGCTGCCTCTCTGGTGTGGCTCATGGTACAAGTAATATTTCAGAAAATACTACCTTGGAAGTCCTTTCCTTAACCTTGCGGCCTACCTCTTACTTTGGCATTGGTGCCCATGTGTACCATGACTATGGGGTCTTCTCCAGCCCCACACAGCAAACTGTCAACCCGATCCGCGATGTGCTGAACTGGAGTGCCAGGAAGACAACACACTGTTCCGCAATCCCGGTCTTTGTGAGAGATCGCCCTGTCTGTCCCCCTAATAATAGAGTCCAGATGTTATTCACCCCGGTGTTCTAAGGGAGTTAAAGTAATAGACAGACCCCTATTTCTTATGTTCAGGGACTCTATAGTGACAAGGACAGTTCCTCAGGACTGACACATAACAAATGTTGTGCCAATATTTAAAAAGGGGTCATAAAGTGACCCCGGGAATTACAGGCCTGTTAGTTTAAAGGGGTACTCCAGTGGAAAACTATTTTTCTTAAATCAACTGGTGCCAGAAAGTTAAACAGATTTGTAAATTACTTCTATTTAAAAATATTAATCCTTCCAGTACTTATCAGCTGTTGTATGCTCCAGAGGAAGTTCTTTTCTTTTTTGAGTTTTTTTCCAGTCTGACCACACAGCTCTTTGCTGACACC
Organism: Hyla sarda; assembly: GCF_029499605.1. NCBI lineage: Eukaryota > Metazoa > Chordata > Amphibia > Anura > Hylidae > Hyla > Hyla sarda. The sequence continues at coordinate 183,448,457 of NC_079194.1, read as the reverse complement.
TCTGTCCATGTCAGGAACTGTCCAGAACAGGGTAGATTTGCTATGGGGAATTGTTTCTACTCTGGACAGTTCCTGACATGGACAGAGGTGTCAGCAGAGAGCACTGTGGTCAGACTGAAAAGAAATTCAAAAAAGAGAAGCACTTCCTGTGGAGCATACAGCAGCTGATTAGTACTGGAAGGATTACGATTTTTTAATAGAAGTAATTTACAAATCTGTTTAACTTTCTGGCACCAGTTGAGTTAAAAAAATATATATATTTTCCACCGGAGTACCCCTTTAACCTTAGTTGTATGTAAATTGATTGAGGGTTTTCTGAGAGATGCTATTTTGGAGTATCTTGTTAAGTATAAAAATAAATGTATGACTCAATATCAGCATGGGTTTATAAGGGATCGGTCCTGTCAAACTAACCTGATCAGCTTTTATGAGGAGGTGAGCTCCAGACTTGACCTGGGGAATCGCTGGATGTCGTATATCTGGATTTTTCCAAAGCATTTGATACAGTGCCACATAAAAGATTGGTACATAAAATGAGAATGCTTGGGCTGGGGGAAAATGTATGCAAGTGGGTAAGCAACTGGCTCAGTGATAGGAAACAGAGGGTGTTTACTAATCTAACTTATTCTGATTGGGTGACTGTTACTAGTGGGTACCACAGGGGTCAGTCTTGAGTCCTATTCTATTTGAGATATTTATTAACCTCTTAAGGACCCAGCCATTTTACACCTTAGGACCCGGCCATTTTTTGAACATCTGACCACTGTCACTTTAAACATTAATAACTCTGGAATGCTTTTAGTTATCATTCTGATTCCGAAATTGTTTTTTTGTGACATATTCTACTTTAACATAGTGGTAAAATTTTGTGGTAACTTGCACCCTTTCATGGTGAAAAATCCCAAAATTTGATGAAAAATTTGAAAATTTTGCATTTTTCTAACTTTGAAGCTCTCTGCTTGTAAGGAAAATGGATATTCCAAATAAAAAAAATTTTTATTCACATATACAATATGTCTACTTTATGTTTGCATCATAAAATTGATGAGTTTTTATTTTTGGAAGACACCAGAGGGCTTCAAAGTTCAGCAGCAATTTTCCAATTTTTCACAAAATTTTCAAACTCACTATTTTTCAGGGACCAGTTCAGGTTTGAAGTGGATTTGAAGGGTCTTCATCTTAGAAATACCCCACAAATGACCCCATTATAAAAACTGAACCCCCCAAAGTATTCAAAATGACATTCAGTCAGCATTTTAACCCTTTAGGTGTTTCACAGGAATAGCAGCAAAGTGAAGGAGAAAATTCACAATCTTCATTTTTTACACTCGCATGTTCTTGTAGATCCAATTTTTGAATTTTTACAAGGGGTAAAAGGAGAAAATTTATAGTTATCTTTGTAGCCCAATTTCTCTCGAGTAAGCACATACCTCATATGTCCATGTAAATTGTTCGGCGGGCGCAGTAGAGGGCTCAGAAGGGAAGGAGCGACAAGGGGATTTTGGAGAGTACGCTTTTCTGAAATGGTTTTTGGGGGGCATGTTGCATTTAGGAAGCCCCTATGGTGCCAGAACAGCTAAAATCCCCCACATGCCATACCATTTTGGAAACTAGACCCCTTGAGGAACTTAAAAAGGAATTAAGTGAGCCTTAATACCACACAGGGGTTTCACGACTTTTGCATATGTAAACATTTTTTTTTCACTAAAATGTGTGTTTCCCCCCAAATTTCACATTTTTGCAAGGGTTAATAGCAGAAAATGCCCCCCAAAATTTGTAACCCCATCTCTTCCGAGTATGGAGGTACCCCATAAGTGGACCTGAAGTGCACTATGGGCTAACTACAATGCTCAGAAGAGAAGGAGTAATATTTGGCTTTTTGAGAGCAAATTTTGCTCGGGGGGCATGTTGCATTTAGAAAGCCCCTATGGTGCCAGGACAGCAAGAAAAACCCACATGGCATACCATTTTGGAAACTAGACCCCTTGAGGAACGTAACAAGGAATTAAGTGAGCCTTAATACCTGTTACGCCGAGCGCTCCGGGTCCCCGCTCCTCCCCGGAGCGCTCGCTTCACTCTCGCTACTGCAGCGCTCCGGTCAGTTCCACTGACCCGGTGCGCTGCGATACCGTCTCCAGCCGGGATGCGATTCGCGATGCGGGTGGTGCCCGCTCGCGATGCGCACCCCGGCTCCCGTACCTGACTCGCTCTCCGTCTGTCCTGTCCCGGCGCGCGCGGCCCCGCTCCCTAGGGCGCGCGCGCGCCGGGTCTCTGCGATTTAAAGGGCCACTGCGCCGCTGATTGGCGCAGTGGTTCCAATTTGTGTGTTCACCTGTGCACTCCCTATTTATACCTCACTTCCCCTGCACTCCCTCGCCGGATCTTGTTGCCATTGTGCCAGTGAAAGCGTTTCCTTGTATGTTCCTAGCCTGTGTTCCAGACCTCCTGCCGTTGCCCCTGACTACGATCCTTGCTGCCTGCCCCGACCTTCTGCTACGTCCGACCTTGCTTCTGTCTACTCCCTTGTACCGCGCCTATCTTCAGCAGCCAGAGAGGTTGAGCCGTTGCTAGTGGATACGACCTGGTCACTACCGCCGCAGCAAGACCATCCCGCTTTGCGGCGGGCTCTGGTGAAAACCAGTAGTGACTTAGAACCGGTCCACTAGCACGGTCCACGCCAATCCCTCTCTGGCACAGAGGATCCACCTCCTGCCAGCCGGCATCGTGACAGTAGATCCGGCCATGGATCCCGCTGAAGTTCCTCTGCCAGTTGTCGCCGACCTCACCACGGTGGTCGCCCAGCAGTCACAACAGATAGCGCAACAAGGCCACCAGCTGTCTCAACTGACCGTGATGCTACAGCAGCTACTACCTCAGCTTCAGCAACCATCTCCTCCGCCTGCTCCTGCACCTCCTCCGCAGCGAGTGGCCGCTTCAGGCCTACGACTATCCTTGCCGGATAAATTTGATGGGGACTCTAAATTTTGCCGTGGCTTTCTTTCTCAATGTTCCCTGCACTTGGAGATGATGTCGGACCAGTTTCCTACTGAAAGGTCTAAGGTGGCTTTCGTAGTCAGCCTTCTGTCTGGAAAAGCTCTGTCATGGGCTACACCGCTCTGGGACCGCAATGACCCCGTCACTGCCTCTGTACACTCCTTCTTCTCGGAAATTCAAAGTGTCTTTGAGGAACCTGCCCGAGCCTCTTCTGCTGAGACTGCCCTGTTGAACCTGGTCCAGGGTAATTCTTCCGTTGGCGAGTACGCCGTACAATTCCGTACTCTTGCTTCAGAACTATCCTGGAATAATGAGGCCCTCTGCGCGACCTTTAAAAAAGGCCTATCCAGCAACATTAAAGATGTTCTGGCCGCACGAGAAATCCCTGCTAACCTACATGAACTCATTCATCTAGCCACTCGCATTGACATGCGTTTTTCCGAAAGGCGTCAGGAGCTCCGCCAGGATATGGACTTTGTTCGCATGAGGCGTTTTTTCTCCCCGGCTCCTCTCTCCTCTGGTCCCCTGCAATCCGTTCCTGTGCCTCCCGCCGTGGAGGCTATGCAGGTCGACCGGTCTCGCCTGACACCTCAAGAGAGGACACGACGCCGCATGGAGAATCTCTGCCTGTACTGTGCCGGTACCGAACACTTCCTCAAGGATTGTCCTATCCGTCCTCCCCGCCTGGAAAGACGTACGCTGACTCCGCACAAAGGTGAGACAGCCCTTGATGTCAACTCTGCTTCTCCGCGTCTTACTGTGCCTGTGCGGGTATCTGCCTCTACCTTCTCCTTCTCTACTATGGCCTTCTTGGATTCCGGATCTGCAGGAAATTTTATTTTGGCCTCTCTCATCAACAGGTTCAACATCCCGCTGACCAGTCTCGCCAGACCTCTCTACATCAATTGTGTCAACAATGAAAGATTGGACTGTACCATACGTTTCCGCACGGAGCCCCTCCTAATGTGCATCGGACCTCACCATGAGAAAATTTAGTTTTTGGTCCTCCCCAATTGCACTTCCGAAATTCTCCTTGGACTACCCTGGCTTCAACACCACTCCCCAACCCTGGATTGGTCCACTGGGGAGATCAAGAGTTGGGGTCCCTCTTGTTCCAAGGACTGCCTTAAACCGGTTCCCAATACTCCTTGCCGTGACCCTGTGGCCCCTCCTGTAACCGGTCTCCCTAAGGCCTATATGGACTTTGCGGATGTTTTTTGCAAAAAACAAGCTGAGACTTTACCTCCTCACAGGCCTTATGACTGTCCCATTGACCTCCTCCCGGGCACTACTCCACCCCGGGGCAGAATTTATCCTCTCTCTGTCCCAGAGACTCTTGCTATGTCTGAGTATATCCAGGAAAATTTAAAGAAGGGCTTTATCCGCAAATCTTCCTCTCCTGCCGGAGCCGGATTTTTCTTTGTGTCCAAAAAAGATGGCTCTCTACGTCCTTGCATTGACTACCGCGGTCTTAATAAAATCACTGTAAAAAACCGCTACCCCCTACCTCTCATCTCTGAACTCTTTGATCGCCTCCAAGGTGCCCACATCTTTACAAAACTGGACTTAAGAGGCGCCTATAATCTCATCCGCATCAGAGAGGGGGATGAATGGAAAACGGCATTTAACACTAGAGATGGACACTTTGAGTATCTGGTCATGCCCTTTGGCCTGTGTAACGCCCCTGCCGTCTTCCAAGACTTTGTTAATGAAATTTTTCGTGATCTCTTATATTCCTGTGTTGTTGTATATCTGGACGATATCCTGATTTTTTCTGCCAACCTAGAAGAACACCGCCAGCATGTCCGCATGGTTCTTCAGAGACTTCGTGACAATCAACTTTATGCCAAAATGGAGAAATGTCTGTTTGAATGTCAATCTCTTCCTTTCCTAGGATACTTGGTCTCTGGCCAGGGACTACAAATGGATCCAGACAAACTCTCTGCCGTCTTAGATTGGCCACGCCCCTCTGGACTCCGTGCTATCCAACGTTTTTTGGGGTTCGCCAATTATTACAGACAATTCATTCCACATTTTTCCACCATTGTGGCTCCTATCGTGGCTTTAACCAAAAAGAATGCCAATCCTAAGTCATGGCCTCCTCAAGCGGAAGACGCCTTCAAACAGCTCAAGTCTGCCTTTTCTTCGGCTCCCGTGCTCTCCAGACCTGACCCATCTAAACCCTTCCTATTGGAGGTTGATGCCTCCTCTGTAGGAGCTGGAGCGGTCCTTCTACAGAAAAATTCTTCCGGGCATGCTGTTACTTGTGGTTTTTTTTCTAGGACCTTCTCTCCGGCTGAGAGGAACTACTCCATCGGGGACCGAGAGCTTCTAGCCATTAAATTAGCACTTGAGGAATGGAGGCATCTGTTGGAGGGATCAAGGTTTCCAGTTATTATTTACACCGATCACAAGAACCTCTCCTATCTCCAGTCTGCCCAACGACTGAATCCTCGCCAGGCCAGGTGGTCTCTGTTCTTTGCCCGATTTAATTTTGAAATTCACTTTCGGCCTGCCGATAAGAACATTAGGGCCGATGCTCTCTCTCGTTCCTCGGATGCCTCGGAAGTAGAGCTCTCTCCGCAACACATCATTCCCCCTGACTGCCTGATCTCCACTTCTCCAGCCTCCATCAGGCAAACTCCTCCAGGGAAGACCTTCGTTTCTCCACGCCAACGCCTCGGAATCCTCAAATGGGGTCACTCCTCCCATCTCGCAGGTCATGCGGGTATCAAGAAATCCGTGCAACTCATCTCTCGTTTCTATTGGTGGCCGACTCTGGAGACGGATGTTGTGGATTTTGTACGAGCCTGCACTGTCTGTGCCCGGGATAAGACTCCTCGCCAGAAGCCCGCTGGCCTTCTTCATCCTCTGCCTGTCCCCGAACAGCCTTGGTCTCTGATTGGTATGGACTTTATTACAGACTTACCCCCATCCCGTGGCAACACTGTTGTTTGGGTGGTCGTTGATCGATTCTCCAAGATGGCACATTTCATCCCTCTTCCTGGTCTTCCTTCAGCGCCTCAGTTGGCAAAACAATTTTTTGTACACATTTTTCGTCTTCACGGGTTGCCCACGCAGATCGTCTCGGATAGAGGCGTCCAATTCGTGTCAAAATTCTGGAGGGCTCTCTGTAAACAACTCAAGATTAAATTAAACTTTTCCTCTGCATATCATCCTCAATCCAATGGGCAAGTAGAAAGAATTAACCAGGTCCTGGGTGATTATTTACGCCATTTTGTTTCCTCCCGCCAGGATGACTGGGCAGATCTTCTACCATGGGCCGAATTCTCGTATAACTTCAGAGTCTCTGAATCTTCCTCCAAATCCCCATTTTTCGTGGTGTACGGCCGTCACCCTCTTCCCCCCCTCCCTACTCCCTTGCCCTCTGGTTTGCCCGCTGTGGATGAAATATCTCGTGATCTTTCCACCATATGGAAAGAGACCCAAAATTCTCTTTTACAGGCTTCATCACGCATGAAGAAGTTTGCTGATAGAAAAAGAAGAGCTCCCCCCATTTTTTCTCCTGGAGACAAGGTATGGCTCTCCGCCAGATATGTCCGCTTCCGTGTCCCTAGCTACAAATTGGGACCACGCTATCTTGGTCCTTTCAAAATCTTGTGCCAGATTAATCCTGTCTCTTACAAACTTCTTCTTCCTCCTTCTCTTCGTATTCCTAATGCCTTTCACGTTTCTCTTCTTAAACCACTCATCATCAACCGTTTCTCTCCCAAACTTGTTTCTCCCACTCCTGTTTCCGGCTCCTCGGACATCTTCGCCGTAAAAGAAATACTGGCCTCCAAGAAGGTCAGAGGGAAAACCTTTTTTCTGGTCGATTGGGAGGGTTGTGGTCCTGAAGAGAGATCCTGGGAACCTGAGGACAATATCCTAGACAAAAGTCTGCTCCTCAGGTTCTCAGGCTCTAAGAAGAGGGGGAGACCCAAGGGGGGGGTACTGTTACGCCGAGCGCTCCGGGTCCCCGCTCCTCCCCGTAGCGCTCGCTTCACTCTCGCTACTGCAGCGCTCCGGTCAGTTCCACTGACCCGGTGTGCTGCGATACCGTCTCCAGCCGGGATGCGATTCGCGATGCGGGTGGCGCCCGCTCGCGATGCGCACCCCGGCTCCCGTACCTGACTCGCTCTCCGTCTGTCCTGTCCCGGCGCGCGCGGCCCCGCTCCCTAGGGCGCGCGCGCGCCGGGTCTCTGCGATTTAAAGGGCCACTGCGCCGCTGATTGGCGCAGTGGTTCCAATTTGTGTGTTCACCTGTGCACTCCCTATTTATACCTCACTTCCCCTGCACTCCCTCGCCGGATCTTGTTGCCATTGTGCCAGTGAAAGCGTTTCCTTGTATGTTCCTAGCCTGTGTTCCAGACATCGTGCCGTTGCCCCTGACTACGATCCTTGGTGCCTGCCCCGACCTTCTGCTACGTCCGACCTTGCTTCTGTCTACTCCCTTGTACCGCGCCTATCTTCAGCAGCCAGAGAGGTTGAGCCGTTGCTAGTGGATACGACCTGGTCACTACCGCCGCAGCAAGACCATCCCGCTTTGCGGCGGGCTCTGGTGAAAACCAGTAGTGACTTAGAACCGGTCCACTAGCACGGTCCACGCCAATCCCTCTCTGGCACAGAGGATCCACCTCCTGCCAGCCGGCATCGTGACAATACCCCACAGGGGTTTCACGACTTTTGCATATATAAATTTCTTTCTTTTTTTTTCACTAAAATGTGTGTTTCCCCCCAAATTTCAAATTTTTGCAAGGGTTAATAGCAGAAAAGACCCCCCAAAATTTGTAACCCCATCTCTTCTGAGTATGGAGGTACCCCATAAGTGGACCTGAAGTGTACTGCAGGGGTGCTACAATGCTCAGAAGAGAAGGCATCACATTTGCAAACTTTGCTGAAACGGGGGGGGGGGGGGACATGTCGCATTTAGGAAGCCCCTATGGTGCCAGGACAGCAAAAGAAAACCCACATGGCATACTATTTTGGAAACTAGACCCCTTGAGGAACGTAACAAGGGTTAAAGTAAGCCTTAATACCCCATAGGGGTTTCACGACTTTTGCATATGTTAAAAAACATTTATTTTTTTTAACTAAAATGTGGATTTTTTCCAAAATTTTACATTTTTAAAAGGGTTAAATTTGTAAATAAATTTTTTTTGAGTAAGGACATACCTTAATTTCTGATGATTTTCGCTCCGTGGGTGCACAGCAGGTCTTGGAGTGGGAGGTCAGTCAGGGGCCTTGAGCTTATTATAGCAGCCAGGATGTGGGACCCTCCCCTCAAGGAGCGTTAATGGGGGGAGCGCTGAGCCCTAAAATAGGGGAACACTATGGGGGACAACGGGCCGTAACTGGGGTAGACAGGTGGGGTACAGAGGCCCGTAATATGGGGTGCAGTAGGCCAGAAAACTATAAATCATAAAATAATAAAACAGGATATGTTCCCAGAATGATGACCCAGAGCATAGCCAAAACAAAAAAAAATATGCCCGCCCCAAACCCTACGCTCTGAATCATCATTCTGGGAATGTGATGTGTGTGGCCGTCCCTAACCTGTTGCCTCAAATACGCACCTGCTCAGGTGGAGAGAGAGCGCTGCGCATTTGAGGCAACATAAAAAGTCCCCGATGATAGTGACTCAGTGACCTATGACCCATTTCTGAAAAAACACCCCCAGAGGTCTTATCAGGATTTTTTTCAAATTTTTTGGGCAATTTAGTGATTTATGGGGTTAACAATTTTGAATGTACTCTGGACTTGGTACATTGGTCAAATTATGGAACATTAAAATGAAAAGGGAAAATTAAGTGCTCCATGGAAGTGTGATACTCCCTGAAGCAGCCTATGCAGAGGCCCGGATGATCGGGGCAAGTGTCGCACTGATACGTGGTGTCCTTCCGTCTCCCCTTCCTGCGACACACTCTGCATTTTTTCTGGGATCGTCCCATCTTTCCAGTGGGGGGGATCACACCTGGAAAGTGCTGGCCAGAGACGATCCTGGCGCCTATAACTCCAGACCCTTGGGAAGTCCGGCCTGATCTTTCCCGGTCAGCAAAGATCAGGAACCTTAGGACTTCTTCTTGGAACTGGAGGAATGTCCCTGTGTTGCCAGCGTACTGGGATAGTACAAAAGCGTTGTACATGGCAACCTGTACCATGTAGACCGCAACTTTTTTGTACCATGCCCGTGTTTTCCGCATGGCATTATATGGCTTGAGGACTTGATCTGAGAGATCAACTCCCCCCATATACCGATTGTAGTCCAGAATACAATCGGGCTTGAGGACCGGTCCCACGGTACCTCGCACAGGGACAGGGGTGCTGCCATTCCCATGAATAGTGGTGAGTATAAGGACATCCCTCTTATCCTTATACCGGACCAACAACAGGTTATCATGGGTGAGGGCACGGGACTCACCCTTGGGGATAGGCGTCTTAACAAAATTTAGAGGGAGACCTCTCTGGTTCTTCCGCACGGTCCCACAAGCGGACGTGGATCTGGCGGCAAGGGATGTGAAGAGAGGGATGCTGGTATAAAAGTTGTCCACGTACACGTGGAAACCCTTATGCAGCAATGGGTGCATAAGATCCCAAACGATTTTCCCGCTAACACCCAGAGTGGGGGGACATTCTGGGGGTTCAATACGGGAATCTCATCCCTCGTACACTCTAAACTTGTAAGTGTACCCGGAGGTACTCTCACAAAGTTTATAGAGCTTCACGCCATACCGCGCCCGCTTCGAGGGAATATACTGGCAGAAGCTGAGTCTCCCCTTAAAACTGATGAGAGACTCATCAACCGAGAGGTCCCTGAGCGGTACGTAGGCCTCCAAAAATTTGGCCCCAAAGTGATCGATGACCGGCCTCACTTTGTAAAGCCGGTCATGGGCGGGATCACCTTGGGGCGGACATGCCTCATTATCTGCATAATGCAGGCATTTCCGAATCGCCTCGTACCACTTCCGTGTCATCGCCATACTGTACAGCGGGGTCTGGTAGAGGACGTCCCCGCTCCAGTAATGACGGACACTTGTTTTTTTGTCCAGGCCCATATGCAGCGTGAGGCCCCAAAATGTCCTCATTTCCGCTGCATCAATGGCGCGCCATTCATTGGACCTGGCCAAAAAGGAATCGGGGTGGTGGGCAATGAACTGCTGGGCGTACAAGTTCGTTTGCTCCACCATTAGATTGACCAGGCTGTCACTGAAAAAATACTTTAAAAAGTCCAGATCAGTGAAGCCAGCCATGTCAATCCGGATTCCTGAGTCGCCAACATACTCAGGAATCCGTGGCTGATAACCCTCTGGGGGGCTCCAGACAGGGTCACCGGAAGGGGGATCCGCTGCACTTGTCTGGGGGGGCCGGACTCCTATTACGAGCGGCATTGCCACTCGTACTAGTGTCGGCCACTGGGTCACTCTCATGGGGGGGTGCGTGGCCTCGCCTGGCAGCGTCTCCGCCGCCGTACAGGGGACTCATCATCACTACTAGATGATGAGGAGGGCGATGAAGAACACAAAAATGTTGGATCTTCATCGTCCTCACTGGCAGATTCGGAGTCGGAGGCTAAAAAAGCATAAGCCTCCGCTACCGAAAATGCCCGGCGGGCCATCGCTTTTTTTCTACGGTGGCGGGGGTGGGACGGTGGCGGGGTGGGGAAGGTGTGTGTGCGGGGGGGGGGGGAGGTTGGTTGGGGCAGGGAAGTATGTAGTGCTTGGTGTAACTGTAACAGAAAAAAAAAAGCTGCGGCCAAAAAAAAAAAAAGTGTTGGCACAAGCAGCGCCCTGAACCACTAATAGGGCCCGGGGTCACACGGATCAGGTGACGGCGGACCCGTGGGGACCTATTAGGGGGTCAGGGGGGGTTACTTTTTTTTTTACTTTTACTTTCTCTTTTGTTGTACTGTTTCACCCTACCTTTCCCTGCAACAAGCTGACCCTGATCTAGGGGCTCCTCTTCTTTCTGGGGGGGCTCTGGCACTCCGAGGGGGGGATCCCGGTCCTCTTCACACAGCTCTGCCCGCTGACTGAACTCAGCGAGCGGGCAAAGCTGCGTGAGGGGACTGTTAACCCCTCCTCTGCTGCACTGCTATTGGCCAACGATCGCCGGCCAATAGCAGCGTTGCTGGGGCGGTGACAGTATTGTCACCGCTCCCCAACAACAGGAGGTGATTGGCGGTGTACCCTACACCGCTGATCACCTTCCTTTTCCGGGTCATTGGGTCACAAGTGACCCGAATAACCGGAATCGTCGCAGACCGCGGACGTGAATTTGTTTGCGATCTGCGCCGATCGCCGACATGCGGGGGTCCTGGGACTTCCCTAGGCATTTGCACGGCATACCTACTGAACGATATCAGTAGGCATGCCGTTCCGATCTCCGCCCGGCGAGCGGCGGAGACCGGAAAACGCCAGGGCGTATAAATACGCCCTGGGTCCTTAAGGCCCAGGGTGTGAGGGCGTATCCATACGCCCTGGGTCCTTAAGAGGTTAATGACCTTGTGGAGGGATTGTATAGCACAGTAGCAATCTTTGCAGATGATACCAAAACTCTGTAAAGCAGTAAACACAATAGAGGACAGTGCACTGTTACAAAAGGATCTGGATACGTTGGAGGTTTGGCCTGGGAAGTGGCAGATGAGGTTCAACACTGATAAATATAAGGTAATGCACATGAGGAGGAAAAATCCAGGCTGGGATTATGTATTAAATGGGAGAACACTTGGGACGACTGACATAGAAAAGGATTTAGGAGTCTTAATTAACAGTAAATTTAGCTGTAGTGACCAGTGCCGGGCATAGATGCCCACAACAAGGAAATAATTCTACCACTGTACAAATTACTAGTCAGACCACACATGGAATATTGTGTACTGTACTGGGCACCAGTGTACAAGAAGATATAGTGGAGCCGGAGAGGGTTCAAAAACGGGCAACCAAAGTAATAAGGGGAATGTGAGGACTACAGTACCCAGAAAGATTATCAGAATGAGGGTCATTTAGTTTAGAAAAAAGAAGGCTTAGGGGCGACCTTATTAACTATGTATAAATATATCAGGGGGCAGTACAGAGATCTCTCCCATGACCTATTTATACCCACAACTGTATCTATAACAAGCGGGCATCCTCTACGTTTAGGGGGGTTCTTTACTGTGCGAGCAGGGAGACTGCGGAATTCTCTTACCGAGGAGGTGGTCATGATGAACTCAGTAAGAGAGTTCAAAAGGGACCTGGATGCATTTCTGGAGAGTAATGACTTGATGAACTTGATGGACTCTGGTCTTTTTTCAAACTTATAAAGTATGTAACTATTTAGCTACATGTCTGTCTGTCTAGTTATCTACCTTCCTACCTACCTGGCTGTGTACCTACCTAACCACCCGCCTAACTATCTGTTGTCTACCTACCTACCTGCCTGGCTGTCTACCTACCTACCCACCCACCTACCTACCTGCCCACTTTGCTGTCTACCTAACAACCTACCTACCTGGCTGTCTACGTATCTACCTACCTAGCTACCTTCCTACCTAGATGCCTGATGAAGCTGCCCATTCGCAGTGAAACACGTTGCATGTCTTTGGAATAAATACTGCTTTTATCTTCACATCCCTGACTGTTTGGATCAGCAGTGTTTTTGATTCCTGCTTACAACTTTTGAAGTGCCGCTTTTAATGTTTCCTACCTGGATACCTATCTACTTAACGTGTGGCTAGCTGGCTGTCTACTTACCTAGCTATCTTCCTAGCTGGGTAACAAACTACCTAGATATCTACCTACATGGCTGTCTACCTTACTACATACCTGACTAGCTGTATACCTAGCTACCTACCTACCCACCCATTTACCCACCTTGTTGTCTATCTACCTAATTAGCTAGCTAGCTACCTACCCACCCAACTACTCACCTTGCTGTCTACCTTCCTGGCTGTCTACTTACCCAACCACCAACCCACCTACCTGGCTTTTTACCTACAAATCTACTTACCTGGCTATCCACCTACCTACCTAGCTGCCTACCTACCTGACTATATTTCTAGCTATCTGGCTGTCTACCAACCTAGCTAGCTTTCTAACTGGTTATCTACCTAGCAAGGTAATAACCTACCTAGGTAGCTACCTTCCTGGCTACCAACCTACCTGGCAACCTACCTTGCTACATACATACCTGGCTGTCTACCCACCTAGCAAGCTACCTTCCTGGGTGGCTACTTACCTGGCTACCCACCTACTTCAACAACCTACCTACATACCTAGCTTCCTAACTACCTGCCTATCTACCTTGCTAGGTAGCTAACCTACATAGATAGCTACCTACGTACTTAGCTAAGAACATGCCTAGCTAGCAACCAACCTACATAGTCAATAACCTAGCTAACTACCTAGCTAACAACTTACCTATCTACCTGGCTACCTACCTACCTACTGCCATTTTTATCAACTTGGGGGGGGGGGGGGGGGTTGATTTAGCTACCTAAGGATGTATTTACCTATTGGGGAGAGACTACCTGCCTGAGGACATACCTGCTTATGGGTTGGTACCTAATAAAGGATCTACTGTATCTAACTACTGTGGGACATAACTACCTAATGGTGGAACTACCTGCCTATTGTGGGGGCATATACCTACTTAACAGGGGACCTACTATCCTTCCCACTTTTACTGTGGCGGTAACCAGGGGGGTCATATTTTAACAGTTCAGGAGATGAGTTTTGGCTGGAAGAAGTCGCCGGTCTGAGCTGGATGGAATGGAAAAGGAAAGAGGATGTCGCTATCAGAAAAGATGTCACCTGTGAGTCCCTAGATGTAATTTTAATCACTTACATATGGTATACAGATCCTGAGCACAGCTAGTATATACCTATATGATACTGTATTTAATCACTTATATGGTATACAGGTCCTGTGTACAGCTGTTATCTACTTCTATATGGGCACTGTATCGAGTAATACCAGTCTGTGTACAGTTTTTTATTCAGTAACAGTTCGGTGTATCAGTCAGTCACTGTGTGATGTATAGTGTGTTCCTGATGCGCTGGTATTATTTGGCATTTGTATTATTTGCATACTAGTATTTTTGGTATTGTTAGTCTGTGTATAGTGGTTTTTACTCAGTATTGTGATATTATTCAGTCTTTGTGTGGTGGTATAATTGTTTTCATGTATACTGTTATTATTGATAATATAGATAATATTGGTCCGGTACTGGTATTTGGTCAGTAACAGTATAATGGTAATATATATATGGTGATTGGTAATATTGGTCTTAGTATACAGTATTTGATAATATGTATGGTGATAATATTCCTCCTGGTATTTTTGGTAATATTGGTCTATGTATACAGGATTTGGTCAGTAACAGTATGATGGTAATATGTATGGTGATAATATTCCTCCTTATATACTGGTATTATTAGTAATATTGGTCTCAGTATACAGGATTTGGCCAGTAACAGTTTGATGGTAATATGTATAGTAATAATATTCTTCCTTATATACTTGGGTTATTGGTGATACTGGTCTTTGTATACAGGATTAGGTCAGTAACTGTAATATGTATGGTGATAATATTCCTTGTATACTGGTAATATTGGTTGCAGTATACAGTATTTGCTCAGTCAGTAACAGTATGATGGTAATATATATGGTGATAATATTCCTCCTTATACTGGCATTAAAGGCTATGGAAAATTATTTTACCTATGCATTTTACCTATAACTTTATATATTTACTTGAGTTGGGTTTAGGTGGAATAGGGGTGGGGCGGAAGTGAGGTCAGGGGTGGATTCTAGCAGAGGGCCCTTGCTTTATTTGGTCTGGGTGCTCCAAGTGTTGCTAGTCTGTTTAATTAAATAGAATAATAGAAAACAGGGTGATTTGGTTGGTGTTATTTTATATCAAAGGGGGGGCATTTTATTCACAGACCCAGGCAACACAGTGGTGACGTGGCCAGAAGCATGAAAGGAAGCACCTTCCTTGTGCTCCCCGCTCTACAAAAGACTTTGCAAGACCTGGAGGTATTTGCTAAGATTAAGGGGCAGCTATGCATCCTGCAAGAATTTGAGGTCTCAATGACAACTATTACAAAACACCAATTTTCCCGCACGGCGTTTCAGTGAAAAAACGCTGTGTCCAGATGTTAGCTGCAAGTCAATAGTAAACTGCAAAATGCTAGATCCACTTGGCGTTTTTCAGTTTGGCGTTTTTTTAATCCTTTTGGTGTTTTTCAGCAATTTTGGGCTCAGAGGCTGGTTTTTCAAAATGTCCGACAAAACCTAGTTTGGCGTTTTTTCTGGCAGTTGTTATTCTTTTTTGGACTTTAGCGATCCAAAAAAGTGATGGAGATGCCTTTTTTATTAAAGTTTCATAGGGTACCATTTTTAAACAGGGATCAATTTATGTGGGTGGGCAAAACACTAAAAATGTAGTCGACAATAATAAAAATGTAGTGTGTGTTTTTTTCACTTTTCCCCCCAACATTTTTAAGGTAGTACTACTACTCCCATCATGGAACACGCTGTTCCATGACGGGAGTAGTAGTACCTGTGCTAATAGACAGATCGCCCGTTGCGATCCTCCTGTATAATATATAGATGCAGCCAGCTGCTCTTCTATTGTCCAGATGGTTCCAGCCAATCACAGCTCTAAGTGTATATATACATAAGTGCAGGGGATGCCCGCATCTATACATTATACAGGATGATCAGAGCAGGTGTCAGTAGTGATACCTGCTGTCAGTGGCGTTGCGACCCGGGTGCGGGGGGTGCGGGCCGCACCGGGTGACACATACCTAATGGGGTGACACCAAGACGCTCCGCAGCACCCCCCCTCCCCAGCTACACCGACACCCCCGGTCAGTACCGGCAGCACCCCCCCCCCCGGCATTCACCAGCACTGTGCGCCCATCCAACAGCACAACCCCCCCCCCGGCATTCACCAGCGCTGTGCGCCCGTCCAACAGCACCCCCCCGGCATTCACCAGCGCTGTGCGCCTGTCCAACAGCACCCTCCCCCCCCGGCATTCACCAGCGCTGTGCGCCCGTCCAACAGCACCCACCCCCCCCCCCGGCATTCACCAGCGCTGTGCGCCCTTCCAACACCACCCGATCTCCCCCCCCCCCCCCCGGCATTTACCAGCGCTGACCGCCCATCCAACAGCACCCACTCCCCGGCATTCACCTGCGCTGTGCGCCCGTCCAACAGCACCCCCCCCCACCCGGCATTCACCTGCGCTGTGCGCCCGTAAGCAACCCCCCTCCCCCCGGCCTTCATCGCCGCTGTGCGCCAGTCAGCACCACTGCATGGGACGTCAGTGACGTCACTCGCAGGGTGCCATGAAAGAAGGAGCGCTGCGCTGGATGGGTGAGTGTGTGTGTCTGTCTCTCTGTTTGTCGCTATCTCTGTGTGTGACTGTCTGTGTGTGACTTTGTGTGTCCGCATCTATACATTATACAGGATGATCACAGCAGGTGTCAGTAGTGATACCTGCTGTCAGTGGCGTTGCGACCCGGGTGCGGGGGGTGCGGGCCGCACCGGGTGACACATACCTAATGGGGTGACACCAAGACGCTCCGCAGCACCCCCCCTCCCTAGCTACACCGACACCCCTGGTCAGTACCCGACCGGCAGCACCCTCCCCCCCCGGCTTTCACCAGCACTGTGCGCCCATCCAACAGCACAACCCCCCCCCCCCCGGCATTCACCAGCGCTGTGCGCCCGTCCAACAGCACACCCATCCGGCATTCACCAGCGCTGTGCGCCTGTCCAACAGCACCCTCCCTCCCCGGCATTCATCGCCGCTGTGCGCCAATCAGCACCACTGCATGGGACGTCAGTGACGTCACTCGCAGGGTGCCCGGAGAGAAGGAGCGCTGCGCTGGATGGGTGAGTGTGTGTGTCTGTCTCTCTGTCTGTCGCTATCTCTGTGTGTGACTGTCTGTGTGTGACTCTGTGTGTGTGTATGTGTGTGTATGTATGTGACTGTGTGTGACTCTGTGTGTGTGTGTGTGTGTGTGCGTATGTATGTGACTGTGTGTGACTCTGTGTGTGTGTGTGTATGTGACTCTGTGTGTGTGTGTATGTGACTCTGTGTGACTCTGTGTGTGTGTGTATGTGACTGTGTGTGTGTCTGTGTGTGTGTTGCGGGGGGACCCAGGAGCGCTACACCCCTGCCCACAATCATTTCTTGTATTGGAATTATGTAGGAGGCCTTCTGGTGTGCCAAGAATGCCTTATTTTCTGTGTGTGTGTGTGTGTGTGTGACTCTGTGTGTGTGTGACTGTGTGTGACTCTGTGTGTGTGTGTGACTGTGTGTGACTGTGTGTGTGACTCTGTGTGACTGTGACTGTGTGTGTGTGTCTGTCTGTGAGTGTGTGTCTCTCTGACTGTGTGTGTGTTTGTGTGTGTGTCTCTCTGTGTTGTATGTGTTTTTTTTGTGGGGGGGGGGTGGAGGGGTTAAACAGCAATCTAATGTGGGGAGACATTGACACATTGTGGGGAACCTGCAAGGGAACCTGCGGCCTAATGTGGGGTAACTACTACCAAATGTGCGGAGTCTATGCTACCTAATGTGGGGATTCTATGCTACCTAATGTGGGGAGTCTATGCTACCTAATGTGGGGAAACTGCTACCTAATGTGGGGAATCTGTGCTACCAAATGTGGGGAGTCTATGCTACCTAATGTGGGGAAGCTATGCTACCTAATGTGGGGAAACTGCAACCTAATGTGGGGAATCTGTGCTACCTAATGTGGGGAAATTGCTACCTAATGTGGGGGAACACGTACCAAATGTGGGGAATCTATGCTGCCTAATGTGGGGAAAATATGCTACCTAATGTGGGGGAACTGCTGCCTACCTAAAGTGGGGGAACTGCTGCCTACCTAATGCTCCCCCCTGGCAGTAGCACCCTCATCATCCACCAGCAACACCCCCCACCCCCAGCAGTAGCACCTCCATCAGCAGATCCTGATGGTGGATGATGGCGGTGCTCCTGCCAGGAGGATGATCCTGCCGATGGATGATGGGGGTGATACTGCCAGGGGGGATGGCCAGTTGCACCCTCATCATCCTCCAGCAACACCCCCCCCAGTAGTAGCACCCCCATCATCCACTAGCAACACCATGAAAACCCCCCTCCCGTGGTAATAGCATCAGCTAACGGATGTTGAGGGGTGTTACTGTTGTGGTATTATATTCAGATGGTGCACTGTATGGCAACGTTAAATTCAGAGGGTGCAGTTTGTGGTAGTATTATATTCAGAGGGCGCAGTGGGTGGCGGTATTATATTCAGGGGTACAGTATGTGATGGTATTATATTCAGAATGTATAGTGTGTGATAGTATTATATTCAGAGGGTACAGTGTGTGGTGGTATTATATTCAGAGGGTACAGTATGTGGCAGATTTATATTCAGAGGGTACAGTATGTGTTGGTATTATATTCAGAATGTACAGTGAGTGGTAGTATTATATTTAGTGGGTACGGTGTATGGAAGGTTTATAATCAAAGAGTGTAGTGTATAGTAGTATTATACTTAGAAGATACAGTGTCTGGCAGGTGTATAATAATAATTATTTTCATATAGAGGATGAGAATGCGCTGACATAGTGAGGAGACGTCTGGGCGTCACATTCTACAGACAGAAGTTTTAGCTGGAACAAGTCCTGGCGGTATGTACCATCTGAATTAGATAAGAGAAGACTATAGAGAAGACGTCACCTGTAGTCACTGATATCATTGTACATTCTCATCTCTATGTCCTATCAGAGCTGTAGTCACTTGTCAGTTCTACAGTTATGGTGAGTGAAACTACAACTCCCAGCATAACCTCACCACTGCTCAAAGGGGTACTCTACTGGAAAACATTTTTTTTTTATCAATTGGTGCTACAAAGTTAAACAGATTTGTAAATTACTTCTATTTAAAAATCTTAATCCTTCAAGTACTTATTAGCTGCTCTATAAGTGATTCACAGGAAGTTCTTTTCTTTTTTAATTTATTTTCTGTCTGACCACAGTGCTCTGTGCTGACACCTCTGTCCATGTCAAGAACTGTCCATAGTAGGAGCAAATCCCCATAGCAAACCTATCCTGCTCTGGACAGTTCCTGACATGGACAGAGGTGTCAGCAGAGAGCACTGTGGTCAGACTGGAAAGAACTACACAACTTCCTGTGGAGCATACAGCAGCTGATAAGTACTGTAAGGATTAAGATTTTAAATAGAAGTAATTTAAAAATCTGTTTAACTTTCTGGCACCATTTGATATAAAAGTAAATGTTTTCCAGTGGAGTACCCCTTTAAGTAATTCTCGGAGCTGTATATTTAAATGGTGAAAACTTCTTTAACACTTTCCTATTCTGTGGCAACTGGTATATCTGATTATTATACTGGAATTTCTCACAATGCGCTACACCAGTGGTGTCTGTCACAACAGGCTAAAAACGTGCTGAGGGGGGGGGGGGGAGGTATGGGGGTGACACCATTTTCTACCGCACCGGGTGACACCAACCCTAGCAACGCCACTGCCTGCTGTGATCTGTTTTTAACTGCAGGTACTACTACTACCAACATGGAGCACACTCTGCGAGCTGTAGTACATGCATTGATAGACAGATCGCAGTGGGTGTCAGAAATTACACTTGCTGCAATCTGTCTATTAATGCAGGTACTACAGCTCCCAGCATGGAGCAGAGTGTTCTCCATGTTGGGAGTAGTAGTACCTGCAGGTAAGAACAGATCACAGCAGGTATCACTACTGACACCTGCTGCGATCATCCTGTCTATTGCAGAGATGGAGCGACTCTATACAGTGCTCGCATCTCTGCACTATACTCCGGCCAGTGATGTGAATAGAACATCACTCATTCATATTTCCCGCGGAGCTGTGATTGGCTGCAACCATCTGGCCAATCACCACTCTGGGCGGAAAATATGAATGAGTGATGTTCTATTCATATCACTGGCCAGAGTATAGTGGAGAGATGCGAGCACTGTATAGAGCCACATCTCTGCTGTATTATGGACGATCGCATCCGGTGTCAGACTGACACCCGGGGCGATATGTCTATTATAACAGGTACTTCTATTCCCATCATGGAACAGTCTGTTCCATGATGGGAGTAGTAGTACTACTACATAAAAAATGTAACAACTAATTTTGTACAAAAAATGCCAAAGGGGTTAAAAAAGGCAAATTCCACACAAAGGTAAAACGCAAGAAAAAACACCAAAACGCAGGGAAAAACAGTGGCAGTTTTTCAGTTTTTTTTTCTGGTGTTTTTAAGTAAAAAAAAAAAAAAAAACAAGGGCAAAAACCTCTGTGGAATTCTAGCCTTAAAGGGGTATTCCAGGAATTTTTTTTATTTGACTATGCTACAGGGGCTGTAAAGTTAGTGTAGTTCATAATATAGTGTCTGTACCTGTGTGTGACGGTTTTCTCACAATTCTTCTGTGATTTTCACCTCACTATTTATTTTTACCAGCATACAAAATGACTGTTGTCTTGATTTTTCCCAGCTTGCAATGCGGCCGAGACCTGACTCACTTCCTGTCTGCTTCAATGGGTGGAGGAATCAATCTGCAACTAATGCAACAGCTGGAGGCACCCTGATTGAAAACCACAGGTCTGCAGCTCATTTAAGTTTCAATGGGTGGGGTGGCTGATGTGCGGGAACGAGGAAAATACAATTGTGGGATTTGTAGTCAAAAAAAGAAAAGTCAAACAGGAAATACAAGTTCACAAAAAGCTAGCCACAGTGTTCTGGTAATCTCACAGCATAGCCATTTAGCCCCAAGACAAGCGCAGATCCTTCCTAAACATGTCCATTACTGTCTGCCAGGTATGTACTAAAATAACCTTATGGTGGATAACCCCTTTAAGTAAAACTGTGTATTTGTATTTGCTGGCACTCACACCTCCATATATGTCTATGAACCTACATCTTACATAGTTTATATGTATTTAAAGACTCACTCAGAGAAGGAACATGAAACTTCTGGGCCCCACCATGTGCAACTTATAATACAGGTGTCTTCCTATGCTGCAAAGGGACATTTGGGCACTAGAGTCAGATGGCACTGATGTTATGCTATGGCCCTTAATTCAATATAAATGCACATGCCACTTTACAGTACAGTATTCTTCACAATATTCACCACCAGGTGGCAGCAAATCTCTTCAGATTTAGGCTCGGCGTGCTTTAGCTGTGTTGCATATGATGACAGGCAGCTCTGTTAATTAGGCTTGGTGACAAGTTCTCAGACTCCACACATCATGGATTAGAAACAGCTGTTAGTGTTGCCATTAACCCACTTCCTGCACCTTTGGGGACCATTCCCTTCTATGACTCTGATACAACTCGTTAAACATGGGGACAGGCTCATCACTGAGATGATTCTCCTAATTAGGGATTTGCTGGCTCTGCCGCCAGATCTCATTGGTATGTTACAACCTAATTCCAAGGCTATGGGAATGCATCCTCATCTCTTCCATGTCTTACATGCTATATATTAAGGATTATACTTACTTATATAGTGGCCTACATCTTACATTTTGAATATTAAACAATTGCTTCCGTGCCAGATCAGGAATTGTACTTGGTCAGTGAAGAATATTTTGTGACTGCATTTTCTTTAGCTTGTCCTTAGAGGGAATCTGTTAGCTGCAATTCACATTCCAAACTGCTGATACTGTTATATATCTGTTAAGGCAAGAGGACATATGGTACCTATGATCATTTGGAAAAATGCCTTTACTTTCCTGTGCAAAGTGTCAAAGAGGTGTTCCCAAGCCCCTGTAGTGTTGCGAGCTGGAATGTCTTCTCGCTCCTTCCAACCTTGTTCCTGCTTAGGGCTCAGCTTCCAGCTGACTATCAATCAAGCAGGGATAGGGATTGGGGAAGGGGGGGGGGGCTGAAAAGAGGCGTTTCAGCCTGCAGCACTGCAAGGGCTTGGGAACGCCTCTCTGACACTTTGCACAGGAAAATAAAAGCACTAAACAGATAAATACCATGGGGGACATTTATCAAAGCATTTAGTAGTTTTTTTTTTGCTTTAAATTGTCACAAAAAAAGTCGCACTTGCTACTACTCTCTTTTTTCTGGGACTTTTTGATTGTGCAGCGTCCTAAGCAAAAAATAAAAATCTTGCTTGCCAAAGCAAAAAGTGATTTTTGACTTGCAGTGGTCAGAGATTTATCAAGTGCGAAAGTCGCGAAAAAGTCGCATTACTTGAAAAAAAACCTATTAAATTTACTCCAGCTCAGACATGGAGCAGAAAAAGCCACTACCAAAGCAAAAAAAGAAAAATTGCTTACATGAAAGAAATTTATCAACAGGCTGAAAGCAGTTGATAAATAAGTCACACATAAGCATAAAATTGTAAGAAAAAAATAACTAAAAAAGGAATACATAAGCAAACATTGATAAATGTCCCCCCCCATGTGTCTACTTGTCTTAGCAGGGCCAGAGTGTCCATCTGGCAATTTTGCCAAATGCCAGATGGGCCACCGCTGCAATGGGCAGTGCTCTTTTTTTGCAGGGGTATATTATAATAAGGGAAATCTGTTTTAAATGTATAAGCCCCATGGTACCTCTGGTGAATGGATTGGATATGTTCTCAGTGATGTCAAAGCTGCTCTCTAGTAATTGGATAGACTGCACAAACATATTTCCCATTTAAGTTGGCCTGAATGATTTCAAATGCCGGGGCTGAGTTTCAGTCCCTGTCCGGTCCTGCCTTAGTGTCAGTAGTATAGAGCATAAATTGCAGCTGACATCTTCCCTTTAAAATAAACAACATGTACAGCTCAGCGAGATCTGTTGCAGTGTGATAACATACAGGGTATAGACTGCTTTTCCTATGAATAGCCTGTTGTTACACTTTAGCTGTACCAGAGTTGCTTTCTTAATGTGGAGGTCCTAGCACTGTAATTTAGTGTCTGGCAATAACTACATGTGCCTGTTTCTGTGTTAATTTATGGGATTTATTTTATTAATTTGTATCATACTAACATATTCTACAATGCTTTCTAAAGATTGTCATCCCAAAAATTGGTCCTTGTCCCCACTAGGTCTCACAATCTAAGTTCCAAATTAACCTTTTATTATGTTTTTGTAGTGTCAGAGGAAATCAGAGTTCCTAAAGGAACCCACACAGACAAAGGGAGAACAAAGAAACTCCATGCAGATGTTGTCCCTGGTTGTATTTGAACACAGGACCCCAGTAGTGTTGATCGTGAATATTCGAAAAGCAAATTTTTACAGCGAATATTGTCATTTTGACAATATTTAGAATATATTTGATTTTGCCAATATATGATATATATTCGTAATGACAAATATGTGTTAATTTTTAACTTAAATTTGTTTTCCCTTAGTGGTAACAGCAACACAAGTTGGGTGTTCTGCCCCTGTGAAGCTTGCAGGTTGGTGGAATTTTTAATTAGCCCCCATATAAGGCCTCCTCCCACAGACCACATTGCTTAATAACAAGTATCAAAATTAACTCAAGGGTGGGAAATTTGTGTGCTGCTGCTAGAACTAATGGAAAACAAATTTACGTTGAAAATTAACGCTTCCCTTACGTCCTAACCAGCAGCACAAGTGGGGACTTAGCAAGTAACAACACAAATATTGAGAGATTACAGAAGAGTGGCATTTAGGATTGATTGCCCAAAGGCCAACTCTTCCGAACATTTGGCATTAACCCTGTAATGACTAACAAAAGTATTATGGGTGCCCCAGGAGGCAGCAGCACAGATTTGTTCTAAAGGAACAGAATTACTCTCAGCAAAAGAGGTAGACACTGCCTGAGTAGAATGGGCAGTGACATTGGCAGGAGGAGTCAACTCCTAGGCTACAAAAGCCTCCCGGATTGCCTCTTTAATCCATCTACTCAGACCTTTGTTCTTACCTTAAAAGGAAACAAGAAGGTGTCCGGATCTTCTGAATACTCCAGTTCTCGAGATGTAGATTCTGAGGATTCTTGAAATGTCCAGAGTATGATCTGCAACTTCCTCGGGAGAGGATGGATTAGGCCATAGAACTGGAAGGGATATGACTTGATTAGTGTTGGAGAAAGTCGGGACCTTAGGAACAAAGGTAGGCAAATACCTCAGCAGGACTTTGTCCGGGAGAAAGAGTGCATAAGGCTCAAAAGCCAGAAAGGCCTGAAGCTCACCAATCCTCTTGGCTGAGGTTATGGCCAATAAGAAGGTGGCTTTAAGGGATAAATAACTAAAGTCGACTTCTTCCAGAGGTTCAAAAGGGGGAGAGCATAACCCCTTAAGAACAGTGGATAAATCCCATTTGGGATTAAGTCTGAGAACTCTTGGTTTAAGTCTTTCAGCTCCCCTGAGGAATCTTCTAATTAGGGGTTCTTGTGACAAGGATCTGCCTAAGAAGGCAGAGAGTGCTGAAACTTGAACCTTTAAAGTGGATGGGCTAAGACCCTTGTCACGGCCATCCTGAAGAAAACGTAGTATTGCAGAAAGAGGA
Organism: Hyla sarda; assembly: GCF_029499605.1. Classification (NCBI taxonomy): domain Eukaryota; kingdom Metazoa; phylum Chordata; class Amphibia; order Anura; family Hylidae; genus Hyla; species Hyla sarda. The sequence goes on along the minus strand of NC_079194.1, from coordinate 183,423,963 downwards.
GGATCTGAGGTTACTACCTCTTTCGTAGCACACCATTGAAGGAAAATCTGCTTTATCCTTGAATAGACCTTGTTTGTAGACTCTGCTCTAGAGTGTGCAATGGTTCTCAAGATTTCCGCACTACTTAGTAGGGTCCTGTCAATCTCCAGGCTATCAAATTGAGTCTCCTCAGATCTAGGCAGGAGCCTGTGTTGTGAGACACAAGGTTCTGCACGTGGGAAGCCTCCAATGACACCCCAGCTCCTCATGAGCTGGTTGAACCAGGACCTATTGGGCCAGAATGGTATGATGGCAATCACTGAGGTCTGTTCTTGTCTGACTTTCATCAATACCTTTGGTATCATGGAAAGTGGAGGGAATATGTAGGCCAGCCTGAACCTCCATGGAATGGACAGAGCGTCTATCGCCATTGGATTGTCCTCTTTGTAAAGAGAGCAAAACTTGTTCACCTTGGCGTTCAGATAAGTTGCCATGAGATCTATCTCTGGCATACCCCACCTTAGAGTTATCTTCTTGAAGATATCTTCATTCAGGGACTATGTTGAGATCCCCCTTGATATGGACTGCAGAAAGGTGGGTTAGATTGAGCTCTGCCAAAGAAAGAATTAGTCCGGTCTCCTTGAGGAGAACTTGGGACTTCGTGCCACCCTGTCTGTTGATGCAAGCCACCACAGTGGTGTTGTCTGACCGAACTCTTATCACTTTCCCTAGAATAAGGGGTGCGAAGTGGAGGAGAGCTAGACATACTGCTCTCAGCTCACTCATTTTGGAGGAGAGAAGTCTCTCTTGAGGGTTCCAAGTACCCTGTACTGTATTCTCACCCAGATGGGCTCCCCAGCCCAGAAGGGAGGCATCTGTGGTCAAAGTGATCCAACGAGGTTGAATCAAGGACTTCCCATCTGTCAGATCCCTCCACCATTTGAGGGATGCCTGTACTTCGGGAGACAGGGTGCACTTTCTGTTCAACCTGATCTTGAAGTGGTCGGAGATGCATAGGGCCAAGGGAACTGCCTCTGCAGTTGCTGACATGTGACCCAACATCTTCATCAGAGTTCTGATGGATATCAGAAACTCGGTGGCTCTTATGACCCGCTCTCTCCTTTCTGTAGTTAGGGACAAATTCATCTGAGAAGAATTGAGAACGAAGCCTAGAAACTTACTGGAGGTGGAAGGAACGATTTCAGATTTTTCCCAATTTATAATCCAGTCCAGGCGCTGGAGAAAATCTAGATCCAGATGAAGATGAGATTGTAGCACGTCTAGAGTAGCGGCTTTTAGAAACCAGTCGTATAGGTAAGGAATGACCTCTTAGTCTGAGGGCGGAGACTACCAGAGCCACCACCTTCATGAAGGTGTGGGGAGCCGAAGTGAAGCCAAAGAGCAAAACAGCAAATTGGAGATGCCTTATCATACCTTTTATGGAGACAGCAACCCTCAAGAACTTCCTGTGAGCAGGAAATATAGGGACATGAAGGTAAGAATCCTTCAAGTCGATGGTGACCATAAGATCTTGAGGGTCCAGAATGACTGATTGAATGGTTTACATCCTGAATCGTCTTTTCTTTATAAAGCGGTTTAAATAGCGAAGCTCTATGATCATACGCCAGTCGCCTGGTTTCGGAACCAGAAAGATCGGGGAATACACCCCTGAACCCCTTTGATCGGGGGAACTTCCTCCAAAGCGTGCTTTCCTATGTACTGGAGGACAGAGTAGTCTAGAATAGCCTGCTTTGGCTGAGGAAGTATTTTTGTTAACACAAATTTCCTTGGAGGAGGGGACATGAATTCTATTTTGTACCCTGACTGGATGACGTCCAGTACCCAAGGATCTTGGATTTCTTTCATCCAAGTTAACAGAAATAAACTTAAACGACCTCGTACAGGAGGGGGATTGGTAGATAACTTCTCTACTTTACAACTTAGAAGGGAAGGGAGAGGGAAAACATTGGTGGATTTTAGAGGAGAGTCATAGCTCGGCTTTGCGATCTTTCCCACGGCCAAGACCTCCCCCATGCTTCTGCTTGGACTGACGTCTTTGGGATCTGGAAGGGCCCTGATACTTCCCCCCTCTGGCTCTGCCCTTGCCACAAAAGGATTGTACAGGTAGGGATTTACCCTTCTTGTCAGCAAATCCTTTCATGATGCGGTCTAATTCAGACCCAAAGAGCCAAATGGGCTCAAAAGGTATACCACACAAGTTGAATTTGGAGGTATTACCCGCCACCCAGGGGCGTAACCATAAGGGGCGCCTACTAGCAGAGGAGAGGCCCATTGACTCAGCCGCAAGCTTTAGATGTTGTTGGGCCAACTCGCAGAGAAAGTCCACCCCTAGAAGCAGGGTTTTAAAGCTGTCCAGGATATCCTCCATGGCAACGTTATTCTCGATTTCGGTCTTAAAAAAATTTGAGACCTTGCTAGAGGCGACAGCCACCGAAGCAGACGCTGAAGCTGCAGAGTAGTTACGCCTCAACAAAGAATCCATCTTCCTGTCAAGTGGATCTTGAAGGTTGCTGCCATCGTCAGCTGGAACTAGGACAACTTATTAACTGCCATATCCACTTCTGGCAGTGGAACCTAGGATTCTGACTCAGCCTCCGGCAGCGGGTACATCAGTTTGAACCGCGAGGTGAGGACTGCAGGCTTGTCCGGATGTTTCCATTCAGCCTTCATTAATTTTTAAGTATATCATCCACCTTGAAAACCCAAGGTCCTCTAGTGGTGGATGTTGAGGCTTCCCCCTGATCAACATACTGGTCCCTCGACCGGATGGATCAAAGCAATCGCTGAGTCTTTTCCACAGGAAAAAGAGGCTGAGAGATTAGTTCCTACACGGATTGCTCCGACTGATCTCCCACGGACATGGCAGAATATTCCACAACCGAAGGAGGACTGGACGAGGTTCTGGCCTCTTGGTGGATAGTGAATTCTTTATTTCGGTGATAGAGTTCCCAATGAAATCTTTCATCCACACAAACATATCATGGACCGTGGGCTCAGCAGGGTTAGCGGGTGGACGAGATCCAGGACATCTATTGAATTCATAGGCGTCCGGCAAAGGGGTACCGCAATCGGCACAGGTCAAATGACGCTTCTTAAAGGCGGACTTGTGACCTCCAGAAAAATGGTCACTCGAAGGAGGAGTAGACATAGCTCTGGAATTGAGGAAACAACAGGTTAGTAAGAATTTAGCGTGGATTGTTGCAATGCAATCTAAACTCCTAATTCCTATTGGGAATAGAAGCACTCTTAGCAAACCAAACCACAGCAGGTATAGCATATACTGGCTAGATAGGCAGCAAGAAGCCGAATGAAGGCCAGAGCTGCCTTATATAGGGGAGTGGGCGCCAAATTTGAATAGACCCCGCCCCCACAGGAAGTTAGTTTGACTACAACAGAACGGATTCTTTAATCCGCATAAAAACTTAGAAATTTCTACATGAGCACCTTCCTTATCCTGGAAGGGACGCAAATATCTAGTTGTATAATAAAAATGTCTTAAAACCAGCACAAGCTGCGCTGGCAGAAGCAGACGCCTTATCGGAAGTCGTCAGATGAAGCTCTTCCGGTCCGCCGCCCGCAGATGAACGAGGGACCGGAGCCTACAGGCAGTGCCCCTGCCCGCGCAGAAAGGTAAGGGCGGAATCGCCCATATGAGATGAGGGGAGCACAATGAACCCCATAAAGAAAACGGCACACTGCACTCCACATAAGAGAGAGACATGCCGCCCAGGGCAGGGACCAAGTAGAAGCAGCAAAAGGCTGCAGAGCATTTAGCACTATATATAAAAAAAAAAAAACTAAGAGAAAAGAAGGGGGAAACTCCATGCAGGCTCTTAATAAAAAGATACAGAGCCTGCAACGTCCTGCTGTCCGCACAGGACAGAAAAAAAGCAATGTGGCCTGTGGGAGGAGGCCTTATATGGGGGACTAATTAATGTTTTAATTACTTGGGCGAAATTAAAAATTCCACCGTCCTGCCAGCTTCACAGGGGCAGAACACCCCACTTGTGCTGCTGGTTAGGACGTAAGGGAATCTTTTTTTTTTTTTATGCAAATATTTATGCGAATATCAGTACTTCTAGACTGGACCCTTCTTTTAGGTGATATAATTGCGCATGCTCACTATGCGAATTTCATTACAAATTTTCGCATAAAAAATAAAAAAGAGAACAAACATAGCAAATATGCGAATTTAGGACGAATATTCGTCCATATATTCTTGAAATATCGCAAATTCGAATATGGCCCCTGCCGCTCATCACTAGACCTTAGTACAAGAAGGCAACAGTATTTGAAGGAGGTGCAAGAAATGGGGAGGGGGGGGCTGTTACTTGGCACTATTAGGACAGAGATGGACAGCTTAGCTGCAAGAAGTTCAAGCATGTTACTGCTGGGGGTACCACCAGTGCCAGCAATGTCAGCAAAGAAGCCACTGAAGTGGTGTAAAGACTAGCTTGCACATTAGGCATGAAAGTCAGTCCAGAGAGAGTTTGTCCATGCGCTTTTGTTCACACCACGTTTTTGCAATACAGTTTCCGTATCAGATTTTTGCTGAAAAACGGATTCCTCAAAAATTAATTTTAACCCGTATGCGGTTTGAAAAATGATGTCTGGTTGCATACGTTTTTTAAGAAAAAAAACATGTACGTTTTTAACTTTTCACTCCATTATGAATAAAGTGTCACTTGTTTGATTGAAATTCCAAGAAAAAACTTTAGATGTGCAAAATCCAAAACCGTATAGTGCAAACCGGACACAACCTGATGCTTCGTTTTGCATACAGTTTTCAATATGGTTCCATGTGGTTTTCAAATTGAAAACGTATATGGGGACTGTATTGCAAAAATGTGGTGTGAACCCAGCCTGAGTGCAGATGGCCCTCAGTCAGTGGTGTCCAAACTGCGGCCCTCCAGATGTTGCAAAACTACAACTCCCAGCATGCCCGGACAGCCGTTGGCTTAGTTTGGAGACCACTTCATAAGACATGTTGTACACTCCAGTTTATACCTTCCCATTTAACAAACAGTAAGTGGAAATCTGTGAACAGAGAAGTGAATGAATACTGAGGCCTCCAGCTCTTAGCTTTCTGATATGATTCCCAGTTTCAAAGCAACAGTAAATGTACCTAGATTTTTATACTGAGTGCAATTTGTTTGTTATCATTTTTAGTAAACTATTTTTGGGGGCAGTAATCTTGCCCAAACAGTTTTTAACAGCATTTAAAGATATAATTTTTGGTACGCTTCATGGACATAGACACAATAGACTGTCCCACACCCTATTGACATGAATTGGAGAGGTTTTTGGCCATGCTCTTTGACCTGTGCGGAGATCCTTCTACAAAGAGGGGAAGGCTGAGCTCTTAGCTTTAGCAATTCTGAATGACAGAGCTGTCAGCTTCAGCTCTGTCATTCAGAAAAGTGATCTGTACAGAACAGGAAGCCTCAGCCTAATACTAGGCCTAGGGCCCACACTGAAAAGTGCACAATTTCAGGATTATTTTATAGTATAGGTAAACAAAAACAGAAAAAAAAACACCCTGAATGCTTAAAAAAATATATTTTGCATAAAAACTTGATTTATAAAAAAAAAAATAGACAATTTTCTGATAACACATTAAGTGGATTTTTCCTGACACAACAAGTGATTCACTAACAGGAAATAACCCACAGCCCACAATATGGCAGGTTTCACATACCTCAAACATATTACAGATTTTGTTTGTTAAATCCATGCAGAAGCACAATACAAGAAATTGGATCCGGCTTATTCTCTCTGGTACTCCAAAATGTCTGTTAAAATACCAGCCGTTTGGGGGAACCAGTAAGAAGAGGTATCCTGATCTTAGTTTCTCTGAATGTAATTGTAAATGTGTCTTAGGCGAAGTTTCCACTTGGTTTTTTTTTCTGGCAGTTTTTGGAGATCTGTCACTGCAGTTTTTGAGCCAAAGCCAGAAGTGTATTAAAAAGGAATAGGACATGTAAAGTAAGGACTTACACTTCTCCTCCCTTATGGATCCACTTCTGACTTTGGCTCAAAAACTGCAGTGGCAGTATTCCAAAAACTGCCAGAAAAAAACCAAGTGGAAACTTAGCCTTAGGATGCTCACCCATTTTGGCCTACCTGTGAGATGTTATATCACACAACCTGTGTCCTTTCCCAGAAGCCTGGCCTGACTAGCAGAAGCCAAACCAACATCCCTGCATGACAGCACAGAATTGGGGAAAGGCTGATAGTATTTAGTGAGGCAGAGGAGACAGAAATTCTCAGGGTGCACATTAAATAAATTTTAGGGGGCAAAGTATGTATTAATAGTAATTTAGAGAGCACAGTAAAAATTGATAATAAATTCTAGTGGGATGCAGTATATATAAGTAGTAATTTCAGGAGGCATGGTGTGTATTAACCTCTTCAGGATGCTGGGCGTATGCATGCGCCCTGCATCCCGAGTCCTTATGGACGTGGGGCGTATGCATACGCCTGTGGGAATTCCGGTACCCGCCGCTAGCCGGTTGGGGACCGGACCGGGATGCCTGCTGAAATCATTCAGCAAGCATCCCGGCACATCGCACAGGGGGGTCCTGAGACCCCCCCATGTCGGCGATCGCAGAAAATCGCATGTCAATTCAGACATGCGATTTTTTGCTATTGCGGGCTGATCAGGTCTCTGGTGGCCCAATCACCCGGAAAATAGGGATGATCGGAGCTGTCCGTGACAGCCCGATCATCCTGAGGGCTAGGAGCGAGGTTGCAGTGCTGCGATCTCCTCCTATCCCCTGCCATTGGTCAGAACTGATTCTGACTAATGGCAGCACAGGACAGTGGGTTGCCATGGCAACCCCTGTTCTGCCCACCCCTGGATGTTGTGGGGAATGTGGGGAGAAGATGGAGGCCGGTACGTGGAGGAGAAGATGCGTGGGGACCCCGATCGTCGCTGGAGACAGGCACGGGTAGGGAAACGACGGTGGGGGGAATGAAAGTGAAAGTAAAATGATCTTTACTGTGGCAACCACTAGGAAGGCCAAACTGCAACTCCCAGTATGCCCAGACAGCCAAAGGCTGTCTGGGCATGCTGAGAGTTGTAGCTTTGCAACATCTGGAGGGTCACAGTTTGGAGACCACTGTTACAGTGGTGCCAAACGGTAGCCCTCCAGATGTTGCCAAACTACAACTCTCAGCATGCCTAGACGGCCAAGGCATGCTGGGAGTTGTAGTTCTGTAACATCTGTCCCTTCAGATTTTGCAATTTTCATGACATTTTAGAAAATTGCTGCTCTACTTTGAAGCCCTCTAATTTTTTCGAAAAGCAAAAATATGTCCATTTTATGATGCCAACATAAAGTGGACATATTGCATTTGTGAATAAAAATAAAATTTCTTGGGAATATCCATTTTCCTTACAAGTAGAGAGCTTTAAAGTTAGAAAAATAAAAAATTTCTAAGTTTTCATGAAATTTTGGGAATTTTCACCAAGAAAGGATGCAAGTTACGACGAAAATTTACCACCAAAATAAAGTAGAATATGTCACGAAAAAACAATCTCAGAATCAGAGTATTCAGTAAAAGCGTTTTCAAGTTATTAATTCGTAAAGTGACAGTGGTCAGAATTGCGAAAAAGGGCTCAGTCCTTAAAGGGGTATTCCAGGCAAAACCTTTTTTTATATATATCAACTGGCTCCGGAAAGTTAAACAGATTTGTAAATTACTTCTATTAAAAAATCTTAATCCTTCCAATAGTTATTAGCTTCTGAAGTTTTCTGTCTAACTGCTCAATGATGATGTCACGTCCCGGGAGCTGTGCATGATGGGAGAATATCCCCATAGGAACTGCACAGCTCCCGGGATGTGACATCATCATTGAGCAGTTAGACAGAAAACTTCAGAAGCTAATAACTATTGGAAGGATTAAGATTTTTTTTAATAGAAGAAATTTACAAATCTGTTTAATTTTCCGGAGCCAGTTGATATATAAAAAAAAGTTTTGGCCTGAAATACCCCTTTAAGGTGAAAAAGGGCTGCATCCTTAAGGGGTTAAAATAAGCTTCAGGGGGCACCATTTGTGTTTTAATTGGTTTTAGAGGGCACTGTGTTTATTATATTAAGATTCAGGGCACCATGTTTTTATAATTAGTTTCAGGGGACACTGTGTGATTTTGTGTATTATAATACATTTTAAGGGGCACCATGTGTTTTAATTTGTTTTAGAGGGCACTATGACATGGTGTGTATTATAATACATTTCAAGGGGCACCGTGTGTTTTAACTTAGGGCACTATGTCATGGTGTGTTTTATAATATTATTCAGGGGCACCATGTTTAATTATAATTAGTTGCAGAGTGCAATGTGTGTATTATAATTTATTTCAGGGGCGCCATGTTTATTATAATTTATTTCAGGGGGCATTATGTGTATTATAATAAACTTCTTACAGCTTGTGGCATCCTTATGTTAAGGAGGCATGTTGTGTGGAACCTTTTGTTTTCAGGGAGCATAGTGTGTGGCAGTATTATATTCAGGGGACACTGTGTATTACTTTTGTTTTTAGGTGGCAGTGTATGGCATTATCAGGAGCTTCTCTTAGTACAGAGGGTGAGTATTTACTGTAAAGGTAAAAAGATGTTTGTGCAGCAGTCGAGATTTAACTGGAAGAAGTGTTGGTATAAGGCTAAGTTTCCACTTTTTTTTTTGCCAGTTTTTGTGCCAAAGTCAGAAGTGGATCCATAAGGGAGGAGAAATATAAGTCCTTCCTTTATATGTCCTATTCCTTATAGATCACATAGAAAAAAAAAAAAAAAGGAATGACTACAGAGAAGATGTTGATTATGAGTCATTGAATGGGACTGTGTATTCGGCCTGACTCTATCCCTTGGTCCCATCAGTGCTGCGTTGACTTGTTAGGTCTGCAGTGATACAACTATTAGTAATTTTACATGGTAAAAAAACTTCTATTAATTAACCTGACTTGACAATTGGTATATTTGAGTATTTAATGCTAAAAACCTTTCCGCACTGCACCACAAACCAAATAGGATGGATCAGGCTGTGCTTCCACTTTGCAGTTTTTATGTGGGGGGGGGGGGGGGGGGGCTGTTATGGGAAGCCTTCTGTTCACACATTAACCCTAAAAATCTTGCTTCAGCCCCATTAACAGAGGCCTGCCTTGTGTCATTTCCTTCTATTTTTTTTTTTTTTAGCAGCGACTGGTTAATTTGCTCTGGAAAGAGACTGAGATGGTGAAATCAATGCAAATCCACTGAGGGGTAATAACAGATTAGATTAAATAACCATATGAGTTAGGAAATATAGATCCTATGCAGAGCAAGGCGCAGAAAGTGGAGACATAGCCGCAGAACTGCACTTAATAGGACATCTCTGTCAGAATAATTGTAATGGATGCACGATGCTGTGGACATCCCTTTTGGTTTAACCCTTAGATTGCCAAAACAGGTTATGATAGATGAGTATTAGCTAATTCTATTCTATTTGCTTTCAACGCATTGGAACCACCTAAAAGATGAAGAGAACTGTTAAAATAGAATTTACTTAAGAAGAATTCCAGATTCAGCAAGTAAAGGATATAGATTGTTTGTTTATTAAACTGTTAATTCAATTTCCAAAAAATACTTTTTGTATCTGAGATGTCCCAGTACGGGGTATCATCCTACAGTCCTATCAGCTTGAGTCCCTGAATGTCCTCAGGGCTCACCTGCAGTGTTCCCCCACAAAGTGTATAGGTTGTATATAAGGTGTAAAGGACCTTTGATATGGTTGCATGGTTATTAGTCACATGATAATGGTTGTCAGATGTTAAGTCACATGTTTTGTTACCCAGAGAGCACCAGGTGACCAGATGACCGCAGCTAGCTTATGGGCTCCTTGCTCAGCCCCCTTTATAAGAGGAGGAGGTACTACAATCACTCTCTTAGATCCTAAGGTCAAGTCCAGTCCAGACATCTCAGAGCCAGTGTCCAGCAAATCTTGAGGCCTCAACCTAAATGGCAGCCATAGATCTGTAAGTCAAGTCATCTATGTCTGTTGTCACTATCTTCAGTCAGCTCAAGTCTATTATAGTCAGCATGGCTGTGCTAGAGTCTGTCAAGTCACTGCAAGTCCCAGCAAGCTGCGAGGTCCCTCGTGTTACTGTTCACCTCTCTGGGAAACTTACTACCCTGTAAAGACTGTTATACCTGTTCAACTTCAGTAAAGCTACCGTTAACCTTAAAGGGGTTATCCAGGAAAAAACTTTTTTTATATATATAAACTGGCTCCAGAAAGTTAAACAGATTTGTAAATTACTTCTATTAAAAAATCTTCATCCTTTCAGTACTTATGAGTTTCTGAAGTTGAGTTGTTCTTTTCTGTCTAAGTCCTCTCTGATGACACTTGTCTCGGGAACCGCCCAGTTTAGAAGCAAATCCCAGTAGCAAATCTATTCTACTCTGTGCAGTTCCCGAGACAGACAGAGATGTCAGCCGAGAGCATTGTTGCCAGACAGAAAACAACAACTCAACTTCAGCAGCTAATAATTATTGAAAGGATTAAGATTTTTTAATAGAAGTAATTTACAAATCTGTTTAACTTTCTGAAGCCAGTTGATATAAAAAAGTTTTTTTCCTGGAATACCCCTTTAACCTGGCCTAGGACTATTATTTACCCCTGCCTAACCTAGGAGTAACGGGATTACCTTCGGGTGGTAACATAGGCAAACCACGCCCTGGCGTCACGAACACTAAGGGGTTAACACATCTACCCCTGGGCAACACCATCTGCCCCTACACCTCACATCGTACGCCTGTGGCTCACCATATATTATTTTAGTTTTTTTCCTTGCTTTCGATCAATGTGTGTCTTGGTCATGTGATGGAAACAGGGTTGTTTAGTTCACTACATGACACGGAACCGATACCTGTACGGTAAAGAGCTAACACCTAGATGACTGCACAGGACCACCACAGCTTTGTATCCACTGAAAGAATACAACATATATTCCTAGTGAATGACAGAAAGTATACTGTATACTGGCAAATTGTATGCATTCTTATTTTAGAAAGAGTACCCCTTTTATGAGGTTGTCAGGTTAACAAAACCTATTTTTAAACATCAGGTTAGGGAATTCTGTGGTAAGAAAGGAGTCCCCTACTTCATAACCTCCATCAGTCAGCATAGAGCAGCTAAACTGACTCAGTCTCCTAAAAGAACCTGGCATGTCCATGCATAGAAGCCCAATGAATTCAATGGGTTCATTGTATGCGTAAAAGGAGCAGGACCCCTTATTCAGAGTTCTTTATTAAATCATCAGGCGTGTATATGACAAAGGAGATTGACGTTACTTTGCAGAGTATAAAATGCTATATGGGATCAGAAAACAGGTCTGTTAGACTTTTTTCCCCCCCAGAAACAGTACCGTTCTTGTTCCTACGCAGGGTCTGGTATTGCAGCTCAGCCTGACTCACGTGAATGATGAAGAACAACAATATCAGGCAGATAACATCATACAGTATTTCCCTTCTATATCTTCATCAGTGGTCCCGAAACTGTGGACCTCTGGCGGGTTGAAAAACTACAACTTCCAGCATGCCCGGACAGCCAACGGCTGTCCGGGCATGCTGGGAGTTGTAGTTTTGCAACCTCTGGAGGTCCACAGTTTGCCAACCACTGATCAACCATCATTGAAGCTACACCCCCTGCATCCTCTGGATCAGACATCATGTTGTCAGTTTTGTCAATGCAGTGAAAGAAAAGCTCCACCAAAAATCTGTGGATGGACGTGTTCTGGTTTATAGACTGACCTGTAGAATACAGGCAGATAAGGCAGATACAGTAGATTTTGATCACTCTCATAAATATTATTGTGGTGGGCAAGTATGGGAGATGTTACCCCGTACCCTTGCTGCCCTGTCAGGCAGCCTCCTTCAGTGTTCCCAGGGCCCTTTGCACCTTTATGAGTCAAGTCAAGTCAGTCCCTGTCATCTGTCAAGTCAGTGTGGTCTGCATTCAATTGTCCAGTCCTACTACAAGTCCCAGGAAGCCCTTAAAGTCTCTGTGTCATTGGTCACTTCCGTGGGCCCTGGCTGAACTGTAGAGACTTTACCCTCAGTAAAGCTACCGTTGTCCGTAACTTGGCGTCGGAGTCTTCATTGCCGCCGTGCCTAGCCCAGCATCCAGCGGTATATCTTCGGGTGGTTATAGGCTAAACCATACCCTGGTGTCACAAATACAAGGGGTTAATGCCATCTGCCCCGAGGGTAACAACATCTGCCATCATCACTCCCTGCTACCACATTATAAAATCAATATATAAGCTATTCTCTAATATCTTCATACATGTAACAACTTTGAGGCACCTCCTTCTCCAGATGGATTTTTTTTAGTCCACCATACATTGGCCCTGATTTACTATTGTAAACCCCACGCTTTGTCGGGTTGTGTGCCAGATTCGGGCGCATTGCGCCAGAAAATTCTGTCTCTGCCAGAAATGAAAAACCTGACCAACTCTCCATTTTACTGAGAAAACCCAAAGAAGGGGCGTGTCTGTCTGGAAAAGGGGGCGTGGTAACAGAAGAGGGGCGTGTTCCTGACATTTTCACAAAAACCCAACATATTTACTAAGGTTTCCATAGAAAATGTGGTGGATTTGATCTGAGGAAAACCCTACAGATCAGAGCATGTGTAAAAAAATCTAAATGTAGGGAAAGTGTAAAATGTAGGGAAATCTTAGTAAATGCCGTGGGGAAATAATTGTAGGGAATGAAAACCCACAATGAAACCTACACTACACTCTTAGTAAATCGGGGTCATTGTGTGCATTATCAGTGCTAAGATCACTCCCATAAAAGACCACTTTGCAATGCAGTTTTGGGTGGTCTTCTTAAAGAGATTATATCATATATGGCCATGTAACGCTGCCTTAATTCAAAGAATCAGGCTTCATGTACAGGGCAGATATGTGTGCACAGAGCATGTGCAGCGGCACATGAGCTCTCTTTGGCTCTGAACCAGGCTTTGGCTGACCGGGCATGCTGGGAGTTGTAGTTTTGCAACAGCTGGAGGCACACTGGTTGGAAAATGCTGTTCTATACTGTAAAGGGGGCCTCCACATGGCACCAGATATTCTATTGCAAACCTCTGTATTCATTGAAATTGGAGGCATCGTATAGCCGTATAGGTGGTACGCAGAACTTGTACAGAGCAGTACTACGGCTGTGTGCATGAACACATAGCACTGAATATGATTAAACAAGGTTAAATTCCACATTTGGGAATGCTCCGCTGTATACGCTGAGCAAGGAATGCATGGCAGTGAAAGAGTTAGTGTAGATGAGGGCTCCCTCTATGTGTGTACAGCGTGTAGTGCAAGCTGTGCGATAGTCATAGGAATACAGAACAAGCCAGTGAGCAGGCTATTCAGCACAGATCAGCTCTGACCATCACTACACTTCAGCCCAAGAGGCAAAGACACAGCAGGTGAGACTAAGAAATTCCGCTCAGACTAGACTGCTTCACACCTTATCTGCTACTAGACAAGCCATTTGCATGTGTGCATGAAAAAATTCCTCCTATTGGTGTTTTTTTTTTTTTTTTTTGCAGAAGATAGTAACCGGAGATTTGAGGTTTCTTAAAAACCACAAGAATATTAACCAAAGAAGTCATGTGCATGAGAGAGTTGAGTTTGCCTGCATTTGGATAGAAGTGGGAAGGAGAAGGCTCAGGGTGGGGACTTTGCAGGATGTTCTGGGGGGTAACAAAGTAAGGAGTGTGGAGGATGTGTTGAGGTGAGGGTGGGGTGTTGGGGGGTATTTTAGAGATGAAGGAAAAACAATTGAGATGCCATTTGTGGGGGAGTTTCAGATATGAAGTTGATAATGTAGCGTAGTGAGGTTAACTTCAAGGACCGAGGTGCCTATTAGAAAAAGGTTACTAGTATTATGGGTTAAAATGCCTCCTTCTGAGTATGAGGGAGATAAGAATAAGAAGCGGGGCACAGCATGAAATGTGAAAAGTACCAGTAGTAGGGTACGGAATTGGATTAGATTGAGAACAGGTTCAGAGTCAGGATAACTGGTGGTGACAGCAGAATATAGGAGAAACAACAGCAAGAAGAGGGATGGGGCATGAAATGAGAGATATAAGAAATAAGAAGTACTGCTTGATATGGGCGTCAGATGTAAGTGTACCATGAGGAACAGGGGTTCTGGGTGATATTCAGGATAAGAGGGTAGGAAGTGGGGTAACTGTTAGGTCAGATGAGGGGGTTGAGTGTAAGACATCAAGAAAAAGAGAACATTTAAATATGGGGTACAGGGTTAAATGAGAGATATTCAAGCAAGAAGAGGGTTTGCACGTTACATGATCTAGTTTCCAAATGGAATACTGTATGAAAGGAAGGCGAAGGTAGTGATAAGTGGGTAAATGATGTTTAGGAGTGGGGTACAGCATGAGCTGAGAGATAAGGTTAAGAATTAGAGTACAGTATCAGAGGAGAACAATTAATTGCAAAAAGTGGTGGTGTACAGCATGATATGATGGAGACTGATCAAGTATACATCATGAGATAAATGGGAGTACAATAGAAGTGTACATCATAAGATTAGACGGATGAGAAAACTGAGGTATGACATGAGCTAAGGGGAGAATAACATGTGGGGTACAGCATGAGGAAAGGAGGGTGAGACATGAGCTGCACCATAACAGACCAAGAGACACCTTAAAAGTAGGGCATAGCATCAGGTAATAGAGACTAGAAAACTGGGGTGCAGCATGAGGTGGCAGAGATAACAAAGGAAAGCATAGGATAAGGGAGATCAGAAAAGTGAGCTATAGTATGAAATGAGAAGAGAGGGGTGCAACATGAGATGAAGGCGATAAGTGGGGTACAGCCCACTATAATGGAGATTAGAACAAAGACTGAGGTACAACATAATGGGAAAGAAGTGGGGAACAGCAGGACTTTACAGAAAGGGGACAAACTGGGCTATAACATCAGATGAGATGGAGACATGAGCAATAACTTGAAATGATTAGAGCGAGAATTGGGGAAGAGCATCAGTCGAAAGTGGCAAGTGTAGGATCTTGTAAGCTTATAAGGAATAATGACATATGGGAGGATTTCATAGGAATCACAGTAAAGAGAGGGTTAAAGCCAGAAAGGGTACAGGAGAGGGAGAAGCAGGGTACTGCAAGAACTGAGTGTGAGCTGACATTACTAATATTTCGGCATAAATTGACATAGATCGAAATATTAAGCTGCAGTATCCAGAATAAAGATGAGTCTTGTGTGAATTTGAAAAATGAGCGATGTTTAAAGTTATATATCCATGTGCAGTGCGATTCTAAGGCTGCAAATAATCCGGTATAACATATTACTTGACTGTTTGGATCTGTCAGTGACTCACTGTTACTTTGTTCTCACAGTGTTAATGACTCAGAGAACAAGATACATTCAGATAGCCTTGTATTGTGTTCTGTCACATCTCTACATGTCTCCAATGTGTTACATCACATCTGTACATGTCTTCCATGTGTTACATCACATCTGTACATGTCTCCCATGTGTTACATCACATCTCTACATGTCTCCCATATGTTACATCACATCTCTACATGTCTCCCATGTGTTACATCACATCTCTACATGTCTCCCATGTGTTACATCACATCTCTACATGTCTCCCATGTGTTATATCACATCTCTACATGTCTCCCATGTGTTATATCCCATCTCTACATGTCTCCCATGTTACATCACATCTCTACATGTCTCCCATGTTACATCACATCTCTACATGTCTCCCATGTTACATCACATCTCTACATGTCTCCCATGTGTTACATCACATCCCTACATGTCTCCCATGTGTTACATCACATCTCTACATGTCTCCCATGTGTTACATCACATCACTACATGTCTCCCATGTGTTATATCCCATCTCTACATGTCTCCCATGTGTTACATCACATCTCTTCATGTCTCCCATGTTACACCACATCTCTACATGTCTCCCATGTGTTACATCACATCTCTTCATGTCTCCCATGTTACATCACATCTCTACATGTCTCCCATGATACATCACATCTCTACATGTCTCCCATGTGTTACATCACATCCCTACATGTCTCCCATGATACATCACATCTCTACATGTCTCCCATGTGTTACATCACATCCCTACATGTCTCCCATGTGTTACATCCCATCTCTACATGTCTCCCATGTGTTACATCACATCTCTACATGTCTCCCATGTGTTATATCACATCTCTACATGTCTCCCATGTTACATCACATCTCTACATGTCTCCCATGTGTTATATCCCATCTCTACATGTCTCCCATGTGTTACATAACATCTCTTCATGTCTCCCATGTTACATCACATCTCTACATGTCTCCCATGTGTTACATCACATCTCTACATGTCTCCCATGTGTTACATCACATCTCTACATGTCTCCCATGTGTTACATCACATCACTACATGTCTCCCATGTTACATCACATCTCTACATGTCTCCCATGTGTTACATCACATCTCTTCATGTCTCCCATGTTACATCACATCTCTACATGTCTCCCATGTGTTACATCACATCCCTACATGTCTCCCATGTGTTACATCACATCTCTACATGTCTCCCATGTTACATCACATCTCTACATGTCTCCAATGTGTTATATCCCATCTCTACATGTCTCCCATGTGTTACATAACATCTCTTCATGTCTCCCATGTTACATCACATCTCTACATGTCTCCCATGTGTTACATCACATCTCTACATGTCTCCCATGTGTTACATCACATCACTACATGTCTTCCATGTTACATCACATCTCAACATGTCTCCCATGTGTTACATCACATCTCTACATGTCTCCCATGTGTTACATCACATATCTACATGTCTCCCACGTGTTACATCACATCTCTACATGTCTCCCATGTGTTACATCACATCTCTACATGTCTCCCATATGTTACATCACATCTCTACATGTCTCCCATGTGTTACATCACATCTCTACATGTCTCCCATGTGTTACATCACATCTCTACATGTCTCCCATGTGTTATATCCCATCTCTACATGTATCCCATGTTACATCACATCTCTACATGTCTCCCATGTTACATCACATCTCTACATGTCTCCCATGTGTTACATCACATCTCTACATGTCTCCCATGTTACATCACATCTCTACATGTCTCCCATGTGTTATATCCCATCTCTACATGTCTCCCATGTGTTACATAACATCTCTTCATGTCTCCCATGTTACATCACATCTCTACATGTCTCCCATGTGTTACATCACATCTCTACATGTCTCCCATGTGTTACATCACATATCTACATGTCTCCCATGTGTTACATCACATCTCTACATGTCTCCCATGTGTTACATCACATCACTACATGTCTCCCATGTTACATCACATCTCTACATGTCTCCCATGTGTTACATCACATCTCTTCATGTCTCCCATGTTACATCACATCTCTACATGTCTCCCATGTGTTACATCACATCCCTACATGTCTCCCATGTGTTACATCACATCTCTACATGTCTCCCATGTTACATCACATCTCTACATGTCTCCAATGTGTTATATCCCATCTCTACATGTCTCCCATGTGTTACATAACATCTCTTCATGTCTCCCATGTTACATCACATCTCTACATGTCTCCCATGTGTTACATCACATCTCTACATGTCTCCCATGTGTTACATCACATCACTACATGTCTTCCATGTTACATCACATCTCTACATGTCTCCCATGTGTTACATCACATCTCTACATGTCTCCCATGTGTTACATCACATATCTACATGTCTCCCATGTGTTACATCACATCTCTACATGTCTCCCATGTGTTACATCACATCACTACATGTCTCCCATGTTACATCACATCTCTACATGTCTCCCATGTGTTACATCACATCTCTTCATGTCTCCCATGTTACATCACATCTCTACATGTCTCCCATGTGTTACATCACATCCCTACATGTCTCCCATGTGTTACATCACATCTCTACATGTCTCCCATGTTACATCACATCTCTACATGTCTCCAATGTGTTATATCCCATCTCTACATGTCTCCCATGTGTTACATAACATCTCTTCATGTCTCCCATGTTACATCACATCTCTACATGTCTCCCATGTGTTACATCACATCTCTACATGTCTCCCATGTGTTACATCACATCACTACATGTCTCCCATGTTATATCACATCTCTAAATGTCTCCCATGTGTTATATCCCATCTCTACATGTCTCCCATGTGTTACATCACATCTCTTCATGTCTCCCTTGTTACATCACATCTCTACATGTCTCCCATGTGTTACATCACATCACTACATGTCTCCCATGTTACATCACATCTCTACATGTCTCCCATGTGTTACATCACATCACTACATGTCTCCCATGTGTTACATCACATCTCTACATGTCTCCCATGTGTTACATCACATCTCTACATTTCTCCCATGTGTTACATCACATCTCTACATGTCTCCCATGTGTTACATCACATCTCTACATGTCTCCCATGTGTTACGTCACATCTCTACATGTCTCCCATGTGTTACATCACATCTCTACACGTCTCCCATGTGTTACATCACATCTCTACACGTCTCCCATGTATTACATCACATCTCTACATGTCTCCCATGTTACATCACATGTCTACATGTCTCCCATGTTTTACATAACATCTCTACACGTCTCCCATGTGTTACATCACATCTCTACATGTCTCCCATGTGTTACATCACATCTCTACATGTCTTCCATGTGTTACATCACATCTCTACATGTCTCCCATGTTACATCACATCTCTACATGTCTCCCATGTTACATCACATCTCTACATGCCTCCCATGTGTTATATCACATCTCTACATGTCTCCCATGTTATATCACATCTCTACATGTCTCCCATGTGTTATATCACATCTCTACATGTCTCCCATGTGTTACATCACATCCCTACATGTCTCCCATGTGAAATATCACATCTCTACATGTCTCTCATGTGTTATATGACATCTCTACATGTGCTTGGGAGACATGTAGTGATGTGATGTAACACATGGGAGACATATAGAGATGTGATGTAACACATGGGAGACATGTAGAGATGTGATGTAACATGGGAGACGCGTAGGGATGTGATGTAATATATGGAAGACATGTAGAGATGTGATGTAACACATGGGAGACGTGTAGAGATGTGATGTAATACATGGGAGACATGTAGAGATGTGATGTAATACATAGGAGATATGTATAGAGATGTGATGTAACACATGGGAGACATGTAGAGATGGGATATAACACATGGAAGACATGTAGAGATGTGATGTAACACATGGGAGACGTGTAGAGATGTGATGTAACACATGGGAGACGTGTAGGGATGTGATGTAACACATGGAAGACATGTAGAGATGTGATGTAATACATGGGAGACATGTAGAGATGTGATGTAACACATGGGAGACATGTATAGATGTGATGTAACACATGGGAGACGTGTAGAGATGTGATGTAATACATGGGAGACATGTAGAGATGTGATGTAACACATGGGAGACATGTAGAGATGTGATATAACACATGGGAGACATGTAGAGATGTGATGTAACACATGGGAGACATGTAGGGATGTGATGTAACACATGGGAGACGTGTAGAGATGTGATATAACACATGAGAGACATGTAGAGATGTGATGTAACACATGGGAGACATGTAGAGATGTGATGTAACACAAGGGAGACATGTAGAGATGTGATATAACATGGGAGACATGTAGAGATGTGATGTAACACATGGGAGACATGTAGAGATGTGATGTAACACATGTGAGACATGTAGGGATGTGATGTAACATGGGAGACGCGTAGGGATGTGATGTAATATATGGAAGACATGTAGAGATGTGATGTAACACATGGGAGACGTGTAGAGATGTGATGTAATACATGGGAGACATGTAGAGATGTGATGTAATACATAGGAGATATGTATAGAGATGTGATGTAACACATGGGAGACATGTAGAGATGTGATGTAACATGGGAGACGTATAGGGATGTGATGTAACACATGGAAGACATGTAGAGATGTGATGTAACACATGGGAGACGTGTAGAGATGTGATGTAACACATGGGAGACGTGTAGGGATGTGATGTAACACATGGAAGACATGTAGAGATGTGATGTAACATGGGAGACATGTAGAGATGTGATATAACACATGAGAGACATGTAGAGATGTGATGTAACACATGGGAGACATGTAGAGATGTGATGTAACACATGGGAGACGTGTAGAGATGTGATGTAACACATGGGAGACGTGTAGACATGTGATGTAACATGGGAGACATGTAGAGATGTGATGTAACACATGGGAGACATGTAGAGATGTGATGTAACACATGGGAGACATGTAGGGATGTGATGTAACACATGGGAGACATGTAGACATGTGATGTAACACATGGGAGACATGTAGAGATGTGATGTAACACATGGGAGACATGTATAGATGTGACATATCACATGGGAGACATGTAGAGATGTGATATATCATGGGAGACATGTAGAGATGTGATGTAACATGGGAGACATGTAGAGATGTGATGTAAAACATGGGAGGCATGTAGGGATGTGATGTAACACATGGGAGACATGTAGAGATGTGATGTAACACATGGGAGACATGTAGAGATGTGATGTAACATGGGAGACATGTAGAGATGTGATATAACACATGGGAGACATGTAGAGATGTGATATAACACATGGGAGACATGTAGAGATGTGATGTAACCCATGTGCTACACCACACCTCTACTTGTCTCCCATGTGTTACATAGCATCTCTACATGTCTCTTATGTTTTACATACAACTCTACATGTCTGCCATGTGATATGTCACATTTCTACACACCCCTATGTGTTATGTCACAGCTCTTTAAGTATTTCATGTGTTCAAGGTGTCTGTGTGCTGTATCTTCCTGCATATGTCTCCAGTGTGATAAATGTTCCTACATGTGTCTTTTATGTATTGTGTTTTTCTTCATGTGTCTCACAGGAGCTGCACATTCTCTTACCTGTTTCACGTGTTGTATGTTTTCACATCTGTGTCCTGTGTTGTATATTTCTACATATTGTGAATGCGTTTTATGTTTTCAAATTTGTCCCGTGTTGTATATTTCTACATGTTTTGCACGTGTTGTATGTTTTCAAATTCGTCTTCTGTGTTGTATATTTCTACATGTTGTGCATGTGTTATATGTTTTCACATCTGTCTCCTGTGTTGTATATTTCTACATGTTGTGCATGTGTTATATGTTTTCACATCTGTCTCCTGTGTTGTATATTTATACATATTGTGCACATGTTTTCACATCTGTATCTTGTATTGTATATTTATACATGTGTTGCAAGTGTTTTATGTTTTCACATCTGTCTCTTGTGTTGTATATTTATACGTGTTGCATTTGTTTTATGTTTTCACATCTGTCTCCTGTGTTGTATATTTATACATGTTGTGCATATGTTTTCACCTCTGTCTCTTGTGTTGTATATCTATTCATATGTTGCATGTGTTTTATGTTTTCACATGTCTCTTGTGTTGTATATTTATACATGTGCTGCATGTGTTTTATGTTTTCACATCTGTCTCCTGTGCTGTATATTTATACATGTTGTGCATATGTTTTCACATCTGTCTCCTGTGTTTTATATTTATACATGTTGTGCATGTGTTTTATGTTTTCACATCTGCTTCCTGTGTTGTATATTTATACATGTGGTGCAGGTGCTTTATGTTTTCACATCTGTCTGGTGTTGTATATTTATACATGTGTTGCATGTGTTTTATGTTTTCACATCTGTCTCCTGTGTTGTGTATTTGTGGGAAATTTGTTCTTACCTGAAATTTCCATTTCCTGGAGTCCGTAGGCGGCACACAATGGGTTAAACTACTTCTGACCCGAGAAAATAGAATAACCTATGTAGCAGTACACATAATGCAGAAAACAAGGTAATTACATAGTTAATTAATTAATTAAACAGTCATATGATCCCCTGACCTGAGGTATAAAGTTCCTAATAAGACAGAGTACACTTGTATTGAATGCAGCAGTAAGAATTTATTAGGGTGGGTAAAGTTGTGCAGCCTACTGACTCCAGGAAATGGAAATTTCAGGTAAGAACAAATTTCCCACTTCCTGTTCGTCCTACGGCGGGACACAATGGGACTTGGAAAGCAGTGAAAATATCAAAATTAAATAGGGTGGGAATTATCTGTCTCAGCTCCTTGTATTACACTCGCACCAAAGGCTGACCCCTCAGAAGCAGAGATGTCAAGACGATAATGCTTCATAAAGGTCGTAGGAGAAGCCCAAGTTGCTGCACGGCAAATCTCATCCAATGGCACGTGATACTTCTTTGCCCATGTAGCCCCAGTTGAGCGGGTGGAGTGAGCCCTTAATGCCAGTGGCGAGGTAGAACCTTCCACTTCATAGCAATGCCGGATGGTGTCCCTGATCCATCTTGCCAAGGAGGCTTTTCTGGCTTTCATCCCTTTCCTTGGTCCGTGGAACAGAACAAAAAAAATCTTGGATGTTCTGAAGGATGACGTTCTTTCTAATAGATGTAGACGTTTCCCTTTCTCCTCCAAGAGAACCGAAATAATCAATTCTTGATTGAGATTTTGGGTAGACGGTACTTTTGGCAAAAAATCCCGGCATTGTCCTGAAGATGACCGCGTTGGGTAACACACTTAGGTACGGCTCCTTACAAGACAGTCCTTGTAGTTCACTAATTTGTCTGGCAGACGTGATAGCAATTAGGAATAAGGTCTTTAATGAGAGCCATTTTAACAGAGCTGTTTCCATCGGTTCAAATGGCTCCTTACACAAATTTTTCAAGACCAGAGGTAGGTCCCAAGATGGTAAAGGAAGAGAATATTGGGGTCTCAACTTTCTTAAGGCTCTGAAGAACCTCAAGACCATTGCTGAGCCTGAAAAGCAGCCATTCATATGGGCATTAATGGCTGTTATCTGAACTTTCAGGGTGTTGTGTTTGAGACCTTTCTCAAACCCTTCTTGTAGAAAGAGTAGAAGTGTTGACGTTTCCGAAGGAACCATGTTCTTTCTTGAACACCAGTTTGAATAAAGCCTCCATACCCTTAAGTATGCCTTCATGGTAGTTGGTTTCCTTGAGGCCAACAGTGTATTAATTACATTGCTCGCAAACCCTTGAACACCTAGACTCTGGCATTCAAGCTCCATGCCACCAAGTTCAGGCTGCCTAGGTCTGGATGAAGGAGACCCCCTTGTATCAGGAGATCCTTGACCACTGGAAGATAGAAGTAATTTCCTCTCGATATCCCCCACACGAGTTGAAACCATGCCCTTCGAGGCCAGAAGGGCAGGATTACAATTGCTTGGACTTGCTCGTCTAGAATCTTCCTGAGCATCCGCGGGATCAGAGGTAGGGGTGGAAAGGCATAGACAAATATCCCCTTCCAGGGTACTGATAGAGCATCCACTGCTAAGGGGTTTCCTGTTCGGGATAGCGAGCAGAATTGTGGTAGCTTCTTGTTGTCCTGGAAAGCAAACACATCCAGCGTCGCTCGACCCCATTTGTTCACTATCATGGAGAATATTTTGGGATTGAGACCCCATTCGCTGGGCACTATCTGGCGTCTGCTCAACCAATCGGCATTTGAATTCAAAGTTCCTCTTATGTGGATGGCTGAGATGGATAGAAGATTCCTCTCTGCCCACTCCATCATCTCTGCGCAAAGCTTCTGCAGAGTCTTGCATCTGGTCCCCCACTGCTTGTTTATGTAAAAGACAGAAGGGAGGTTGTCCTACTAAGATGGCTTTGAAATGTTTCAATGCCAGAAGAATGGCCTTCAACTCCTTGTAGTTCGATGACTTGCCCGCCAGTCTGATTCCAAGGCTTCTGAACCCATCTGTCCTTGACATGGGCACCCCAACCGGAGGCGGAGGCATCCGCAGTGAGGACTTCCGGTTGGGGATAGAACAGACTTTTGCCTTGGCGATACCGTAGGGGTTTTAGCCACCACCTGAGATCTTTCTTCACTTTCTTGGGTAGAAAGATCTTCATATCTAGAGATACTTGTGACTTGTCCCATTTGCTCAAAACATGCGACTGCAGTTTTCTGATATGAGACTTTGCCCATTGTACCGCGTCTATTGATGACGACAGTAGACCCAAGATCTTCATAGCCTGACGAATCGTACTTGATTGAAGGGTTAGGAAGAATCGTAGATTCTGGGAGATGTTTGATACTCTCTCTTCAGTCAGAAAAATCTTCATCAGATCCGAGTCTATTATGAATCCTAGGTATGAAATTCTCCTTGATGGAATTAAACTTGATTTTCTTAGGTTTATAAGAAAACCATGATCTCCGAGTACCTCCATTGTCGTCTGAAGATGGGTGTTCAAGAGACGTTCCGAGTGGGCTTTGATTAGCCAATCATCTAGGTAAGGCGTTACGTGGATACCTAACAACCGGAGATGGCCACCAGGACAACGACCACCTTGGTGAAGACCCTTGGCGCTGACGTAATCCCAAAGGGAATACAAGTAAATTGGAGGTGTTGAACTTGACCTTGAGTTCTCACTGCTATCCGCAGAAATCTCCGATGGGATGGACGTACTGGAATGTGGAGATAGGCATCCTGGAGATCCAGTGACGCCATGTAATTCCCCTTGCTGGATATTCAGAACTGCAGATCTTATCGACTCCATTTAGAATTTTCTTTTTATGAAGAATTTGTTTAGATCGGACAAATCTATGATTAGCCTTCAGTCTCCTCCGGCCTTTGGTACAGCAAAGATTGGTGAATATTACCCTGTCCCTCTCTCTTGTTCTGGGACTTCTTCCAGGGATCTTTTGTGAATAAATTGCTGAACCAGGGTTGTGACTATAGTGGAGACCCGGTTGATCATGAACCTGTCCGGCGGTGTCTCTCGCAATTCCAGGGTGTAGCCATTTCTTATTGTGTCTGATACCCAGGCACGAACGGCTTCTTCTTCGATGCCGTCGGGTCCTGTTTCTTATTATACTGGCCTCTCGAGCCTGATGGACGAAAATTCCCTCATCTTCTGAGGGGGCTCGAATAACGGCCTCTTCTTCCCGATCCTACATATCTTCATGTTTTTTTCCAATCATATGGAAACTGCTCTCCCTTATCTTTTCGTAAGGATTTTAGTATACCCTTTAATTGTGGGCCAAACATAGAGGAGGGATGGAAGGGTAATTTAACAAAATTGTTTTTGGAGGAGATGTCACCTCCCCAATTCTTCATCCAAAGCACTCTTCTTGATGTGTTGGATAATGCCAGGACCCTTGACGAGAATTTCATAACATCCAGTGGAGCGTCGCACAAGAATTCTGCAGCTGACTTCATAACTGGCATATTTTTTAGTAGGTCCTTACGGGAGACCCCCTCACTGATATCCTTAGATAAATCGGATTGCCAGACCCGCAGGGCTCTGGCTACCGGAAGAGAAGCTGACGCCACCTTTGCAGCTGCAGCCGCCGAAACATATGTCTTTTTGCACATCAGGTCTGCCTTCCTCTCCATAGGATCCGATAATAGAGTTGACTCCTCCGACGGAAAGATGGTATTTTTTGCTAAACGTGCGGCGCTAAATCCACTTTTGGGGGTTTTTCCCAATCCTCATAAGCTGCTGGAGACAATCTGTAGGTAGAGCGTAATATCGCCCCAGGATCGGTCTTTCTTTCTGGTTTCGACCAATCTTTACGAAACCAGTCCTTAAGGACTGGATGTGAAGGGAGCATCCTATCCTTGGAAGGTGGAAAGTAATATAGCTGGTCTCTTTGTGATTTAGAAGAGACATCTTCAGAGCTTTCCAGTACATACTTGACCACATGGAGCAGCCCATGCACTTTTTCTTTATCTAACATGTAAAGGTCCTCTGACACCTCACCTTTAGGCATCTCTTCATCCGTCCATTCGTAACTACTAGTTCCATTAGAGCTGGAAGATGAAGACGAAACCGGTGACACCTCTTTATGAGAAGTCTTGCGCTTTTTCTCTATCATAGATGCTTTAACCTCTGAGAAGGTGGAGCATAGTTCCTCCTTTAACCATCCAAGAAAGTCTTTGGGCTTCATAGGAGTAGAGGCACATGGAGGTGTTAAACAATAAGAGCAAATATCTCCCTCCCAGTCATCAGGCAACGGTTGCCTACACTTGGTGCAATCTCAGTGTCTTGACTTTCTTGATCTCTTTTTCCCAGACATCTAGGAAAGAGAGAGAAAGAGAAAGAGGGGGAAATAAATAAACCTACAATTTATTAAGACAATAACATGAGGGATCAGGTTTTCCTTACCTCTGCCAAACTGAAAGGTCTGCTACCTCAGAGGAGCGCAGCCTTCAACTGGCAGAGGCTTCCATTTATTGACTATACCTAGCACACCTGCTCAGAATGCACTAAACTGCATGTGCAGGTGTGCCAGATAAATCATTAGCATCGTGCCCGAGATAATATTGAGTGCACATGCACACATTACAGTCCGCTGCGACGGTTGCCTGCCGGAAGCGCACATTTGATAATGCGCACATGCCCCAGAAAATACAGTCGCACAGTACGGCTGGAGTCACTATCACTGCGCTCGTCAGCGCCTGCGCACCCGGCACTTCCGCTCACAGAAACGCGCGCAGACGCTGCCGACACAGATTGACCTCAGCTATGGACCGGAACCCCGGACCATGTGCGTGAGGATCCTGCTCACTTTGCCCCATCGGTCACATACCTGGTAGCTGGACTACCGATTCGGCCTGCTCCATATTAGGTACTGGGCACACATGAGGGAGTTGGAGAACTAGGAAGCACCTAGTACACAAGCTCCATATTAATCCCAGGGACCCCAGGAGCCTAGGGTTTGGGACCTTGCTTCCTGCAACGTTCCTCTTCTCTTGTAGAAGAATAAAAATACAAGTGTACTCTGTCTTATTAGGAACTATATACCTCAGGTCAGGGAATGTGACTGTTTAATTAATTAATTCATTCATTAATTATGTAATTACCTTGTTTTCTGCATTATGTGTACTGCTACATAGGTTCTTCTATTTTCTCGGGTCAGAAGTAGTTTAACCCATTGTGTGCAGCCGCAGGACGAACAGGAAATTCATGTTGTGCATGTGTTTTATGTTTTCACATCTGTCTCTTGTTTTGTATATTTATACATGTTGTGCATGTACTTTATGTTTTCACATCTGTCCCGTGTTGTATATTTATACATGTGTTGCATGTGCTTTATGTTTTCACATCTGTCTCCTGTGTTGTATAAATATACAACACAAGAGACAGATGTGAAAACATAAAACACATGCACAACATGAATCATGTTGTGCATGTGTTTTATGTTTTCACATCTGTCTCTTGTGTTGTATATTTATACATGTTGTGCATGTGCTTTATGTTTTCACATCTGTCCCGTGTTGTATATTTATACATGTTGTGCATGTGTTTTATGTTTTCACATCTGTCTCCTGTCTCCTGTGTTGTATATTTATACATGTTGTGCATGTGGTGTATGTTTTCACATTTGTCTCTATGAGTTGTATATTTCTACGTCTCCCATGTGTTCTAATTTTTCACATTTGTCTCTATGAGTTGCTTGTTTCTATTTGTCTCCCATGTGTTGTATGGTTTCACGTCTCTCCCATAGATTGTATGTTTCTGCTTGTCTTACTTGTGTCCTGTTTTGTATAGTGTCTCTCATTTTGTATTTTTCTCCATGTTTCTTTGATGTATTGCGTGTTGTATATTTTTAAGTGTTTACTGTATGTTGTATAATTCTACATCTGATGACTGTGTGTTAAATATTCCTTAATGGATCCTATAATATTTGTTGTATATTTCTAAATGTGTCTCTCATGTGTTATATATTTCTACATGTTTTCTATATGTGACATGTGACACCCTACTTGCCTGTTTTTTAGATGATTCTACCGATATGATGCATACATATCCCTGCTGTCATTTTCATCACCACTATGATGTTTCTTTTTTAACTATATTCAATCCTCATGTCAGAATAGTTCTGTGCTGGGAAAATTGTGTCTTTATATAAAATGACAATAAAAATGACGTGCAGTGTATGAGGGGGCGAAACGGCACAACAGATAAACATCTAGGGAACTAACCTTGTGCCACCAAAATATTCATGTAATATGTGTATACTGATCCAAAATCTGTATATCTGATTTTTGACACACATATTTTTGAGGTACACATATTTGTGAGGGGCACATATCTGTATATGTATTTCCTAGATATTAAATATTTATAAAGCTACCTTATCTCTAGTGGTATACTACAGTTAGATAAGACAAGATCTCACCCTATTCCTTGTGTACTGAGAATAATTTGCACCATTTCTACTTTTTATGTATTATTTATTTACTGTTGCTTTTATAATACCAACATTTTCCAGAGTGCTGTTTAGCGGTGGATCACCCCACTGATCAAACACATATTCCTTATCGGCCATTTTGATCACTACACTGGGGTTTCATCACCCAATTTTCATGGTTGTTGGAATGCCTATCCTACAGATACACCATAAATGTCTGTGGTGGGAATACCCTTTAGGTTGTGTTCATGCAACAAATTTTGGTCAGTATTTTGATCAGTATTTTTTTTAGCCAAATCCAGGAGTAAAACCGATACAGAAAAATCTATAATGGAGAAATTTTCCCCTTTTTATGTGTTTTGGACAAACTCCTGGTTTTGGTCTGAAAGATTATCCAAAATACTGTGTGTGAACCCAGCCTAAATATTTCTTTGTATCCACCATGCATATGTGCTTTCCTTGCTTTGCTTTTCTTTATATGATTTTACTAACCTTTCTCTGTCTTTATTGACTTCTCATGTCTTATTCTTGCATATCAAGAGACTTGTGATGTACATGATTCAACGCCCCTTCCGTTCACACATCTTCACACCTCATGCTGGTTGTTACGTAAAATCAGATCACACTTTTATTTTTATGTCTCTATGTAGAAGTCAAGATATTTATAGACTTCATATATTTAGATATGTACATGTGGTAGCGGGGTGTGATGAGGGCAGATGTTGTTACCCTAGGGGCAGAATGTATTTGTGATGCCAGGGCGTGGTTTATCCTAAAACCACCCGAAGGTATACTGCTGGATCTTGGGCTAGGCACGGGGCAATAAAGACTCCAACACCAAGTTACAGACAACGGTAGCTTTACTGAGGGTAGACAGTTGGTAAAGTCTATACAGTTCAGCCAGGGCCCAAGGAGGTGACCACTGATGCAGAGACCTTAAGGGCTTGCTGGGACTTGTAGTAGGACTGGACAACTGAATGTAGACCACGCTGAATTGACAGATGACAGGGACTGACTTGACTGGGGACACTGAAGGAGGCTGCCTGACCGGGCAGCAAGGGTATGGGGTAACATCTCCCATACTGGGCTAGCACAAACTCCCCCTCTTAAATACAGTTGTTCTCGACACCCAGACCTGGAGGGCGGAGGACTGAAGTGGCCACTGGGGCCTAGTGAAAGTTCTTGGGGCATTATGCAAAATGTCCTTCACAGGTCTGGTTATAGAACAAGGTAGAAACGAGTCCAAGTAGCACTGTAAAGGTCCATACATGCTCTTTGGTTTGGAAAACATGTGGGATTAATGAGCTTTGTAACTGCTCTAGGAACACATTTTAGACCATAATACACACAAGTTTGCAGATTGGGCTGCCAGAGGCTGTCTTCCCAATGCTTTGGCTGCTGGGGCCCCTTCGGTTTTTTACACTTCTCCCCAGTACTTAACAAGTAGTGTGATACTATATAACCATTTTATCTCTGCATAATGTACTCTGCCTCTACACGTGTCTTACCCTCTGGCCAGTAGAGTACCCTGTACACGAGTACAGAAACATTTTAGACAGATATATACATTGGACATTTGTGTACTGGGACTACAAGTAATGTTACAGTCCTAACTTAAGAAATAGATGGTCCAGCGCAGGATAACGTGCAATAAAAGCCAACATTTATTGTAGATTGAAGCCATAGGATAGCAGGACACAGGGTTACTCGTTTCAGCCGGAAAAACCAGCCTTACTCAGTAAGGCTGGTTTTTCCGGCTGAAACGCGTAACCCTGTGTCCTGCTATCCTATGGCTTCAATCTACAATAAATTTTGGCTTTTATTGCACGTTATCCTGCGCTGGACCATCTATTTCTTCATTGCTACTTTGGTGTTGGTTCACACGGTGCCGTGCGACAGGCGTCTGGCTGAAAGGGTGAGCTGAGTTATCCTATACTCTCTTGCAAGTCCTAACTTAAGTGTTTACATATGAACTGACTATGTGTGGTACATAACCTTGTACACTATATTGTGGGCTAATCTTTGTACCTTGTGGGAAATTGTCCTTGTGTTGAGGTAGTGGCTACGCTTTTCCTGACCGGGTCAGGATACCTCCTATATAAATTGCCATGCACCACAGACACTGTACACCTTGACATTTTGTACAAACATATCATATACATTTTTTACAATACACAATAACTATTATAGTTCACCAACATAAGTATTTACTTGTGCAAAGAGAATGAGCAAAAATATATTATTCTAACGGTATATACATATTTTAATTGTATTGCTCCACAGTCCTGGTACACTTTGGGAGTTCTTAGTAAGGAATCACGGCTAAAAGCTGGGTACTGTTACGCCAAGCGCTCCGGGTCCCTGCTCCTCCCCGGAGCGCTCGCGGCGTCTCTCTCTCTGCAGCGCCCCGGTCAGACCCGCTGACCGGGAGCGCTGCACTGACATTGCCGGCGGGGATGCGATTCGCATAGCGGGACACGCCCGCTCGCGAATCGCATCCCAAGTCACTTACCCGTCCCGGTCCCCGGCTGTCATGTTCTGGCGCGCGCGGCTCCGCTCTCTAGGGCGCGTACGCACCAGCTCTCTAAGATTTAAAGGGCCAGTGCACCAGTGATTGGTGCCTGGCCCAATCAGTCTAATTAGCTTTCACCTGCTCCCTGTCCATATAACCTCACTTCCCCTTTCCTTCTTGTTGCCTTCTGCCAGAGAAAGCGTTTAGTGTTGTCCAAAGCCTGTGTTCCAGATCTCCTGCTATCCTCATTGACTACGAACCTTGCCGCCTGCCCCGACCTTCTGCTACGTCTGACCTTGCCTCTGCCTAGTCCTTCTGTCCCACGCCTTCTCAGCAGTCAGCGAGGTTGCCGGTGGATACCACCTGGTTGCTACCGCCGCAGCAAGACCATCCCGCTTTGCGGCGGGCTCTGGTGAAAACCAGTAGCAACCCTAGAACCGGTCCACCAACACGGTCCACGCCAATCTCTCGCTGACACAGAGGATCCACATCCAGCCTGCCGAATCGTAACAGGCACATACACTTACGCAAATGGTTACGAATAAACTTCTTGACAAGTTCGTCAGGCACTTCTTAAACGTTGCATAACCTGTGGAGAACAAAAGTACTTCACAAGGAAAGTTAGTGATATACAGTAGAATTATCACGGGTAGACTCCTTTAACTTGGGAACTTGCCATCCCAGCCTCACCGGTCGGACTGCTTCCAAGGCAGGGACAAGTAACAGGGTCCACGGGACTGTGCCCGCTCTAATGGACTCACTCGGGTGTTTCAGTTCACCTGGGACATCGTGGATTCTGTAATGGTGGGGCTGATGGTGACCACCATTTGCACTGCAGCTCCTTGCGCCACTGGGGGGAACAGCAATTAGTGCCTGTTGGGCCGGCCAAACCTCCTCTGCAGGAGTAGGCTGAGGCACTTCAGTTGGTGCCCGCTGGTTAGGCCAAACCTCCTCAACCACAGGAGTTGGCTCCTTGGGACTTGGTAGCAGGCCTCTTCGGCCCTGAGGGAGATGCACTGTAAACGATCTGCCAGCTCCTAAAACAATTGCGCTGCGGCAACTTTCCGGGCCTCCGGCGCCATCTTGGGACTCTCTGTACGTGTGCTTGCCTGTTCTGCCATGTTGTTCCTCTGACTGACTTCAGGGAGGATCCGGCAGCGCTGCTCCTTTTATGCAGGGTTTTGGGAAAATGGCCACTGGCTGGAAGTGCTCCAGCACTCCCGGATACAAGGGGCAGATCTTCACAGTTCCACTTCAGCATGGATACAGCAACATAGTTTCCACGCCCGGGGGGGGGGAGACGCTGACCAGCGCGGGACATTTTCACGCGCTTCTCCAACACATCTTTAACCCTTGCAGGTACAGGCAATACTTGGCAACTTAAAGGGGTATTCCAGGCAAAACCTTTTTTTATATATATATATCAACTGGCTCCGGAAAGTTAAGCAGATTTGTAAATTACTTCTATTAAAAAATCTTAATCCTTCCAATAGTTATTAGCTTCTGAAGTTTTCTGTCTAACTGCTCAATGATGATGTCACGTCCCGGGAGCTGTGCATGATTGGAGAATATCCCCATAGGAACTGCACAGCTCCCGGGACGTGAGTCATCAGAGAGCAGTTAGACAGAAAATAACAACTCAACTTCAGAAGCTAATAACTATTGGAAGGATTAAGATTTTTTAATAGAAGTAATTTACAAATCTGTTTAACTTTCCGGAGCCAGTTGATATATATAAAAAGGTTTTGGCCTGGAATACCCTTTTAACATAACTTCAGACCTAATCTTGCACATGGTTGACACAGTACTTGCCTATACCTCCCTTCTATTTCACAATTGCAAAGTCCCATACACTTTCTGGCGCTGACTTAAATCGCATCGCCATGCGGTTTTTGCAGACCATATTGGACACAGTTCAGACTAGGGGAGGACTTGTGGCATAAGGCTCACAACTGTATCCTGTTCGTGATGCCAAAAGTTGTGGTAGCGGAGTGTGATGAGGGCAGATGTTGTTACCCTAGGGGCAGATGGCATCGACCCCTTGTATATAGACAGTTGGTAAAGTCTATACAGTTCAGACAGGGCCAAGGAGGTGACCAGTGACACAGAGACCTTATGGGCTTGCTAGGACTGGACAATTGAATGCAGACCACGCTGACTTGACAGATGACAGGGACGGACTTGACTTGACTCATAAAGCTGTGATTTCAGCTTACTTGAATTGATGGTGGCTGCAGGACCTGACTTTGAGGCCTTCAACACTCTGGACACACTCACTAGGCACGACTGCACTGGACCTTAGCAGGAAGAAAGAGCTCTGAGCTCGAAGAGAGAGAGAAGCTAACTCCACCCAGGGCTTATATGAGGGAGACTAGCAGGGAGCCCATTGGTCACTCTTGGGATTACCTGGTCACTAGTATCTCCTGGGTAACAATCACATGACATAACTTCTTAAAGATACAACACATTTTATAATACAATACATTGCAGAATATATGTACAGGGATGAAACAGGTGCAAGGGGCCCTGGGGAAGGCTGCCTGACAGGGCAGCAAGGGTACGGGGTAACATGTCAAGTACTGGGCCACCACATACACATATTCTGTGGTGAGAATCTTTGTGGGATTCTCCCTGACATCACTGCAGGATGGCTTATTCACAGCAGATACCTGGAGGGGTTTCCTCAGCATTGAGTGGGGGTGGGGTTTTCTTCCAAGGCATCATCACAGGTATCTTTAGTATTCGCATAGAGGCTATATTGCATATTAATGTGGCTCAACACAAATTCTTTCAGGCGGTCCAAATGTACTTAATACAACAGAAAACCAGGTTGTCTATGAGCCCTCTAACTGTAAGTGCAATTTAATGGTGAAAATGCACTACTCTTGTCTATTTTCCCAGCATTGCAACTGATTACCATTCAAGTAAATTTGTATGAACCTCCATACATACCCACTAAAAATATAACAACATGGTTTTGTGGTCATGTGCATGAGGCCATAATGTCACCATAGACAGAAGCATAGTTATTCTGAATCATTTCCATGGAGAGATTTGTTATAACCATAGACCTTTACCTTCATAACAAATGAACAGCATGAGCATTGTGTTAGGGGTCATGACGGAGACAGTTATCAAACTTTTCCAACATGTCCAATTGAGGGTGCATGGAGCTGATTGGTTGATTTTAATATAAAGACATTTGAAGAGGGGCCAACTGATGTAAGGTTTTGAGTGCTGATCTTGTTTGTCTGCACTGATTAATATGAGCTTTTACATGACATGGTGACCACTCAGGCAGGGTTGTATGAATGCTCGCTGGGTCGTTCATGCAGCACTTTACTTCCTTCATTGTCCGCCAAAAGTGTGC
This sequence comes from Hyla sarda, assembly GCF_029499605.1. NCBI lineage: Eukaryota > Metazoa > Chordata > Amphibia > Anura > Hylidae > Hyla > Hyla sarda. The sequence continues at coordinate 183,389,593 of NC_079194.1, read as the reverse complement.
AGCTGACCAACAATAATTGTTTAACCTGCTGAAATGATGAAGTGATGACTAGCTGATGAACGAGTGTTTGCTGGATCATCTGCCAATTGCTGGGCCTTTTACACAGGGCAGTATCAGCCTGTTTAGCCAATAATCGCCCGGTGAAATAGGACCCTTTGTTATCTGACAAACTGGTCCAATTATCAATGTGGTGGTGCCCTTTATGATTAATAAGAGGATAAGGGTTTATAAATACAGTTATATTACAGATCTGTACTGTACAGAATTCTGATATAGGGCCATCATCTGTTATAGTCCCATACTGTACCAATTTAAGCCTCAGGTTTCTTAATTCATCAAACGTGGCCCGCTGCATTATATGTTATATTACAGGGGTATTCTCCTCAAGAAACAATGCTGAGGTACTACTCAAGCATCACTTTCAAGCTTCCTGGGGTGGGGCGGGGGTTGGGGTGGGGGGCTGGATGAAAGCTGTCAGGGACCATTCTGATTGTTCGGTGCAGCCCGTTTGAAAGCGATGACATGTTCCCTTTAAGCAGGCAGGTGATGAGCCACTGTAACCCAAATACCCACATGGACTTGGGGATCTGCATGATATTTTGGGGATATGTAAGTCATAATAACCTTACAAAATCAGTTGTATTGAAGTAGAACATTTACATGAGATTATTAAGGTGCAGAAGAAACTATAAAAGGAAATTGAGATAGCGGTGGGTGAAATGTATGGCATGTAGCTGCAATATTTAGAATTCATTTGACATTGAACTTAATAAACTCTGCAAGCCATTGATTGAAATAGGATGATGCAAACTATGGATGACACATAATTAGTATGTTTCAGCCTGGATGGCAAGGCTGCATTCCCTCCGCCATTATAGGAAACTTGTACTGATGTGCATCAACTGTGATATGTAATCTAAGCCTGCAGATGCATGACAGATATATATATATATTTTGTCTTGCAGGATCTTTCAGGTTTACATGTCTTCTCCTTGGTACTTATTCTCAAGCAGATTGGGCTTCTACTTTGCACAGCTGGAATCCATTTAAGCGTGTGGTCCATTACATGCCATAATCTTTTCCCCAAATCGAGCAGTGCCAAACCTTGTGAAGGGACCACAGTCAGCTCATCATCAAACCAAAGGAACCAAAGTCTGCTCATCATCACTTTGTACATGTGCATACAATTGGGTCATCTCCCATCTCCAGCACCATATCTGGATTGACTCTTGGACTTAAGCTGAACCTGGAACATCACACAAGTTGGCAATAATGGAACAGCAAGGTGGTGTGTGATATCTTAGTGAACATAGTCTTGTACGATTACATTTCTAGAGGGCTCTCATTTGTTAGTGTTGACCTTAGGGGTCATGATTTAAAAAAATCCCTGGTGAAATTTTAGCAGATGTATCATATATTGATATTTTAAGAAGATACATCATGATCAATCAGTGTATTGAACACTGACCTCCATATAAAGGCCATTTTGTCCATTTGTCTACATTTATAATAAAGAACCAATATTAACACAACACTTGGATCCTTTATCATAAAGGTCTTCAGAGAACTTCCATGGTCCATTATTCCTTAGAACAGGCATTGCATGGAGAAGGCACCATCATCCTGACAGTCCCCTGGAGAGATTATTATTATCATCATCATCCTTTACTGGCTAATCTCTCATTAAACCCTGCCCAGTAGTCACTGTATTTTGGCAAGATGATGGTGAATGAGGTTTCAGACTTGGCATCTCCGTCTTCCCTAGGCGTTGTCACAGCCACCTGTGTGTCTAAGGTGGAGCTCCGGGTGTGCTGCAAGAACCTGCTGGACCGAGACACGCTCAACAAGTCTGACCCTTGTGTCCTGCTACTTATGCAGTCTCAGGGCCAATGGATGGAGGTAAGTCCAAGATGTTATCATGCTATTAATATATGTATAGGGCCCTTATCGTGTAGTATATTCTGGATAGGGCTTCAAGATGACAGTTGTTAAAGGGGTACTCCGGTGGAAAACTTTTTATTTTATTTTATCTACCTGTGCCAGAAAGTTAAACAGATTTGTAAATGACTTCTATTAAAAAATCTTAATCCTTCCAGTACGTATTAGCTGCTGAATACTACAGTGGAAATTATTTTCTTTTTGGAACAAGAGCTCTCTGCTGACATCATGACCACAGTGCTCTCTGCTGGCATCTCTGTCCATTTTAAGAACTGTCCAGAGAAGGAGAAAATCCCCATAGCAAACATATGCTGCTCTGGACAGTTCCTAAAATGGACAGAGATGTCAGCAGAGAGCACTGTGCTTGTGATGTCAGCAGAGAGCACTGTGTTCCAAAAAGAAAGTAATTTCCTCTGTAGTATTCAGCAGCTAATAAGTACTGGAAGGATTATGATTTTTTAATAGAAGTCATTTACAAATCTGTTTAACTTTCTGGCACCAGTTGATTTAAATAAAAAAAGTTTTCCACCGGAGTACCCCTTAAATGGCTTGGTGGAACATGAATGTGAATGTTATGTTGCACGTTGTTACTTGTCATTGATTAGGGATTATATAGAAAGGTAAAATAGGGGTTGTACTGCAATAAGCACAGCTTCAGAATTATGCTCAGGATGTATTCTATAGCAAAGTATCAATATGTTTATTGATAAGGGTTTTTTTTTTTCCATGAGATACCTCCTTTAAGACAGAATTGAACTTTCACTGGATATGATCAGATCGCTTCTTTCATTTTTGAAAAAGGCCTCTGAAAAATAAAAGAATCTGATTGTTTGCTATGGGCAACTGGTCAACTTTTCCTCAGAATAGGTCTTGATGAATCTCCCCCATATACGCCTATAATGTGTCATAACTGTGATGGCCCAGTACGAGAGGTGTTGCCTCGTACCCTTGCTGTCCTGTCAGGCAGCCTCCCTTCTGTGTCCCCTGGGCCTCCTTGTACTTGTTTTCCCCCTGTACATATGTTTTGCTGTGTATTGTGATATATAATGTGTTGTCATTTTAAGAAATGTACCATGTGATTGTTACCCAAGAGGTACCAGTGACCAGGTGATCCCAAGGGTGACCTATGGGCTCCCTGCTAGTCTACCCATATAAGCCGTGGGTGGAGCTAGCTTGCCCTCTAAGGCTCCTTTCACACTAGTGATTTCTCCATTATTGAAGTTCCGTCACATGTTCCGTCACGATTTTTGGCGAAAACCGGCCGTTACAAAACCCCTGACGGCCGAGACTAAATCGCATTGCAGCCTATGGGATTTTGTTACTGCCCGTTTGCACTGGTATATGCCCGTTAGTCATTACGGACGTTATACAGTGACGGGACATCGTGGCAGAAAAATTACTGCATGCAGTAACGGCCGGTTTTCGCCGAAAATCGTGACGGAACATGCAACGGAACTTCAACAACGGAGAAATCACTAGTTTGAAAGGAGCCTCAGTTTCTGAGTCTTTACTGAGGTCAAGTCAAGTCCTAGTGTGTGTGTCCAGAGTCATTGGAGGCCTCAAGTCCAGTCTGCAGCCACAGTTAATTGCAAGTAAGCTACAGTCATAGCTTAGTCAGTCATCAGTCATGTCAAGTCAGTCCCTGTTAGCAACTGTCAAGTCAACATGGCCTGCATTAAACTGACCAGTCCTACTTCAAGTCCCAGCAAGCCCTTAAGGTCTCTGAGTCAGTTTCCGTTTTTGCATTTCCATTTTTCCTCATGACCTTCTAAAAATCATAACGCTTTCAATTTTGCACATAAAATTCCATATGATGGCTTATTTTTTGTGCCACTAATTCTATTTTGCAGTGACATTAGTCATTTTACCCAAAATATCCACGGTGAAACGGAAAAAAAATCCATTGTGCGTCAAAATTGAAGAAGAAATAATGTCATTTTGTAAATTTTGGGGGCTTCCGTTTCTACGCAGTGCATTTTTCAGTAAAAATGACAACTTATCTTTATTCTGTAGGTCCATACGGTTAAAATGATACCCTACTTATATAGGTTTGATTTTGTCGTACTTCTGAAAAAAATCATAACTACATGCAGGAAAATGTATACGTTTAAATTGTCATCTTCTGACCCCTGTAATTTTTTTTATTTTTCTGCGTATGGGCCGGTATGAGGGCTCATATTTTGCGCCGTATTCTGAAATTTTTATCGGTATCTTTTTTGCATTGATCGGACTTTTGATTGCTTTTTATTCATTTTTTATTATATAAAAAGTGACCAAAAATATGCAATTTTGGACTTTTGAATTTTTTTGCGCGTACGCCATTGACCGTGCGGTTTAATTAACGATATATTTTTATAGTTCAGACATTTACGCATGCGGCGATACCACATATGTTTATTTTTATTTACACAGTTTATTTTATGGGAAAAGGGGGGGTGATTCAAACTTTTATTAGGGAAATTACCTTTATTAACTTTTTTTTTTCACTTTTTTTTTTGCAGTGTTATAGCTCCCATAGGGGGCTATAACACTGCACACACTGATCTTTTACCCTGATCCCTGCAAAGCCATAGCATTGCATGGATCAGCGTTCTAGGGGCTCGACTGCTCAAGCCTGTAGCTCAGGCTTGGAGCAATCAAACACCGATTGGAGACAGGTGAGGGGACCTCCGCTTGCGTCCTAGCTGATTGGGACATCGCGATTTTATCGAGATAGTCCCGATCAGCCCGACTGAGCAGCCAGGAAGCTTTTACTTTAGTTTTGGACGTGGCGTGACCCCGTTTTAAACATCGGGACTAGTCCTTTAGAGGTTAAGCATTAATAACTCTGGAATGCTTTTACTTAGGAATTTGATTCCGAGAACGTTTTTCGTGACATATTCTACTTTAACATAGTGGTAAATTTTCGTCGATACTTCTTGGGGAAACATTCAAAATTTTCGTGAAAAATTTGAAAATGTAGCATTTTTCAAAATTTGAAGCTCTCTGCTTGTAAGGAAAATAGACATACCAAATAAATTATATATTGATTCACATATACAATATGTCTACTTTATGTTTTGCATCATAAAGTTGACATGTTTTTACTTTTGGAAGACATCAGAGGGCTTTCAAAATCGGTTCAGTTTTTAAGTGGATTTGAAGGGCCTTCATATTAGAAATATCCCATAACACCCCATTATAAAAACAGCATAATACTCCATTATAAAAACAGCACCCCTCAAAGTATACAAAATGACATTCCGAAAGTTTGTTAACCCTTTAGGTGTTTCTCAGGAATAGCAGCAAAGTGAAGGAGAAAATTCAAAATCTCAATTTTTTACACTAACATGTTCTTGTAGACCCATTTTTTGAATTTTTACAAAGGGTAAAAGGAGAAAAATGTCTCTTGAGTAAGGAAATACCTCATATGTAAACGTAAAGTGCTCTGTGGGTGCACTAGAGGGCTCAGAATGAAAGGAGTGACAATGGGATTTTGGAGAGTGAATTTTGCTGAAATGTTTTTTTGGGGGGGCATGTAGCATTTAGGAAGCCCCTATGGTGCGATAACAGCAAAAAGAAACCCCACATGGGATACTATTTTGGAAACGTAACCCCTCAATGCACGTAACAAGGGGTCCAGTGAGCCTTAGCACCCCACAGGTGCTTGATGACTTTTCGGTAAATTGGATGTGTAAATTAATATTTTTTTCCATTAAAATTCAGTTTTTTTGTCCAAATTTACTATTTTTACAAGAGGTAATAGGAGAAAATGCCCCTCAAACGTTGTAACCTCATTTCTTCTAAGTATGGAAATACCCCATGTGTGGACGTCAAGTGCTCTGCTGGAGCACTACAATGCTCAGAAGAGAAAGAGCCACGTATTGCTTTTTGAAAGCAAATTTTGCTTAAATGGTTTTTGGGGCACATGTCGCATTTAGCAAGCCCCTGGGGTGCCATAGCAGCAAAAATAAATCCCACATGGCATACTATTTTGGAAACATAACCCCTCATGGCACGTAACAAGGGGTACAGTGAGCCTTAACACGCCACAGGTGTTTGACGACTTTTCGTTAAATTCAAATGTGTATATAAAAATTTCGATTTTCTTCACTAAAATGCTGGTGTTACCCCAAATTTTTCATTTTCACAAGGGGTAATAGGAGAAAAAGCCTCCCAAAATTTGTAACCCCATTTCTACTGAGTCTGGAAATACCCCATATGTGGATGTAAAGTGCTCTACGGGCGAACTACAGTACTCAGAAGAGGAGCACCATTGGGCTTTTTGAGAGAGAATTTGTTTGGAATTGAAGTCGGGGGCCATGTGCATTTACAAAGCCCCCATGGTGCCAGAACAGTCAACCCACACCCACATGTGATGCTATTTCGGAAACTACACCCCTCACAGAATTTAATAAGGGGTGCAAGTGAGCATTTACACCCCACTTGCATTTGACAGATCTTTGGAACAGTGGGCTGTGCAAATGAAAAATACAGTTTTTCATTTTCATGGACCACTGTTCAAAAAAATCTGTCAGACACCAGTGGAGTGTTAACCCTCACTGCAGCCCTTATTACATTCCGTGAGGGGTGTATTTTCCAAAATGGGGTCGCATGTGGTTTTTCTTTTATCTGCGTTTATGTCCAAACCGCTGTACCGATCAGCCACCCCTGTTCAAATCACCTCAAATGTACATAGTGTGTCACTCCTGAGCCTTGTTGTGCGCCCGCAGACTATTTTACGCCCACATATGGGGTATTTCCCTACTCTGAAGAAATTGCGTTACAAATTTTGGGGGTCTTTTTTTCCTTTTACCTCTTGTGAAAATAAAAAGTTTGGGGCAACACCAGCATTTTAGTGTAAAAAAATTAACTTTTTTACAATAACACGCTGGAGTATACCCCAACTTTACCTTTTCATAAGGGGTGAAAGGAGAAAAAGCCCCCCACAATTTGTTAGGCAATTTCTCTTAAGTACGAAAATACCTCATATGTGGCCCTAAACTGTTGCCTTGAAATACGACATGGCTCCGAAGTGAAAAAGCGTCATGCATATTTGAGGCCTAAATTAGGGATTTGCATAGGGACAGACACAGATGCAAGAATTAGACTTGCCTCCGATACTAAAATTACCCTATGGTAGTGTTTCCTAAACAGGGTTCCTCCAGCTGTTGCAAAACTCCCAGCATGCCTGGGCAGTCAATGGCTGTCCGGCAATACTTGGAGTTGTTGTTTTACAACAGCTGGAGGCTCCGTTTTGGAAACAGTGCTGTACCAGACGTTTTCATTTTTATTGGGGGGGGGGGGGGGGGAGAGGGTAACTGTGTAGGGGTATATGTAGTGTTTACCCTTTATTTAGTGTAGGTGTAGTGTAGTGTTTTTTAGGGTACATTCACATGGGCGTGGGTTAACAGCGAAAAAATTTGCTGCATCTCAAATTTGCAGCGAGAAACTCACTGTAAACCCCTTCAGTGCATCCTGGGAGTTGTAGTTTGCAACAGCTGGAGGCACACTGGTTGCGAAACATTGAGTTAGGGAACAGTGTTTTGCAACCAGTGTGCCTTCAGCTGTTGCAAACCCCCAGGATGCACAGACAGCTTTGCCTGCCATGCATGCTGGAGGTTGTAGCTATGCAACAGCTGGAGGCACACTGGTTGCAAAACACTGAGAGTTTGTTACTTAACTCAGTGTTTCGCAACCAGTGTACCTCCAGCTGTTGCAAAACTACAACTCCCAGCATGTACTGTCTATCAGTACATGCTTGGAGTTGTAGTTCGCAACAGCTGGAGGTTGCGAAACACTGAGTTAAGTAACAAACTGTGTTTCGCAACCAGTGTACCTTCAGCTGTTGCTAAACTACCACTCTCAGCATGCATTTACAGCTGAAGGGCATGCTGGGATTTGTAGTTATGCAACAGCTGGAGGCACAATACTGCAACTCCCAGCATGCCACTTGGTAGTTTGTGCATGCTGGGGGTTTTAGTTATGCAATTGCTGGAGGCACACTTTTTTTTTAAATAAAATGTACCTCCAGTTGTTGCATAACTACAACCCCTAGCATGCACCAACTACCTCCTGCTGCTGCGCACTTACTGCCTGTCACCCTGCCGCCGCCGCTGCTGTCTCCGCTCCGGGGGCCCCGATCCCACCGCCGATGCCGGGGAGTTGGTGGAGGAGCGGGTGCCGTTAGGGACACCCCCACAGCAAGCATCCTGATTACCGGCCGATGAATCAGGGCGATCGTGAGGTGTCAACAGTGCCACCTCACTCCTGCTGCTAAAGGGTGATAAGTGCCGTGTCGGACGGCACCTATCACCCTTCTTTCCTTTGTCACTGGGGACCCGAATGGGGTTTGCATGGGGTACCTGCTGAATGATTTCAGCAGGCATCCCGGTCCAGTCCCCGCTCGGCCCGCGGCGGGGACCGGAATTCCCACGGGCGTACAGGTACGCCTGGGTCCTTAAGTCCCAGGACGTCAGGGCGTACCTGTATGCCCTGGGTCCATAAGGGATTAAGGGTCCTGTACAGAACACACAATGTCCCAAAAAAGTTAAATGGGGCTGTCCGCAACTAATGTCCAAAGGAGCTGCTCATCCTGGGACAGGTAAATAGTACAGAACATGTGGTACCTTCCTGTACTGAATTGAGATGCTATCAGCCAATCAGTGCATGTACTTGAGTAATACAAGTACAGTGTTTTACCAGTGAAATGCCCATTGTGATTGGTCAGATCTTTCAGCCATTGACACATCTTGCAGATCTGGAGTAGTTAAAGGGGTTATCCAGGAAAAAACTTTTTTATATATATCAACTGGCTCCAGAAAGTTAAACAGATTTGTAAATTAATTCTATTAAAAAATCTTAATCCTTTCAGTACTTATGAGCTTCTGAAGTTAAGGTTGTTCTTTTCTGTTTAAGTAATCTCTGATGACACGTGTCTCGGGAAACGCCCAGTTTAGAAGCAAAGTCGCATAGCAAACCTCTTCTAAACTGGGCGGTTCCCAAGACACGTGTCATCAGAGATTACATAAACAGATTTGTAAATTACTTCTATTAAAAAATCTTAATCCTTTCAGTACTTATGAGCTTCTGAAGTTTAGGTTGTTCTTTTCTGTCTAACTTTCTGGAGCCAGTTGATATATAAAAAAGTTTTTTTCCTGGATAACCCCTTTAACTGAACTTTATGTTCGAACTTTCTGTTAGAATGTGGGTCCACTCTCATCACCCTGTCATTTAATTTTTCACATAACCTGTCGAGTAACTGGATACCAGGACTAATTCACCTGTTAGGTGGGTTGATACTCACACAAAAAACGAAGATATATACCATAGAAGGTAATAGGCAAAGAAAATTGTTATGAACCTTTTATGAGTATTTATCACACGAAACTGAAGGCCCAAATAAAATCCAAACAAAAAGACAAAAGGCAACTGAACTTGGTGAATAGGCCTCAGTGTTTATTAAGGGAAGGCGGCATTGGATAAAATAATAATTCATAATCATGTAAAAAAGTCCTGGTATTACCAAAGACTAAACCATAATCTAATACTAGTGTTGAGCGCGAATATTCACAATTTGAATATTTATCGTGAATATGGCGAATATATATTCGTAATTATGAATATTCGTAATTTTAATTTTCACACAGAACACATCACAGTGATCTCATCCCTCCCTGCTTACAGCTTGTGGTCTAAAGAAGGCTCCTATACTATTTACTGTACTAGACTGGAGAGCGAGTATTCGCGAATATGAGAATGTGCGAATATCCGTGAATATCCTCTTATCCGTGAATATCGTCACTAAAATTAGATAGGTAGATAGATAGTGATGATATTCGCGAATATGACATGATAATATACAAAATGAAAAATGTCATAGACGCATTATCACTTCTGTATAGACCAAGAATAGACCAAGAATTAGGAGATAGATGGGTCGATAGATAGATAATATAGATAGATAAATAATATAGATAGGTAGATAGTTATCCGCATGCACATACACGCTTGTGCATGCGCATTTACGCAAAGCGAAAATAACTGCGAATATGTTCATATATTCGTCCATATTCGTCCATATATTTGCGAAATATCACAAATTCGAATATGGCATATGCCGTTCATCACTATCTAATACCAGAAATCGTTCACTCAGCCTGGCTGGGCAACAAAACCCCCACCCATTACAGTAAAATCATGCCCCCTAAAACACTGCAGGCCCTCCTCCAACATGGATTGCAGGCCAACATTAAATATGAACAACCCAATCAAGGACAAATGAAGAGTCTAAGTACAAACAGGGTCGGTTCTGCTTATAGGGAAAATAGGCAGCTGCCTAGAGGGCCCTCTTGATAGGGGCACCTCTCTGCCCGCTGCAAAAAAGTTAGTAGCCAGCCAGCACCTGAAGTACTCGCCGCTCATCCAAAGCACCTGCCCAGCCAGCACCACCATCTCTGTAATGTATGTTTGTTACAGTGTTTCACCCAAGTAGTAAGATTACATGAGGAGGAGGTTTGTTACAGTATGTCATCCCAGTAGTAAGGAAATTACATGAGGAGGAGGTTTGCTACAGTGTGTCACCCCAGTAGTAAGGAGATTACATGAGGAGGAGGTTTGTTACAGTGTGTCACCCCAGTAGTAAGATTACATGAGGAGGAGGTTTGTTACAGTATGTCATCCCAGTAGTAAGGAGATTACATGAGGAGGAGGTTTGCTACAGTGTGTCACCCCAGTAGTAAGGAGATAACATGAGGAGGAAGTTTGTTACAGTGTGTCACCCTAGTAGTAAGTAGAATACATGAGGAGGAGGTTTGTTACAGTAGGTCACCCAAGTAGTAAGGAGATTACATGGGGAGAGGGTTTGTTACAGTGTGTACCCATTAGTGGCAAAGAGATTATATGAGGAGGAGGTTTGTTACAGTGTGTCATCCCAGTAGTAAGGAGATTACAAGAGGAGTGGGTTTGTTACAATGTGTTACCCCAGTAGTAAAGGCGGACATATCAAAGGGTGGAGCCAATGGGTGGAGTCAAGGGGTGGCAAAATTAGCTTTTGCCTAGGGTGGCAAAAATCCTTGCACCAGTCCTAGGAACAATACTGGAAAATATTAACAGGGCTTGAGGCAAGAGACATTTTGTGTTTTTGAAATCTTGTTTCATTTCATGGATAAGGTAAAGAGTGCAGAGTTTTCTTTTTCATTACCTCCACATGGACAATTAAAATGCCAGATAAAGAGGAACTAAGATGTAAGTCCGTTTGAAAGTACCTCCTCAGGATTAGGTGAAAGATTAAAGGAGAAGTCTCATACTAAAAAACTCCCCCCGCGATCTCCTGTACGGAGCACCAGCTCTCCCCGGGAACAGTGCCTCATGACCTCTGCCCGAAGTGGGGGCCGCCACACCCCCTCCATAAATTTTTATGGGGGAGCCATTCGGCAATCTTCGGCAGAGATATACGGAGAGGGCATGGCGGCCCCGCTTCAGTGGAGGTTGTGACATGCTGCTCCCAGGGGTTACGTTTTTAGTAGCATATATCTCCATAAATATGAACATAAAGTTTCAAGTGCTTAGAGTCCTAGTGAGCAATATTTTTGATGACATCTTCGCTGAGACCACAATGTGCGGCTTCAGTCACTGCCCCCAAGACGGAAACAATGAGCAGTGAAGGAATATTAACCTTAATTACAAAATAAACACCTTTTTAAGGGAGAATTAAATGAAAATTCGTAAAGGTAGAATCCATCCTTATGAAGCATTAATGAATCACAGATATTGGGGCGCCAGCACAAATAGGCTGAAACAGGCCACAACAAAGTACCAGGCAAAGAGCGAATATATAAACACCTATCCTGAGCCATTTGAGCAGTCTTAGACTTACGGATTACAATAGCCAAAACATTTCCAAGGATCCTAATGTCATCAAAAAATAAACCAGAAGAGCTTTTTGATGGACACAAACTCTGACAGTTGCAAGACACTAAAGAAGGCAAGTAAAAATAAATTGTTAAATAGGACATGTGCAAGAAAAACAAATAGTGGAAGAGCTGACACCAAGGAGGACAAAATGTCGAAAGAAATAGGGCGCCTAGAATCAGGGTGGCTAACATATCTACTGCAGCCCTTCAAAAGCTGCTTAATGTGAAAGAAATGGGTGATGCCAGGAACCTTGTGCAATTTCAGAGAAAAAAGGATGAGATGAAATGCAATGTCAAATTACTTAGTACTAGAACAGAATAGAATCCAATCCTGCCAAGAGAAAGTATAAGCGGCCCAAGTCCTAGCTGAAAGAAAATTTCTTTAGGTGTCCATGATTACACCCATATTAGATCTGAAAGATTTCAATCCACCAGCGGCCGCAAATAATCTTTTTGAAAATACTCCACCCACAGGTAGAGAATTCTTAGTAAATTGACCGGATTCTGTGCTTTTTTTTACACAAATTCACGGACATTAGGCAATTGTCCTGTCTGATTGGTCTTTTTGAGATGCTTAGCTTTGGGGTGAGCTCCTGCATTACAGGTGCTTTCATGCTTATATCTGCAGTTATTGGCCCAAGAGCTCATAGAAAATAAAGCATATGCCTCGGCGAAGGCTTTCCTAACTAACCGTTGCTGTCTTTAAAAAGGACTTCATTCTACTTAACCATAGACCTGCTGCCCCAAAGCATAGTGAGTTGAATGGCTAATTTTTGACAAAACGATTCCTCGTATGTGAAACATCCCGCACTACTGAAGTTTCCGTAAGCTTCTAAAATAATGTCCAAATGCTGAAATAAGCAGGAAAATAAATGAGGCTGCCATTCACCCAGCACCGATGCATAGGTACAGAAAGATTGAACCCAATTTAGAAATGAACTTGGGGCAGAGCTCCTACAGTCTTCATTAGTTTTACCTTTCTTATCACCTTTGGAAACCACTTCTTTAGCAGAAGGCAATAAAGTCATAAGTTCAATAAATTCAAATACAACATAGGTAAATGAAAGCCTAGTGGAGATGGTTCACAGGTAAAGAGCCTCTTTATGACATGTTTGCATTACTCCAGCATTATCGTCCATTACAGGACCCTCAGACCCAGATCGCTCCATTGTTAAGTCAACTGAGTTACTTACAGACCTAGGATTAACATTAGGGGTACCAAGTAAAGACTCGCTTTACACCCCAGGCAACAACTCAGCATTAACCCCCTGCATACTAGACAGATTAGCAGCAATGGACACAGAAAGGTTAATAAACATCTGCAGCCACTGAGCCATTAACCCATTACAGACTGCCTGGTGGTTAGGGAAGACAGACACAGCAGGTGATCTCCATGTCGACGCCTGCTGCAGTGTTCCAGTCATCTCTAAGGGGGCACAAAGCTGCTGTATCACCAGAGGAAAAAAGCGCTCCCTCTAAACTCAAGCACCCCTTCTCCTATTGTGGGGCAGAGGAGCAGGGACACTCACACTCCACCTCGAACACTTGCTCGTCACCACAGGGGCTTCCTCCACAGGCACAAGCACACAAGTTGCTGCTGACGCCTCTTCAGACCTCACAAGCAGGAATGCCTCAATAATACAGCAGCTCATGAATAAAGTCAGAAACAAATAGAAGAGAACCCTTCTGCGTGTGTGTTGGGGGGTGGTAGGTAGAGTTGGACTGAGGTTCCTTGGGCTTACCAGAGTAAATTATACTGGGGCCCAATGTCTAAATTAAAAAGGGTTGCAGAACATTTGGGATCCATTATTATGTCAGAACTTGAGGTCAATGATGAAACCTCTGATAATCTAGTTCCATCCCCCAACTTAAAGGTTTTTTGGATCCATAACATGGTCATGTGCATGAGTTCTGAGAGTGGAATTCTCATTTTAGTATCCCTGATATTATTGATTCCTCAATAGACTACTTACATGGACAAAAAGACAGATGTGTAATAGCACAAGCAGGGAATTGTGTAATTTGCACTGTCTACGCAGCCCCCCGTTAATTATTGTGTATTGTTATAATGCATCACATTATGCCATGTAAACATGAAACATTATATTAATATCCCCTTCTCTGCCTCATGGCCGTGGTCTACAGTTATTGCACAGGTCCATGAAATGTAATTTTGTGTTACATTTAATGTTATTATTTATGTGTCCTGGTGAAACTAAATACATATTAATGAAACAAAGAAGATAATCAGCTCATGGACAGCACGCGGCTGCCTCCCTAATGCTCACAACGGAGAGGCTGTTGTTCTCTGGATGCTAATGAAGTATTCGGCTGCCTAGCGTTCACACCAATAAAACATGCATCCTGTTAAGACTGATCACTGCTGCCTCTTGTAATGTAGAACAAATAATGGGATTATAAACACTCTCATCTTCCACAGTTATAATGCAGATACATATCGGTAATTACTGCTATTCCGGGATCCCTTCTAATAAATATATAATTATGTTATTAAATAAGCAGAAACAAAATGTGGATAGAATTTTCTATGATAAATCCTTTTCAAATTTGCCTCTCTGCACTGACAGAGGGGTTTAATGGGTTGATAGCAGTCAGGGCCAGATAATACAGGGGGGCATAAGGCACTTGTACCCTAAGGCTACAGCTACCTACCCTGTCCAGACTCTTCTGATCTGGTTTTTGAAATCATGAACAGAACAGGAGACAGAGACCCCATTGCCTTCAGCACCTTGCCTCACCATTCCCCTTTGACCTTGGAAACCGGGTAATGCTATATATTGGGTAGTGTATACCTGGTCATCTTTGAGACCCTCACTTTTTTGGAAATGTTTAGCTGTTAGTTGGCAATGTTAAGCTGGTAGCTGTTTAAAGGGGTAATCTGTTGGAAAACATTTTTTTTAAATCAAATGGCACCATAAAGTTTAACAGATTTATAAATTATTTCTATTAAATTAATCTTAATCCTTACAGTACGTATCAGCTGCTGTATGCTGCAAAGGGAGTTAAGTTGTTCTTTTCTGTCTGACCACAGTGCTCTCTGCTGACACCTCTGTCCATGTCAGGAACTGTCCAGAGTAGGAGCAAATCCCCATAGCAAGCCTATACTGCTCTGGACAGTGCTGACATGGACAGAAGTGTCTGCAGAGAGCAATGTGGTCAGACAGAAAAGAACAACTCAACTTCTTCTGGAGCATACAGCAGCTGATAAGTACTGTAAGGATTCAGATGTTTTAATAGAAGTAATTTAAAAATCTGTCTAATTTTCTGGCACGAGTTGATTTGAAAAAAAATAAATAAATAAAATAAAATAGTTTTACACCAGAGTACCCCTTTAACCTTTTCAGCAGAGAAAAAGTGAAGATTTAGCTAGGTATGTATGTGGCAGGATAATAACCTACCAAAAATTAATTAAGACTATAAAAACATGTATACATGTACAGTTACGAATATTAACTTTTACCATTGTAATGACAAATAAAAGCTTTATTAGTTCATGTATCAATATAAAAATATTTTAAAAAAAAGAGAGAACTTCAATCTCACATTGAAGAACATTGGTCAGGTCATATCTAAACATCTGCCATATCAGTACAAGGTTTAAATGGGCAAATCAAAACATTGACAGAGCACCTAAAATAAGTAACATTTACAATTTACAGTTAATAAATATGTATAGTTGTTAAAATACGGTAAACTTACCTATATTCTTGGCCACTAGGAGTCTTCATTATGGCATTTACGGCATATTCGCTTTGGTGGCCGCGCTATCTATGTCTTGACTGCCGAGACAAAGTCCAGGAAGTGAAGAGGGACAAACAAGGTTTTTACTGTGCTCCAGGCTTTCAATCATCCTGTTCAAAGCATACTTAAAGGGGTTATCCAGGAAAAAAAATGTTTTTATATATCAACTGGCTCCAGAAAGTTAAACAGATTTGTAAATTACTTCTATTAAAAAATCTTAATCCTTTCAGTACTTATGAGCTTCTGAAGTTAAGGTTGTTCTTTTCTGTCTAAGTGCTCCCTGATGACACGTGTCTCGGGAACCGCCCAGTTTAGAAGAGGTTTACTATGGAGATTTGCTTCTAAACTGGGCGGTTCCCGAGACACGTGTCATCAGAGAGCACTTAGATAGAAAAGAACAACCTTAACTTCAGAAGCTCATAAGTACTGAAAGGATTAAGATTTTTTAATAGAAGTAATTTACAAATCTGTTTAACTTTCTGGAATCAGTTGATACAGTATATAAAATTTTTTTTTTCCTGGAATATCCATTTAACAGAGCCTCGCTTAGCCTGCATTGAGGAGGAGTGGGGAAGGTTCCCCCACACTGCGTGCTGGCAAGCGTCAAGCTTGCAAAAGGGAATATCCCCCTACTTCTCAGTGATCTGCAATTAAGGGAGTTGATACCTAAGAGAGAAAAGGGAAGAAAATGATTCAAGCATGGGGAGCTGATCTAGAAGCAAGTATGAAGGCCATCTCCTGCACGGTGTTCCCGCTCTCCTCATGCACAGAGTGGAGGCCTCCACACTCCCTTTATGTATCTCTATGGAAGATCTGGAGATACACGAGCATTGTACTCATTTATCTCTGGCTATCCCATAGAGATGCATGGGTGGGGTGTGTCGATCGATCCATGCTCCATGTTTGAGGAGAGCTAGGATAGGGGACACATTTTCTGAGACCAAACTACCCCATAATGCTTTTAGGCTGAACTACATGCAGATATCTAGGATATAGTGACACAGTGGGGAAAATATGTTCACTGCTTATGTTATAATAGATATGACACTATAGTGTTAATGCATAATATATAGTACATAAAAATACAGCAATATCACATTGTACATGCTGACATTACTGCTGGCACCTCATACATAGAAACGGCTGCAGGACAGTGCAAATGCAAAAGCTATACCTTCCAAGCAAATGCATAACCCCACAAGTGATCTTAATTTCTGTAAACATCTGAAAAAATCATATTCTTAAAATCAGACTGTGCTAGATTGTGCTAAAAAAGTACATATATATATATATATATACACACACACATGTGTGTATAATGTAATACAATGTTGATATTAAAGATAATAATTAAATATACATATAAAGTCTCCCAAAATTCTTACGAAAATTTGATAATGTTATTAATCATGCGAATGTCCTTCTTGCATGTGACCAGTTGTCCAAATTGGATGTGTCCCTGAGCCTAAAGAGAGAAGAGAAAAAAATGGTACATAATGACAACACACATAAAATCAGCTAAAACCCGCTCAAAGCAGAGCTCAAAATACTGCAAGAACAGAAACACAATACCCTATGAAGGGAAATATTTACTATACAAAGTGGAAACAAAAATCTTCTCAAGGAGAATTAGTATCCAAAATGTAAATTCAATCTTGCTTTCCCCTGGGCGAGTAGACATTTCCGGTTTCCATCCCTAGGACTGGTAAAAACCTAATAAATACCTGATTTTCAATGCTGTATGATAACATGAATGATATGTCTTTTGTGATTGTCGTCAGCTTTAATAAATCTTCCTTTTCATTGGTCGCCATAATATCTTGAAAGTCATTACTAGTGCGACAAGCAGCATTTGGGGAACATTCATGGGTCCCAAATGATGAACCATATTATTTGTATGTGGTTGTGTATGGTTTTAATTACATATTCTTTAGCTGGTTATAGGAATTGTGATTGGTGGAGCTTAGTTTAACTAAAATGCATTTCTCCTAGTTAGCCATTCCTCCCTGATCGAACGTGGATTAAATGTACGTTGGGGTGTTTCCTGAGCTGGTCTGTATTATACTCACTTTGGGTACTAATACTGTGATATTGCTTTCTTTTTCTGTGCTTTATATTATGCATTACTATTATAGTGGATATATATTATAATGTCTGCAGTGAATATAGTTTTCCCACTGTGCACTAGATATCTTAATGTATTACAGTTTACACAGTATTAATTTTTATAGCAGATGTTTAGATAGGACTTAAAGGGATTATCCAGGAAAAAACTTTTTTTAATATATCAACTGGCTCCAGAAAGTTAAACAGATTTGTAAATTAGTTCTATTAAAAAATCTTAATCCTTTCAGTGCTTATGAGCTTCTGAACTTAAGGTTGTTCTTTTCTATCTAAGTGCTCTCTGATGACACGTGTCTCGGGAACCGCCCAGTTTAGAAGGGGGTTGCTATGGTGATTTGCTTCTAAACTGGATGGTTCCCGAGACACGTGTCATCAGAGAGCACTTAGACAGAAAAGAACAACCTTAACTTCAGAAGCTCATAAGTACTGAAAGGATTAAGATTTTTTAATAGAAGTAATTTACAAATCTGTTTAACTTTCTGGAGCCAGTTGATATATATAAAAAAAAGTTTTTTCTTGGATAACCCCTTTAACCAGTGTTCTTGTGAGTTTGCATGTTTTTTTTAAAAATGTTTTTATATTGATTCATGAACCATTAACGTTGTTATGATTACAATAATATGTGCAAGTTTTTCAGTGTAGCTGTAATGGGGTAAACCAAACATGTTAACCCCCCCCCCCCCCCCCCTTACAAAAAACTGTAGGTATATTGTGGTGACTGCATATATGTTTCGTTTACTGTATTATGCTGTGTGTTCCTATCTGAGAGAATGTAGGGGGAGATGTATCATGCTGTCTTATAGTAAGATTCTCTTTGTTGCCCATAACAACCAGTCATAGCTATGCTTTTCGTAGTGATCTGATATAATGAAAGCTGAGCTTTGATTGGTTGCTATGGGCAACATAGAAAATCTTACTATAAGACAGCTTTATAAATTTCCACCTACAAAGTTTAGTGTGTAAGTGTTACGCCGAGCGCTCCGGGTCCCCGCTCCTCCCCGGAGCGCTCGCTACACTCTCGCTACTGCAGCGCTCCGGTCAGATCCACTGACCCGGTGCGCTGCGATACCGCCTCCAGCCGGGATGCGATTCGCGATGCGGGTGGCGCCCGCTCGCGATGCGCACCCCGGCTCCCGTACCTGACTCGCTCTCCGTCGGTCCTGTCCCGGCGCGCGCGGCCCCGCTCCCTAGGGCGCGCGCGCGCCGGGTCTCTGCGATTTAAAGGGCCACTGCGCCGCTGATTGGCGCAAGTGGTTCTAATTAGTGTGTTCACCTGTGCACTCCCTATGTATACCTCACTTCCCCTGCACTCCTTCGCCGGATCTTGTTGCCATTGTGCCAGTGAAAGCGTTTCCTTGTGTGTTCCCAGCCTGTGTTCCAGACCTCCTGCCGTTGCCCCTGACTACGATCCTTGCTGCCTGCCCCGACCTTCTGCTACGTCCGACCTTGCTTCTGCCTACTCCCTTGTACCGCGCCTATCTTCAGCAGTCAGAGAGGTTGAGCCGTTGCTAGTGGATACGACCTGGTCACTACCGCCGCAGCAAGACCATCCCGCTTTGCGGCGGGCTCTGGTGAAAACCAGTAGTGACTTAGAACCGGTCCACTAGCACGGTCCACGCCAATCCCTCTCTGGCACAGAGGATCCACCTCCTGCCAGCCGGCATCGTGACAGTAGATCCGGCCATGGATCCCGCTGAAGTCCCTCTGCCAGTTGTCGCCGACCTCACCACGGTGGTCGCCCAGCAGTCACAACAGATAGCGCAACAAGGCCACCAGCTGTCTCAACTGACCGTGATGCTACAGCAGCTACTACCACAGCTTCAGCAATCATCTCCTCCGCCAGCTCCTGCACCTCCTCCGCAGCGAGTGGCCGCTTCAGGCCTACGACTATCCTTGCCGGATAAATTTGATGGGGACTCTAAATTTTGCCGTGGCTTTCTTTCTCAATGTTCCCTGCACTTGGAGATGATGTCGGACCAGTTTCCTACTGAAAGGTCTAAGGTGGCTTTCGTAGTCAGCCTTCTGTCTGGAAAAGCTCTGTCATGGGCCACACCGCTCTGGGACCGCAATGACCCCGTCACTGCCTCTGTACACTCCTTCTTCTCGGAAATTCGAAGTGTCTTTGAGGAACCTGCCCGAGCCTCTTCTGCTGAGACTGCCCTGTTGAACCTGGTCCAGGGTAATTCTTCCGTTGGCGAGTACGCCGTACAATTCCGCACTCTTGCTTCTGAACTATCCTGGAATAATGAGGCCCTCTGCGCGACCTTTAAAAAAGGCCTATCCAGCAACATTAAAGATGTTCTGGCCGCACGAGAAATCCCTGCTAACCTACATGAACTCATTCATCTAGCCACTCGCATTGACATGCGTTTTTCCGAAAGGCGTCAGGAGCTCCGCCAGGATATGGACTTTGTTCGCACGAGGCGTTTTTTCTCCCCGGCTCCTCTCTCCTCTGGTACCCTGCAATCCGTTCCTGTGCCTCCCGCCGTGGAGGGTATGCAGGTTGACCGGTCTCGCCTGACACCTCAAGAGAGGACACGACGCCGCATGGAGAATCTCTGCCTGTACTGTGCCGGTACCGAACACTTCCTGAAGGATTGTCCTATCCGTCCTCCCCGCCTGGAAAGACGTACGCTGACTCCGCACAAAGGTGAGACAGTCCTTGATGTCAACTCTGCTTCTCCACGTCTTACTGTGCCTGTGCGGATATCTGCCTCTACCTTCTCCTTCTCTACTATGGCCTTCCTGGATTCCGGATCTGCAGGAAATTTTATTTTGGCCTCTCTCATCAACAGGTTCAACATCCCGGTGACCAGTCTCGCCAGACCCCTCTACATCAATTGTGTTAACAATGAAAGATTGGACTGTACCATACGTTTCCGCACGGAGCCCCTCCTAATGTGCATCGGACCTCATCACGAGAAAATTGAGTTTTTGGTCCTCCCCAATTGCACTTCCGAAATTCTCCTCGGACTACCCTGGCTTCAACACCATTCCCCAACCCTGGATTGGTCCACTGGGGAGATCAAGAGTTGGGGTTCCTCTTGTTTCAAGGACTGCCTTAAACCGGTTCCCAGTTCTCCTTGCCGTGACCCTGTGGTTCCCCCTGTAACCGGTCTCCCTAAGGCCTATATGGACTTTGCGGATGTTTTTTGCAAAAAACAAGCTGAGACTCTACCTCCTCACAGGCCTTATGACTGTCCTATTGACCTCCTCCCGGGCACTACTCCACCCCGGGGCAGAATTTATCCTCTCTCTGCCCCAGAGACTCTTGCTATGTCTGAGTACATCCAGGAAAATTTAAAAAAGGGCTTTATCCGCAAATCCTCCTCTCCTGCCGGAGCCGGATTTTTCTTTGTGTCCAAAAAAGATGGCTCCCTACGTCCTTGCATTGACTACCGCGGTCTTAATAAAATCACGGTAAAGAACCGCTACCCCCTACCTCTCATCTCTGAACTCTTTGATCGCCTCCAAGGTGCCCACATCTTTACCAAACTGGACTTAAGAGGTGCTTATAATCTCATCCGCATCAGAGAGGGGGATGAATGGAAAACGGCATTTAACACTAGAGATGGACACTTTGAGTATCTGGTCATGCCCTTTGGCTTGTGCAACGCCCCTGCCGTCTTCCAAGACTTTGTTAATGAAATTTTTCGTGATCTCTTATATTCCTGTGTGGTTGTGTATCTGGACGATATCCTGATTTTTTCTGCCAACCTAGAAGAACACCGCCAGCATGTCCGCATGGTTCTTCAGAGACTTCGTGACAATCAACTTTATGCCAAAATGGAGAAATGTCTGTTTGAATGTCAATCTCTTCCTTTCCTAGGATACTTGGTCTCTGGCCAGGGACTACAAATGGATCCAGACAAACTCTCTGCCGTCTTAGATTGGCCACGCCCCTCCGGACTCCGTGCTATCCAACGTTTTTTGGGGTTCGCCAATTATTACAGACAATTTATTCCACATTTTTCTACCATTGTGGCTCCTATCGTGGCTTTAACCAAAAAGAATGCCAATCCTAAGTCATGGCCTCCTCAAGCGGAAGACGCCTTTAAACAGCTCAAGTCTGCCTTTTCTTCGGCTCCCGTGCTCTCCAGACCTGACCCATCTAAACCCTTCCTATTGGAGGTTGATGCCTCCTCAGTAGGAGCTGGAGCGGTCCTTCTACAAAAAAATTCTTCCGGGCATGCTGTTACTTGTGGGTTTTTTTCTAGCACCTTCTCTCCGGCGGAGAGGAACTACTCCATCGGGGATCGAGAGCTACTAGCCATTAAATTAGCACTTGAGGAATGGAGGCATCTGCTGGAGGGATCAAAATTTCCAGTTATTATTTACACCGATCACAAGAACCTCTCCTATCTCCAGTCTGCCCAACGGCTGAATCCTCGCCAGGCCAGGTGGTCTCTGTTCTTTGCCCGATTTAATTTTGAAATTCACTTTCGGCCTGCCGATAAGAACATTAGGGCCGATGCTCTCTCTCGTTCCTCGGATGCCTCGGAAGTAGAGCTCTCTCCGCAACACATCATTCCTCCTGACTGCCTGATCTCCACTTCTCCAGCCTCCATCAGGCAAACTCCTCCAGGGAAGACCTTCGTCTCTCCACGCCAACGCCTCGGAATCCTCAAATGGGGTCACTCCTCCCATCTCGCAGGTCATGCGGGCATCAAGAAATCCGTGCAACTCATCTCTCGTTTCTATTGGTGGCCGACTCTGGAGACGGATGTTGTGGATTTTGTGCGAGCCTGCACTGTCTGTGCCCGGGATAAGACTCCTCGCCAGAAGCCCGCTGGTCTTCTTCATCCTCTGCCTGTCCCCGAACAGCCTTGGTCTTTGATTGGTATGGACTTTATTACAGACTTACCCCCATCCCGTGGCAACACTGTTGTTTGGGTGGTCGTTGATCGATTCTCCAAGATGGCACATTTCATCCCTCTTCCTGGTCTTCCTTCAGCGCCTCAGTTGGCAAAACAATTTTTTGTACACATTTTTCGTCTTCACGGGTTGCCCACGCAGATCGTCTCGGACAGAGGCGTCCAATTCGTGTCAAAATTCTGGAGGGCTCTCTGTAAACAACTCAAGATTAAATTTAACTTTTCTTCTGCCTATCATCCTCAATCCAATGGGCAAGTAGAAAGAATTAACCAGGTCCTGGGTGATTATTTACGGCATTTTGTTTCCTCCCGCCAGGATGACTGGGCAGATCTTCTACCATGGGCCGAATTCTCGTATAACTTCAGAGTCTCTGAATCTTCCTCCAAATCCCCATTTTTCGTGGTGTACGGCCGTCACCCTCTTCCCCCCCTCCCTACTCCCTTGCCCTCTGGTTTGCCCGCTGTGGATGAAATATCTCGTGATCTTTCCACCATATGGAAAGAGACCCAAAATTCTCTCTTACAGGCTTCATCACGCATGAAGAAGTTTGCTGATAAGAAAAGAAGAGCTCCCCCCATTTTTTCTCCTGGAGACAAGGTATGGCTCTCCGCTAAATATGTCCGCTTCCGTGTCCCTAGCTACAAATTGGGACCACGCTATCTTGGTCCTTTCAAAATTTTGTGCCAGATTAATCCTGTCTCTTACAAACTTCTTCTTCCTCCTTCTCTTCGTATTCCTAATGCCTTTCACGTTTCTCTTCTTAAACCACTCATCATCAACCGTTTCTCTCCCAAACTTGTTTCTCCCACTCCTGTTTCCGGCTCCTCGGACATCTTCTCCGTAAAGGAGATACTGGCCTCCAAGAAGGTCAGAGGGAAAACTTTTTTTTAGGTCGATTGGGAGGGTTGTGGTCCTGAAGAGAGATCCTGGGAACCTGAGGACAATATCCTAGACAAAAGTCTGCTCCTCAGGTTTTCAGGCTCTAAGAAGAGAGGGAGACCCAAGGGGGGGGGTACTGTTACGCCGAGCGCACCGGGTCCCCGCTCCTCCCCGGAGCGCTCGCTACACTCTCGCTACTGCAGCGCTCCGGTCAGATCCACTGACCCGGTGCGCTGCGATACCGCCTCCAGCCGGGATGCGATTCGCGATGCGGGTGGCGCCCGCTCGCGATGTGCACCCCGGCTCCCGTACCTGACTCGCTCTCCGTCGGTCCTGTCCCGGCGCGCGCGGCCCCGCTCCCTAGGGCGCGCGCGCGCCGGGTCTCTGCGATTTAAAGGGCCACTGCGCCGCTGATTGGCGCAAGTGGTTCTAATTAGTGTGTTCACCTGTGCACTCCCTATGTATACCTCACTTCCCCTGCACTCCCTCGCCGGATCTTGTTGCCATTGTGCCAGTGAAAGCGTTTCCTTGTGTGTTCCCAGCCTGTGTTCCAGACCTCCTGCTGTTGCCCCTGACTACGATCCTTGCTGCCTGCCCCGACCTTCTGCTACGTCCGACCTTGCTTCTGCCTACTCCCTTGTACCGCGCCTATCTTCAGCAGTCAGAGAGGTTGAGCCGTTGCTAGTGGATACGACCTGGTCACTACCGCCGCAGCAAGACCATCCCGCTTTGCGGCGGGCTCTGGTGAAAACCAGTAGTGACTTAGAACCGGTCCACTAGCACGGTCCACGCCAATCCCTCTCTGGCACAGAGGATCCACCTCCTGCCAGCCGGCATCGTGACAGTAAGGATTAGTATTGTAGTTTTGCCTGCTGCCACAGCTATTGAAGATATATATAGAACTACACTAAGTAAGCTAGACTGTGGCAGAGGCCAAGTGGTATTCAGAGGCCACCTCTGCTGAGCTAAGAGACAAGAACTAAGCTGGAGGCATACAGCAGTTCTATGACAAAGGAGATATGACTGTAAGGAGTGATGTAGCTGCAGAAAAACTTGCCAGTAATTAAGTGATTTTGCAGAACTTCAGCTAAGTCCCTGTGAGATTTGCCTGAAAAGATAAGAGGTGTGGGAAGATGACATCTGAAGAACAATGGGCTGCCGTTTAGGAGACAGACAAGAATTTATTTTCCTGTGTTATATGGTATGTCATTGATTGACATGATGGCCCTTATTTACTAAGAGTGAAGTGTAAGTTTCTTTGTGGGTTTTATTTCCCTACAATTTATTTTCCACAGTATTTACTAAGGTTTCCCTACATTTTCCACTTTCTCTACACTTTGCTTTTTTTTTTACACATGTTCTGATCTTTAGGGTTTTTCTCAGCTCAAATCCACCACATTTTATGTGTAAACCTTAGTAAATATGTTGGGTTTTTGTGAAAATGTCCCGGCGGACATGCCCCTTTTTGGGTTTTCTAAGCAAAAAATGGAGAGTTAGTCGGGGTGTTTTAAACTCTGGCGCAAATTCTGGCGCATGATCCAGCGCAGACAGAATTTCTGGCCCAATGCGACAGAATCTGGCGCACAACCCGACAAAACATGTCGGGTTTGCAATAGTAAATGAGGGCCGATGTGTGTGAAATGTGCATGTTGTGTTCTGTATTGTGTTTTTCCCCACATCATTTGGGCACATTATATACCTGCATGGTGGTGAACTCACAGACAATGAGGGAGATTTATCAAACCTGTGCTGAGCAAAAATTGCCCATAGCAACCAATCAGATTGCTTCTTTCATTTTTAACCAGGCCTATGAAAAATAAAAGAAGCGAACGGGTTGATTACTATGGGCAACTGATCAACTTTTGCTCTGCACAGGTTTTGATAAATCTCCCCCAAAATGTCTTCCTGAAAGTACTGACATGTAGCCGTGATGCTCCATGGGCACGTGAGGGAATTATGGTGTGCTGAAATGACTTTTCCATTGAAGGAGAGGCTGGGAGACATGACAAGGAGTCTGAAGAGAGGCTGTGCAGAAGTTAATTTGGTTTGTTTGGTTAGTCTGAGGGGAGCAGGTTAGCTGCATCACTAAGCAAAGCCTGAATGAGGTGTCAGTGGGAGCAGAGGGTGGCTTACACTATTTTGTTCAGGGCCGCCATCAGGGGGGTACAGCCAGTACCACAGTCAGGGGCCCGGGCACTCAGGGGGCCTGGGGCCCTAGGGTTGCAACGTGGTGGGACCAGTGCTGGCACGGTACCTGCATGTGCATAAACGGACTCTTCACCTGCGGGCCCCATCATGCCCCCTGCGACTGGGCCAGCAGGTGAGGGGGGGGGGGGCTGCGTCCGCGGATCCGGGACACCTGTCCCGAATCCCATAGCAACAGCAGCTTTTAACACTGAGTGTGCCTTTAAGACGCAGACTGCGTTGAGCGTGCGCTCGGCTGCAGCGGCTGATGTAACAGGAAGGAGCCGACGGCTAATGTGGGGGAACTATACTGCCAACCTAATGTGGGGGAACTATACTGCCAACCTAATGTGGGCCGCGCTCGGCAGGCTCAGGTAATGCGGCGGGTCTTGTGGGCTGTGTGGATAATATGATGAGTGACGTCTGCTGCAGCTCCTCTGCGCGGCATCAGGGACATCACTCCTCATTCCCTGCAGCGCTGGCTGCATTTAGCAGTTCGGTGCAATGAAGAAAACTGTGCCCTGTAGCGGCCGCAGGAAATGATGAGTGACGTCCCTGACGCCGCGCAAAGGAGCCGCAGGAGACGTCACTCGTCATATTATCCACACAGCCCACAAGACCCGCCGCATTACCTGAGCCTGCCGAGCGCGGCCAGGTGAGGAAATATGAAAAATAGAAAAAGTAGGGGGAGAGGGGGGGAACAATGAGCAGGGGAACTATACTGCCAACCTAATGTGGGGGAACTACAACCTAATGTGGGGGAATATACTGCCAACCTAATGTGGGGGAATAGTACTGCCAACCTAATGTGGGGGAACTGTACTGCCAACCTAATGTGGGGGAACATACTGCCAACCTAATGTGGGGGAACATACTGCCAACCTAATGTGGGGGAACTACAACCTAATGTGGGGGAACATACTGCCAACCTAATGTGGGGGAACTACAACCTAATGTGGGGGAACATACTGCCAACCTAATGTGGGGGAACAACAACCTAATGTGGGTTAACATACTGCCAACCTAATGTGGGGGAACTACAACCTAATGTGGGGGAACTGCAACCTAATGTGGGGGAACTACAAGCTAATGTGGGGGAACACACTGCCAACCTAATGTGGGGGAACTACAACCAAATGTGGGGGAACATACTGCCAACCTAATATGGGGGAACTACAACTTAATGTGGGGGAGCATACTGCCAACCTAATGTGGGGGAGCTACAACCTAATGTGGAGGAACTATACTGCCAACCTAATGTGGGGGAACTATACTGCCAACCTAATGTGGGGGAACTATACTGCCAACCTAATGTGGGGCAAACTATACTGCCAACCTAATGTGGGGGGAACTATACTGCCAACCTAATGTGGGGAACTATACTGCCAACCTAATGTGGGGAACTATACTGCCAACCTAATGTGGGGGAACTATACTGCCAAACTAATGTGGGGTGAACTACACGGCCAACCTAATGTGGGGGAACTATACTGCCAGCCTAATGTCAGGGAACTATACTGCCAACCTAATGTGGGGAAACTATACAAAAATACAAAATTGTACTATTCTGATCCCTATAACTCTTTTATTTTTCTGTATATGGGGATGTATGAGGGTCATTTTTTGCGCTGTGATTTGTAGTTTTTATCGGTACCATTTTTGTTTTGATGGGACTTTACAATTGCTTTTTAGATATTTTTTATGGTTTATAGTGACCAAAAATGTGCACATCTGGTCAGTGAACTATTACGACTTTTGGGGCCCCTCGTTTGATTTTGCCCAGGGCCACGCTAAGCCTAAAACCGTCCTGTGTGAGGGGGGCATTACTTATATGGGGGCAAAGTGAGGGGGGCATTACTTATATGGAGGCAATGTGAGGGGGCATTACTTATATGGGGGCAATGTGAGGGGGCATTACACAAATGGGGCAAAGTGAGGGGGGCATCACTTATATGGGGGCAAAAGTAAGGTGGGCATTACTTATAAGTAATGCCCCCCTCACTTTTCACCCATATAAGTAATGCCCTCCTCACTTTGTCCCCACACATAATAATGCCCCCTCACATGGCCCTTATATAAAATAATGCCCCCTCACATGGCCCTATATATAGTAATGCCCCCATATAAGTAATGCCCCCTCACATGGCCCCATATAGGGGGGCATTGTGAGGGGGCATTACTATAAATATATATATATATATATATATATATGGGGCCATGTGAGGGGGCATTAATAAATATGGGGACCATGTGTGGGGACATTATTATATATGGGGGCCATGTGAGGGAGCATTATTATATATGGGGGCCATGTGAGGGGGCATTATTATGTATGGGGGCCATGTAAGGGGGCATTATTATGTATGGGGGCCATGTGAGGGGCATTATTATGTGTGGGGGCCATGTGTGGGGGCATTATTATGTATGGGGGCCAGGTGAGGGGCATTATTATGTATGGGGGCCATGTGTGGGGGCATTATTATTTATGGGGGCCATGTGAGGGGGCATTATTATGTATGGGGGGCCATGTGAGGGGGCATTATTATGGATGGGGGCCATGGGAGGGGGCATTACATGTATGGGGGCCATGTGAGGGGGCATTACATGTATGGGGGCCATGTGAGGGGGCATTATAATCTATGGGGGTAATTAATGTAAGGAGGCATTATTATACATGGGATGAATGTGAGGGGGCATTATTATATATGGGGGCAATGTTGGGGCCTAATACTATAGAGGGCACAGAAGGGACTACTATATGGGGCAGTGTAATACATATAGGGAGTTTGTATAAAGGTGAGGACTTTGCTGTAGTGAGAATCCTAAAATGTTTGCCTGGCAGATTCGGTGAAGATGAGTTGTGATCGGGAGAAATCTTCATGATGACCCAGGACAGATGGAGAAGAAAGAGAAAAGTGAACGACTCTGATCAGGGAAGACGCCCCCGTGAGTATGTAACTATAATGACTTATATGATCTCCAGCACCTGTGTACAGCTCAAATCCACCTCTATATAGGGGTATTGATCTTTTGCATAGTGGTTTTTATTCAATAACAATATAGCAGTGGTAGTCAGGGGTAATGGTAGTGGTCATGGTGCGGCAGAATTATATGTCCCTTGTATTGTGGTGTTATTAGTAATACTGGTCTGTGTATAGTAGGGATTGACCGATATCGTTTTTTTAGGGCCGATACCGATAATCGGTGGAGGTTAGGGCCGATAGCCGATAACTTATACCGATATTCCGGTATAAGTTATCTGCTATTTATCCCCCCGCGACACCGCTGCAGATCATTGATTTAAAGCGGGCGCTTTAAATCAATGCACTGCAGTGGCTTTTGCGGTGCCATAGGCCGCCGCCGCCACCACCCGCTTCTCTCCGCCTACGTGTCAAGGTGGTCCGGGCCATCCATCCTTCCTGTAGTGTCCGGCGGCTTTCCGGGTGGAGGGTGAACCTGTCCGGGCTGTCCTTCTTCTCCGGGGGTGCTCTTCTCCACGCCGGACAGGCTCCGGCCTAGTAACGCAGCATAGACGCCGCTGCGCAGTGACTCCCATGCGCAGCGACGCACTTGACGTCACGGCGTAGCGGCGTCTATGCAGCGTACTAGGCCGGAGCCTGCCCGGAGTGGAGAAGAGCACCCCCAGAGAAGAACGACAGCCCGGACCGGTTCACCCTCCACCCGGAATGCCGCCGGACACTACAGGAAGGATGGCCCGGACCACCCCCATTACGGGTAAGTTTAATTTTTTTTTATTGACTCGGAGGGTGGCGGAGGGGCCCGACCGGTATAGCGGTATGGGCTAAAATCCATACCATGGGAGAGAAAAAACGGTATCCGGTTCATACCGGAATACCGCCCAGCACTACGGTGGGGGGTGCGACGCAGTGCGGTGGGTCGGGGGGGCGATCGCGGTGTGGTGCGGCGGGTCGGGGGGGAGGGGGGCGGTCGCGGTGCGGTGGGGGCGGTGCGGGGGGCGGGGCATTATCGGCTTATCGGCAATGTAATTGCCGATACCGATAATGCCCAAAATCGTGATTATCGGCCGATAATATCGGCCATACCAATAATCAGTCGATCCCTAGTGTATAGTGCCTTTTTATTTCCTTACAGTATGGTGGTATTATTTAGTCACTGCAGAAATAATATGGAGTGGTGATATTATTTTATGTTTATAAGCCCGATACTAAGATAAAATATAGCGTGTGCCACAATGAGGGAATGGGGGGGGGGGGGCAGGGGAGGGAAGGGGGGTCCAGAATACAAGCTGTGTAGGGGGTCCCAAAATTTCTGATGGCAGCCCTGATTCTGTTTAGGCCACCACTGAAGCAATAATGGCTGAGTCTATTGCCATCCTTGGGGGTTATTTTAGGGCTAAACTGCTGGAGGATGACATCAGCTCAGAGGGAATAAGTAAGTAGAGAGCCAAGTTATGCCTAAACCTGGGAAGTCTGTAACTAGATCCTGGTGGAGGCTGCAGCATAGGTCTGCGGCATTGCTTTAAGGCTAGGGTTGTGGCCTGGGTAAGGTCTAAAGTGTGGCCTGGTTGTGGCCAGATGGGTGCAGACTGACCTGTAGAGGTGGGTGTGGGACATTGTGGGCCCTTGAAAATAGTGCCAATGGTACAGAGACTACCCACCTGTCCTTAGTGGAGTTAGAAGACAGTTGTAGATGCTAACAAGGAAGAGTCCTAATGAGAAACCTGTGTGAAACAACATAGGCCTTGGGTGTTATCCTGTCAGGAACCTAAGACAGAGAAAAACACTGCTGTTAAATTCTGTTCAGTTTGTGTTCTGAGACAATAACCCCTTCCAGCTCTATAATGGATATAGCCATCTTGATTGGAATGTAATTTGTGAATGATATATCCATCACAGAGCATTCGTGGGCTGGCTTATTGCTGGAGCTCAGAAGCAACCACTGAATCCACAAGGTTGACAGGAGGAGTGGGCTTATAGCTCATTCATAGCCCATCGGCAAAACAGCAATGCGATTGCAGGGCTGTGATGGTTGCCATGGCAGCTGAAGGCCCAAAAAAAAAAAAAAAGTGAAAGAAAAGTATAAAAAGACAGTATTAATTAAAAATAAACCCCCCCCCCTTTTCCTATAAAGCCCTTTATTAGTAAAAAATTAAAAACAAAACAAGACATGCATAGTGGATATCATTTTGTGCTAAAGTTATTAGCAGTTAAATTGAGACAAGTCAGATTTGAAAAATGGGCCGGATTGAGGGTAACATGGGTCATGGGCCATGTACTATTCACAAAGTTTTACCCCCCTTCCTGTCCACAAAATGTCTCTAATATGTTTAAAGTGGATCACTGCTTTTTCCATGGTAAAGGGGTTATTCAGGAATAGAAAAACTGAGCTAATTTCTTTCAATAACAGCTCCCCGTCTGTCTCCAGGTTGGGTGAAGTTCTGTAGCTTAGTTCAATTGAAGTGAATGGAGCCAAGTTGTTATACCACACACAACCTGGGAACAGATGTGGAGCTGTTTTTTTAAAGAAATTAGCCCTGTTTTTCTTTTCCTGGATAACCCCCTTTAATGCCATATTGTGGATCTTATCTATGGACTATATACCTCTATTAAAGTGGATTTACATATAAAACTTATTGGAATGTTATTAGGATTGTGCAAAAGGAAATTTTGTGTTAGCTACATAATTCATTTTGTATGATTTACGAGTATGTAGCCTTAGGGTTAAATAAATTACACAGAAAAATGCAATGCTGTATCAAAACTTTAGGCTGTGATAAATGCAGCACTGTATTAATCAATGCTACATTTATAATGAACAAGGCTGGGACAAGGCAGTTTGGTGCTCCAGCCAAGTAAGACAAATGGCGCTCAAACAGACCCCTTTGTGCCTGACAGGCTGTTCTGGCCCTTTGGTTTTAAAGACTGGTTAGTTAAATAAGATCTGTAGCCAGTAAGATGTAATTTAGCTGGGCATATTGGCCCACATTTATCATTGTAGTGTAAGGGAAGCATTTTTCTACACCTTTTTTGTGTGGTTATATGTGTAGGAGCACCACATTTATTAAATGGTCACAGAGCATTTGATAAAGTTTGTGCAGGTCACATTTTCAGAAATTTCTCTCTTCACATACACCAAAAAGCTACACCAGGTCTGGGCTGGTGTAGTTTTAGAGACTTTTCAATGGCTTTGCGCCTTTTTTTGTGCTCCTTTTCACAAAAAGAGGCAGTTGATAAAACCCTTACATATCATGTCTATTGCCAAAATCAGTGGATTGCAACTCAAAATCAGCAGAAATGTGTAAACAAAAAGGGGCAAAAAAGGCACAAAAAACCCTGCTTCCTCCTTTTTTGCCCATTTTTAGACACAAAACAGTCTAAAGACAATGATAAATGTGGGCCATCGAGTATACCGTGACCAATATTACTAATAAATTGAATAATACCACTCTACCAGGAACAAATAATACAGCCACATAATGACTAAATATTACCTCCGTACGTTTACTGAATAAAAATCACCATACACAAACCAATATTACCAATAATTCCAGTATACAATAATACCACCACAGCATAACCACTACTATTACCACTATAGAATGACTGGATAATACCATACCATACTGTTAATCCAATAATAACATCATTGTAGTGACTGATTTAATACCAGTACAATGAAACACAATATACCTACACACCAATATTCACCTATACAGTGACCAAATAGAAATGAAAGGATGGATGTCCAGCGCAGCTCACATAAAACGCAGCTTTATTACAAATTCAGCAACAGGTACATGGACAACTTAGACAAGTGACACGTTTCGGTTCGCCAAAGAACCTTAGTCATACAAAGAACACAGTACAAAATGAATCTACCGTATATATAGAGAAAACGGGCGAGATTCCTCTTCCAATCCTTGAGGGAAAGTCCACACCCACTTCCTATGGATCTCTGTCCTCAGGTGTAATCCAGGGGTAATCAGCCTCTATATTTAACCCTGTGTGGCAGAGATCTCCTAGATTCACAACCTCCGTAGAAACATACACAGACATAAAAAGATTCTTTTATAGAAAAAATTACATAAATCAGTATGTATAGATATATTCCTCCAAAGGACACAAATTCATGCATAGTATACATATGTAAGTAAAAATCCTTGTATGTCCATAAAAAAAAAAAAAAAAGGAGGCATAAACGCATGGTTATCACTATGCAGTCTGAACAGGAACTGAAAAAAAAAGCTCCCATGGGTGTGGATGTTTAACACCTTTACTCACATACTAGTACCAGACTGAAAAACGCTCTGTGTGAGCAAAGGGAACGTTATAGAAAAAGATACTGTATATAAAAAGAAAAATATACGTTATAAGAATATTAGACATAAATTGTTCCCTTGTTCAAACAAAGACTGTTATAAAAATGCGTATTAGTACGGACATATGTACATGCAAGATATAATAATGATAAAAATATAATTATCAAAATATATATGTTTGTTGTAAATATTGGATAAGAACGACAATACAAATTAAATAAAAAATAAGTAAAGTGGAAGCTATCCACCTAAGATGAGAAAGAGGGAAAGGGAAAATAGGAAGGACATATATCAATGTATAATACCTGCATGCCAGACTTTAGAAAAAAGTAATGTCCGTAAATAATATTAATAATGTAATATTGTGTCCATCCTTTTATTTAGACCGTTTGGAACTCTGCTTCCCAATCTCAAAATCCAGAAATAATTACCAGTTCTAAAGACCATATAAGGCTGCATTCAAGTTTAGGCACTACGGATGCTGGGAAATGTCAAAACCGGGAGCTCCCGTATCCCAGCCCGAAACCCATTCACTTTAATGAGTTGACCAAAGTCAGAGCGTGACTCCGGTCTGCTCATTTTTGCCCCGTATCCAGTTTATACTATGGTTTTAGGTGTTGTCACAAAACCAGATACAGGGCGAAAATTAGCTAACCAGAGTCACTGTCTGACTTCAGTTGGCTCATTAAAGTAAATGGGTTTCGGCACCGATCAGTCTGGGATATGGGAGGTCCCGGTAATCTCCCAGCCAGCTGTAGTGCCTAAACGTGATGTAAATGCAGCCTAAGAGAGTGCATGGTAGTTACATCCAGTACAGTGGAAGAAGCTGTACAGGTCTTTCTTTATTGTCATCATGTTTTCTCTACTGTGCAGCCTTTTCAGGTTGTTTTTAAAGGGGTACTCCATTGGAGAACATTTTTTTTTTTTTTAAATCTACTGATGCCAGAAAGTTAAACAGATTTGTAAATTAGGCAAAAAACAGAGATATCAATGTCCGGCACTGCTGCTGACCACCGAAAAGGACCTGGATCTAGGATGAATAGGAGTAATCCCCGAAGCTGAGGTAGTGCTCTGACTTGTGAGACGAGTCAAATACAATGTGCAAGGAGAAGGTGAAAAAGTCGGCAGACTCACCAAGGCTTCTTTTTTCAGGGTTGCTTCTTTATTAAATACTCACATACAAAACTTTGTGCGAAAGGGGAGAGAGGATCACATGGAGGGGGGTATTCACTGTCTGGCGACAGAATCTGTTTCACTCGGTAATCGAGCTTCTTCTGGCCATGATTGTTAGGAACACTGTGCTGCTTCTTATACAGGTGGGTACTCAGGTTCAATCACTTAGAACCTCCCATCTGTCTTGACGTAAGACTTCAAGGCGTTGGCTTTTAATCCAGCCCTATAACGCCTTTACTATGTCAACGTCATAAGAATCCAGCGTATAATAATATCAATGGAAGGGATGGGGGAAAAAGTGCATTAAAAACAAAGTACATTAAAAACAAGGTGCATAATCTATCTTATCATTCAGGCCTATAGGGCCTGTTGCTGATGTACGAATTATCCAGTGAGTTTCTCGCTGCAACAGTAAGCGATCTGTATCTATCCCCGGTCTGGGTTTAACTCTCTCCACGCCGGAGAAAGTTAATACATCAGACTTCCCTCCGTGAACTTCCACCATATGGGATATAAAACGAGGAGCTCCTTTTAGTGTGCGAAGCGAATACATATGTTCCCTTATTCTCGCACAGAGCTGACGAATCGTTTTCCCAATATAGTGGTAGCCACAGGGGCAGAACATAACATAGACTACATATTTTGTTCGACAGATAGATAGATACAGATCGCTTACTGTTGCAGCGAGAAACTCACTGGATAATTCGTACATCAGCAACAGGCCCTATAGGCCTGAATGATAAGATAGATTATGCACCTTGTTTTTAATGTACTTTGTTTTTAATGCACTTTTTCCCCCATCCCTTCCATTGATATTATTATACGCTGGATTCTTATGACGTTGACATAGTAAAGGCGTTATAGGGCTGGATTAAAAGCCAACGCCTTGAAGTCTTACGTCAAGACAGATGGGAGGTTCTAAGTGATTGAACCTGAGTACCCACCTGTATAAGAAGCAGCACAGTGTTCCTAACAATCATGGCCAGAAGAAGCTCGATTACCGAGTGAAACAGATTCTGTCGCCAGACAGTGAATACCCCCCTCCATGTGATCCTCTCTCCCCTTTCGCACAAAGTTTTGTATGTGAGTATTTAATAAAGAAGCAACCCTGAAAAAAGAAGCCTTGGTGAGTCTGCCGACTTTTTCACCTTCTCCTTGCACATTAGATTTGTAAATTACTTCTATTTAAAAATCTTAATCCTTCCAGTAGTTGTCAGCTGCTGTATGTTCCAGAGGAAGTTCTTTTCTTTTTGAATATCCTTTCTGTCTGAACACAGTGCTCTCTGCTAACACCTCTGTCCATTTTAGGAACTGTCCAGAGAAAATCCAGAGAAAATCCCCATAGCAAACCTTTCCTGCTCTGGACAGTTCCTAAAATGGACAGTGGTGTCAGCAGAGAGCACTGCAATCAGACATAAAGGAAATTCAAAAAGAAAAGAACTTCCTCTGTAGCATACAGCAGCTGATGTATATGTGGTGGCTCACACAGCTGGACCAACTGTAGCCAAACTTAGCCAAACTGTAGCCAAACTTAGCCCAGGTGGCTGTAGTCCGAACAAGATTTGCTGGACAGTAAAAAAGTGTCTGATGGCCTGTATATCTGTAAAATTGCATTGCAAACGTCTATTCTTGATTTCTGTGGTAAAACAGGCATACACTGAGTTTCAGTCAGAGTGTACAGGGTTAAAGTTCGCTATACTGTGCATGCATTGTCTTTCCAAAAATGTATTGCAATGTAAGAGAGCAGTATAGTCCAAACCCTATCCAATGGCTGTCCTGCTCCTTCCCATTTGGCCAATATAGCAGGGAGTACAAATTCTCTAGTCTAGTTACTGTAAGTTTAGGCTCCAGTCAGTGAGCTTAGGCCCAGGTCCAGGGAGACTTCACTACAGTAAGCCTCAGGTGTAGCAGAAGTCGGACGCACCTCATACAAGTAGGCCACAACATTCCTAGTCCTGTCTACAATCAATATTCAAGTCCATAATGCCTAGTTTCCTACTCCATGGACTGTCTATTCTCACCTCAAGAAGCTCGTTTTGCACTTGTTCACTGTCAAGCCTGTTTGGTGAATTCATATATATTTATTTTTATGTATTTTTTTTATACATATTTATTCCTTCACGTTTGTGTACTCACTTTTGTTTTTTTGTCCTCCTCCCATTGGTTTACATGCAGAAGCACTTTTTGTAACTGTAGTCTATCTACTGTACTATACGCCATCCAATCAATTGTTTGGAATTCCCCTCCCACTCCTGGCAGCTTTTATTGATATTTGTCTACATTCAATACTATATTTATACTTACCCTTTTTAATGTATTTTTATGCCTTTTTTTATTGTGCCCTTACGTGGATAATACTATTGTAATTATGTATTGAATAAAATATATTTCTCTCACAACATTTCTTTTTACTCAGTTTATTATATTACATATTATCTTGGGGTTATTGGTCGTGCACGGTGTGTACATATAGGTGGTTATGACTAAATACTTTGCTGACACCTCTGTCCATGTCAGGAACTGTCCAGAACAGGGTAGGTTTGCTATGGGGATTTGCTCCTACTCTGGACAGTTAATAAAATGGACAGAAGTTTTAGCAGAGAGCACTGTGGTCAGACAGAAAGGAAATTCAAAAAGAAAAGAACTTGATGTGGAACATACAGTAGCTGATAAGTACTGGAAGAATTAAGATTTTTAAATAGAAGTAATTTAACTTTCTGGCACCAGTTAATAAAAAAAAAAATGTTTTGCAGTGGAGTACCCCTTTAACCAAAATTTTTTCAGGACTCCAATTTAATTTGTAATAATTTTTTCTTTGATGTTTTTAGTTTTTACTTAACAAATTGAATTGCACTTATGTATGCAGTTGCACTACTGTTTATTAGATATGGAACTTAAAAGCAATTAAAATTGTCCACACTTACTTGAATGCCATTCTGTGGGAGGACCAAGGATGTACATACTATAGAAGCAGACCATGAGCCTGCTATGAGGCCCTTAGAAAATGGGGGTGCATTTCTCATTGGTCCAACCTGCTATGCAATTAGGTTGTAAGAATCTGTGAGGGGTCCCTCCAGTCCAGAGGAACTGCATTGTTAGCAAACAAGGGGGTGAGGAAATAGCCCCAGGGTTAATGGAAACTGTGTGGATGCAAAAACAAACACAGATCCTTCTGATCTGGGTGACAAAACTCTGCACTGTCATAGCGGACCCTGTTTGACCTTTGATATGTGGTGGCCCAGTACAGGAGTTGTTACCCCGTACCCTTGCTGCCCTGTCAGGTAGCATTCCTGCAGTGTCCCCTGGGCCCCCTTACTCCTGTCCCCTTATGTATATATTGTTTGCCATGTCTTATACTGTATAATGAATATAGAAAGTGTTTTTTCCCTTTCTTTTTTTTCGAGGCAAGTGCTCTCTATCACCCAAAAAAACATGCACAAAGGATGCGGTCTATGGCTAAGCCATAAAGGATAAACCACATCCTGGCGTCATGAATACAAGGGGTTAATGCCATTTGCCCTTAGGGTAATTGCACCTGCCCTACATCTCACACCCCATACCACAACTTTTGGCGCTATGAACAGGATAAGGATGTGCGCTTTATGCCTAAAGTCCTCCCCCAGTCTGAACTGTGTCCAGTATTGTCAGAAAATCGCATGCCGATGCAAATAAAATTTGTGCCAGAAGGTGTACAGGACTATGTCAGTGAAAAGTTGTGGTAGGCCTCTGGGGTAGGGGTAGTGTAGTCAGGGTCTTGCTTCAGTATATCAAGGGTTAAGGTTAACCCTATGGTTTGTGACGCCAGGCTGAGGGCTAGTATGCTGAGGTAATTCTCCGGCCTATCGCCGCCCTTCCCAGTAACGATAGGTGCATGCATAAAATGACTGCAGGTCCATAAGGTAGTTGAACTTGAACTTGGATAAACTTTACTTAAAGACTTGCGGTACATCCAATGAACAGTAACAGTCTCATTAATACAGTCTCCATACACTTCAGTGATTGACAATTGTTGCGGACCTTGACTTTTGATATAAGTCTCTGAACTTAGGTTTATTTGCGAAGATTCGTTAGGATTGATACACTCACAGTTTAGTAATGAACAGCCGTCGCCGCAAAGCTCGGGCATAACTCACTGATGACAGCAGCGCAGATCCTCCTCCATCAATAGCCCACGAGGAAAGAGATATGCTGCCCGCCCGGCAGCCCAGGAACAAGAGAGAGATTAATGGCTGCAGCTCCCTTATATGGGCAGGGGCTGAGCCGTTTTGGATTGGTCCTATCAGCTGTCACTCACTGTTACAAAGCATGGTGGGTGATCACCTGACCTCCTACCAAAGGTCCTTGAACCATAAACCATAGAGTTTCACCCGATCACATGACCCGCAGGTCCTGCAACACTAACTAGGTGAGTACACTTACTATACAAATATATACATTAAATTTAAATAATTTTAATTACAAAAGGGGTGACAAGGGGCTAGCTAAGGATGAGGACCCCACCTAAACCTAGGGACTCTGACTTTGGGGACCCCACCACAAGGCAACGGAGGCAATCCAGTGCCGGGACACCACAAAGTGCTTTACCCAAGGTGCTTGTTATGTAAAGGGGGAGGTGAATAAAAGTTTATTGCCTGCCATTGGAAACAGCTCTAAAGTCGTGAATACTATGCAAGATTCATGCTGAAGCAATGTTACATGCCAAGATGTCTACCGCCATACCTGAAAGGGTTAATCTGTTGGAAGAAAAGCATGCGAAAGGATCCCGCCAAAGCCAGCGTCCCACCCCTGGACGTGGAAGCCAAGTCATACCGGTATAAGACGCAGAGTGGAGCCAGACCTCTTCAGTCTTGCGGAAGTTCCTGGTGAGAGCAAGAAGATGGTGGATGCGCAGCAGAGCACAAGAGTAGAGCGTCCCAAGATGGCGCCAGAGGCCTGGCAAGTTGCTGCAGCCGCAGTGGTGCAGATGTTCCTGGAGTTAGCGGAACGTCTGCAGAGATTCTCCATCGGGCCGAAGACGCCCACCTTAAAGTTCTGCTGCCTGAGAACGATAGAGACTGGCCTGCAACTCCGGTGGGTGGAAGCCTGCATCATCGCGAGGATCGTCGCACGTGAGGATTTCTCCTGACCACTGGAGCTAGGGATCCTGGGCGGATGTCCACACGGAGGAGATGGAAGTGAGTACTCCGGCCGAGACCGTGTTTTCTACCCCTCTATCTACCCCCAGTCCAGAGCCTGCACCCCAGGTCCAGCAGCCACCAGCACGTCCCCCGTCACCACCACTGTTACGGTGGCTATTTGGCGACGAGCCAGCCCTTATCCAGTACATGAGGGACCATCTCCTACCCCTGCCAGGGAAGTCCCATCCTGCAGTCACAGTAGCCCAGAGGGAAAGGGCCAAATGAGAGGCCGAGGTGGCTGCCATACTTGAAGAGATGAGGGCGCAGAGGAGAAAAGAGTATTCCCTAAACAAATGTCATATGAAGTGCGTCAAGCACAACAACAGGACACAAAGAGTCTTGAGGCCTTTTACATCAGGAGGCTAGAGCATCCTCAAGAAGGAGAGACACCCCTAGAGTGTCAGAGAGCCACAGTCATCAAGTTTGACAGAGTCAAGGGGTCAAAGCGCCAAAAAAGGAAAGGAGATATGCTCATAAATGTATAGGGTCCTGTGGTAAGCACTCTAAATATAGAACCAAAAGGAAAAGAAACCACTTGAAAACGGACCATGTATAAACTAAAATAAATTTTATTTAGAATAATATAAAGACATTTAATAATTACACACACAGCGTGGACAAACAGAAGTGGGAACCAGGGAGCAGTGGGAGATAAAAAGAAAGTAAAAATTATATATATAGTGTCCAGGTGTGCTAAACAAAGGTGCAAAAAAAGACAAGTATATCAAAGTAGGATTATATACACATAGGGCACATATCAGGGCAACATTGCCTCATAAATATAATAATAGATATGTACTTGTTAATTATAGTGCAACTCACATGTTTTAAAGTGCCAACAACGTGCCAAATAAATAGATAGGACCAATATGTTTAAAAACGCACACAAAACGGATCATAGAGAAAGCCACATGTAGTAGTGGCATAGATCAGTAACACTCCCTCCACTCCCCAGTTACCCACCAGACCTCCAACGCGTTTCACCCAACGGGGCTTTATCCAGGAGTGGTGGGCAACTGGGGTGGGGTACCTTATATATGCACAGCCGACCAATCACAATGGTTACACAAGAAGAGATGATTACCTGAACGCCAGTATGCACTCCGGCGCCATTACCGTCCTCCACCGCCGCTACACTACACCACTTCCGGGTATAGTGTTTAGAATGAAAAAAAGAGCTACGGCAAAATGGCCGTCCCTAGACCCTAGAGGCAAAAATGCTTGGGACTCCAAGAAAATGGCCACCGCGCATGGGCAATTTATGAAGTGCCATGTTAGCACAAAAGACATCAGAAATATGACCGCATACATGCAAACAGGAAGGCTACATAAAAATGGAAGTCCTACATAAGTAAAGTAGTATACTAGATCTCTAAGTTTTACATAGATAATTGTAGCAGCGGTAATTGTAAGGAGGACATAAGGTGCAGAAGTGCATATAAGAGGCATAAAATTCATACAAAGAAATGACTAATATACATATAAAACCACATGGGAAAAATATAGGAATTTCATGATAACAAATATGTAAGGTAAAATACGGGAATATATAGACAAATAAAAAATGGAATGAACAATAAGGTATAAAATATGCGACAAAGAGGAAAATATACATATATTAAAAAATATATGAAAATATATGAAAAAAATGATGGACAAGGGGTACGGCACATTGATGGACTGCCACCAAGGAGGCACTATTCTTGTCAACAGGAGAGTGGTGATCACCAGTTGTCATCTGAGTTGTCATGTGGTTGTAACCCAGGAGATATCAGTGACCATGTGACCTAAGGGTGACCTATGGGACCCCATCAGAGTCTCCCCTATAAAATCCCTGGTAGGAGTCTCTTCACTCTCTTATGCTTCCTGCTGAGTTGCAGTACAGTCAAGTCCTAGAGTGTGTCTGGAGTCATAGGAGGCCTCAAGTCAGTCTTGCAGCCACAAGATACAAGTCACAGCTTAGTCATTCTCAAGTCAAGTCAGTCACAGTCTTCTATTGTCAAGTCAGAGTGGCCTGCACTAAAATTGTCCAAATCTACTGCAAGTCCCAACAAACCCTTAAGGTCTCTGAAGTCACTGGTCACCTCCGTGGGCCTGGCTGAACTGTATAGACTTTTCCACCTATCTAAACTCTGTAAAGCTACCGTTATCTGTAACTTTGCGTTGGAGTAATTATTGCCCCCGTGCCTAGCCCAGGATCCAGTGGTATACCTTTGGGTGGTATTGAGGATAAACCACGCCCTGGCATCACGAATACAAGTGGTTAATGCCATCTGCCCCTACGGTAATTCTACCTGCTCTACATCTCACACCCCATACTACAGATATTTAGGCCCAGCTCTTCTATGTATGACTCAGACTTCCTGTCAGGAAAAGGGTGGTTATCAAGCAGTTAATCATGTATATTCTATAGGGACATTTTAGATATTTTGCCTGGCTACCGAGTCTCTAAGATTTAGTTTGGTTTGCTCCTTTGTTGATTTTTGGACATAATGAGAGCTATTACGTTTAATAAAATCTGCCTATATTTATTTTCAGTACATAAGAAATAATGGAGTAAAAACAGCAAATGTTTCCAGTAAATGGACATGTCTAAAAACCTATTAAATATTCTACACATTCAAGATAGACTGACATTTCCTACCATATGACTTCATTTAATTTACAAATTCCCCTATTACTAGGGGAATTAATGAATGAGTCCCTGGTTATGTGTCCCAGTATAATGCATTGCTATAATCACAGGCTCGGGCTTTCAAGAGCTAATAGTTGTTCTTTTACAGACGCCTAGCTCTTGTTCAGTTCCAAGAAGAATAATTAAATCCTAGGGCTTGTTGTGCCCTTTTAATGCTCACTGCCTGAATACACTACATATACAGAACATTTATTGCAGCGTCTGTAATGCCTGAGATATATTAAAACCTATATGTCTTGCTGTATTATTGCATACAGCCAAAACCACACTTGTCATGATTATGTTCAGGGATGTTGAACTTGATGGACGTATGTCTTTTCGACCGTACTAACTATATGTAGCAATTGGGGGGTGCATAGGTAGTAATGCACCAATGCACTGGTTTCTGAGAGGACCCAAAAGCCCTTAAAGGAGCTTCACTCTGCAGCATAATGGCTGTGGCTATTGCACATGCGGTGGAGAGCCGTTATGCTGCAGAGTTGATCTCCATTCTGCAGCATAGAAGGATCAGCACAGAGGGTAGAGGCATGATAATGAAGAAGCCAACGCGCACAGATCTTCAGAACACCAGACATCAATGTGCTCCAAGCTCTACATTACCATATCCCGAAGACCAGATATTAAAGAAGAATGGAGCCATGGACAGAAGATTGGTAAGTATGGTTTTCACCAGTGTCATCCACGCTATAACCCTTAACCAACAGGTTAGTGCGGGTGATGCTGAAAACAGATTCCCCTTGAGCCACACAATAAGACACCCACACAGGCTCTGTTAACCCCTTAAGGACCAGGCCATTTTACACCTTAAGGACCAGAGCGTTTTTTGCAAGTCTGACCACTGTCACTTTAAACATTAATAACTCTGGAATGCTTTTAGTTATCATTCTGATTCCAAGATTGTTTTTTCGTGACATATTCTACTTTAACTTAGTGGTAACATTTTATGGTAACTTGCATCCTTTCTTGGTGAAAAATCCCCAAATTTGATGAAAAAAATGAAAATTTTGCACTTTTCTAACTTTGAAGCTCTCTGCTTGTAAGGAAAATGGATATTCAAAATATATTTTTTTGGTGTTCACATATACAATATGTCTACTTTATGTTTGCATCATAAAATTTATGAGTTTTTACTTTTGGAAGACACCAGAGGGCTTCAAAGTTCAGCAGCAATTTTGAAATTTTTCACAAAATTTTCAAACTCACTATTTTTCAGGGACCAGTTCAGTTTGAAGTGGATTTGAAGGGTCTTCATATTAGAAATACCCCATAAAAGACCCCATTATAAAAACTACACCCCCAAAAGTATTTAAAATGACATTCAGTAAGTGTATTAACCCTTTAGGTGTTTCACAGGAATAGCAGCAAAGTGAAGGAGAAAATTCAAAATCTTCATTTTTTACACTCGCATGTT
This sequence comes from Hyla sarda, assembly GCF_029499605.1. Lineage (NCBI taxonomy): Eukaryota > Metazoa > Chordata > Amphibia > Anura > Hylidae > Hyla > Hyla sarda. The sequence goes on along the minus strand of NC_079194.1, from coordinate 183,346,182 downwards.
CTTGTAAACCCAATTTTTGAATTTTTGCAAGGGGTAAAAAGGAGAAAATTTTTACTTGTATTTGAAACCCAATTTCTCTTGAGTAAGCACATACCTCATATGTCTATGTAAAGTGTTCGGCGGGCGCAGTAGAGGTCTCAGAAGGGAAGGAGCGACAAATGATTTTTGGGGGGCATGTCACCTTTAGGAAGCCCCTATGGTGCCAGGACAGCAAAAAAAAAAAAACACATGGCATACCATTTTGGAAACTAGACCCCTCAGGGAACGTAACAAGGGGTAAAGTGAACCTTAATACCCCACAGGTAATTCACGACTTTTGCATACGTAAAAAAGAAAAAACATTTTTTACCTAAAATGCTTGGTTTCCCAAAAATTTTACATTTTTAAAAAGGGTAATAGCAGAAAATACCCCCCAAAATTTGAAGCCCAATTTCTCCCGCTTCAGAAAACACCCCATATGGGGGTAAAAAGTGCTCTGCTGGCGCACTACAGGTCTCAGAAGAGAAGGAGGCACATTTGGCTTTTTGAAAGCAAATTTTGCTCTGGGGGCATGCCGCATTTAGTAAGCCCCTATGGTGCCAGAACAGCAAAAAAAAAACAACACATGGCATACCATTTTGGAAACTAGACCCCTCGGGGAACGTAACAAGGGGTAATGTGAACCTAAATACCCTACAGGTGTTTCAAGACTTTTGTGTATGTAAAAAAAATTAAATTTTTTTTACCTAAAATGCTTGTTTTCCCAAAAATTTTAAATTTTTAAAAAGTGTAATAGCAGAAAATACCCCCACCCCCCAAAAAATTTGTAACACAATTTCTCCCGAGTACGGCGATACCCCATATGTGACCCTAAACTGTTGCCTTGAAATACGACAGGGCTCCAAAGTGAGAGCGCCATGCGCATTTGAGGCCTACATTAGGGACTTGCATAGGGGTGGACATTAGGGACTTGCATAGGGGTATTCTACGCCAGTGATTCTCAAACAGGGTGCCTCCAGCTGTTGTAAAACTCCCAGCATGCCTAGACAGTCAGTGGCTATCTGGCAATACTGGGAGTAGTTGTTTTGCAACAGCTGGAGGCTCCGTTTTGGAAACAGTGGCGTACCAGACGTTTTTCATTTTTATTGGGGAGGGGAGGGGGGCTGTGTAGGGGTATGTGTATATGTAGTGTTTTTTACTTTTTATTTTATTTTGTGTTAGTGTAGTGTAGTGTTTTTAGGGTACAGTCACACGGGTGGGGGTTCACAGTAGTTTCTCACTGACAGTTTGAGCTGCGGCAGAAAATTTCCCGCAGCTCAAACTTGCAGCCGGATACTTACTGTAAACCTCCGCCCATGTGAGTGTACCCTGAACATTCACATTGGGGGGGGGGGGGGGGGAGAAACATCCAGCTGTTGCAAAACTACAACTCCCAGCATGTACGGTCTATCAGTGCATGCTGGGAGTTGTAGTTTTGCAACAGCTGGAGGCACACTGGTTGTGAAACACCGAGTTTGGTAACAAACTCAGTGTTTTGCAACCAGTGTGCCTTCAGCTGTTGCAAAAGCTACATCCCCCAGCATGTACGGACAGCGGAAGGGCATGCTGGGTCTTGTAGTTATGCAACAGCTGGAGGCATACTACTTTGGCTGGGGATGCTGGGGATTGTAGTTATGCAACAGCTGGAGACACACTGGCTTGCTACTTAACTCAGTGTGCCTTCAGCTGTTGCAAAACTACAACTCTCAGCAGTCACCGACAGCCATCAGGCATGCTGGGAGTTGTAGTTATGCAACCAGCAGATCCACCACTACAACTCCCAGCATGCACTTTAGCTGATTGTGCAAGCTGGGAGTTGTAGTTATACAACAGCTGAAGGTACACTTTTCCATAGAAAAAATGTGCCTCCAGCTGTTGCAAAACTATAAGTCCCAGCATGCCCATAAGGGAATGCTGGGAGTTGTGGTGGTCTGCCTCCTGCTGTTGCATAACTACAGCTCCCAGCATGCCCTTTTTGCATGCTGGGAGCTGTTGCTAAGCAACAGCAGGAGGCTGTCACTCACCTCCTACTGCTGCTGCTGCTCCACGCCGCGCAGGTCAGTCCCTCGCCGCTGCCGTCGCTCCTGGGGCCCTGATCCCAACATGGACCCCGGGGATCGGGGTCCCCAGCACCCGGGGTCTTCTTCCCGCACCCGCTCACATCCTCCGGAAGAGGGGCGGAGCGGGTTGCGGGAGTGACACCCGCAGCAGGTGCCCTGATTGGTCGGCCGGGAAACCGGCCGACGAATCAGGGCGATCGTGAGGTGGCACCAGTGCCACCTCACCCCTGCTGGCTATGGCTGTTCGGGGCCGTCTCTGACGGCCCCGATCAGCCAATAATTCCGGGTCACCGGGTCACTGGAGACCCGATTGACCCGGAATCTGCCGCAGATCGTTGAACTGAATTGTCCAGCGATCTGCGGCCATCGCCGACATGGGGGGGTCATCATGACCCCCCTGGGCGATATGCCCCGATGCCTGCTGAATGATTTCAGCAGGCATCGGGCATCGGCTCCGCTCCAGATGGCTGCGGGGGGCCGGTAAAACACATGACGTTCTCATGCGTCATGTGTCCTTAAGGACTCGGAAATGGAGACATATGAGAACGTCATGTGTCCTTAAGGGGTTAAAGAGGTATTCCAGGCCAAAACTTTTTTTTATATATCAACTGGCTCCGGAAAGTTAAACAGATTTGTAAATTACTTCTATTAAAAAATCTTAATCCTTCCAATAGTTAATAGCTTCTGAAGTTGAGTTGTTGTTTTCTGTCTAACTGCTCTCTGATGACTCACGTCCCGGGAGCTGTGCAGTTCCTATGGGGATATTCTCCCATCATGCACAGCTCCCGGGACGTGACATCATCATTGAGCAGTTAGACAGAAAACTTCAGAAGCTAATAACTATTGGAAGGATTAAGATTTTTTAATAGAAGTAATTTACAAATCTGTTTAACTTTCCGGAGCCAGTTGATATATATATAAAAAGGTTTTGCCTGAAATACCCCTTTAAGTGCCTGGGCAGAGGAGGAGGATGCAAAAGGGTGGTCCGGAGAAAAGCGTCTGAAAAGTGTCTGAAGGGGGGGGGGATATGGATTTTTTCGGCCATTGGGACTCCCCGCAATCTCCTGAATGGACCCCTGTTCTCTTCCCATGGAATTTAATGAATGTAGCAAATAAAATGTACAAATGAATGTTTGCAGCATGTGCTCCTCGCAGAGTTCGAAGGCGATGAGTTACTTTTCGCCAGACCACCCTTTAATGCCCAAGCATTTATTTTCATTTGTACATTTTCCTTTAAGCTAAAAAAAAAAAAATAGAGCCTGATGGGCCCTTAACGGGTCGAAGTATGGCGGCTGTGTGACTTTTATGGGTATTGTTACTTTTATGGGTAAGTAAGATTACAGCAATACCGAATTTATATATTTTTTTATTTACTACATTGCCATAATAGAAACATGAAAAATAAAAAAATTATGGTTTTTAACCTGACAGTGATTAGTTAGGGCTCATTTTTAGATAAAAACTTGTAGTTGTTATTGCTACCATTTTGGAGGGTGGATTAACAAAATACCATATTTTTATAGTGTTCAACTTGTAGGATAAATGATAAACTATTTTATTGAATGGGTCGTTACAGACATGGTGATACCAAATATGTGTATTTTTATTTTATCTATATATAAAACTCAACGTGTGTGTATGTACAGTATGTGTGTATGTTCCAGCATCACGTCCAAACGGCTTAACATGAAACTTGGCAGACATGTTACTTATATGTCAACAACAAACATAGGATAGGTAAATTAACCCTTACTCCCCCCCATTTGTCAGGGTCGGGGTTTTTGTTTAAAGTCCCATACAAGTCTATGGGAAATATATGTTACTCCATAACTTCCAAACGGCTGCAGATATTTCAATAATACTTGGTCACATGTTACTTATATGTCCACTTAAAATATAGGATAGTTAATTTAACCCTTAACTACCCCCATTTGTGAGGGTTGGGGTTTTAGTTTAAAGTCCCATGCAAATCAATGGGAAATGTATGTTCCCACATAACTTCCGTACGGCTGGAGATATTTCAATACCTGGTATACATATTATGGGACGGGATAGGAGGTCGAGATAGGAGGACAGGATAGGAGGGCAGGATAGGAGGACGGGATAGGAGGACAGGATAGAAGGACGGGATAGGAAGTCGGGATAGGAGGTCGGCATAGGAGCTCGAGATAGGAGGTCAGGATAGGCGGTCGGGATAAGAGGTCAAGATAGGAGTTTGAGATATGAGGACGGGAAAGAAGGTTGGAATAGGAGGTCGGGATAGGAGGTCGAGATATGAGGATGGGATAGGAGGTTGGGATAAGAGGTCAAGATAGGAGGTCGAGATATGAGGATGGGAAAGGAGGTTGGGATAGGAGGTCGGGATAGGAGCACGAGATAGGAGGTCGAGATAGGAGGATGGGATAGGAGGTCGGGATAGGAGGTCCGGATAGGAGGTCGGGAAAGGAGGTCAGGGATAGGAGGTTAGGATAGGAGCTCGACATAGGAGGTCGAGAAAGGAGGTCAAGAAAGGAGGTGGGGATAGGAAGTCGGGATAGGAGGACGGGATAGGAGGACAGTATTGGAGGTCGGGATAGGAGGTCTCTACAAATAAAAGCTTGAATCTGATTGGTTGCTACAGGAAAACTGAAAACTGCTACATCATTCCTCTGCAATTGTTTTGATAAATCTCACCCTGTGGGTGGAGAACCCGTAAAGAAAAATTGTCACCCTGATCACCCACACTAAACCCAAAGAGGGGTCACTTACCAAATTCCATTCAGTGGCTCCTGTGATATTGCCCAACGAAAGTCCCGTTCTCAATTCGGTTATCTGTGTGCAGAATGCGGGGCCCCAATGGCTGTCCGCCCCCTGCTTCTATCTGCCTCCTGAAACAATCTGCGCAAGCGCAGTTAGTTTACAAATGGCTCTCACGTCCTAGTGACATGAGAGCTCTTCTTACCAGAGCGCTCTGCTACTGTGCTCCGGCCTTGGAGCGCAGTGCTGACGCGACATGCGACTCATGTCACTAGGATGTGAGAGCAGTTTTTAAACTGAATTTGAATACACTAATAGAGGCATATTGTTTCAGGAGGGGGTTCCAGGGTTGTAGAGACTGTGAAAAGTGTGTACTATGTAATGTATCAGACCTGTCTGATGTGAAAATAAAGGCATTGTGGGCAATGTAATCATTACCATTGCCGGTATAACTTTTAGTTCCACACTAAACCACCATGTAATGTATCAGGCTAGGCGTTCATGGTGACATAGCACATAAGCATACTTTATAACTTTTGAGAAGTGACATAATGTAGATACCAAATAACTTAAAAGCTAGTTGCACATGTAGCATACCCCTCCTCAACATTGAAATGGCAACATCAAGACAGACAAGCCATAAGGGTATGCAAATCAAGGCAGTAGCAGATGTCGCTGGTCACATTTTCAACTCTAGGTAGAGGTTAGTAAGTGATAGGAAGCGTGAACCAGCCCTTTGGCCATTGTCTGTATGATTCATCTGACTTTTGGAATAAACAGAATTTTTCTACTACTCTTTTCATTGGATTGCTATGATCCTGTATTCCATTGATTGAGAACCATATTTGAAGCAGGTAGGTGGAATATCGTAGGAGTGTAAGCTATTGGACACACTAACTCCGAGAGGGTGCTTTACCCAATACGTTAAAAATCATAAGCCTTCCAGTGATTATTATTAGTGTTGAGCAGCATAGGCCATATTCGAATTTGCGAATATTCGCGAATGTATGGTCGAATATTCGTTATATATTTGCGAATATTGGCATATTCGTAATATTCGCGTTTTATTTTCACATAAGCGAAAATTCGCAGATGCGAAAATTAACATATGCGAAAATTAGCATATACAAAATTAGCATAGGCGAAATTTTGCATATGCGAACATTAGCATATGCAAATTTTCGCATATGCGAAAATTCGCACAGTAGTATTAGAGTCTTCTTTACACCACACAAGCTGGAAGCAGAGAGGGATGATCACTGTGATGTGTACTGTGAAAAAAAAAAAATTACAAAAAAAACAAAAAACGAATATTCGTAATTACGAATATATAGTGCTATATTTGCGAATTCGCGAATATGCGATATTCGCGAATAAAATTTGCATTGCGAATATTCGCGAGCAACACTAATTATTATCTGTTGTATGCTCAAGAGGAAGTTGTGTAGTTCTTTCCAGTGTGACCACAGTGCTCTCTGCTTACACCTCTGGCAGAGTCAGGAACTTTCCAGAGCTGGAGCAAATCCCCATAGCAAACCTCTCCTGCTCTGTATTACTTTCTGGCAACACTTGATTTGAGAACACATACACATACATGACATTGGGCTTAGAGTGAGACGTATCCAGCTGCAGGTGTTCCATTCACCTCACGCCAACCATCTCAGAAGTTATCATGGCACAAAGCAAGATGGCAATGGAGGTTGGAATGAAGGTCTATATTCTTTAGTGATGAGTCCCTCTTATGTCTTGGATGCAATGGTATCCAGAGGTTGGTCTGACCATGTGGGCAATACAATGAAGAAGCCTTCATGAGGGAATGTCACACTGGTTCTACTCTACACCCCATAGAGTGGGGTGGCATAGTGTACAATAGCCAGACTGCTCTAGTTTACATTCCTCGTACACTTACAGCTCAGTGTTACATTGATTTGGTCATGAAACCAGTGGTATGGCCATTTCTCTAAAGTGTCCCAGTAGCCAAATTTCAACACAACAACACCAAGTTGCATGTTGCTGTTAGCATCCCGTATGGCCTAAATGTGCTACCATGGCCTGCAGCATTTCCGGATTTTTCTTTCAGTGAGCACATCTGGGACGTCATTGGTTGGCAATTGAATAGAGAGCTGCCAGCAGCGGATGTTGATGTGCTTGATCTTGATTTGCATGCCTAAGTGCATTCAGCTTGGCAGAACATTCTTTAGACAGCCATTCATAACCCCATTGAAAATAATGCCAAGGCATGTAAGTACATGTATGTCTGCACAAAGCACTCATGTTTTTTAATAAATCAATATGTTTCCATTTTCTAACATTTGCATATCATTAACATGTCTATCAATCCTGTGATTTCCATAATTCGACTTTCACTTTTTGGTGTTGCAGTGGGAGTGGGGAGTTTATGGGAGTCTTATATTACTGTGGCTTCTACTCACAACCAAATTACTGTATGTGTGTCCTTGGTATGGAGCCATTAACCTATCAGTGCTGCTCAACCAACATAGTCCATCAATTCTAGACAAGTTAAGCTGCCTGAGCTTTTTGTGTAGCGAGAGATTGGATCAGGAACAGTGTGTATCATCTTCAGCAGGCAGACTGACTCAGTTTGCAGGTACACAGCCAGGTTTTCTCAGGCTCTCGGTCTCCTGCAAATATCACATGGAAAACTTCATCCCTACTTCCTATAATTTGTCGTCATCTAGCTGTTACCGAGAGACAGTTTTTCTCTGACGACAGGCAATGGACAGCAGGTTGCAAAGAAGTGAGTAGTAGTAGTAACTAGTAGCCAAAATTATAGGACTGTTTACTTTGGTAAGGACTAAACTTTGGGTAATAACAGTGACTATTCAAGATTGGCATATACATACCAAAAGTCAAACTAAGTATTTTATAGAGGATATTCGCTTTTTGCAATAGCTTAAATTAAAGGTTTATTCTCATCTTATAAAGTAATGTCATATTTTCTGGTCCCAGGGGTCAGACTCCCACTTATCCTTGGTTAAAAGGGGTGTCAGCATTCATTTAGGGCTGTTTATCCCTGGCCACTCATGAAGCATTGCCCCATTAGATTTCAAAGGGTAAATCCAATGGTCATCATCAATTGATGGCATTATGTCATCTCTTTATAAGATGAGGAACCTCTTTAATGGTACGTTATATTTGTATAAAATAGATGTTTGCTTTGATATACAAGAATTAGAGGGGATACATTATGTTATGTGGGGAAAACGCGGATGTCATTATGAAATGAAAGTGCTACCTACTTCAAGTCTCCCACTGAGCCACTGGCGCAGGATGATGCTCACTGGCTCTTTGTGCTGGTGCTTGACTGATGTCATTTGGAGCCTGTGTTGGCCGCACATTAGGAAGGATGAAAAAATACTGAAGAGAAAGTTCTGAGAATAATTTTATATGTATTGATTTAAAATATATTAGTAAGCTGTCAGTAGAAAATTCAAGATGTGTACAAATATGCAGGAGACTGAATATCTTTACATGAAACAATGACATGTTTAGTGCAGACAAGTGATGCTTTGGCAGGGCAGTTTGTAATGTAAGATGCCTTGCTGTAAGATCCAAAAGTGTCAGAAAATTTGATCATAGAAATTTGTAAAGGGAACTAAAATCATTTACAGCCATGTCCCTCACAATGTAGTCACTACATATATAGATACACATTTACACACACTAACTACATAGACATCCTGCAGATGTTTGATCAGTTTTATGCAGGCATGGTCACCCCATCCACTACCTAAATCCATCTGTTCAGGTGTTGGAAAATTACATAGTTGATGCAGAGTCTGGTTTTAATCCATAAAGGGCATAAATCCCCTATTAGGTTAGGTTCAGACTACGGAATTTCCGCCGGAATTTTCGCTATGAATTTTCCGGCAGAAATTCTGCTTACTATAATGCATAGTGTAGTGAATGGTTTTCCGTTCACAAATTCACACTTCGGAATTTGTGAAGCGTAAAATCCTGATGAAAAATCCGCTAGAAAATTTCCGCCTGAAGAAAGGGGTTGCTCTTTCTTCAGGCGGAAATCCTAGCGGAACACATAGCAGTCTATAGGAGGCTGCAGTGTCCGCGCGGTCCAGGCAGAACTCGGAATCTCCGGGCGGAAATTTTCTGCCCGGAGATTCCGTAGTCTGAACCTAGCCTTATTCCTAAATGGTTTGGAATAACGTGCTTTAGCCCCCTTTAGGCAGCACATAGAGCCCCCCTTTAGGCAGCACATAGTTAGATTCCCCCCTTTAGACAGCACATAGATTCCCCCATGTTAGGCAGCACATAGTTAGAGCTCCCCTTTAGGCAGCACATAAGATTCCCCCATATTAGGCAGCACATAGTTAGAGCTCCCCTTTAGGCAGCACATAAGATTCCCCCATATTAGGCAGCACATAGTTAGAGCCCCCCTTGAGGCAGCACATAGTGGGATTTGAACAAGGCCCCAGCGCTGCAAGGCAGCAGTGCCAACCTCTGAGCCACCATGCTACCCTTAGCATACATCTAATATCCACGGTTGCAAAAATGGACAGAGATGTCAGCAGAGAGTACCTGAAAAATTAGGCATGTACACATGCCTGAAAAATTTGGTATTGTTGCAGCCGCTTCTGTAGCAGCGGCCATAAAAATTGCAGCACCATAACAATTGCAGCAGCAGAGGCCAGAAAAATTAGGCATGTACACATGGATGAAAAATTGGGTATTGTCGCAGCCGCATCTGTAGCAGCAGCCATAAAAATTGCAGCACCAGAAAAAGTGCAGTAGCAGAGGCCAGAAAAATTTGGCATGTACACCTGGCTGGAAAATTTGGTATTGTCGCAGCTGTAGCAGCGGCCATAAAAATTGCAGCACCATAACAAGTGCAGCAACAGAGGCCAGAAAAATTAGGCATGTACACATGGATGAAAAATTGGGTATTGTCGCAGCCGCAGCTGTAGCAGCAGCCAGAAAAATTGCAGCACCATAGGAAGTGCAGCAGCATAGGCCAGAAAAATTAGGCATGTACACCTGGCAGGAAAATTTGGTATTGTTGCAGCTGTAGCAGCAGCCATAAAAATTGCAGCACCATAACAAGGGCAGCAGCAGAGGCCAGAAAAATTAGGCATGTACACATGGATGAAAAATTGGGTATTGTCGCAGCCGCAGCTGTAGCAGCAGCCAGAAAAATTGCAGCACCATAGGAAGTGCAGCAGCTGGCCAGAAAAATTAGGCATGTACACCTGGCTGGAAAATTTGGTATTGTTGCAGCTATAGCAGCGGCCATAAAAATTGCAGCACCACAACAAGTGCCGCAGCAGAGCCCAGAGAAATTAGGCATGTACACATGGATGAAAAATTGGGTATAGTCGCAGCCGCAGCTGTAGCAGCAGCCATAAAAATTGCAGCACCATAACAAGTGCAGCAGCAGAGGCCAGAAAAATTAGGCATGTACACCTGGCAGGAAAATTTGGTATCGTCGCAGCTTTAGCAGCGACCATAAATATTGCAGCACCATAACAAGTGCAGCAGCAGCGGCCTGAAAAATTTCTGTTTGTTTTGCCAGGCAGAAAGTGCCCTAAAACATTGCGTCTTGAACCCTAGTTGGTGGCAGATAAGTCACGCAAGTCATCCGGCATTCAGAGTTCAAATACAGCAGCGCGTGGACCATTTTTAGGCCAAGGCAGGTCATCTGATCAGGCCTTGTTCAGTCAAATGTATCGCCCAGTGTCAGTCCCTTCGGGATCCATCCCTCATTCATCTTAAGAAAGGTGAGGTAATCCAGACTTTTTTGACCAAGGCGACTCCTCTTCTCAGTGACAATACCTCCTGCTGCACTGAAGGTCCTTTCTGACAGCACACTTGAAGCGGGACAGGCCAGAAGTTTGAGCGCAAATTGGGATAGCTCAGGCCACAGGTCAAGCCGGCACACCCAGTAGTCAAGGGGTTCATCGCTCCTCAGGGTGTCAATATCTGGGGTTAAGACCAGGTAGTCTGCTACCTGTCGGTCAAGTTGTTCTCTGATGGTGGACCCCAAAGGGCTGTGGCGATGCGTAGGACTTAAAAAGCTCCGCATGTCCTCCATCAACAACATGTCTGTACAGCTTACTGTCCTTGCCGGCGTGTTCGTGGGAGGAGGATTACTTTCACCTCTTCCCCTGTTAGATCCCTGTTGTGCTGTGACATGACCCTTAAACGCTGTGTAGAGCATACTTCTTAATTTATTTTGGACCTGCTGAATCCTTTCCGCCTTGCTGTAATGCGGTAACATGTCAGGCACTTTATGTTTATACCGGGGGTCTAGTAGCGTGGACACCCAGTACAGGTCGTTCTCCTTCATCCTTTTTATACGAGGGTCCTTCAACAGGCACGACAGCATGAAAGACCCCATTTGCACAAGGACGGATGCCAAGCTACTCATGTCCCGTTCCTCGTCCTCAGTGATGTCAGGGAAGGTATAATCTTCTTCCCCCCAGCCACGTAAGACACCATGGGAACCAGATAGGTGACAAGGAGCACCCTGGGATGCCTGCTGTGGTTGGTCTTCCTCCTCCTCTTCAAAGCCACATTCCTCCTCTGACTCCTCTTCCTCACAATCCTCTTCCAGCATTGCCGCAGGTTCAGCAAGCGATGCTGATAAGGCTCTTTCTGGTGGTGATGGTGTCCACAACTCTTCCTCTTCACGCTCATCTACTGCCTGATCCAGCACTCTTCGGAGAGCACGCTCCAGGAAGAAAACAAACGGTATGATGTTTGTCACCTCCTCAAAAGGATGCATGAGCCTACAGGCATTGCGCATGATCCTCCAGTAACGTGGCAAAAAAATTCCTAGCACCCCGGTCATACAAATATTCGTTGACGGCTTTTTCTTGTTGGAGCAGGTGGTCGAACATTAGGAGTGTTGAATTCCAACGTGTCGGGCTGTCGCAAATCAAGCGCCTCACTGGCATGTTGTTTTGCCACTGGATATCTGACAAGTGCGCCATGGCCGTGTAGGAATGCCTGAAATGGCCACACACCTTCCTGGACTGCTTCAGGACATCCTGTAAGCCTGGGTACTTGAGCACAAAGCATTGTACAATCAGATTACACACATGTGCCATGCACGGCACATGTGTCAACTTGCCCAACCTCAATGCCGCTACAAATTAGTTCCGTTGTCACAAACCACCTTGCCGATCTCCAGTTGATGCAGAGTCAGCCACTGGTCCACCTGTGCGTTCAGGGCCGACAGGAGCGCAGGTGCGGTGTGACTCTCCGCTTTGAGGCAAGTCAAGCCCAAGATGGCGTGACACTGCCGTATCCAGGATGTGGAATAGCACCTGGGGAGCTGGGGGGGGGGGGGTGGCGGTGATGTGGAGCAAGACGTAGCAGTGGAAGAGGACTCGGCCGAGGATGTTATGGAAGAGGATGGAGTAGGAGGAGTAGAGTAGGTGGCAGCAGGCCTGCCTGCTAATCATGGCGGTGTCACCAACTCCTCTGCAGAGCCACGCATTCCATGCTTGGCAGCCATCACTAAGTTTTCCCAATGAGCAGTGTAGGTGATATATCTGCCCTGACAATGCTTTGCAGACCAGGTATCAGTGGTCAGATGGACCCTTGCCCCTACACTGTGTGCCAGACATGCCATAATTTCCTTTTGCACAATGGAGTTAAGGTTGGGGATTGCCTTTTGTGCAAAAAATTTTTGTCCGGGTACCTTCCACTGCGGTGTCCCAATGGCTACAAAAGGCCTCAGACTCCACCAGCTTGTATGGTAAAAGCTGGCGGGCTAGCAGTTCCGACAAGCCAGCTGTCAGACGCCGGGCTAGGGGGTGACTTTGAGGCATTGTCTTCTTGCGCTCAAACATTTCCTTGACAGACACCTGACTGTGGGCAGATGAGCAGGCGAGAGACGGAGAGGCGGATGGTTGAGAGGGGGCAAGAAGGGCAGCAGTGGTTGACCTGGCTGAAGATGCTGGACCAGGAGGAGGATGGCGGCTTTGACTTTGTGTTCTGCTTGTACTGACGTGTTGATCCCATAGGCGTTTGTGATGTGACATCATGTGCCTTCGCAAAGCAGTTGTGCCTAGGTGGGTGTTGGACTTCTCACGACTCTTCCGGCACAGGTTGCAAATGGCCTCGCTGTTGTCAGAGGCAGACACACACAAAAAATGCCACACTGCTGAGCTCTGCGATGACGGCATTCTGGTGGTGGCAACAGCATGCGTTGATTGGCGTCCCGTCTGGCTGACCCCGGGTGCCGATGCATGCTGTCTGACTGTGCCACTAGCTCCTTGCGACGACCTTCCCCTGCTTCCAACTCGTCTCCTCCTCCTCTCTGTCTCCCCATCTGAACTTTCCCGCTCTTCTTCTCTTCTAGAGGGCACCTACGTGGCATCCACGGACACATCGTCATCATCAACACCTTCACCGCTATCTGACTCCTCAAGAAAGGAAGCAGCAGCGGGTACAACATCATCATCACACCGTATGCCCATGTGTGTAATGCTGCCTGACTGAGACATATCCCTGTTAACTACATCCTCTGGCAATAATGGTTGTGCATCACTCATGTCTTCAAACTGATGTGTAAATAACTCCACTGACGGATCAAGTAAAGCTGCTGTGGTGCTAGTGTTGGTGGTGGCGGCAGGCGGGCAAGTGGTAGCATGAGAGGTGCCCGAAGCTAAGCCAGAGGAGGAGAAGGACGGTGCGTCAAGGTTCCGAGCGGAAGCTTTAGTAGTAGATTGGATGTCTTGTGATAGCCAGTCAACTAAGTCCTCAGAACTTTGGGGGTTCAGGGTACGTGGCCTCTGAACACTTGCCATTCTAGGGCCAAAGGGAATCCCAGCACCATGACTGCCCCTGCGGGGTGGCCTTCCTCTGCCTGTCATTTTTTTTGTGTTAAATTTACACAAGTGTCACACCTAATGTGATTTGCACTAGGGTGACACAATTTGCTCTGCAGGCAAGAAAAATGGCAACTGTGACGTGAACTAACAGTGTCGGCTGATTTTATTTAACAGCCAAAAAAGTTTTTTTTTTAAATTTGCGCAACTGTCGCACCTAATGTGATTTTGCCCTAGGGTGACACAATTTGCCCTGCAGGCAGGAAAAATGGCAACTGTGACGTGAACTAACAGTGACAGCTGATTTTATTTAACAGCCAAAAAAGGTATTTTTTTTTATTTGCACAACTGTCACACCTAATGTGATTTGCACTAGTGTGACAATGAGCAAAAAAACTTGCCAGCGGTGTTCCCCTTTTATGCAGTGGTCCCCAACCAGGGTGCCTCCAGCTGTTGCAAAACACACAGACTGATATATTTCAGCCCTTTGAATACTGTAGTAGTTAGTTGCTTTAAAGAAAAAAGCTCGCCAGCGGAGTTCCCCTTTTAAGCAGTGGTCCCCAACCAGGGTACCTACAGCTGTTGCAAAACACACAGACTGATAGCTTTCAGCCCTTTGAATACTGTAGTAGTTAGTTGCTTGAAGGAACTTAAGTTTGATTCTGGAGTACCCCTTTTAACCAGCGGTTCCCTCCCAACCAGGGTGCCTTCAGCTGTTGCAAGACTAACGGACTGATATCTTTCAGCCCTTTGAATACTGTAGTAGATAGTTGCTTGAAGGAACTTAAATTTGATTCTGGAGTACCCATTTTAACCAGCGGTTCCCTCCCAAGCAGGACTGATATATTTCAGCCCTAAAAAGGGCTTTTTTGGGTGCTGTCCTTAAAGCAGATGTTACACTAGTGCTTTAGAAGTAAACTGGACCCTGAATACACCACCTAGCAGCAACCTAGCTATCTCTTTCCCTATACAGCAGGAGCAGCATCTCTGACCCTCCACTTCCTAAGCCTGCAGCATGCTGAATGAGGGTAAAATGGTGTCCGTGCAAGAGGTAGGAGGGTCTGGAAGGGAGGGACTGATGCTGATTGGCTGTAATGTGTCTGCTGACTCTGACTCACAGGGTCAAAATTTACTGCAATGTTAAAGTTTAGGGGGCGGATCGAACTTCACATATGTTCGCCCGGCGATGTGAACGCGAACATGCGAAATTCGCCGGGATCTGTTTGCGGGCGAACAATTTGCGACATCTCTAAAAGTGGCATAAAAATAATTTTTTTTACAGGGAGTAAATTACAAATCTTATTTATTTTACCTGCTGTATCATATACAAAAAAAATGACCGTGCCCATTTAAGGATGATAGGAGAACCTATAAGAAGAGCTGTGACTCAAACTGTACTCATTCCCCTATTTAGTTGTTCACTTTGTAAACATTCTCAAATAATGGGGGAGATTTATCAAAACTTGTTCAGAGGAAAAGTTTCTGAGTTGCCCATAGCAACCAATCAGATCACTTCTTTCATTTTCAACAAGATCTCTGCAAGATGAAAGAAGTGATCTGATTGGTTGCTATTGGCAACTCAGCAACTTTTCCTCTTGACAGGTTTTGATAAATCTCCCCCAATATGTTTATTTCTTTTTCAGCATTTATAATTGTTATAATCTTATTCCCTTCTCTACAGGTGGACCGGACAGAAGTAATAAAGAGCAATTTGAATCCTGTCTTCTCCAAAGTGTTCACTGTGGATTATTATTTTGAAGAGGTTCAGAAGCTGCGGTTTGAGGTTTATGACATCCATGGACACTGCAGCATTGGCTCAAGGGATGACGACTTCCTGGGGGGAGTCGAACTGACTCTGGGACAGGTAAACATATTGAAAAAGATTTCTCAAAGCCTGTGTAGAGAAAGAGTGGTGCAGTTACCCATAGCAACCAAAAAGATTGCTTCTTCAAGTTTCATTAAAAATGAAAGAAGCTATGTGATTGGTTGCTATGGGCAACTGCACCACTCTTCCTCTACACAGGCTTTGGTAAATCTCCCCTATTGGGCATAAACAGGCCAACTAATATAGGAGTTTATATGTAACCTAGTAAGGCATTTAGTGCTTTCTATTTTTGACAATGACATGATTACATTCTGAGCAGTCCTCCTTCTGGGGCTGAGGACTGTGAAATACATCAACAGGTCTGACAAAGTTGGTTAGCACTCAAAGTGACTGACAGCTTTGCCTTTTCTACAATACCACTGTAGGTCTCTGGAGTATACTCGTTGCTACATCCTGCCCCGTTTACATGCTACTCAAGAGTTTGGGTGACCCTTTCTGTGCCCTAGACCTTCAGTGAATATAGAAAGAGTAACCTCTTCATTGCCATAGACTTCAAGATTATAATGCTATTAACCACTTCACTGGCCTAGATCACTGAGGTTGCAAACATTAATGGGTTACTATGGGAAGATAAACTTATCACCTATGCACAGACCACCAGGGATCCTGGCAATAACCCCTTGTCTGGTATAGAACATCAGAACAACAGACATAAACCCTATTCACTACCCCAGATCCCCGGAGTTTCATACTTTAATCCTTAACCTTCAATCGACCCCAGGAATGTTACTATACACACATTAGCTAACTTTGATAATTATAGTAAATTATTTGATTATTTACATCAATATTTATTTGCTGCTTTGGAGAAAACTGAGTTTTCAGGACCCTACCTCACCATCCAAAAAAAAAAAAGACACAGAGGAAACACTAGCCAATGCCCTCATTTCAATTTTTGCCAGTACCTATTTGAGTAATGCAAAAGATAACAGTTATATACAACCATTTTGCCCTTAGGCTACACTTAAAGTGTACCTGTCAGATCCCACAAAAAACAAACAAACAAAACTGTTATATGTTATTCCTTACCTAATCCAGATCATGTACAGGCAATTTTTATGTATCTATCACAGATTTTTCCCCCAAAAATTGCATATTACGGCTACTCAATGACTTTTTCATCTTTCCAAAGAGAGGGGGCGTGTCCTTCTCTTTCCTGCACTGTGATGACTCCTCCCCCTTCCTCACTCTGCTGACTCACTCTCGGGAACCTGGCAGCCCTGCTCTGTAACCCTTTAATTTCTGGTTTTATGCTCTACACACACACACACACACACACACTGATTATTGGAGATTGCCTGTACTCTACCACCAAAGACAATGCAAAAATATTAAATCACATCCCTTCCTCTTTATCCAACCATACCCCCTCCTTTAAATTCCTTGGTTTAACTTGATGGACAGATGTCTTTTTTCAACTATACTATGTAACAATATGGTGAGTGTATAACTTACATCTTCCTAAATTATTTCAAAGTCTTAGTGCTAAAAGTACAGTGGTTTTTACTCCATACATTTTCTGTTGCTATGTCATGCATGTGTGTCATCCTTTGGCAGTGCTGTAATGCTGGAACTCGTACTTTTGGAAGAGTTGGAGGTACAGTGTTTGGATAACTCTTTTTTGCAGCAGTGTTGCCTTCAGCGGTGTGCCTAGAGCTTTTGCAAAACTAGAACTCCTTTGGCTGTCCAGGCATGCTTGGAGTTGTGGTTTTGCAACATCTGGAGGCACATGTTTGGTAAGAATCAGTGTTACAGCAGTGTTCCTGCAGCCTTGTCAATCAGCCATCTCATGTCCATGACCCTTGGACACGCTTATGTGGCTGTGGGACTCATCAGTGTCCCAGGAGATATGGGGACCCGTAGTGGTGGGATTTTCAAAGGCAGTTTTCTTTAATAAAATGTGAATTATTTTAAAATAAATATATTAGAAAAACTATTGGTTTGCAAAGATATACAACATATAAAACGTTTTTATATCTGACAGTGCCCATTTAAAGCATTAGTCTCATTTGGCTCTGGCAGCAGGATACATTAAAATTTCTCAGGCAATCTCAAACTCTTGGGGCTCCGATGCCAAAGGTCCCATTCAAGTTAATGGGACCTCTGGTATCAGAGTTTTGGGAATCCGTCTGATCATGTCTCGGGGAAGTTCTCAGGCTATGATATTGCCTTGGAAGTTTTAAGGTATCTTGCCACTGGAGCCAAGTGTGTCTAAGTGCCACTGCACTTGGTCTTCATGCAGTCTAGTGGTGTCAGTACCTAGTGTTGTAGCCACAGATTGAGAAGGTTAAGGCTATGTTCACACTTTGGATTGTCTGCACAGAAAATCTCCATGTGGACATCCTGCAAACATGCCAGTGTTAGGACCGCACAGGAATGCTCCATCTCATAGATGGCTATGCATTCCTTGCTGAGTCTGCAGAAAGAATGAACGTGTTCATTCTTTCTGCAAACACGGAAATCGGAATTTCAGCTCGGAAATTCCGCCATGTGCACAGTGCAGCAAAATACCATTGTATTCAACAGGACTCTGCTGCAGCGGAATCTCCATGACAAATTCCGACATAGGAACATGTCCTTAGTGTGTAAGTCTCGGTTTTGATAGTCCTGGTATGGCACCTAGCACAGAAAAGAGGTGCTAACTATACACACAGAATGAAGGGGCCTGAGCTCAGAAAACAACCGAGGGACTAGATTCAACTGGAAGTGTACCTTTCTTTTGCAAAAACGTTTTCAATAATGTAGATAATAACATTATTTTTATATCTGTAATATACATTGGTTAAAAATATTGTATATTTTGGCTGAAAAAATGCTGTCCCTACAGCTATTGCCTGTGTGTCTTTGTGAGGAGACCAAATACAGGAAGTAAGGGCAGGACAAGCAGGGCTCTGTGCAGGCTTCTGCCATGTCAATCAGCCTGCTCTGTGAGCCAGGAGCATGTCACAAAGCCTCAGTGTATAGAGCCCTGCTTGTCCTCAGTGTACAGAGCCCTGCTTGTCCTCAGTGTACCGAGAACTGCTTGTCCTCAGTGCACAGAGCCCTGCTTGTCCTCACTGTACAGAGCCCTGCTTGTCCTCAGTGCACAGAACCCTGCTTTTCCTCACTGTACAAATCCCTGCTTGTCCTCAGTGTACAGAGCCCTGCTTGTCCTCGGTGCAGAGAGACCTAATTGTCCTCAGTGCACAAAGCCCTGCTTGTCCTCAGTGTACAGAGCCCTGCTTGTCCTCAGTGTACAGAGCCCTGCTTGTCCTCAGTGCACAGAGCCCTGCTTGTCCTCAGTGCACAGAGCCCTGCTTGTCCTCAGTGCACAGAGCCCTGCTTGTCCTCAGTGTACAGAGCCCTGCTTGTCCTCATTGTACAGAGCCCTGCTTGTCCTCAGTTCACAGAGCCCTGCCTGTCATCAGTTCACAGAGCCCTGCCTGTCATCAGTTCACAGAGCCCTGCTTGTCCTCAGTTCACAGAGCCCTACTTGAACTCAGTGTACAGAGCCCTACTTGTCATCAGTTCACAGAGCCCTGCTTGTCCTCAGTGCACAGAGCCCTGCTTGTCCTCAGTGCACAGAGCCCTGCTTGTCCTCGGTGTACACAAATCTGCTTGTCCTCATTGTACAGAGCCCTGCTTGTCCTCAGTGCACAGAGCTCTGCTTGTCCTCAGTGCACAGAGCCCTGCTTGTCCTCAGTGCACAGAGCCCTGCTTGTCCTCAGTGCACAGAGCCCTGCTTGTCCTCAGTGCACAGAGTCCTGCTTGTCCTTAGTGCACAGAGCCCTAATTGTCCTCAGTGCACAGAGCCCTGCTTATCCTCATTGTACAGAGCCCTGCTTGTCCTCAGTTCACAGAGCCCTGCTTGTCATCAGTTCACAGAGCCCTACTTATCCTCAGTGCACAGATCCCTGCTTGTCCTCAGTGTACAGAGCCCTGCTTGTCCTCATTGTACAGAGCCCTGCTTGTCCTCGGGGCACAGAGCCCTGCTTGTCTTCATTGTACAGAGCCCTGCTTGTCCTCAGTTCACAGAGCCCTGTCTGTCATCAGTTCACAGAGCCCTGCCTGTCCTCAGTGTACAGAGCCCTGCTTGTCCTCATTGTACAGAGCCCTGCTTGTCCTCAGTGTACAGAGCCCTGCTTGTCATCAGTTCACAGAGCCCTGCTTGTCTTCAGTGCACAGAGCCCTGCTTGTCATCAGCGCACAGAGCACTGCTTGTCCTAGGTGCACAGAGCCCTGCTTGTCCTAGGTGCACAGAGCCCTGCTTGTCCTCAGTGCACAGAGCCCTGCTTGTCCTCAGTTCACAGAGCCCTGCTTGTCATCAGTTCACAGAGCCCTGCTTGTCCTCAGTGCACAGAGCCCTGCTTGTCCTCAGTGCACAGAGCCCTGCTTGTCCTCGGTGTACACAAATCTGCTTGTCCTCATTGTACAGAGCCCTGCTTGTCCTCAGTGTACAGAGCCCTGCTTGTCCTCATTGTACAGAGCCCTGCTTGTCCTCGGGGCACAGAGCCCTGCTTGTCTTCATTGTACAGAGCCCTGCTTGTCCTCAGTTCACAGAGCCCTGTCTGTCATCAGTTCACAGAGCCCTGCCTGTCCTCAGTGTACAGAGCCCTGCTTGTCCTCATTGTACAGAGCCCTGCTTGTCCTCAGTGTACAGAGCCCTGCTTGTCATCAGTTCACAGAGCCCTGCTTGTCTTCAGTGCACAGAGCCCTGCTTGTCATCAGCGCACAGAGCACTGCTTGTCCTAGGTGCACAGAGCCCTGCTTGTCCTAGGTGCACAGAGCCCTGCTTGTCCTCAGTGCACAGAGCCCTGCTTGTCCTCAGTTCACAGAGCCCTGCTTGTCATCAGTGCACAGAGCACTGCTTGTCCTAGGTGCACAGAGCCTTGCTTGTACTCAGTGTACAGAGCCCTGCTTGTCATCAGTTCACAGAGCCCTGCTTGTCTTCAGTGCACCGAGCCCGATTGTTCTCAGTGTACACCGCTCTTCTTGTCCTCATTGTACAGAGCCCTGCTTGTCCTCAGTTCACAGAGCCCTGCTTGTCATCAGTGCACAGAGCCCTGCTTGTCCTCAGTGCACAGAGCCCTGTTTGTCCTCAGTGTACAGAGCCCTGTTTGTCATCAGTTCACAGAGCCCTGTTTGTCTTCAGTGCACAGAGCCCCGCTTGTCCTCAGTGTACACAGCTCTGCTTGTCCTCATTGTACAGAGCCCAGCTTGTCCTCAGTTCACAGAGCCCTGCTTGTCATCAGTGCACAGAGCCGTGCTTGTCCTCAGTGCACAGAGCCCTGCTTGTCCTCAGTGCACAGAGCCCTGCTTGTCCTCAGTGCACAGAGCCCTGCTTGTCCTCAGTGAATAGAGCCCTGCTTGTCCTCACTGCACAGAGCCCTACTTGTCCTCAGTGTACAAAGCCCTGCTTGTCATCAGTTCACAGAGCCCTGCTTGTCTTCAGTACACAGAACCCCACTTGTCCTGAGTGTACACAGCTCATCTTGTCCTCATTGTACAGAGCCCTGCTTGTCCTCAGTTCACAGAGCCCTGCTTGTCTTCAGTGCACAGAGCCCTGCTTGTCATCAGTGCACAGAGCACTGCTTGTCCTAGGTGCACAGAGCCTTGCTTGTCCTCAGTGCACAGAGCCCTGCTTGTCCTCACTGCACAGAGCCCGGCTTGTCCTCAGTGTACAGAGCCCTGCTTGTCATCAGTTCACAGAGCCCTGCTTGTCTTCAGTGCACCGAGCCCGCTTGTCCTCAGTGTACACAGCTCTTCTTGTCCTCATTGTACAGAGCCCTGCTTGTCCTCAGTTCACAGAGCCCTGCTTGTCATCAGTGCACAGAGCCCTGCTTGTCCTCAGTGTACAGAGCCCTGTTTGTCATCAGTTCACAGAGCCCTGTTTGTCTTCAGTGCACAGAGCCCCGCTTGTCCTCAGTGTACACAGCTCTGCTTGTCCCCATTGTACAGAGCCCAGCTTGTCCTCAGTTCACAGAGCCCTGCTTGTCATCAGTGCACAGAGCCGTGCTTGTCCTCAGTGCACAGAGCCCTGCTTGTCCTCAGTGCACAGAGCCCTGCTTGTCCTCAGTGCACAGAGCCCTGCTTGTCCTCAGTGAATAGAGCCCTGCTTGTCCTCACTGCACAGAGCCCTGCTTGTCCTCGGTGTACAAAGCCCTGCTTGTCATCAGTTCACAGAGCCCTGCTTGTCTTCAGTACACATAACCCCGCTTGTCCTCAGTGTACACAGCTCTTCTTGTCCTCATTGTACAGAGCCCTGCTTGTCCTCAGTTCACAGAGCCCTGCTTGTCATCAGTGCACAGAGCCCTGCTTGTCCTCAGTGCACAGAGCCCTACTTGTCCTCAGTGTACAGAGCCCTGCTTGTCATCAGTTCACAGAGCCCTGCTTGTCTTCAGTGCACAGAGCCCCGCTTGTCCTCAGTGTACACAGCTCTGCTTGTCCTCATTGTACAAAGCCCTGCTTGTCCTCAGTGCACAGAGCCCTGCTTGTCATCAGTGCACAGAGCCCTGCTTGTCCTCAGTGCACAGAGCCCTGCTTGTCCATAGTGCACAGAGCCCTGCTTGTCCTCATTGCACAGAGCCCTGCTTGTCCTCAGTGCACAGAGCCCTGCTTGTCCTCAGTGCACAGAGCCCTGCTTGTTCTCAGTGTACAGAGCCCTGCTTGTCCTTGGTGCACAGGGCTCTGCTTGACCTCAGTGCAAAGAACCCTGCTTGCCCTCAGTGTACAGAGCCCTGCTTGTCCTCACTGTATAGAGCCCTGGTTGTCCTCAGTGCACAGAGCCCTGCTTGTTCTCACTGCACAGAGCCCTTCTTGTCCTCAGTGTATAGAGGCCTGCTTCTCCTAAGTGCACAGAGCCCTGCTTGTCCTCACTGCACAGAGCCCTGCTTGTCCTCACTGCACAGAGCCCTGCTTGTCCTCAATGCACAGAACCCTGCTTGTCCTCAATGCACAGAGCTCTGCTTGTCCTCCCACACTTTTTGCATTTTGTCTCTGTACACCCAGGCAATAGCTGCAGAGGATTTTGCACCCCAAAATATGCACATTTTGTAATCAATGTATAATACAAATGTGGTGAGGGTGTGATGAGGGCAGATGGAATTACCCTAGGGGCAGATGACATTAACCCCTTGTGTTCGTGACACCAGGGTGTGGTTTATCCTCTGCACCACCCGAAGGAATACCGCTGGATCCTGGGCTAGGCACGGGGGCAAATAATGACTCCAACACCAAGTTACGGAACAACGGCAGCTTTACTGAGTCAGACAGGTGTAACAGTCTATACAGCTTGGCTAGGCCCATGGAGGTGACCAGTGACTTCAGAGACCTTAGGGCTTGCTGGGACTTACAGTGGACTTGGACAATTTGGATGCAGGCCACGCTGACTTGAGACAGGATGACTTGGACTGACTTGACTATGACAGACTATGACTGACTTCACCCCTTCTGTAGCTTACCAGGCTTTGACTTGACCTTTGGGGCAATGTACTTGAGAATTCGTGGCTGCTTGACTTACTTTTGGCCTCCTCTGGACTCCAGACATACACCTAGGACTTGACCTCACTGCAACTCAGCATACAAGAAAGAGAGCAGAGGCTTCACCCAGGGCTTACATGGGGGAGACTCTGGAGGGGGTTCCATAGGTCAGCCTTAGGTCACATGGTCACTGATACCTCACTGGGTTACAATCGCATGACACATGACAACAGCTCAATCACATGTCAACGCTTTTTAAAGCTATAACACATCTTAGGTATGATACATTATATAACATGCATGCAAATGAATAGACAATGGAACAGGTACAGGGGGGGGGGGCAGGGGACACTGTATGGAGGCTGCCTGACAGGGCAGCAAGGGTACAGGGGTGCAACTCTTGTACTGGGCCACCACACAAACCTCTATATTATATAAAATATTTTTGTATTTCACAGGTACACTTTAATATTCCAGTGTTACCATTACTTTAAGGATCATTAGGATATCATTTTAATCGTATGGACCTACAGAATAAAGATAATTTGTTATTTTTTCCGAAAAATGTACTGCGTAGAAACGGAAGCACCAAAAAGTTACAAAATGGCGTTTTTGGGTAAAATGACTGATGTCATAACAAAGTAGAATTGATGGCGCAAAAAATAAGCCATAATATGGATTTTTAGGTGCAAAATTGTAAGGGTTAGGATTTTTAAAAGGTAAGGAGGAATAAACAAAAAACGCTATGTCCTTAAGGGGTTAAGGAACAGCAATAATAACACTTGGCTTATTTTGAAAGAATCCCCTTTACTTGTCACCATGTCTCTTGGACACACCAGACAACTCCCTATTCTTGATTTGGATAAGCAGGCGGACACCTCTACATAAATCCAGCTAGTCCATGCGTCTATGCTGAAATCTCTGCTATTTGTGAGCTAGGGAAGATTTTAACAGCAGTTTATGCCGGTTTGCCAGCATAATCTGCTAGTGCATACTGTAAATTGTGTAATTATTTGCCAGACAGAAAAATAATCAGGCATGAAAAATAGCCCTATTGTTTTTATTGTTTTGGTGCAAAAAGGCTGCAATTTTTCTGCAGCAGAAAAGATAGATAAATATATAACGTGATTGACCCTGGACTGGTCAGTATTCAGTGAAGACCCTTTCCCCTTTCACAAAATATTATATAGTTTATTAGTGAACATGCGATTGGGGTACAGACAATTACAATAGGACCAATATTTTTAGCATAACCAAAGTTTATACATCTGTAGCTTTTTCATGGGTGTATTGTTGACCTTGTAATGGCTTTGAAAACGAGTGTGCCATTGTATCCTCACTGATTCATCCTCTCTTCTTTCATGTCAGTCTCCTCAGAGCTGTTATTATACTTAGCTTTCGTCAATTCCACAACCCATACAAAGATATACCTTGCACTTACTGCTCCATTTGCCTGCATCCCCACTGCACAAATATCTCTACTAATGCATTACTTTCTATTCAAAGCAATGGTGTCTCTATGATGCTAGTCTATTTAACTCTATACTTTCTTTTCTGCTTTGTAGTAGTCATTGCAAAATTCAGCCCCAAAAAAATATTTGAAGTACATGACTTCCCAACACAAGATCCTTCTAAGAATACAGTATACATATCTAGAGGGGTGACTTGAAGCTCCAGGGCCTCAATGCATAATTTGTTACGTGGCCCACATCTGCCATCTGATATTATAATACTAGTATCTTCTAATGAAGGGACTTTGGGTACCCTCCAGCTCCACAGACAAATGCAACTGCTTACTCTATCCCCCTATAGCTGTGCCTCTGTGAATATCATCCCTGATGTTGTTTTTTTTATTAACCCTTTTTTTATTAACCCTTTTCCATGTTAGATAACAGTCCTGGAGCCTTAAAGGGGAATTCCTTCTGAAAATCATCTGATGTATGTCATAAACATTATGGACCACTACTACATAACCTTTAATCCAACCTTGACACTAAATTGCAGGCTCAATATATAGTTAAATGGGGTTGTACACGTAAAGGGGTTTACACTTTGGACAATAATTTTTAGTTAGAAGAGCCGAAATAAACAAGCTCATTGTATGGTGTCCTTACATGGAACCCCTAGGATCATTTTGAATCTACTCTGGAACCAGCTGCAGTAAGCTCTCAGTTCCCCTACTGCACCCCTGCTGGACAAATAAAACATTAAACAGTTAGAATTAAAATCATTAGGCTGTCTGTGTAATGCAATTTTCCACTGAGCCCTCCTGATAGCATGAAACACTCTTTGTTTCTAGCTGATAGATGTCTGTTCTGAATAGGGAACCCCCTATATAAAAGTCCTTGATACAATAAATGAAACAGATATTCTAAATCACACAACCCTTTTAACCATGTTATCCAACAGCAAAGCTCTACTAATAGCCCCTACTCCACCATAGCTACCTTGACTGGTTTCCTGTTATTTCTTCCTTTCTTGGTTTTCCTTCATGGGTCAAAATTATAACCAACTGCCTCTACTCTGCATGGAGGTGGACCCTTAGCTGCCAAATGGCGGAGGCTGCCCTAAACCACTGGACCCCTAAGTGCAGCTACCATACCTGTAACCTGGTAGTTACATTCATAGCAGTAGTCCTTTCTTGGGGGGCTATTCAGATGCACTGACTTCTTTTTACCTAATAGAATACTCCATTCTTGCACATTACTGTAATATGATAAATTATTCCGTTCTTCATCCTTTTTACTAGATCGTTGCACAGAAAAGGATTACCAAAGGCCTCTTCCTGAAATATGGGAAATATGCTGGGAAATCCGCCATAACGGTGAGAGCTGCTATACGATATACCCTGTAGTATTTAGACATAGAGGGTAAAGATGAGCCATTCAATCCACTGCTTGGTTTGAGATTCAAAGATTATGAGACGATTTTCAAATCTTTAGCCATTACTGAAAATATTATAATGAAGTATTTACTCCTGCACCCATACTGAACAGAATTTCTATAGAATTTGGTCAATCCAAATGTTTATCTCTGTATTAACATCTTACCTATGTTATTTTGGGAATCCATATCTGTAGTCCACCTGTACAAGTTAAAAATTAATGTAAAAATCCTTTATTTCAAACCTCTGGATGGCAACCAATATGGATTCTATTACAGCTTACAATGTGCTTGTCACTATGGCATTTCACATCCATGAAAGGTAAATCTGCTTAATAATACATCATTTGTTCTGTACTGAGGCATAACTAGAAAACTCCTTCTATGTGTAGACATTGAAAAAATTTGTAAGCAATTTCTTATTAAATTGGATAGACAGACATAGATAGATGGACACAGAGATAGATAGATACAGTAGATAGATAAATGGATGGATAGACATATAGATATGAGAGAGATAATATATGAATAGATTTGATTTATATAGATAAATAGGCAGACAGATGAAAAGATAGATAGATATCCAAGAGTTACAGGTCACAGCACAAAATGCAGAAGTAGTAGCATAGAAACATAGAAGACATCACTGGACCGATCCACTGTGCCCGTGGTCAACTGGAGGGCCACTCCAATATCCTAGTATATTCAAGAGCTACAGGCCACAGCATAAAAAGATGGAAGACTCAATTTTCTTATATATAGAGCTGTGATTTATTGGTTCCCCACATGCAATGTTTTGTCTTAATGTAAGCCTCTCTCAAGCTTGAGAAAGGGTTACATTGAGCTGAAAAGTTACATGTGGGAAACCAATAAATCACAGTTCTACATATAGGAATACAGAGTATTCCATCTTTTTGTGCTGTGGCTTGTAACTCTTGGCTATACTGGGATATTGGAGTGGCCCTCCAGTTGACCACGGGCACAGTGGATCTGTCCAGTGCTGTCTTCTATGTTTCTACTTTGTAGATAGATAGATAGATAGATAGATAGATGTGGAATAGATCTGGTAATAGTTGGGACTAATGTTTATTAAGAATACCATCAATGGCATCTTCTGCAATGAAATCATATCGATATTTGGTTTATTGATTTTTTGCTTTTTAAAAAAATATATTTTCACGCTATTTCCCACAGGTAATTTCGGAGGAAATTTCTGGAAATAACGGATATGTGGAGCTGTCATTCTGCGCAAAGAAACTGGATGACAAGGTGACAGACACAGGGTACAGCCTCCTTTCTGGAGACAGACTTGCAGGTTTCTCCATTTGTAGAATGAATGATGTAAATAGGCTCATTAAATGGTCTTTCCAAAAGAGTAAGAAATGTATCACACTGTACTTGAATCACTAGGATATATATATATATATATAATAACTCACTGATCAATAATACTCCAACTGACAGGACTGATCCTTAGAATAAAGGGGCTGCAATGCCAGCTAAGAGCATCAGCTCCTTCACAGTGTGTCCCTACCTTGCCTGTACTGGTCACCTGTTGTGTGGGGAACTGCAACACAGTCCTATTCACTTGGGTAGAGTTCTGTTGCAATATCTGCCCAGGAGTTGATCTGGAACATTTTTGTGCAGGAAGGGGGAATTCAAACTCTCAGTGATTAAAATGTTATTGCATATCCTAGATGTATGTCATAAAATTCTATAATGGGAATACCCCTTTAAAAAGTAAAGATTCTTGTATAGTCAATACAGGACAGAACATTTTATGTACCGTAACTTTTTGTATTCATGATATAGTTGCCTGTTTTCTTTTATACTTAGTTTCCTATATTCTAAGCAACTGTATGTAACACGCACTGTCATATTTTATACAAAACTTTATAGATATGCATTTCTTAAAATATATTTCTTGTGATTAGTGCTCTTGTTACGCCGAGCGCTCCGGGTCCCCGCTCCTCCCCGGAGCGCTCGCTACACTCTCCCCGCTGCAGCGCTCCGGTCAGATCCACTGACCCGGGGCGCTGCGATTCCGCTTCCAGCCGGGATGCGATTCGCGATGCGGGTAGCGCCCGCTCGCGATGCGCACCCCGGCTCCCGTACCTGACTCGCTCTCCCTCGGTCCTGTCCCGGCGCGCGCGGCCCCGCTCCCTAGGGCGCGCGCGCGCCGGGTCTTTGCGATTTAAAGGGCCACTGCGCCGCTGATTGGCGCAGTGATTCCAATTAGTGTGTTCACCTGTGCACTTCCCTATATCACCTCACTTCCCCTGCACTCCCTTGCCGGATCTTGTTGCCATTGTGCCAGTGAAAGCGTTTCCTTGTGTGTTCCTAGCCTGTGTTCCAGACCTCCTGCCGTTGCCCCTGACTACGATCCTTGCTGCCTGCCCCGACCTTCTGCTACGTCCGACCTTGCTTCTGTACCCTTGTACCGCGCCTATCTTCAGCAGCCAGAGAGGTGAGCCGTTGCTAGTGGATACGACCTGGTCACTACCGCCGCAGCAAGACCATCCCGCTTTGCGGCGGGCTCTGGTGAAAACCAGTAGTGACTTAGAACCGATCCACTAGCACGGTCCACGCCAATCCCTCTCTGGCACAGAGGATCCACTACCTGCCAGCCGGCATCGTGACAGTAGATCCGGCCATGGATCCCGCTGAAGTTCCTCTGCCAGTTGTCGCTGACCTTACCACGGTGGTCGCCCAGCAGTCACAACAGATAGCGCAACAAGGCCAACAGCTGTCTCAACTGACCGTTATGCTACAGCAGTTACTACCACAGCTTCAGCAGTCATCTCCTCCGCCAGCTCCTGCACCTCCTCCGCAGCGAGTGGCCACTCCTGGTCTACGCCTATCCTTGCCGGATAAATTTGATGGGGACTCTAAGTTTTGCCGTGGCTTTCTTTCCCAATGTTCCCTGCATCTGGAGATGATGTCGGACCAGTTTCCCACTGAAAGGTCTAAGGTGGCTTTCGTAGTCAGCCTTCTGTCTGGAAAAGCCCTGTCTTGGGCCACACCGCTCTGGGACCGCAATGACCCCGTCACTGCCTCTGTACACTCCTTCTCGGAAATCCGAAGTGTCTTTGAGGAACCTGCCCGAGCCTCTTCTGCTGAGACTGCCCTGTTGAACCTGGTCCAGGGTAATTCTTCCGTTGGCGAGTATGCCGTACAATTCCGTACTCTTGCTTCAGAATTATCCTGGAATAATGAGGCCCTCTGCGCGACCTTTAAAAAAGGCCTATCCAGCAACATTAAAGATGTTCTGGCCGCACGAGAAATTCCTGCTAATCTACATGAACTCATTCACCTAGCCACTCGCATTGACATGCGTTTTTCCGAAAGGCGTCAGGAGCTCCGCCAAGATATGGACTCTGTTCGCACGAGGCGTTTCTTCTCCTCGGCTCCTCTCTCCTCTGGTCCCCTGCAACCCGTTCCTGTGCCTCCCGCCGTGGAGGCTATGCAGGTCGACCGGTCTCGCCTGACACCTCAAGAGAGGACACGACGCCGCATGGAGAACCTCTGCCTGTACTGTGCTAGTACCGAACACTTCCTGAGGGATTGTTCTATCCGTCCTCCCCGCCTGGAAAGACGTACGCTGACTCCGCACAAAGGTGAGACAGTCCTTGATGTCTACTCTGCTTCTCCACGTCTTACTGTGCCTGTGCGGATGTCTGCCTCTGCCTTCTCCTTCTCTACTGTGGCCTTCTTGGACTCTGGATCTGCAGGAAATTTTATTTTGGCCTCTCTCGTCAACAGGTTCAACATCCCAGTGACCAGTCTCGCCAGACCCCTTTACATCAATTGTGTAAACAATGAAAGATTGGACTGTACCATACGTTTCCGCACGGAGCCCCTTCTAATGAGCATCGGATCTCATCACGAGAGGATTGAACTTTTGGTCCTCCCCAATTGCACCTCGGAAATTCTCCTTGGACTTCCCTGGCTTCAACTTCATTCCCCAACCCTGGATTGGTCCACTGGGGAGATCAAGAGTTGGGGGCCCTCTTGTTCCAAGGACTGTCTAAAACCGGTTCCCAGTAACCCTTGCCGTGACTCTGTGGTTCCTCCAGTAACCGGTCTCCCTAAGGCCTATATGGACTTCGCGGATGTTTTCTGCAAAAAACAAGCTGAGACTCTACCTCCTCACAGGCCTTATGATTGTCCTATCGACCTCCTCCCGGGCACTACTCCACCCCGGGGCAGAATTTATCCTCTCTCTGCCCCAGAGACTCTTGCCATGTCTGAATACGTCCAGGAAAATTTAAAAAAGGGCTT
Organism: Hyla sarda; assembly: GCF_029499605.1. Taxonomy (NCBI): domain Eukaryota; kingdom Metazoa; phylum Chordata; class Amphibia; order Anura; family Hylidae; genus Hyla; species Hyla sarda. Next base: position 183,316,048 of record NC_079194.1, on the reverse strand, counting down.
TATCCGTAAATCCTCCTCTCCTGCCGGAGCCGGATTTTTCTTTGTGTCCAAAAAAGATGGCTCCCTACGTCCTTGCATTGACTACCGCGGTCTTAATAAAATCACGGTTAAGAACCGCTACCCCCTACCCCTCATCTCTGAACTCTTTGATCGCCTCCAAGGTGCCCACATCTTTACTAAACTGGACTTAAGAGGTGCCTATAACCTCATCCGCATCAGAGAGGGGGATGAGTGGAAAACGGCATTTAACACCAGAGATGGACACTTTGAGTATCTGGTCATGCCCTTTGGCCTGTGCAACGCCCCTGCTGTCTTCCAAGACTTTGTTAATGAAATTTTTCGTGATCTGTTATACTCCTGTGTTGTTGTATATCTGGACGATATCCTAATTTTTTCTGCCAATCTAGAAGAACACCGCCAGCATGTCCGTATAGTTCTTCAGAGACTTCGTGACAACCAACTCTATGCCAAAATTGAGAAATGTCTGTTTGAATGCCAATCTCTTCCTTTTCTAGGATATTTGGTCTCTGGCCAGGGACTACAAATGGATCCAGACAAACTCTCTGCCGTCTTAGATTGGCCACGCCCCTCCGGACTCCGTGCTATCCAACGCTTTTTGGGGTTCGCCAATTATTACAGGCAATTTATTCCACATTTTTCTACCGTTGTGGCTCCTATCGTGGCTTTAACCAAAAAAAATGCCGATCCCAAGTCTTGGCCTCCTCAAGCGGAAGACGCCTTTAAACGACTCAAGTCTGCCTTTTCTTCGGCTCCCGTGCTCTCCAGACCTGACCCTTCCAAACCCTTCCTATTGGAGGTTGATGCCTCCTCAGTGGGAGCTGGAGCTGTTCTTCTACAAAAAAATTCTTCCGGGCATGCTGTCACTTGTGGTTTTTTTTCTAGGACCTTCTCTCCGGCGGAGAGGAACTACTCCATCGGGGATCGAGAGCTTCTAGCCATCAAATTAGCACTTGAGGAATGGAGGCATCTGCTGGAGGGATCAAGATTTCCAGTTATTATTTACACCGACCACAAGAACCTCTCCTACCTCCAGTCTGCCCAACGGCTGAATCCTCGCCAGGCCCGGTGGTCTCTGTTCTTTGCCCGATTTAATTTTGAGATTCACTTTCGGCCTGCCGATAAGAACATTAGGGCCGATGCTCTCTCTCGTTCCTCGGATGCCTCAGAAGTTGAACTCTCTCCGCAACACATCATTCCACCTGACTGCCTGATCTCCACTTCTCCAGCCTCCATCAGGCAAACTCCTCCAGGAAAGACCTTTGTTTCTCCACGCCAACGCCTCGGAATCCTCAAATGGGGTCACTCCTCCCATCTCGCAGGTCATGTGGGCATCAAGAAATCTGTGCAACTCATCTCCCGCTTCTATTGGTGGCCGACTCTGGAGACGGATGTTGTGGACTTTGTGCGAGCCTGCACTATCTGTGCCCAGGATAAGACTCCTCGCCAGAAGCCCGCTGGTCTTCTTCATCCCCTGCCTGTCCCCGAACAGCCTTGGTCTCTGATTGGTATGGATTTTATTACTGATTTACCCCCTTCCCGTGGCAACACTGTTATTTGGGTGGTCGTTGATCGATTCTCCAAAATGGCACATTTCATCCCTCTTCCTGGTCTTCCTTCAGCGCCTCAGTTGGCTAAACAATTTTTTGTACACATTTTTCGTCTTCACGGGTTGCCTACGCAGATCGTCTCGGATAGAGGCGTCCAATTCGTGTCTAAATTCTGGAGGGCTCTCTGTAAACAACTCAAGATTAAATTAAATTTTTCTTCTGCATATCATCCCCAGTCCAATGGACAAGTAGAAAGAATTAACCAGGTCTTGGGTGATTATTTGCGACATTTTGTTTCCTCCCGCCAGGATGACTGGGCAGATCTCCTTCCATGGGCCGAATTCTCGTATAACTTCAGAGTCTCTGAATCTTCCTCCAAATCCCCATTTTTCGTGGTGTACGGCCGTCACCCTCTTCCCCCCCTCCCTACCCCCTTGCCCTCTGGTCTGCCCGCTGTGGATGAAATTTCTCGTGACCTTTCCATCATATGGAGAGAGACCCAAAATTCTCTCTTACAGGCTTCATCACGCATGAAGAAGTTCGCGGATAAGAAAAGAAGAGCCCCTCCCATTTTTTCCCCTGGAGACAAGGTATGGCTCTCCGCTAAATATGTCCGCTTCCGTGTCCCTAGCTACAAGTTGGGACCACGCTATCTTGGTCCTTTCAAAATTTTGTGTCAGATTAATCCTGTCTCTTACAAACTTCTTCTTCCTCCTTCTCTTCGTATCCCTAATGCCTTTCACGTTTCTCTTCTTAAACCACTCATCCTCAACCGTTTTTCTCCCAAATCTGTTCCTCCCACTCCTGTTTCCGGCTCCTCGGACATCTTCTCTGTCAAAGAGATCTTAGCTTCTAAAAAGGTCAGAGGGAAAACTTTTTTTTTAGTGGATTGGGAGGGTTGTGGTCCTGAAGAGAGATCCTGGGAACCTGAGGACAACATCCTAGACAAAAGTCTGCTCCTCAGGTTCTCAGGCTCTAAGAAGAGGGGGAGACCCAAGGGGGGGGTACTGTTACGCCGAGCGCTCCGGGTCCCCGCTCCTTCCCGGAGCGCTCGCTACACTCTCCCCGCTGCAGCGCTCCGGTCAGATCCACTGACCCGGGGCGCTGCGATTCCGCTTCCAGCCGGGATGCGATTCGCGATGCGGGTAGCGCCCGCTCGCGATGCGCACCCCGGCTCCCGTACCTGACTCGCTCTCCCTCGGTCCTGTCCCGGCGCGCGCGGCCCCGCTCCCTAGGGCGCGCGCGCGCCGGGTCTTTGCGATTTAAAGGGCCACTGCGCCGCTGATTGGCGCAGTGATTCCAATTAGTGTGTTCACCTGTGCACTTCCCTATATCACCTCACTTCCCCTGCACTCCCTTGCCGGATCTTGTTGCCATTGTGCCAGTGAAAGCGTTTCCTTGTGTGTTCCTAGCCTGTGTTCCAGACCTCCTGCCGTTGCCCCTGACTACGATCCTTGCTGCCTGCCCCGACCTTCTGCTACGTCCGACCTTGCTTCTGTCTACTCCCTTGTACCGCGCCTATCTTCAGCAGCCAGAGAGGTGAGCCGTTGCTAGTGGATATGACCTGGTCACTACCGCCGCAGCAAGACCATCCCGCTTTGCGGCGGGCTCTGGTGAAAACCAGTAGTGACTTAGAACCGATCCACTAGCACGGTCCACGCCAATCCCTCTCTGGCACAGAGGATCCACTACCTGCCAGCCGGCATCGTGACAGCTCTGTTTTGTTTATGACCAGTGGTGCATGGTTTAACAGTGTTATTCCAATGGTATCACCCGTAAAAAGTGACAAGCATAAATAAAAAAGAATTTACCTTATTTGTTTCCATAATGCAACAGAACAATTCCATATATGTTTTTATTCATGCATTCACTAATACAAATCAATGGCAGCCATGAGTGGATTCTTCTTTTTTTTTTGCATTAGGACCTTTTTAGCAAATCAGATCCATTCCTGGAAATCTACAGAGTAAACGATGACCAAAGTGAACAGCTGGTGTATAGAACAGAGGTGAGATACTGAAGGAGGAGGAAGGGAAACTAGTGTGAACAGAGCAGAAACACAAAGAATGTCTGAATTATAAAATGTAGTCCATAACTATGACATGAAAGGGGGAAGTTATCATTTCCTGCGCCAGGCGACAGGGTCAAAAATTGCACATCATTTTTGCGTAAGCTATGTTCTTGCACATTTTTTGTTCCCCTGAACAAATGGAGTGGCAGAGTGCATACACAGCAAGTGTTCCTTTTATTCTCTATAAGACTTCTTACCATTTCCGATAACTTTTTATATTTTATTGACGCCTTTACGTGCAAGAATGATTACTCAGTATTGACCTAAATTGCATGGAGAGTGAATCTTAAACCTCGTTTAGGTGTAGGAATGGCCAGTAAGCATGACTTAAATAGGTACTCCGGTGGAAAACTTTTAATCAACTGCTGCCAGAAAATGAAACAGATTTGTAAATTACTTTTATTTCTTTTAGGAACACAGAGCTCTCTGCTGACATCATGACCACAGTGCTATCTGTTGACACCTCTGTCCATTTTAAAAACTGTCCAGAGTAGGAGAAAATCCCAATAGCAAACATATGCTGCTCTGGACAGTTCCTAAAATGGACAGAGATGTCAGCAGAGAGCATTGTGGTCATGATGTCAGCAGAGAGCACTGTGTTCCAAAAAAAAAAAAAATTCCTCTGTAGAATTCAGCAGCTAAAAAGTACTGGAAGGATTAAGATTTTTTTTAATATAAGTAATTTACAAATCTGTTTAACTTTCTGGCGCCAGTTGATTTAAAAAAAAAAAAAAAAAAGTTTTCCACCGGAGTACCCCTTTTAAGGGTGAGAGTGACAAGAGAGCATTGACCAATGAGAAGTACTAGTTTAAAAACTTTTTGTATGTTCTCATTTTTGCCTAGGTTGTTAAAAATAACTTGAATCCTGTTTGGGATCCATTTAAGGTGTCCCTAAGTTCTCTGTGCTGCTGTGAGGAGAAGAGGAAGCTCAGGGTAACTAGTATTCTTCATATATTCTGGAATTCATATTTCCTTGCTTTTCACCTATCACTATAGTCCCCCCCATTAATTTCCTCTTTTTATCTCTACTAATTCCTTTTTCTCTTTTTATCTCACTGTCCATCCACCCCCTCTTTTTTTCTTCTAGTGCCTAGTCTGGGATTATGACTCCCGCGGAAAACATGATTTTATTGGAGAGTTTTACGCAACCTTTGAAGAAATGCAGAAAGGAATTGGTGGGAACAAGGTAAGGAAAGTCGAATTTACAAGGAGCAGATGAGCGTGGAAAATAGGGATGTTGGTTTTGAAATGGAAATGAGTTGTAGCTTATGTCCTGATATAACCCAAGCAGCACTAAACTTCTGCAGTGAAAAACGTCTTGTTTTCCTAAATCCGTCTGCTTAGAAGCCTTGTTCTTCTAACTCATTATAGGGTGACATTAGAGACATCAGAAGTATAAACTGCCCTCCCATCATATGCTTAGATGTATTGCTGAAGGACAAAAGGGGTAGACATGCCTGTCCGTTCCCCCCCCATACATCATAAGTGTGATCTTTGGGCCAATTTTTTACCCTCTTGCCTCAGGAACCTACCAGATCAGGGCCTCTGCTCTTTAAGGGCCCCATTGCAGCTTCATGGTATGTACTATGTGGTGTATGCTGTACCATAAGTTCTTATTAGGGATCTGAATTAATAATCAATGCATAAAATATCCATATCAGTGGATTTGTGTTTTTCAAGGCTCAAGTGTTCTTGACTTCCATTGCTAGGAAAAGAATGGCATGACAGTCTTTAAATCATTTAGATTTATCAATAGCATAAGGCACATGTTTGCAGTGTCTAGTGTAAGTTAACACTGTCTAAGAGTTAAGAATTATTAATAAATCTGCCACATTGTGCTTCCTTGTGCCACTATCTTCTCCAAATTTGGGTAAAAATAACAAAAAACTAAAGTAAATTTTTCTTTCACTTTTGCAGGTACAATGGGACTGTGTTAATCCTAAATACAAAATTAAGAAAAGAAATTACAAGAACTCTGGGATTGTTATATTATCTGATCTAAAGGTAAATAATCAGTGTTATTTTTCTTCTTTTTCTATATATTCGATACATGCAGGGTATATTGGAGACATAGACAAAGAAAAGAGTTTGTATTCTTTAAATATTAATTAAAATATGAATGACAAGATTTACTCCTCAACTGGGCATAGTGCACATGAAGATCAAGCTGCCAGGATCTTCTCTGTGAATTCTGGGTCTTCGTAGTATTCCAGCTTCTAATGTCTCATCTCCATTTATTACAGATACACAGAGTCTATTCCTTTCTTGATTACATAATGGGTGGCTGTCAAATACACTTTACAGTAAGTACCTCTGTGATCTATTTTATATATAAATATATATATATATATATATATATATATATATATATATATATATATATATATATATATTTATTTACATACATATGTTATTATTATTTGCAGAGGTAAAGATATTTGATGGTCAGGGGGTAACAAATAAATCAGCAGTGCTTAAGAAATGGTAAAGTTATGATACTCACCGTAGGGTTCTATCTTGTAGCCTGGGTCACAATGCAAAATCTGTTACAAGGCCCCCAAGTACCATTTGTATACTGTGTTCTTATGTTGCACGTGGGATTCTGAGCCCCTCCAGACACCAGTGCCAGAGTGCAACTACTACCTCTGCATTCTCTATAGCTATGTGCCTGTTCCTTGTTAACCATTAGGCTTTCTTAGTCTTTGTAGGCACTACATTCCATTACCTACTAACTTTTTTTCTCCTACCTACCATCTCCTGGCAGGCCCGCTTCAGTTGGTATACGCTGCCACTGTACTTTTATACTTTGTTACCTTGGTAGATACAGCAGCATATGTAATGTTTATTTAACCAGTGCAGCTGCATTAAAGCCCAGGAGACAAGGGGGCCCTCTACTACCAGAAAATATGCTCAAAGCTATAGTATCTATTGCATAATATACTTAAAGTGTGTGTTGTTTTTGTGTCTCTATGAGGAGTCCATGGAGGGGCCATTATGTTAATGAGGGAGGTGATATAAATCCCCTATGTGGCGGCATGGCTCACGGTCATTGCCCCTTAACCCCTGAAGACGTCACATACGTGACTAAACATGTTAGGGGGGGCATTGTGAGGAATTTTAACAACAGCATCAGCACTGGTTATCAGCACACACTGCAGGTGTGCCGTGCAAAACTCAAAGTGTCTGTCCACAACAGTATACAATAGTGCTCCAGTGCAGATGATGCTGGGTTTTTTAATTCACTAAATCATTAAATCAGCTCACTATTATGATTTAAGTAAATAAAAGTTACGTTTTAGGCAAATACAGTGAGGGATAACAAGCAGACCTTTTTACTCAGTCCTAATGGGCCGAGTTGTAGTGAAAAGAAAATCTTTGTGGAGTCCAAACACAGGAAGTGTGGGTGTAAAAGCAGGGCTCTGTGCACTTAGGACAAACAGGGCTCTGCACACTGAGGCTCTATGACTGGCCCCCAGCTCACACAGCAGGATGACAAGCCAGGAGCCTGCACAGAGCCCTGCTTGTCCTGCCCTCACTTCCTGTATTTGGACTCCTCATAGAGACACACACAGGCAATAGCTGCAGGGACAGCATTTTTTCACCTAAAAATGTACACATTTTTAATCAATGTATATTACAAATACACATCTAATAGTATTATGTACATTATATCAAACATTTTTGATGGCAACAGGTACACTTTAATGTAAGGGACTGAGCTAATGTATTTTATGACTTAAAGTTACTAATAGATTGTTAAAAAGTAAAAAAGTTGGAGGGGGGTGGGAGGGGGCTAATATGAGCAGGGATATGGAAAGCAGGGAGCCCAAACATGGTTCTTAAACAGGGACCTTTAGCTGCCTTTGTCTACCCCTGGGTAGTAACACCTATTAGCATGTGCCATAATAGAAAGTAGAGGGAATCATTCCACAACTCTTGGGAAGACTACAGGTGGCAAGATTTATGGTTCTCTAGCTGACCTTGTCATCTGTGTTGTCCTCTAGTTCTGCCTCTGCTACTTGACTCTTTGCATGCAACATTTTGTCAAAATCCCCATCTTAATAATAAGCTGCACCTTCATGAGAGTTTCAGGAACATACTAACATGCTTGACTCTGTTTCTTCTTGTAAGGTTGCCATAGACTTCACTGCGTCCAATGGAGATCCCAGAAATAGCTGCTCCCTTCATTATATTAACCCTTACCAGCCCAACGAGTATCTGAAGGCCCTAGTTGCTGTTGGAGAAATCTGCCAAGATTATGACAGGTGTTCAGCACCACTTCCTCTGTGTTTGTCCTGTTTGTGACTACAGATGTGATACACAGCCTCAGGGCGAATTCTAAAGAGCCTTCTATGTGTCATTGAAGCACACTACCTATCCATAGCTGTGTTCCATAAGCTGTGATGTGTACCCAGGTGTTCCAGGTTCAAAAATAAATCAAGAGGCAAGGGCTCTTGGATAATGATATTAGCCTCTATCAAGTTGGGGAACAACATTTGCTACTCCATTTCACTATTCCTACCTATTTTCCTTTTCCATTATACAACATTTACGACCATTTTTACTACTCCATTTACTACTCCATTTTACTGCTACATTTACCACTCCACACCACAAATAGACAGGCTGTAGACTGAAAGTCTGTGTAAACCTGGCAACCTTCTTCTTACAACATTTCAAACTGTTTAAGTTTCGAAATATGTCATTGTGGTTGCAAATTATTGACGTTTACAAAATATTTGAACCCCTCAGGAAAATTGAAGAAGCTTCTGCTATGTAATTCTTTTCTGGTGCTCATGGGGTGGCTACTGGAGTGATGATTGAGTTGTAATGATGAGGGTAGTAGTCCCTGATACGTCATGTGGCTAAGTGGGGAAACCCAGAATTCCTTGGTGCGCCCCACAATATCTTTTTCAAAGGTAGTTCTTCCCTTATTCAAAGCCCAGCAATGAGACTTTTTAGTGTCGGTGAACAACTGTAACTTTGCTTAATTCCCTAAGTAGTCCTATGCAACAAATATACTTGAATTGAACCTACAGTGTTTGTACCAAGTCAGTGTATACATAATAAATATTAAATACCTGTCACAGAACACCCTCAAAGCCAGATCAAAACCCATATTTTATTACTACAGAAACAGAAAATTATGAAAACACTTTAAAAATTTGAACAGTAGCAACTAGAAGAAAAACACATAAGTATACTAAAGCAAGAATTACATGGAAATTGCTAAAAGGGTATGATTGAAAATACAGAGAGTATTAATCATGTGCTATGTCACTTGTAAGATATGACAAATAGTATATGCTGCTAAAAGCATGCAGAATAACAAATGCAAGTTAATATTACAACTGACTGCACAGTGAAATAAATAGCCGATTCTACAAACTCAAAGCTGCATGCTGAGTAACCTTATCGGAGGATCGAATTGGAAAGCAACACACAGTATAGACTACATAAAACTATAATCTTGCCACAATGTGAGGATCAAAAATGCATAAAGAGCAGAGCATACAAACATTCACAGAGGAAACTGAACACAGTCGGCCACCCATACCGTTGTTACTGCACAGGCCCCTACACCGTTTCACACACTTGCTTTGTCTTGATTATTCTTCCCTTAGTTTGTGAGATCGGCTATATTTTTCAGCAGTCAGTTGTACTATTGACTTTTATTTGTTATTCTGCTTGCTTTTAGCAGCATTTACTATTTGTTATAACTTACAAGTGGCATGTTCTCATTTCTTGATCTAACTGAACAAGGATTCGTATGAGACTGCAGAACTCCACTCCACTTAATTTTGTGGCAAACTGTGACATGACACTCAGCAAATTGCATCCAGATGAAGTTCCCCAGACTTAACACTGGTCCAACCAGAGGTAAAACTAGATCCAGTTTGAAGAAAACAAAGTCATTGTGCAACTTATCTTCCCTAAACACATGGCAGACAATGCTGAAGAGCTTAACAATCCTTGCAGAAGGACTTTTGGCAAGGTTTTAACTTGCTTATAGACAGGACTCATGACAATGTGGCCTCCTTGTTGGAGGTAAGCCTGACATAAGCTATAACTAGACTCACAAAAATCAGTCTCCTCTGGAATGTGTAATATGACAGAGCAGAGAATCTGACATGGGCTCCTGGCTACGCCAAAGCAGAACTGAACTAACAGGAAACATGTTCCATCTTAATTTTCAGACTAGGAGCAGGTGTTAGGGCAACTCCTGTAACTACTGGCTAAGAGTCTTACTTGTGACTACACACTTAGGCCTTTAGCACCTGAAATATATACTTTATTGTCCAGCAAACCTTTTAATACATAAGCAATCCCACTAAGTCTGACAAAGCAGCTGGTACCACCCTTGCCTTGGACCACCACACTCATACACAATAGGGCCTATTTTGATCTTATCAATCATATAGTTAAACCATTCAAGGGTTTTACAATTAGGTTATTCTCCTGTTGCCCATTTCATCTGTGGCAAGGACATTTCTTTAAAGTTTCCCTATTACTACAAATGCTGTTTGTACCCTGAGCAGTGGAAGTGACACTAGCAGACTTGCATGCCCTAAATGATGCCTTGTTGTTGGGGGAAGATGAAAGGCTAAGGAGGTCCACTGACTCTTGATTGTTACCTCTTTTCAGTGATAAAAGATTCTCTGCCCTTGGATTTGGTGCTCGCATTCCTCCAAAATATGAGGTAACAAAATTTTTATTTTTATGATTTTTGCTGAAAGTGTCATTATATAGTGATAACAAAGTACTAAGTAGTAAGATCACATATGGTAAAACCCAACTTGTCTATGACTTATAATCTATTGTCTATATGTAGTTATCCTTCATAGGAGCAATGTTTTGATTTATGGTCCAACCCCTGAGACCCCCACTAATAAGCAAATCATAGAAACACCAGTTCATTTGGTGAAGGCAAATGAACCGCATACAAAAAAAAAAAAAAAAAAAAAAACTTGGGAGCTGTAATGTGCACTGTGTTCCATGCACTGATTTAAGCATTATATTGTGGTCATCCATATCCATTGGTTGTCTGTGTAATGTAGGATGCAAGAGATGAGAATCCTCAACAGGAACCATCACCACCAATATAAACTTAGAATTCCCCAGAATAAAAATATGAAATGGGCTTTCTTTAGGCATTGATGACCTAGTGTTAAAGAGGACCTGTGGCTATTCTGAAAAAAGGTCAGGTTATAGGGCATTGTAGTCCCAGCTGACAACCAAGACAATCCGTCAGAGAGTCGGGAAGCTTGATAATGTGTGCATTATTCCAGTTCATGAAGTTGTCAATTTTAGAAAGCTCATTTTTTTATATCATTCTGGGCAAGTCTGAGTTAATATTGGTGGTAGTGGGCCCCCATCAAGGGTTTTTATTTCTTCTTTATTTCTTATTTCCTGCATTACACAGACAACCCATGTATCTGAATGACTAAAATGTTATTCTGAAAGCGCAACTGTCATGAACTCTGGGTGCCATAACCTACACACAGCCTTTGTACTATGTGCAGATGGTGTGTACAGCATTGTTTTTACCTTATTTTTGCAGGCTTTTATCACCCCAAAAAATGCTTTTGATCACAGCCACACACAGTTGGATAGGCGTGGCGCGAGGTACACTATGCCCCTCTGCTGCCATGCTCACCCCCTGTGTCAGCACTGGGACCGCTGTGTGATTGACACAGGCGCACTGAGGAGGCAGACAGCGGTGGGAGTGATCGCTGGGGGAGCAAGCGCTTGCCTGGATAACACGCGGCAGTGTGCATGTTAGATGAGCTGAGGGGTGCATGCGCTGGGACCTGTGTGTCAATCACACAGCGGTCCCAGCGCTGACACAGGGGGGTGGGCATGGCGGCGGGGCATACCGTACCTCGTGCCATGCCTATCCGATTGTATGGGGCTATGATCGTGATGAAAGCCTGCAAAAATAAAGTAAAAACAATGCTGTGCACACCATCTGCACACAGTACAAAGGGTGTGAAGGTTATTGCACCCAGAGTTCATGACAGTTGCACTTTCATTTCCCCTGTGGTGGTATTGCAGGGAAGTTGAATACTTACTGTCAGGTCGCAAATTCCAGCTGATCACTGTGGACTAGCAGCATTTTGACACTCTAAATTCATTTTTTTGTTAAGGGACCCTTCTAATTTATTAATTGTACAAATTGGAGAACCTTCTCTAAGGGGGTATTCCCAATTTGAGCATGTTATCCCGTATCCATAGCATAGGGGATGACATGATGATCAGTGAAGTCTAAATGCTGGGACCCCTTCCCCCATCAATCCAGAAAACAAGGGCAAATTGCACTCAGGAATGACGGGAATACTCCATGCATATGTTGCCAACACTTAATTTATTTTCTATGGAGCTTCTAAGAACTGCCAAGACCTGAGCTTGGCAATACTTAGAATCCCCATATAGAACAAATGGAGTTCTGGTGGTACATGTATGGTGCAGTTTTCCCTAGTGCAGTTTTCCCTTGTTTTTTCACATTAATAGGGATCTGAGGGGTTTCTCAGATTAGTTGAGTTTACATCCTCACTGATCCCCAGAACTAATAGATCTTTGACCTTCAGCCCTTGGTTGGGAAATTGAATTCCACATCAACAAACTTTTTTTGTGTCCTCTGTTGTCCCGATTGTGCTGGATTATTTGAATATGCTAAAGATCATAGTACAATTCCTTTCTGGAGAGAAGTAGTGCTTCAGCAATTGTCACATTACTGAAGGTTCAAGTTCCAGGTCAATGGCCACTTGTCTGGAGACATATTTTATGCCTGTCTTTGCTTCTCGTTATTGATGTTTGCTCCTTGCTGATACTCTTTTCTATGCCTATGACCTATTTCTCCATTCCCTCCCCTCTTATTCCTTCTCTCCATATCTGAGGAAATTTCCTCAATGAGCCTGGGTAATTAGCAGCACGCACAGGGTCCATGTTCTACTCTCGTCTCCACTCAATGATCTCTCAAGTCCTTCTGAGTGCTTCTCCAATTTATTACACTCTGAATAATGCACAAGGAGCTCTCTTTAATCAGTGTTTGATAGAAATGAAACTCTCTCCCAATTAAGTGCTGATGTTGCAAATCAAACAGGAAATGTTCCTTTTGAAAAACGTCTTTGAACGTTCTTGTAATTGGTCTTGATCTGTACAGACTGGTAGAACATGACAAGCAAATATCACCAGGTGTATAATGAGACGCAAGAAGAAACAATGTGATTATCAGTAATTTACTCTTCTTTAGTTTTTATCTTTTTTTATTTTTTTATCTTATATTGTAATGTGAAATGAGTAGATTTGTTACTTGCTGTTGAAATATATTATGCTTTGATGAGGTCTAAAAAGGTGAAAGCAGTATTCCAGTATAGCAGAAAATACCGTTAGTGGCATATGGGAGATGGGAGCAAGGCTTATACTTTAAAGCAGTTTTATGTCCTAAAACGGAAAAAAAAACTGCCGGTGGCTGCTGCTAGAAAAATATGATATTGCATAAATGGTGCAATTATACAAAAGTCACCGCTCCTGACTGCAACTGTCCTGATGTCCAAAGGGGCCTGATTATTTGCCAAGTGCCATAGTATATGGCATCAATGGGGTTTGAGCACTCACTCTACCACTAATGTATTTTCCTATACATAAGCTGTCCATATGCTTTAGATGGTCCAAATGCTATCTTATGAACCATTTATGTTTAACCTTGTGAGATAAGCAACAGTAAAACACCTCTTGGGCCCTATCTACCCAGGGTGGAGAATCGACAAATGAATAGCCATAATAGTTGTTGAGGCAAGTCCATGCTACTTATGTCAAACTACTTAAACCTATATCTAAAACTTTGAACTTATTGTAATATTTTATATTACAGTTACAGTCCCTTTCGATGTAACAGAAAATAAAATGTCGGGACAAAGCTTTGTAAACAATCAGTGAAGGAGCCACATTAATAAATAACTAGGATAAACACTGAAATGAGTGGTAGTCAAACCTTAAGTGTGTTTTCATCTTAAATCTTTCAGAATCTGGGTTAATTAATTGCATCAATTAGTGATGGATAATTACCATGGCTGCAATTACCCTTCACACAAATGCAAATATAAAGCTTACAGTATTCTACACAAAGCTTTCAGCTACTTCATCCCGCTTCATTGCACATGCAACATTTCTAAGGTTTATTACACTTAGGTGAAACTCTATTTAGGCCATCAATCTTTACCGTACTTACCTGTTCATTTCAGGCTTACTAAGATTTTAAGTAGGTGGAGATGAGACATCATATAAACAATTAGGTATATTAATTGTCTCACTCATCTGTTGTCAAGATTTTAGCTGAAGATCCTTCAAATGGTCACTAACCTTCCAACAAACTTTTCAAGATAAGCTGTCATGTGATGTGTGCATGAGGAGTAGCAGTATTTCTGGCCATTATATAATTTGTATATGACATTTTTTTTTTACCAGTTTTCCTATCTGCATACACGATATCTACTTTTCAGTTGTTACTGAGCTAGTAGGTTGACACTAGCTAATATGATTTCTCCCAGATTCCTGAGGAGACTTCTTGGTAGCAGTAGAAAGTGTGGGTTTTATCTCCTTCAATATCTTCTGTCCTTCCTTTCTAGCTATTAATGCACATATAATACATGTCTTCCTGCTCCATTTCTGGCACTTTGCTCACTATTTATTAGGTTTCCACTTGGGGGTTATCTGCTTAACAGTACTTAAAGGGGTACTCCGATATAAAAAAAAAATTCACATCAACTGGCTCCAGAAAGTTAAACAGATTTCTAAATTACTTCTATTAAAAAATCTTAATCCTTTCAGCACTTATCAGTTACAGAGGAAATTGAGTTGTTCTTTTGTGTCTGACCACAGTGCCCTCTGCTATGGGCATTTGCTCCTACTCTGGACAGTTACTGACATGGATAGAGGTGTCAACAGAGAGCACTGTGGTCAGACAAAAAAGTCAACTTTTTCTGTAGTACACAGCAGCTGATATATACTGGAAGGATTAAGATTTTTTTTAATAGAAGTCATTTACAAATATGTTTAACTCTGGCAACAGTTGATATGAAAAAATGTTTTTAATGTTCTCTTACTTAGGCTGGGTCCACACTACGTTTTGTCCCATACGGGAGCGCATACGGCAGGGGGGAGCTAAAAGCTCGCGCTCCCGTATGTGACCGTATGCGCTCCCGTATGCCATTCATTTCAATGAGCCGACCGGAGTGAAACGTTCGATCCGGTCGGCTCATTTTTGCGCCGTATGCGCTTTTACAACCGGACCTAAAACCGTGGTTGACCACAGTTTTAGGTCCGGTTGTAAAAGCGCATACGGCGCAAAAATGAGCCAACCGGACCGAACGTTTCACTCCGGTCGGCTCATTGAAATGAATGGCATACGGGAGCGCATACGGTAACATACGGGAGCGCGAGCTTTTAGCTCCCCCCTGCCGTATGCGCTCCCGTATGGGACAAAACGTAGTGTGGACCCAGCCTTATTTTGTTTTGTGGCACTATTGAACTTTTGCTGCCACTGTATACTTTTTTTTGTTATAAGGGGGCTTATCTATATATATAAAACTCAACATGTGTGTGTGTGTATGTATGTATGTGTGTATGTGTGTATGTGTGTATGTTCCAGCATCACGTCCAAACGGCTAAAGATATTAACATGAAACCTGGCACACATGTTACTTATATGTCACTAACAAACATAGGATAGGTGATTTAACCCTTACTCACCCCCACTTGCCAGGGGCGGGGTTTATGTTTAAAGTCCCATACAAGTCAAGGGGAAAAATATGTTACTGCATAACTTCCAAACGGCTTGAGATATTTCGATAATACTTGGTCACATGTTACTTATATGTCCACTAAAAATATAGGATAGTTAATTTAACCCTTAACTACCCCCATTTGTGAGGGTCTGCGTTTTTGTTTAACCCCTTAAGGACACAGGGCGTATCCATACGCCCCCGTTTCCAAGTCCTTAAGGACACAGGGCGTATGGATACGCCCTGCGCATTTCCAGCCCCAACCGCTAGCTTGAGCGGAGTCGGTGCCGGATGCCTGCTGAAATCGTTCAGCAGGCATCCCGGCATATCGGCCAGGGGGGTCATTATGTCCCCCCATGTCTGCGATTGCCGCAGATCGCTGGACAATTCAGTCCAGCGATCTGCGGCGGATACCGGGTCAATCGGGTCTCCAGTGACCCGATGACCCGGAATTACTGGCTGATCGGGGCCGTCAGAGACGGCAGGGGTGAGGTGGCACTGGTGCCACCTCACGATCGCCCTGATTCGTCGTCCGGTTTCCCGGCCGACCAATCAGGGCGCCTGCTGCGGGTGTCACTCCCGCAACCTGCTCCACCCCTCTTCCGGAGGACGTGAGCGGGTGCGGGCAGAAGACCCCGGGTGCTGGGGACCCCGATCCCCGGCGTCCCTGTTGGGATCGGGGCCCCAGGAGCGACGGCGGCGGCGGCGAGGGACTGACCTGTGCGGCGGCATCGTGGAGCAGCAGCAGGAGGTGAGTGACATCCTCCTGCTGTTGCTTAGCAACAGCTCCCAGCATGCAAAAAGGGCATGCTGGGAGCTGTAGTTATGCAACAGCAGGAGGCAGACCACCACAACTCCCAGCATGCCCTTATGGGCATGCTGGGACTTGTAGTTTTGCAACAGCTGGAGGCACATTTTTCTATGGAAAAGTCTGCATTCAGCTGTTGTATAACTACAACTCCCAGCTTGCACAATCAGCTAAAGTGCATGCTGGGAGTTGTAGTGGTGCATCTGGTGGTTGCATAACTACAACTCCCAGCATGCCCGTTGGCTGTCGGTGACTGCTGAGAGTTGTAGTTTTGCAACAGCTGAAGGCACACTGAGTTAAGTAGCAAACCAGTGTGTCTCCAGCTGTTGCATAACTACAATCCCCAGCATCCCCAGCCAAAGTAGTATGCCTCCGGCTGTTGCATAACTACAAGACCCAGCATGCCCTTCCGCTGTCCGTACATGCTGGGGGTTGTAGCTTTTGCAACAGCTGAAGGCACACTGGTTGCAAAACACTGAGTTTGTTACCAAACTCGGTGTTTCACAACCTGTGTGCCTCCAGCTGTTGCAAAACTACAACTCCCAGCATGCACTGATAGACCGTACATGCTGGGAGTTGTAGTTTTGCAACAGCTGGATGTCCCCCCCCCCCCCAATGTGAACGTACAGGGTACACTCACGTGGGCGAAGGTTTACAGTAAGTATCCGGCTGCAAGTTTGAGCTGCGGCAAATTTTCTGCCGCAGCTCAAGCTGCCAGCGAGAAACTATTGTGAACCCCCGCCCATGTGACTGTACCCTAAAAACACTATACTACACTAACACAAAATAAAGTAAAAAACACTACATATACCCATCCCCCTTAACAGCCCCCCTCCCCTCCCCAATTAAAATGAAAAACGTCTGGTACGCCACTGTTTCCAGAACGGAGCCTCCAGCTGTTGCAAAACAACTACTCCCAGTATTGCCAGATAGCCACTGGCTGTCTAGGCATGCTGGGAGTTTTACAACAGCTGGAGGCATGCTGTTAGGGAATCACTGGCGTAGAATACCCCTATGTATACCCCTATGCAAGTCCCTAATTTAGGCCTCAAATGCGCATGGCGCTCTCACTTTGGAGCCCTGTCGTATTTCAAGGCAACATTTTAAGGCCACATATGGGGTATCGCCGTACTCGGGAGGAATTGTGTTACAAATTTTGGGGGGTATTTTCTGCTATTACCCTTTTTAAAAATGTAAAATTTTTGGGAAAACAAGCATTTTAGGTTAAAAAAAAATTTTTTTTTACATATACACAAGTCATGAAACACCTGTGGGGTATAAAGGTTCACTTAACCCCTTGTTACGTTCCCCGAGGGGTCTAGTTTCCAAAATGGTATGCCATGTGTTTTTTTTTTTTGCTGTTCTAGCACCATAGGGGCTTCCTAAATGCGGCATGCCCCCAGAGCAAAATTTGCTTTCAAAAAGCCAAATGTGACTCCTTCTCTTCTGAGACCTGTAGTGCGCCAGCAGAGCAACTTTCACCCCCATATTGGGTGTTTTCTTAATCAGGAGAAATTGGGCTTCAAATTTTGGGGGGTATTTTCTGCTATTACCCTTTTTAAAAATTTAAAATTTTTGGGAAACCAAACATTTTAGGTAAAAAATGTTTTTTCTTTTTTACATATGCAAAAGTCGTGAATCACCTGTGGGGTATTAAGGTTCACTTTACCCATTGTTACGTTCCCTGAGGGGTCTAGTTTCCAAAATGGTATGCCATGTGTTTTTTTTTTGCTGTCCTGGCACCATAGAGGCTTCCTAAAGGTGACATGCCCCCCAAAAACCATTTGTCGCTCCTTCCCTTCTGAGCCCTCTACTGCGCCCACTGAACAATTAACATAGACATATGAGGTATGTGCTTACTCGAGAGAAATTGGGTTTCAAATACAAGTAAAAATTTTCTCCTTTTTACCCCTTGCAAAAATTAAAAAATTGGGTCTACAAGAACATGCGAGTGTAAAAAATGAAGATTTTGAATTTTCTCCTTCACTTTGCTGCTATTCCTGTGAAACACCTAAAGGGTTAATACACTTACTGAATGTCATTTTGAATACTTTGGGGGGTGTAATTTTTATAATGGGGTCTTTTATGGGGTATTTCTAATATGAAGACCCTTCAAATCCACTTCAAAACTGAACTGGTCCCTGAAAAATAGTGAGTTTGAAAATTTTGTGAAAAATTTCAAAATTGCTGCTGAACTTTGAAGCCCTCTGGTGTCTTCCAAAAGTAAAAACTCATACATTTTATGATGCAAACATAAAGTAGACATATTGTATATGTGAACCCCAAAAAAATGTATTTTGAATATCCATTTTCCTTACAAGCAGAGAGCTTCAAAGATAGAAAAATGCTAAATTTTAATTTTTTTCATCAAATTTGGGGATTTTTCACCAAGAAAGGATGCAAGTTACCATAAAATGTTACCACTAATTTAAAGTAGAATATGTCACGAAAAAACAATCTCGGAATCAGAATGATAACTAAAAGCATTCCAAAGTTATTAATGTTTAAAGTGACAGTGGTCAGATTTGCAAAAAACGCTCTGGTCCTTAAGGTGTATAATGGCCTGGTCCTTAAGGGGTTAAAGTCCCATGCAAATCAATGGGAAATGTATCTTCCCACATAACTTCCGTACGGCTGGAGATATTTCAATAACTGGTAAACATATTACGGGTCGGGATAGGATGTCGAGATAGGACGACCGGGATAGGACGACCGGGATAGGAGGACCGGGATAGGAGGACCGGGATAGGAGGACCGGGATAGGAGGACCGGGATAGGAGGACCGGGATAGGAGGACCGGGATAGGAGGACGCCATAGGAGGTCGCCATAGGAGGTCGCCATAGGAGGTCGCCATAGGAGGTCGCGATAGGAGGTCGGGATAGGAGGTCGGGATAGGAGGTCGGCATAGGAGGTCGAGATAGGAGGACGGGATAGGAGGACGGGATAGGAGGTCGGGATAGGAGGTCGGGATAGGAGGACGGGATAGGAGGACGGGATAGGAGGACGGGATAGGAGGACGGGATAGGAGGACGGGATAGGAGGGCAAGATAGGAGGACGGTATAGGAGGTCGGGATAGGAGGACGGGATAGGAGGACGGGTAAGGAGGACGGGAAAGGAGGACGGAATAGGAGCATGGGATAGGAGGACGGGATAGGAGGACGGAATAGATAAATGGGATAGGAGGACGGGATAGGAGGACGGTAAAGGAGGACGGGAAAGGAGGACGGGAAAGAAGGTTGAGATAGGAGGATGGGAAAGGAGGTCGAGATAGGAGGACGGGAAAGGAGGTTGAGATATGAGGACGGGAAAGGAGGATGGGATAGGAGGACGGGAAAGGAGGATGGGATAGGAGGTCGGGATAGGAGGTCAGGATATGATGACGGGATAGGAGGTCGGGATATGACAACAATATATGAGGACGGGATATGAAGTCAAAAGCTTCCTCCTTTGTTTATTTTCCTCCCCAACAAGGATTAGGAAGGAAAAACCGGGCAACGCCAGGTACTCAGTTAGTAATAACATAATTATTATATGTATATTTGTATATTTTTAATTTTAATTAATTTAATTATTTAATTACATTTAATTAATTTAATTTAATTAATAATACATACATACACACACATTGAGTTTTATATATGTAGATTATTATTAATAATAATATTATCTACATTGTGTAAAAAGTTTTTGCTAGCTGAAGGTATACTTTAAGCATTTTTTGGGGCTTTTGAAATTTTTTTTTTATAGGGGTGCCTCTAGGTAAATTTCTTTCCAAGGGGTGCCCCAAGGCTTAGACGGTTGGGAAAGACTGATCTATAGTATAGATGTGTACGGATTTAGTAGTTGGTCTATATTCACCAATGATAACTACCCCACAGACAATTAGGAAAAAAATATGTAAATACTAATTTGAAGGGGTGTCGCTAAAAAATATTATTTATTAGGTATACATTAAAATGTCACCACATAGGAAAAACTGTAACCCAAAAAGAATGTTGTGTAGGAATACAAAAATTGGCATCCAGCAATAGGAAAGCAACTGGCATTAGATACACCAGTCAGTTCCCTAAAGTCATATCACCTATAACATCCCTAATAGATTTGCAGGATGATTTTATCACAGTTGGGCTCAATATCATTTGAGTAGGGTTTATGTCACCACTCTCTTAATTGTGCACCAAAAATCTAAATACCACAAATGTTCCCTTAAAGTAGCATTTTAAACAATACAGGCGTTTCCAACGCATTTCTGTCCGTGTGTCATTTTAGATAAACAGGGATGTCCTCAGGGAACCTAATGATGCATTATTTTCAAGAAAAGCACAACAAGGTTGCTATCAGAAACTGGCTAAATAGTTCAATGAGTTCAGATACAATCCACACAGGCCGGTAGCAGTTAATCAGCTCCTGAAAAAGAGGTAAAATAGCCAAAATAAATAACCTACCCCCTTCAGCCATCATCATAGTCAGAAGTATAGGGATAATATACTCACAGGTTTACATGTGAAGACTCTAAAACAGATAAGGAGGGGGATGGTAAATATGGCAAGCTCAATATATCATAGTATCCTACAAAAGGAATAGGTCGGCCAAGGAAGTACTTACAACTTGCGCCGTGTAGATAGGATTAACGTTCCTCCTGCAGTGGCAGGGAGGCGGGATGGTGTCCCGGTGATGCTTGTCTAGCTTAGTGAAGCCGGTGCCTGAATAATGCAGCCGCGCTTCCTGTTTTATGACAATATCCGGCCACTCGCTCCCCGGCGTCTGGGGAGGGGCCGTGGCCACATCGCAGAGCGCTCGGCGCGCACATGATTCAGTGTGTTGTCCGGAAGTGGGCTGTAATATGAAAGGACTATGGTCTCCATATTGGTTTTGGGCAAACAAAACGGGAAAACGTAGGGAATCAATTTATCACAAAGCACATATAGTTACATTTGGCAACAGCCCATTCAGGTAAAATATGGATATGATATTAGATTTAAGAACTGAAACACTGATCTATAGTAAAGCCAAATTTTTGATCATCTTTGCTAATGGCCATCACGCCATGCAGCCATTATAAAATTCTGGAAGGAGACACGTTTTATGCAAAACATCAAGTAAACTTGTGAGGATGCTGAGGTAAACAGACCAATAGTATTTTTATCAACAGAAAAAGCATGTTCTATATCGACATGACCTGAAAGGGTGCTCAGCAAGAAGCCCCTGCTACAAAAGCATCAGGACGAAATGCTGGCCAGAATATTCGATGAGGGATATGCCTTGTAATAAATTCCAGCTAATTGCAAAATGTGGCATTACCTTGCTATTTGAAGCATAGAACTGCGCACCTGGCATCCATGCTACACTATCCTGGGAGCGAGCTATGGGTGAAAAACAAGCAAACTGGTGAGATTATTTGCCTGTTTTATGGAAGTAATTATGGGAAGGAAGCTTTGGAAACTGGAGAGAGCTCAAGTTTGGAAACCACTATAGCACCAATACACATAGGGTATCATGTATCAAGGCCAAAATCTGTTTATTTTTTTGAGCACAGTGTGCATCGCATTTATGTTGCAGCTTTTGCAGGTGACTTTCTGCCCTGTGTGTGACATTGGGGTGTGTTTTGTATGTTTCATTGGTGCACAAAAGTTGGCTTGATGTATGATGTGTAGCTGTACACTTTTGCACACAGGCCACTAGAGCCGGGACCACATGCAGTAAGTAATGTAATAGGTACAGTATTACTCCATGGGTCGGGTGCAGCATGCCCTTGCTTACAATGTGTTATATAGTGTAGCTCGCGAATATTCGCAATGCGAATTTTATTCGCAAATATCGCATATTCGCGAATTCACGAACATTTGTGAATATAGCACTATATATTCGCAATTACGAATATTCTTTCTTTTTTTTTTTTTTTTTTTTTTACAGTACACATCACAGTGATCATCCCTCTCTGCTTCCAGCTTGTGTGGTGTAAAGAAGGCTCTAATACTACTGTGTGTGACTGGCGTGCGAATTTTCGCATATGCGAATTTGTGCATATGCAAATTTTTGTATATGCTAATTTTCGCATATGCAAATTTTCGTATATGCAAATTTCCGCATATGCGAAAATAAAACGCGAATATTACAAATCTGCGAATTTAGTGAATATATGACGAATATTTGTCCATATATTCGCGAAATATCGAAAATTCGAATATGGCCTATGCCGCTCAACACTAGTGTTATAGTCCATTGAATTTGTGATTAAGCCTCCAGCAGGAAATTCAGGCCGAAGAATTAAAAAAATGGCTGCTGGTTGTCAATTTCTCCAGACAGAACCGGCCACCAAAGGCTCAAAATATGTACTCTAAGATAAGTAGTGATGCATAGCAGCCACCATCGTCTTAACTTCCATCACTCTAATCACAGGAGTCTATGCCCTATACTAGCTAAGCCAGCTGTGGGTGAAGCTAGGACTGAACATGAGGTATATATTGTATACATCCTGCCCAATAAGGGAATAGTTAATTAGGCAGGCTTTTGGTGACAGTAGTTATGTAGATGGCTATTTACTATATACACTGTGGAGACGTTCTCTTACCCTCCTCGTTCCTGTATGCTTCTTCTATAGCCCTATCTCTAGGTGTCAAGTGATGGTCTTTACAGACGGGACTGTAGATGAACATACAGTCCAGACATAAATGAGGAGGATGAGGCAAAAGCTGTGTTCCTCACACAGCGTTTTTAACATACTTTTTTTTAATGGTCATGTGAGTGACAGAAGTCTGGCCTCCTGTCCAGTATACAGCGGTGCGCGTTACACCACTGTATAATGGTAAGAAGTGATGTTGGCCTGCTGTCCAAATGAATGCAACAGTCACTGTGGCACACCTATACATATATGTCAGTATGGTAACGGGGTGTGATGAGGGCAGATGTTGTTACCCTAGGGGCAGATGGCATTAACCCCTTGTATTCGTGTGTCAGGGTGTGGTTTATCCTCAGTACCACCCGAAGGTATACTGCTGGATCCTGGGTTAGGCACGGGGCAATAATGACTCAGATGGCAAGTTACGGATAACGGTATCTTAACTGAGGGTAGACAGATGGTAAAGTCTATACAGTTCAGCCAGGGCCCACGGAGGGGACCAGTGACTCAGAGACCCTAAGGGCTTGCTGGGACTTGTAGTAGAAATGGTCAATTTATTGCAGGCCACGTTGACTTGACAAATAGTGACTGTGACTGACTTGACTGATGACTGACAATACTGAGACTGTGGCTTACTTGTAGCTACTTGTGGCTGCAGACTGTACTTGAGGCCTCCTATGACTCTGGACACTCTCTAGGACTCAACTTGACCTCAGCAAAGAATTGTAAGGAAAGAGAGAGAGCTAGCTCCAGCCAGGGCTTACACGAGGGAGACTAGCAGGGAGCCCATAGGTCACCCCTGGAATCACCTGGTCACTGGTACCTCACAAAATCACATGACAAGTCACATGGTAAACAGTCTTAAAGTGACAACTCTTTCTGAACTCATTACATGGTATAATACATTAGAAACATATTTACATGGGCGGGACTGCTGCAAGGGGGCCCAGGGGACACTATAGGGAGGCTGCCTGACAGGGCAGCAGGAGTACGGGTTAACACCTCCCATACTGGGCCACCACAAACTCCCCCCTCTTAAAGGACATCTGCAGTGCTGGGCAAAAAAACTTTTTTTTTACCTCATTTAATAGGTCTTTGAAAGACCTTTCCAACGATGTCTCCCCCATCAAAATTGGCCCAGTCTTTCTCCCGTTATCAGCACACGAATTACGGAGGAGAAGTGAAAATAAAACTACATCTCCCATCATGCCTTGTGCTTACTTCCTGTAAGCTGCTGCCCTCCCCCTGTTCTATCCCCCCGAGCAAATTATTATATTGTAACGCCCACATCTCCCTTCCCTATGCATACACCCTCCCCTTCTGCTCATCTCCCCCTCCCCATGCTGGCTCCTGTCCAGTGATGAAGCAGCTGCCTCCGTGCTCACTGTAGTGTCAGCACTGGAGAGTGGATAGTGAAAGTAAAAATGGTAAAAAAAAACACATAATTGTTTGTCTATAAAACTGTCCTGATATTGGTCCCTCCATCTTTTTCACAACTACAACTCCAAGCATGCCCAGTTATTTTATATGCTGTTCGGGCATGCTGGGAATTCCAGTGGTGCCTCCAGCTGTTGCAAGACTACAAATCCCAGCATGCCCTGTCAGCTTTCTGCTGTATGTGCATGCTTGGAGTTGCAGAGGTGACTCCAGCTGTTGTAAGACTATACATCCCAGCATGCCCTGTCAGCTTTCTGCTGTTTGAGTGTATAAAGGAGTTGTAGTTCACCAACACCTCTACTGTATCAGGAGACTCCTGGGAGTTGTAGTTCACCAACACCTCTACTGTATCAGGAGTCTTCTGGGAGTTGTAGTTCACCAACACCTCTATTGTATCTCTGTAGTCTCCTGGGAGTTGTAGTTCACCAACACCTCTATTGTATCTCTGTAGTCTCCTGGGAGTTGTAGTTCACAAACACCTCTATTGTATCTCAGTAATCTCCTGGGAGTTGTAGTTCATACACCAGTGTTTCCCAACCAGGGTGCCTCCAGATGTTGCAAAACTACTACTCCCAGCATTCCCTGGTTGGGAAACACTGGCATACACACACACATATAACAAGGACTACAACTCCCAGCATGTGTCATTCAGTAGTCCCCCCCCCCAGTATGATATTTATTCCCTGTAGTCTATACACCACCAGCCCGTGCAGTGTAATATGTCTCCTTCACACACACGTCCTCCCCTCCCTGCTCTGTGGTTTGCTCTGTGTTTCCCCGTGATAACTTGAATCCTCCCGGTGATAAGTGAGGTCCTATGTAGACAGAGCAGGGGAGGGGGGAGGAGCTGTGGACGTCCTCATTCTC
The DNA here is from genome assembly GCF_029499605.1 of Hyla sarda. Classification (NCBI taxonomy): domain Eukaryota; kingdom Metazoa; phylum Chordata; class Amphibia; order Anura; family Hylidae; genus Hyla; species Hyla sarda. Next base: position 183,290,893 of record NC_079194.1, on the reverse strand, counting down.
CCCCTGCTTGAATCTTACAGATAGGGGCGTTTCTGAGGATGAGCCTATGGCTGCCTTAGAAAGCACCCGCTCATGCATATGCATAAGCAGGGAGGACCTGACAGAGGCTAGGGGGAGCACAAACACTGCTGGGAGGAAGAGATCTCCGTCCCCAAGATGGCGGCTGCAATGTAATGAATAGGGGACGGACGCAGGACTACTGGGCTATGCTGGCAACTCTAATATCTCAGAAACGGCTGCATATAGGTAAATAGGACTAATTGACTGAATTGTATAACTTTTGTTTGGGGAACATTTGGGCAGGGATTTCTGACCACTACAGTTGTCCTTTAATTAAAGTCGTCCTCGACGCCCAGTCCTAGAGGGCAGAGGACTGAAGTGGCCACTGAGGCCTAGTGACAGTTCCTGGGGCATTTGTGCACAATGTCCTTCTCAGGTCTGGATTACGAAACAAAATATGGATGAGTCCATGTGGCATGGTGAATGTCCATACATGCTTTTTAAACATATGGGGTTAATTTGACTTTGTAACTGCTTTCTGAAGACACTCAAGACAACAATATACATATCAATATACAGAGATTCACAGATTGGGCTGCCGGAGGCTATCTACCCAATGCTATGGCTGCTGGGGCCCTCGGTTCTCAGCTCTTCTTCCCAGAACTCAAAATACATTGTTACACTATACAACAGTGTTACCTTTACATTTATCAATTCTGTCGCTCTACGTGCAATATTTAGATATCAGGTGAACTCTCTGGCCAGTAGAGTACCCTGTACACGTGGACAGGAGAGAAACATAAGACACATAACTGTATATATTTAGAACTTGTGGACTGGGACGACAAATATTGTTACAGTCCTATCTTAACTATTTGCATATGTGTGAACTACTTTTACCACATGTGAACTAACTATGTGTGGTACATAACTTTACATTATGAGTTAATCTTTGTACCTGGGGGGAATTTGTCATGGTGGTGAGGTAGTGGCTACACTTCTACTGACTTGGTCAGGATACCTCCCATATAGATCGCCTTGAATAAACGACACTATACCCTTAGACATCCCTGTAAAAACATATTATACACAATTTATTACAGCACACCATAACCATTATAGTACACCCATATAAGTATTTACTTGTGCAAAGGAAATGAGCAAAAATATATTACTCTAACGGTATAGACATATTTTTTTAATTGTACCACTCTGCAGTCCTGGTACATTTTAGAGTTCTTAGTAAAGAATCACGGCTAGAAGCCGGTCAGGTACACTTACGCAATTGGTTACAAATAAACTTCTTGACAAGTTCGTCAGGCACTTTTCTTAAATGGTGCATAACCTGTGGAGAACAAAAGTACTTCACAAGGAAAGTTAGTGATAGTCACAGCTTCCGCCCACTATCCTCTCATACTCTGTACAGGAGTGTACTCCATGATCTCCCCGCTCTCTAGAGAATGCATGGATGGGGGGAAGATAGTCTCTCTGCACTGCCCGACGATTGACCAGGATGGTCCCTCCATGACGACAGTCCATGAGTGTGCCAAACCCCCGCACTTAGTCGAATTTCACCACCATAGCGTGACAGCATTCCAGGGGTGGCTCTCCCTCTTGGAGATGTTCCAATTTTCTGATGTACAGTGCCTCTAGTGCTTTGGTGTCCTGTTGCTGCGCCTGTCGCACTTCATATGGCAGCAGCTTCAGCCCATATCTCTCCACTCTCTGTGCCCTCAGCCCCTCTATAATCTCGGCCACCTGAGCCTCTCTTCTGGCCCTCTTGGACTGGGGGATGGGATTTTCCTGGCATGGGAAGAAGGTGCTCCCTCATGTATCGGATCAGCTCATCGCCAAACAACCACTTAGGTAATGATGGTGCCTGGGAATGGGTGACAGACTTCTGGGCCTGCGAGGTTTGCTCTGGGTTAGGGGTAGAAGGAGGGGTAGAGAACGCTGCCTCAGCCGGGGTACTCACTTCTGACTCCTCGGTGTGAATTTTGGCCCAGGACCCCCAGGTCCGGTGTTGAGGTGACAGTCTCACCGGTGATGATACACTAGAAGATGCTGGCGTTCCCTCCTCCGGGGTTGCTGGGCAGTCTCCATCGTCCTCAGGCAGCAGGATGTGGTAGCAGGCCTCTTCGGCCCGATGGAGATGCGCTGTAGACAAAGTGCCAGCTCCTGAAACATTTGCAGCCTCGGCAACTTTCTGGGCCTCCGGCATCATCTTGGGACTCGTGTTCCGCCATGCTGCTCCTCTTACTGACTTCCGGCAAACTGAGAGGTTCCAGCGGTGCTGCTCCTTTTATGCAGGGCTTCGTAAAAATGGCTGCCGCCTGGAAGTGCGTCAGCGGCGCAGCGCTGAACTTGGCCCCCCCCCTGGGAAGAAGGAGCGGATCTTCACAGTTCCACTTTGGCATCGAAACAACAACATGGTTTCCATGCCCAGGGGTGGGACACTGACCAGCGTGGGACATTTTTGGGTGCTTGACCGGCACATCATTAACTCTTGCAGGTAAAGGGAATACTTGGCAATGTCACATAGTTTCTGATCTGATCTTGCACATGTTTTTGACGACTTCCATACTGTTCCAAATAGCAGGCAACAAACTTTTTTACACCTCCCCTCTATTTCATAAGAGCCTCGGGTGAAACACATTTCATAGACAAAGTCCCGTACACTTTTTGGCGCAGACTTAAATCGAATCTGCATGCGGTTTTTGCAGACAATATTGGACACAGTTTAGACTAGGGGGGGAGGACTTGTGGCATAAGGTGCACACCCGTATCCTATTTGTGACCCCAAAAGTTGTGGTAAGGGGGGGGGTGAGGACAGATGTTGTTACCCTAGGGGCAGATGACATTAACCCCTTGTATTCGTGATGCCAGGGCGTGGTTTATCCCCGATACCACCCGAAGGTATACTGCTAGATCCTGGGCTAGGCACAGGGGGCAATAATGACTCCGATGCCAAGTTACGGATAACGGTAGCTTTACTGAGGGTAGACAGATGGTCAATACAGTTCAGCCAGGGACCGCGGAGGTGACCAGTGACTCAGAGACCTTAAGGGCTTGCTGGGACTTGCAGTAGATATGGTCAATTTAATGCAGGCCACGTTGACTTAACAAATGATGACTGTGACTGACTTGACTTGACTGATGACTGACAATACTGAGACTGCGGCTTACTTGTAGCTGCTTGTGGCTGCAGACTGGACTTGAGGCCTCCTATGACTCTGGACACTCTCTAGGACTCAACTTGACCTCAGCAAAGAATTGTAAGGAAAGAGAGAGAGCTAGTTCCACCCAAGGCTTATATGGGGAAGACAAGTAGGGAGCCCATAGGTCACCCCTGGAATCACCTGGTCACTGGTACCTCCTGGGTAACAATCACATGATAAGTCACATGGTAAATAGACTTAAAGTGACAACATTTTCTGAACACATTACATCAGGGGTCTCAAACTCCCGGCCATTTGCGGCCCGCGGAACGAAAGTTTGTGGCCCACGCCAGGTATGTAGTGAAGAAAACTATGTCTTGAAGCAGTTCTGTGTCCTGAGTAGAGCAGAGACTGCACACGCCCCCCCCCCCCCCAATCAACCAATCACAGTGTCTCAGCACTCAGCACAGTGACTCAGCAATTTCCTCAGCTATTCGGGACACAGAACACTTCAAGACACAGTTTTCTTCACTAAGAAGTGGAGAAGTGGAGAGGAGAAGTGCAGTGCAGGACAGGTAAAGTTGTCTGTGTGTGTGTCTGTCTATGTGTGTGTGCATGTATGTGTGTCTGTCTGCGTGTGTGCATGTGTGTGTGTCTGTCTGTCTATGTGTGTGTGTGTGCATGTGGGAGTGTCTGTCCGCTTGTGTGTGTGTGCGCATGTTTGGGTGTCTGTCTGTCTATGTGTATGTGCGTGTGTCTGTCTGCTTGTGTGTGTGTGTGTCTGTCTGTCTGCTTGTGTGTGTCTCTATCTGTCTATGTGTGTGTGCATGTGTGTTGTGTATGTGTCTGTATGTGTGTGTGCATGTGTGGGTGTCTGTATGCTTGCGTGTGTCTGTCAATGTGTGTGCATTTGTGGGTGTCTGTCTGTGTGCATGTGTGTGTGTCTGTCTATGTGTGTGTGTGTGTGTCTGTCTGTCTATGTGTGTGTGCTTGTGTGTGTGTCTGTCTATGTGTGTGTGCATGTGTGTGTGTGTCTGTCTATGTGTGTGTCCGTCTGTCTATGTGTGTGTCTGTCTATGTGTGTGTGCATGTGTCTGTCTGTGTGCATGTGAGGGTGGGTGTCACGATGCCGGCTGGCAGGAGGTGGATCCTCTGTGCCAGAGAGGGATAGCGAGGACCGTGCTAGTGGACCGGTTCTAAGACACTACTGGTTTTCACCAGAGCCCGCCGCAAAGCGGGATGGTCTTGCTGCGGCGGTAGTGACCAGGTCGTATCCACTAGCAACGGCTCACCTCTCTGGCTGCTGAAGATAGGCGAGGTACAAGGGAGTAGGCAGAAGCAAAGTCGGACGTAGCAGAAGGTCGGGGGCAGGCGGCAAGGTTCGTAGTCAGGGGAGATAGCAGTAGTTCTGGTACACAGGATATAAACACACAAAACGCTTTCACTAGGCACAAGGGCAACAAGATCCGGCAAGGGAGTGCAAGGGAGGAGACTAGATATAGCCAGGGAACAGGTGGGAACCAATTAAGCTAATTGGGCCAGGCACCAATCATTGGTGCACTGGCCCTTTAAGTCTCAGGGAGCTGGCGCGCGCGCGCCCTAGAGAGCGGAGCCGCGCGCGCCAGCACATGACCGCAGGAGACGGGAACGGGTAAGTGACCTGGGATGCGATTCGCGAGCGGGCGTGTCCCGCTGTGCGAATCGCATCCCCAACGGCCATAGCAGAGCAGCGCTCCCGGTCAGCGGGACTGACCGGGAAGCTGCAGGGAGAAAGACGCCGTGAGCGCTCCGGGGAGGAGCGGGGACCCGGAGCGCTAGGCGTAACAGTACCCCCCCCCTTAGGTCTCCCCTTCTCTTTATCGGGTAACTGCCTCCCCTGGGATGAGGACACCGGGAAAGGATGGAGGGATTCCTCAACGGCAGGCAGAACCGCAGGAGTAGGAATGGGGAGAGAGGGCAGAGGGCGGGACCTGGCACGGGGCAGTGTGACACCAGGACGAGGGCCATGAGGGGACACAGAAGCTTGCCCGATGGAACTGGGAGGGGGGGAGGGGCATTTCCTGTGGCAGGCAGAGTCCTTAATGACCTTAGGGGGACCAGATACAGGAGGAACCACAGAGTTACGGCAAGGGTTACTGGGAACCGGTTTTAGACAGTTCTTGGAACAAGAGGACCCCCAACTCTTGATCTCCCCAGTGGACCAATCCAGGGTTGGGGAATGAAGTAGAAGCCAGGGAAGTCCAAGGAGAATTTCCGAGGTGCAATTGGGGAGGACCAAAAGTTCAATCCTCTCGTGGTGAGATCCGATGCTCATAAGAAGGGGCTCCGTGCGGAAACGTATGGTACAGTCCAACCTGGCTCCGTTGACCGCGGAAATGTGGAGTGGCTTGGCAAGACGGGTCACCGGAATACGGAATTTATTCACAAAGGAGTCCCGAATAAAATTCCCAGAAGCTCCAGAGTCCAGGCAGGCCACGGCTGAGAGGGGAGAGCTGGCTGAAGTGGAAATCCGAACAGGTACCGTGAGACGTGGAGAAGCCGACTTGGCATCAAGAGACGCCACACCCACGAGAGCTGGGTGCGAGCGTGCATTTCCCAGACGTGGAGGACGGATTGGGCAATCCACCAGAAAATGTTCAGTACTGGCACAGTATAGACAAAGATTCTCTTCCTTACGGCGATTCCTCTCTTCCAGGGTCAGGCGAGACCGATCCACTTGCATGGCCTCCTCGGCGGGAGGCCTAGGCGCAGATTGCAGTGGAGACAGTGGGAGAGGTGTCCAGAGATCTAAGTCTTTTTCCTGGCGGAGCTCTTGATGCCTCTCAGAAAAACGCATGTCAATGCGAGTGGCTAGATGAATGAGTTCATGCAGGTTAGCAGGAGTCTCTCGTGCGGCCAGAACATCTTTAATGTTGCTGGATAGGCCTTTTTTAAAGGTCGCGCAGAGAGCCTCATTATTCCAGGATAGTTCAGAAGCAAGAGTACGGAATTGTATGGCGTACTCGCCAACGGAGGAATTACCCTGGACCAGGTTCAGCAGGGCAGTCTCAGCAGAAGAGGCTCGGGCAGGTTCCTCAAAGACACTTCGAATTTCCGAGAAGAAGGAGTGTACAGAGGCCGTGACGGGGTCATCGCGGTCCCAGAGCGGTGTGGCCCATGACAGGGCTTTTCCAGACAGAAGGCTGACTACGAAAGCCACCTTAGACCTTTCAGTAGAAAACTGATCCGACATCATCTCCAAGTGCAAGGAACATTGCGAAAGAAAGCCACGGCAAAACTTAGAGTCCCCATTAAATTTGTCCGGCAAGGACAGGCGGAGGCTAGGAGTGGCCACTCGCTGCGGAAGGGGTGCAGGAGGTGGCGGAGGAGATGATTGCTGCTGCAGTTGCGACTGAAGTTGGTGCACAATGGTGGACATTTCCGACAGTCGGTGGGTTAGATGGGCGACCTGTCGGGATAGCTGGGCGACCACCGTGGTGAGATCAGAGATGGAATGCTGGGGAACCTCAGCGGGATCCATGGCCGGATCTACTGTCACGATGCCGGCTGGCAGGAGGTGGATCCTCTGTGCCAGAGAGGGATAGCGAGGACCGTGCTAGTGGACCGGTTCTAAGACACTACTGGTTTTCACCAGAGCCCGCCGCAAAGCGGGATGGTCTTGCTGCGGCGGTAGTGACCAGGTCGTATCCACTAGCAACGGCTCACCTCTCTGGCTGCTGAAGATAGGCGAGGTACAAGGGAGTAGGCAGAAGCAAAGTCGGACGTAGCAGAAGGTCGGGGGCAGGCGGCAAGGTTCGTAGTCAGGGGAGATAGCAGTAGTTCTGGTACACAGGATATAAACACACAAAACGCTTTCACTAGGCACAAGGGCAACAAGATCCGGCAAGGGAGTGCAAGGGAGGAGACTAGATATAGCCAGGGAACAGGTGGGAACCAATTAAGCTAATTGGGCCAGGCACCAATCATTGGTGCACTGGCCCTTTAAGTCTCAGGGAGCTGGCGCGCGCGCGCCCTAGAGAGCGGAGCCGCGCGCGCCAGCACATGACCGCAGGAGACGGGAACGGGTAAGTGACCTGGGATGCGATTCGCGAGCGGGCGTGTCCCGCTGTGCGAATCGCATCCCCAACGGCCATAGCAGAGCAGCGCTCCCGGTCAGCGGGACTGACCGGGAAGCTGCAGGGAGAAAGACGCCGTGAGCGCTCCGGGGAGGAGCGGGGACCCGGAGCGCTAGGCGTAACAGTGGGTGTCTGTCTGTGTGTGTGTCTGTGTGTGTGTGTGTGTGTGTGAGTAGTAATTGACAATGCTACCTAATGTGGGGAACTTACTACTACCTAATGTGGGGAACCTGCTTCTACCTAATGTGGGGAACCTGCTACTACCTAAGGTGGGGAACCTGCTACTACCTAATGTGGGGAAACTGCTGCCTACCTAATGTGGGGAACCTGCTGCCTACCTAATGTGGGGAACCTGCTGCCTACCTAATGTGGGGAACCTGCTACTACCTAATGTGGGGAACCTGCTGCCTACCTAATGGGGGGGAACCTGCTACTACCTATTGTGCGGAACCTGCTGCCCACCTAATGTGGGGAACCTGCTGCCTACCTAATGTGGGGAACCTGCTGCCTACCTAATGTAGGGAACCTGCTGCCTACCTAATGTGGGGAACCTGCTACTACCTAATGTGGGGAACCTGCTACCTACCTAATGTGGGGAACCTGCTGCCTACCTAATGTGGGGAACATGCTGCCTACCTAATGTGGGGAACCTGCTACTACCTAATGTGGGGAGCCTGCTGCCTACCTAAGGTGGGGAACCTGCTGCCTACGTTAAGGGGGGGAACCTGCTGCCTACCTAATGTGGGGAACCTGCTGCCTACCTAATGTGGGGAACCGGCTGCCTACCTAATGTGGGGAACCCCAGAAGTAGCACCCCCATCATCCGTCAGCTCATGCTATTACCGGGGTAGGGGGAATGGGAGGGGGGGGTTTGCTGGTGGATGATGGGGGTGCTACTGCTGGTAGAGGGTGTTGCTGGTGGATGATGAGGGGCATATGATGAGGGCATTATATGTAATGGGTGCATGCGGCCCAGCCTCACCCAGCTGCTACCTCCAGTGGCCCCCGGATAATTAGAGTTTGAGACCCCTGCATTACATGGTATAATACATTAGAAACATATTTACATGGGGGGACAGATGCAAGGGGGCCCAGGGGACACTGTAGAGAGGCTGCCTGACAGCCATATAATGGCTTATTTTTTGCACCACTAATTCTACTTTTTAATGACATCAGTAATTTTACCCCAAAATCTACGACAAAACGGAGAAAAAAATCTTTGTGCGACAAAATTGAAGAAAATAGACCATTTTGTAACTTTTGGGGGCTTCCGTTTTTACGCAGTGCATTTTTCAATAAAAATGACACCTTCTCTTTATTCTGTAGGTCCATACATAGTCCAAAAGGTTGAAAAAAGACCAGAGTCCCTCAAGTTCAACCTATAACCCTAATGAGTCCCTACTGAGTTGTTTCAGAGGAAGGCAAAAAACCCTCATTCTAGAGGTAAAAATTCCTTCCCGACTCCAAATATGGCAGTCAGAATAAATGAAAGAAGAAGGCTGATTGGTTGCTATGGGCAATGGGGCAACTTTGCCTCTCTACAGGTTTTGACAAATCTCCCTCATAGTTCCCTGCTGGTTTCTACATATCTATCTCCTTCTTCACATTGGGAACCCTATTTTTTTTGTTTACATACATGGGTTAATAACCAGAATACAATGCTAAATATATACTTTAAAATTTCTGGGAATATTTTTAACATCGATTAATGCTAGACTCTATACTTCCTATTTCTGTGTATTCACATATAATTCTTAAACCTTAATATGGTATAGGCCAGTGTTTCCCAATCAGCATGCATCCAGCTGCTGCAAAAATACAACTCCCAGCATGTGTGGACAGCATTTGGCTGTCTAGGCATGCTAGGAGTTGTAGATTTTCAACAACTGAAGGCACACTGGTTTGGGACCACTGGTACAAACGGATGCCGGTAAATAGCCTCTAGACACTGCCAAGTCTGGTTCAGTTGTCATTGATAATATTCATTGTTCTTCACTTAATTAAAAGATAAAGAAATTTGCTGTAGGGTAGAATATCACAAGGCATTAGTCATACCGAAAAATCATATTGTTTACATCCAAACATAATCCTTACAGGCATTGTCTGTGAAATTATTACTATATAACTGTTAAAGAGCATCAGTACATTGCACTTTATTTATTGCATACCCTGGACGTCAGTTTGGCCTAAACAGGGCAACTTGTCCAGGAGAGGACTTTGTGATACAGAGGGATAAGAGAGTTTGTAGAAGAAGGGAGTAGTTGACTATGTCAAGAGCAGAGGAAAGGTCAAGTAGAAGGAGCACTGAATATTGGCATGAGATTTTGCGCAGATTTGATTCGCAGGATTTGAAGCTGGTTTCAGTCATTTAGTTTACATTGAAATCTGCTGCTTAAAATCCTGCACGTCACACCTGCGTAGAATACTGTACGTGTGAATAGACCATAAAGAAAACCTGTCATATCCCACAAAAAAGTTAGATGTTACTCAGTACCTAATCCTGATTATATATATATAATTTTTATGTGTCTAGCACCTATATTTCTCTCACAAATACCTTGTATCTGATGCTCACTTGGTTTGTCATTCAGTGCTTTTGAGGGAGCATGTCCTCGCTCTGCATGATGCCTCTTCCACCCTAAGTCTGCTTTGCTGTGCTGGGTCTCTTCAACCAATTGCTGCAGGCTGCTCTGTAATCCCCTCCTATCTGTTTTCCTCCTCCAGAGGATATTTCAACCTTATTTTTTAAGAAAATTCAGCCCTGTTTCAAATCATGTCCATCATCCAAAGAGCATGCATAATTTATTATCCTAAGATTTCACTTAAATAAAAATGTCCAAAACAATGCCGAAACTGAAGGACAGCATTTTTTTCCATGAAAAATCATCAAGCCATTAAAAAATCAATGTGGGTTTGAACATTTCAAATTTTTTTTCTGGCGTTTTGACCTTAAAATTTTCAAAAAAGGAGTGTACATAGGCGGCTTTTGGTTATTTTGTTGGGTATTACTAAATAAAAGATGCAGGACTGATGCTGTGGCCATGCAGGGATAAGTAGGGAATGAATTGCCAATATTTCAAAACAAAATTATTATTTATTTAGAGGCTGAGAATGATTTTGAGGAGCGGGCAGGGACCTGAAAAAGCTGCAGACAATATTAACAACGGAAGCCTGATAAGAAAATGTATGAATGTAAATTATAGATTAAAACATACACGAATGAATGATGTGCATGATTCATGTTATTAATATCTAATTTGGCGTGTACATTCACATAGTTTTTTTTTATATGTTTACATTTATTGTTATAGTTGTTATTTGTTTTCTTCTTATTATTATTTGACAAAACATGTATTAACAGGCCCTTGGTAATTTTTTTTACAGCTAGAATATATTTCATGTGTTTTTTTGCCCTTTGCTAATAGCCTAAAGGCTCTGAACTGAAAACTTGCTCAAGTGGGTAATAATTAGGTTAATTGCTCTAACCACAACTTAACTGGATTCAAACAGTGGGGTGAAACCACAAGTACCCAACATTCTAATTCAGCTACATACTTCTTTTGATGTGGTTGGAACAATCATTCACTGGACCTAGTTTTCAGTTCAGAGCCTTTAGCACTAGAATTTGAAAATGAAAATAAAATCATATTAGCGAAGGGGAAAAAAAGGCATCAAACATAACTGTAAAAAAAAAAAAATGACAAAGGACCTGTAAATAAATGTTTAAGCAAATAATAATTTACAAAGTAACATAAATAACAATAAATGTGTGAATGAACATGCCACATGCCGCATAACATAAATAAAACATATAACTCATTCATTCATCCATTCATTCATATTTTGATCTATTATTTCTATTCATACATTATCTTACCAGGCTGCCATTGCTACTATTGTCCGCAGCTCTTAAAGGTCCCTGCCCGCTCCTGAAAATTCTTCTCAGCTTCTAACTAAAAGATAAATTAATTGTAAAACATTGGAAATTCGTTCCCTATTTATCCCTTTTTTGCTACCACATCACTCCTGCATCTTTTTATTGTGGTACCCAACAAAATAACGGAAAGACACCTCAGGCAAAAGCTGCCAAAGGAGCGAAAAATGCAATTTCCACATAAAGGAAAAAACTCCAGAAAGAAAAAATTTAGCCTAATACAGCATTAAAGCATTACTAGTAAAAATGTTTAATGTTTCTTTGCTTGTTTCCCAGAAGGCCTTTTGGGAAAGAAGCAAAGGAATACCAGTTAAGAAAAATTAATCTTGTACAAAAACCTGTTTGTTGACATTTTATTAAGGGTATCATTTTTTTAATTAACACATTACATTTTTAATCAAATTTACTTATGAGCAATTGTACAGGGATTAGTATTATTCAGACAAAGCATAACAACTAGAAGACAAAATAATGAAAACAAAGGTACAAAGAACATGTATTCATAAGAGAAATCAGCCTTAAAAATAAAGCAGAAATGTGTATGCTTTAATCATTTTTGGGTAGACCATGAACAACAGAGAAAAACAGTGCAAAATATTTGTAACTAAACATTAGACATATTAGTGAGACATGGGCCATTGAGGGAGGGATTCCTGCATAGTGACCCATTCAGATGGGGGAACAAGTAAGAACAATAAAAACTACCAAAGTCATACAGGCGATATAAACAGAGTGTTCATTAATGCTAAAAGTATTTCCTGCCAAGTTGTACAAGTATCCATAAGAGCAAGGATATGTAAGGGAGGAAATACATTTGCTGCAAATTGGATTTTATAAAGGCAGTATCCAGTGCAGAGATAAGTGCAATGTAAAGACTGCAATGTCTATGAGTTGGGGGGGAGAGTCACGGAGCCAAGGAGGCCTGTGTAGGAGGTAGCGCAAAGTCATCGGTCCAAAACTTTATGACATTTGTCTGGACAGCTTCTGAGAGAGAGCTCCTGTTAATAGAGCAATTTTTTGACAAAGGACAAAGAATTAGAGTTCTCTGTTCAGCTACAGAGGGGTTATGGGCCTAGGAATAACCTTCTCAACACAACAGAACATTTTTTTTTGGTAGGGTAGGGGTGTAACGAGAGTCACATTCTTTTTCTGTGGGTCAATAAGGAAAATGCATATTTTGGGGCAAAGTGGGACTGGCATGCTCATCTCATCACTGAGATATTTTACTAGTTGTTTCCAAAAGCCATGGGCCCTGGGGCATCCCCATATTAGGTAGGAAAATGTTACAGGTGAACAACAAATGGCCCTGCAGTGCAGAAACACACCCTGTAGAGTGATCACGTATACTGTGGATTGTACCCTAAAGGTCTTAATAAAGAAATAAAGGATAAGTCTTAGAAATCTAGTGCTACAGACTTCAAGTGAATGTTCCAGTTAAGCAATAACATTTGGAACATCAGATAGAATATTACTGTAATCAGAGTATTTTCAACAGAACTTAAATTTGAACAATAATAAACAGCATAACAAGGAAATGTGAGGTTCTAAAATATTTTTTTTTAACCCTTGGCATGACAACAAGAATTTTAATATATATTTTTATTTAATTTTCCTTAGGTTAGTTTTTTTTTGTTTTTATTATACTTTTTAATTACATTTTTAGTGTTTACACAAAAGAAAAACCAATCACACCACAAAAGAAATAATAAAAAAAAGATTATAACTCCCTATAAAGTTCAGAGATAACTCCCTTTGTAGAAACATGAGTAAACAGGCTATCAACCACCACCGATGGGCAGATAGGGCACAGGTCTTAGATTGAGAATCAAGCGCATGGCGCAACTGAAGGTGTCTGTAAAAAAAGGACTGTGGTAGGGAGAACTCCTCCTGTAATTGAGTAAATGAATTTAACCACTTAAGGACCAAGCCCAGTTTAACCTTAAGGACCAGGCCAATTAAATTTTTGCATTTTTGTTTTTTCCTCATCGCCTTCTAAAAGCCATAGCTCTTTTATATTTCCATCTACAGACCCATATAAGGGCATGGTTTTTGCATGACCAATTGTACTTTGTAATGAAATCTGTCATTTTACCATAAAATGTATGGCAAACCCCCCCAAAAAATTTTTAGGTAGGAAATTTAAATGGAAACTACAATTTTGCAAATTTTGGAGGGTTTTGTTTTCACACTGTACACTTTATGGTAAAAATGACATGTCTTCTTTATTCTGTGGGTCAATACGATTAAAATGATACCCATGGCTAGATACTTTTATATTTTTTTACCGCTTAAAAAAAAAACTCTAAAACTTTTTGTACAAAATTAGCAATATAAATCACCCTATTTTGACCACCTATAACTTTTTCATTTTTTGATAGTTTGGACATTTACGCAAGCGGCGATACCAAATATGTTTATTTTTTAAAAAAAATATGCTTTTTGGGGTAAAATTGGAAAAACGGACAATTTTAATTTTTATTGGGGGAGGGGATTTTTCACTTTTTTTTTTACTTTTTAATTTTACATTTTTCAACTTTTTTTTTTACACTTTTTATGTCCCCATAGGGGGCTATCTATAGCAATTATTTGATTGTTAATACTGTTCAGTGTTCTGCATAGGACATAGCACCGATCAGTATGATCGGTGATCTTCTGCTCTGGTCTGCTCGATCTCAGACCAGAGCAGAAGACCCCGAGAGACGGCCGGAGCCAGGTGAGAGGACCTCCGGCCGCCATGTTGGATGATCGGATCGCCACGGCAGTGCTGCGAGTTATCCAATCATCCATTCAAAGTACCGCACTGCCGCATATGCCGTGATCTGTATTGATCACGGCATCTGAGGGGTTAATTGTGGACATCCACGCGATCGCTGATGTCGGCCATTACCGGCGGGTCCCCAGCTGCTAGCACCATTCCGATGCTCGCGGTTATACACAGGACGTAAATGTACGTCCTGGTGCGGGAAGTACCGCCAAACCAGGACGTACATTTATGTCCGTGGTTGTTAAGGGGTTAAAACTGCCTCATTATATAATTGAGAGAGAAACAGAATCCCATGCAAATACAAGAGGGAAGAGTCAGGGAGTGCATGTACAGGGTGGCCCATTTATATGGATACACCTTAATAAAATGGGAATGGTTGGTGATATTAACTTCCTGTTTGTGGCACATTAGTATATGTGAGGGGAGAAACTTTTCAAGATGGGTGGTGACCATGGCGGCCATTTTTAAGTCGGCTATTTTGACTCCAACTTTTGTTTTTTCAATAGGAAGAGGGTCATGTGACACATCAAACTCATTGGGAATTTCACAAGAAAAACAATGCTGTGCTTGGTTTTAACGTAACCTTATTCTTTCATGAGTTATTTACAAGTTTCTGACCACTTATAAAATGTGTTCAATGTGCTGCCCATTGTGTTGGATTGCAACCCTCTTCTCCCACTCTTCACACACTGATAGCAACACCGCAGGAGAAATGCTAGCACAGGCTTCCAGTATCCGTAGTTTCAGGTGCTGCACATCTCGTATCTTCACAGCATAGACAATTGCCTTCAGATGACCCCAAAGATAAAAGTCTAAGGGGGTCAGATCGGGAGACCTTGGGGGCCATTCAACTGGCCCACGATGACCAATCCACTTTCCAGGAAACTGTTCATCTAGGAATGCTCGGACCTGACACCCATAATGTGGTCGTGCACCATCTTGCTGGAAAAACTCAGGGAACTTGCCAGCTTCAGTGCATAAAGTGGGAAATACATCATCATGGAGCAATTTCGCATATCCAGTGGCCTTGAGGTTTCCATTCATGAAGAATGGCCCCAGTATCTTTGTACACCATATACCACACCATACCATCAATTTTTGTGTTCCAACAGTCTTGGAGGGATCTATCCAATGTGGGTTAGTGTCAGACCAATAGCGGTGGTTTTGTTTGTTAACCATTCACATAAAAGTTTGCCTCATCACCGAACAAAATCTTCTGCGTAAACTGAGGGTCCTGTTCCAATTTTTGCTTTTGCCCATTCTGCAAATTCAGTGCGCTGATCTGGGTCATCCTCATTGAGATACTGCAGTAGCTGGAGTTTGTAAGAGTGCCATTTGTGAGTAGCTAAACAGCCACTGATGTTTCTTCATTAGTGACAGATTTCATGCGTCCACATTTTGGCAAATCCAACACTAAACCAGTTTCACAAAACTTAGCAAGCAGTTTGCTAACTGTAGCATAGGAGATGGGTGGTCTAGTAGGGTGTCTTGCATTGAAATCTGCTGCAATGACCCGGTTACTGCATTCACCAGACATCAACACAATTTCTATCCTCACGTGTTAACCTCGGCGACATGTCAATGGCTGTAAACAAAGAGAAATAACTCATGAAAGAATAAAGTTACGTTAAAACCAAGCACACCAGTGTTTTTCTTTACGAAATTCTCAATAAGTTTGATGTGTCACATGACCCTCTTCCTATTAAAAAAACAAAAGTTGGATTCAAAATGGCCAACTTCAAAATCGCCGCCATGGTCACCACCCATCTTGAAAAGTTTCCCCCTTCACATATACTAATGTGCCACAAACAGGAAGTTAATATCACCAACCATTCCCATTTTATTAAGGTTTATCCATAAAAATGGCCCACCCTGTAGTTCAGGCAAATTAGGGATATTCCACAAAGGGAGTATGTAGTAAAAGTGTCATATTGCATTAGAACCTTAAATTTTGCCCACACTTTATGGATAAGGATCAGAGTGGGAACTAGGTATGGGGGCCTAGTCTGAGATGCAATTTCCAGTAGATAAATAGGGGTCATCCCTTCCAGACATTTCGATACTAAGCTACCAGCACATCCCATAGTGGTAAGTGAAGCCCAACCCTTCAGGTGCTGGACTTGCGCTGCTAGAAAATATAACCAGACATAGGAACCGATAGACCACTCACCTCTTTACTGCGCTGCAGGGTCTCTAGGTGGATCCAAGCAGGCTTACCGTCCCATATGAATTCTCTATATAAAGTCTGAATCCTAATAAAATAACGCATGGGGACCCAAACAGGCGAGTTATGTAAGATATAAAGGAACTGCAGCATTAGCACCATTTTTTTAAATCAGATTAGACCTACCAATAATAGAGAGAGGACGCTGATGCCAGGCGGTCACCTTGCGGGCACTGCGGTCTAACAGGGGTACTAAATATAGGTGTGGATAGTCAGATGGGAAGGCAGTAACATGTACATATATTTAAACCATGACACCACTAGGACACCCACTCGAGCAATGTCGGCGATGGGAGATAGGGGGTATAGGGGAAGAATAGTATATTTGTCCCAGTTAATAGCTAGGCCAGATAAACTACCATACCTCTCTATAAGTCTCATTAATGGGGGTAGAGAATAGGCCACATCCTCTAAAAAGAGGAGCATATCGTCCGCATATAAAGCAATGCGCTCATCTAAGTCTCACAACAAAACACAACAAAAGCCTCTAAACTCAGCAGATGCCCTAATTAGTATGGCCAGGGGCTCTATAGCTATGGCAAACAGAAAAGGGGACAGGGGACAACCCTGCCACGTACTACGGCCCAGAGGAATAGAATAGAAGAGCATACCATTGACCCTTGTTCTAGATGAGCTGTGTACAGTAATTGGACCTATGCCAAATAGCGAGGGCCAAATCCCATACCACGCACTAAAACACAATAAAAACCTCCACTCAACACTGTCAAACACTTTGGCAGCATCAACTGAGAGGAAGACCTGACAATCAGCTCCCTCCGGCCTCAAATGGAGGTTCAAAAAGATCCTCCTGATATTGTCTGCTGTGGACTTGCCGGGCATGAACCTAGTCTGGTAGAGATCACCCCCAGCAATCGGTTAGCCAGGACCTTTGCAAGCAATTTAACATCTGAACAGAGTAGCGAAATCTGCGTATTAGAGCCAGAAGCGGGTCCTTTCATGGTTTTAGCAATAGAACTCTAATGGCTTTTAGGGTTGGGTAGGCCCTCCCCCTCCACATAACCTTCAACAGTTGGGGTAACAATACCTACCTAAACTGCTTAATATATTAATTGGGCAAGCCATCCATGCCTGGTTACTTCTCAGTAGGCAAAGCTCTTAACACTCCCTCCAATTCCGCTAAGGTAATAGGCGCATCTAAAAGGTCTCTTTGCATCTGCGATAGCGCTGGGACTGAAATATCCGACACAAATTGCTCCATGGCGTCATCGTCATGAGTACATTTTGAAGAGGCCAGTAGGGACAAAATTTCCACATCCTCCTAAATAGTGTTGAGCGCGAATATTCTCAATTCGAATATTTATTGTGAATTTCGCATATTCGCGAATATGGCGAATATAGGGCTATATATTCATAAATACAAATATTCGTATTTTTTTTCCACACAGAACACATCACAGTGATCTCATCCCTCCCTGCTTCGAGCTTGTGGTCTAAAGAAGGCTCCTATACTATTTAGGGTGCATTCCCACAGGGCGTATACGCAGCGTATTTGACGCTGCGCAAAATTTATGGCAGCAGCGGGAAATACGCTGCGTATTCCTCGCTCTCTATACAAACAGGGCTTTCTGGTGGCAGCCCTATGTGTGCAGTGAGTTTTGGAGGCGGAGCCGCGTATCACAGGCACGCCGCCACACGGCCCCGCCTCCAAAACTCACTACACGCATAGGGCTGGCGCCGGAAAGCCCTGTGTGTATAGAGAGTGAGGAATACGCAGCGTATTTCCCGCTGCTGCCATAAATTTTGCGCAGCGTCAAATACGCTGCGTATATGCCCTGTGGGAATGCACCCTAACTGTACTAGACTGGAGAGCGAATATTCTCGAATATGAGAATATACGAATATCGTCACTAAAATTAGATAGGTAGATAGATAGTGGCGATATTCGCGAATATGTCATGACAATATTCAAAATGAAAAATTTCATAGACCCATTATCACTTCTGTATAGACCAAGAATAGATCAAGAGTTAGGAGAAAATATAGATAGATAGGTAGTTATCCACATGTGCATACGCACTGCACATTAACGCAAAGCGAAAATAACCCGGAATATGTAGAATATGCAAGTTTCGCCAATATAGGAGGAATATTCGTCCATATATTTGCGAAATATTGCAAATTCGAATATGGCATATGCCGCTCATCACAACTCCTAAATCATATTCCCAGTACCGTCACAGAGGCACAAGATAGAACTAGATAGGTGGGTATGCAACAGGGAACAAAGCGATAGCCAACGAAAAAGAAAAAAAAAACACTTCTTTAGACCTCAGAAAAAGTGATGGTGGCATTTTGATAGTGTTTTAGCTATGGAAAATCTTATCTATGGTAACATAAACTCTTTACCCATTAGTACAAGTTACCTAGCTACAGAAGCTCAATTCTTTTACTTCTAGAAATGTCTAGAAATGTAAAATAAATGCTAAGGCCATGCATCATACCAAGTACGCTATGTGCGTCATTCCCTTTTCATCAAAGGCAATTTTATCTCCTGCACAACAAGGTTCCTATATAGCTAAGGAAAAGGTTCAGGAGCCCTGAAATGTAAAGCATCCATAGAGAAGATTGATGCTTGAAGTGTCAGCTTTGTCACTCATCCAGCTTCTTCCCTGAAGTCATAACACACAATATGTTTCCATCACTCCCCCTGTTCTTGTCCCCTGCAGTTATCTACTGTCCTTGATCTATTTTTCTGTGTAATACAGCTTCCTTTTTGTCGTCTTGCTTTTGTCGTCAGTCTACTGTTATTATTGTATTTACTGTATTTCTCAGATGCTGCTTGCATCCTAAGTCTGGTTTCTTTTCATGCTGGATTATTTCTTTTATTTTGTAAAAAATGCCTTTAATTTTTAATATTTACTTTGCTAAATCATTAGAGAAACTGAGTGGAAACTGAATGTGAAGTATTACTCATAAAAAATCGTATAGGTGGTTATTGTTCACTTTTAATTACATCAGACTAGATATGTGATTTTTTTTTTTTAGCTTTTAGATCAGTGTCACATTCATTAAATTTGTATAAGGTATGAGAAATATCTAATTTTATATTCTGGCCTTGGCCATCAAGCAAAAAGGGTCTTGTTAACCCATCTGGACAACAGGTGTGTAGATTCCCCCATCTGGGAAGTAGAGGTCTCACCAACCCACCCCCGGCAATAAGCATCTAGCTCACCTCTTAAAGGGGTACTCCGCCCCTAGACATCTTATCCCCTCCAAAGGATAGGGGATAAGATGTCAGATCGCCGCGGTCCCGCTGCTGGGGACCCCCGGGATCCCCACTGCGGCAACGCGCTATCATTACTGCGCAGAGCGAGTTCGCTCTGCACGTAATGATGGACAGTACAGGGGACGGAGCATCGTTACGACACGGCTCCGCCCCTCGTGACGTCACGGCCCGTCCCTTTCAATACAAGTCTATTGGAGGGGGCGTGGCGGTCGTCACCCCCCCCTCCCATAGACTTTCATTAAGGGGACGGGCCGTGATGTCACGAGGGGCGGCGCCATTACGTCACGCTGCTCCGTCCCCCGTATCGCCCGTCATTACGCACAGAGCGAACTCGCTCTGTGCTGCAATGATAGCGCGGTGCCGCAGCGGGGATCCCGGGGGTCCCCAGCAGTGGGACCGCGGCAATCTGACATCTTATCCCCTATCCTTTGGATAGAGGATAAGATGTCTAAGGGCGGAGTACCCCTTTAAGTGCCTTTACCCTATACCAGTCTCTGTACTAGTTGCCCATTCACTATAGATTACAATTTAAATGCATAATTTTTACCTACAAAGCTCTACACAGTGCTGCAGGGGTCCAGCAGTGGGACCCCTGTGATCAGACATCTTATCCCCTATCCTTGAATAGGTGATAAGATGTTTAGGGGCGGAGTTCCCCTTTCAGTCTAACATTCTCCACAGCCCAAACTTCTCACTTAGGTCTCCAAGACTTTTCTCATGCTACACCAGTTTTCTGGAATGCAATATCTCAGAAAAATCTGATCACTCCCCAACATGCACTAAACCATCACTCCACTCTTCATCACATGCCACAAGCGAGATACGTGCCATCACATCAGACTTCAGTCCATCTGGATATTGTCATCTGTCCTCAACCATTGAGGAGGCATATGTTGCCCTAACTTTTTGGGATGTTGAGTTATCTCATTTCTATTTGGGGACTGTAAGTATTATCTAATTCCTATTTTATTTGTATCATACTCCATACTTTTGCACATTACCAGCCTGGGAAGGCTCTGTGGTACTTTGTATTATATGCACTTTATTGTATATACCTTATCCCCTATTTCCCTTGCAACTGGCAGAGTGATTAAATTATTTGGGTTTACCTCATGGCTTCATTGGGTATCATGCACTAGTAAGTGCACCTGCTTAAGATAAAGGAACATTAAGGGAGAGAAAGGTTCTTGTACAAGGGGGCCCTTTTTAGGGCAAAAACACCAACTAGGCTCAAGGTAAGATATAGTTATTATAATTTATAGAGGCAGTAGGGTAACTTTAATAATGAATAGAAAGGATAGAAGTTCTTTCAGCTCACCTCCTCCACGGTCTGCACGGACGTGAGCCTGGCCTGGCTTGGTACTTGTGCATAAAGGAAGAAAGAGTAGTCCAGCAGTGCCTTAAAAAGTAAATCCTTTATTAGATTTTTCTTTAAAAGTGCAGAGCACACACCATCAACCTTCACCTGGTCAGCAAACCTCCCCTATGGACGCGTTTCGAACGCATGCACGTTCTTGATCACCACACCACCTGTGTGCTCCCTACCTCCTAAATACTGGATTCAGGAGGGGAGGAGCACCTGTTCATCGAAGATTTGCATGAAAAACACCCTTTGTGTGCCTTAAAACTTCACTCAGAAACAGGTAACATTAAAATTTCTATTGCATGAAAAACTATGTTATTTTCATTCATTTCCACTGTGTGCAATTCCGTGGCCTTGATGCCACGTGAGTTGTGCACTAGTGGAGAATTCAGCAAGAAGTCGTTTTGTGTGAACAGCTCCCAACATTGGTATGCGTTTTTTTATTTAGTTTAATTTAATTTTGTTTAAGATGCATTTTGTGTTCACAAGGAGGACTTACATGCTGTTACAATGTTCTTTTAGCAGGTGGGAGCAGATAATGGCATTTATGGGAAATTGTGTGGCAAAGATCTAATAGTGCAACATCAGTTCTTTGCGTATGTTCAGACCGTGCGGACTTCTGGTGCATAGGGTGTACTGCCAGAAGGCCTCCCGGCTGAACAATTTCCTTTGTGTATCGCCACCTCTCGCAGGTTTTTTAACCCTCTCTATGCCAAATGCTACAAAACTTCTTACGCTACCGTTGTGAGCTTGTGAGAAATGCAGAGATGCACCAGATTTATTTCAATTACTTTCAGTTTTGACCGCGTCGTATAAATGTTTGCGGATCCTGACCTTCAATGGTGCATCCTACATATCTCAAGCTACAAACGGTGCATTCTATTAACTAAGCAACATTTGTTGCATTACAGTTTACATATTGCTTGATACTGAACCGTTGATTTTCCATATTGCCAGCAAAATCTTTGCACACTTTAGCGACATCACATAATTTGCAGCGATTGGCTCCACATTTATAGAAGCCCTTGTTCCGCAGCCACGTATTTACACCCTGCGTTTCCGAAACCACCAGACTGGGGGATAAACTATCCTTTAGAATGCAGGCTTTTTTTTAGGACTACGGCCACCCCTTGTGCCAGGAGACCTGCCAGGATTTCATCATCTTTCAAAATATACAAGTGTTTGTTGATTAGCTCTTTGATGTGTTTAAAATGGGGATTGTACGTGATGGCAAGAACTGTTTTTTGTGTTGTGTAACGTTTTCTATTTGATTTTTTCTTGTTGCTACTAGTCACTAGGTCATCTCGGCTTTTATTTCCTACAATGTTCATGGCCCTGCTAAATTGTTTGTTGGTGTACCCCCTTTTGAGCAATCTGTTCTCCAATTGTTTCGCCTCCTCTAAAAATGTGGAGTGTGATGTACGGTTGCGATTCAACCTGATTAACTCTCCTACTGGGATGGCTCTTATGGTTTGGATGGGGTGATTGCTGATGGGCTTACGATATGTAGAACTTTGTATTGGTTGTCCTGGTATGCCTGTGAGCTGCAAATCCAGGAAATTGACAGTGACTAAATCTACATGTTGGGTGAATTTTAAATTAAACTGATTGTTGTTGAGGTATTCCATGTACAGTGGTATGCAAGACATATCACCCCTCCAAATGAGGAGAAGATCATCTATGAATCTTCCATACCACTGTACATGGTTGGCAAATGGATTATGACTGGAGAAGATGGTGATTTCTTCCCAGAATGACATTGTGAGGTTTGCCAATGAGGGGGAATGCCTCGCCCCCATTGACACTCCACTCCGCTGAATGAAATATTGGTTGTCAAAACTAAATAAGTTGTGCGACATTAAAAACCACGTGACCTGCTTGATAAATTTGCAAAGATCGCTTGTGTAGTTGCTGTGGCAGTCTAAGTGGTGCTCAAGGGCCTGCATGGCTACTGGCCATGGTATGCAGGTGTATAGCGACACAACGTCGCAAGTGATCCAACACCACCCAGACTGCCACTGCAAACCACACAAATCTCGCAACACATCCCTCGAATCCTGCAGGTATCCCGGCACACGGCGAACAAGTGGCTGCAACATTTGGTCCAGCCAGAGAGATAGTCTCTCAAGTAAGGAGCCCCGGCTAGATACTATGGAACGCATGGGGGGCGGTATGACCCCCTTGTGCGTTTTGGGCAGGGTATACAGGATGGGCATGACTGGGTTATCACCCAGTAGATATTCCTTCTCTCTCTCCGTAAGTACATGTAAAGCAACCCCCTCATCAAGAAGTACACACAATTCACGAGTGACTTTTGCAGATGGATCTGCACTAAGTTTGCCATAAACTTCTTCATCTGCTAACATAGTATGAATTTGTTCTATGTATTCTTTTTTATACATGATGGTTACTATGCCTCCTTTGTCCGACATCCGAATTAACACAGATTTGTCCTCTTGGAGGTCTTTGTATGCCAATCTCTGTGCTTTGTTTAAATTATTATATTTATGATTATTCATATTCTGTTCTGTGTGTAGATCTGTGAGACCTCTTTCCATGGCCTCCTGAAATTTGTCCATTCCCTCCGTTCTCGCCTGTATCGGGTAGAAATATGGGTTTTTTATTTTGTGCTGGATATTTTTATCATTGTCCCTGATTCGCTCTTCATTTTCCATGCTGAGATCTTCCAATGACTTTAGTGCTAGTTGTTCTGAAAACATTAAGGTGGAATACTGATTGTTGATTTGTTCATCCTGTGCAATGTTATTTTCTTCTTGTGGATTATGAAAATGACGTTTAACCGTTAGATTGCGAACAAATTTGTTTATTTCTGTTAGTGTGTGGAAAATGTCCAGGTTGTTAGTAGGTGCAAAGTTCAAACCGAGGGTTAACACTTCAATGTGTTCAGGACTTAATTTTTTAGAGGATAGATTTAAGACGCTGCTTTTTTCACCCTGCTCCGGGTTTGCAGCTTCCGCTCTGCATTTTCCTCCTCTGTGTTTTTGTCCGGCCCTTCTGTTTTTTTTCCTCCTCTGCCTTTCCAGTTTTTTGGTTTGCGTTGGTATGGGGTGTATTTTTTGGGTTGTGATGTTGAGCCCTCTGAACCCGTACTATCAGCGTCATCCGTGTCCACTTCTGTGGAGCTGAAAGTAACTTTGGGATGGTTACGGGGTTTTTTTCTTCACACAGAACAGAATATGAATAATCATAAATATAATAATTTAAGCAAAGCACAGAGATTGGCATACAAAGACCTCCAAGAGGACAAATCTGTGGTAATTCGGATGTCGGACAAAGGAGGCATAGTAACCATCATGAACAAAAAAGAATACATAGAACAAATTCATACTATGTTAGCAGATGATGAAGTTTATGGCAAACTTAGTGCAGATCCAACTGCAAAAGTCACTAGTGAATTGTGTGTACTTCTTGATGAGGGGGTTGCTTTACATGTACTTACGGAGCGAGAGAAGGAATATCTACTGGGTGATAACCCAGTCATGCCCATCCTGTATACCCTGCCCAAAACGCACAAGGGGGTCATATCGCCCCCCATGCATCCCATAGTATCTAGCCGGGGCTACTTACTTGAGAGACTATCTCTCTGGCTGGACCAAATGTTGCAGCCACTTGTTCGCCGTGTGCCGGGATACCTGCAGGATAGGAGGGATGTGTTGCGAGATTTGTGTGGTTTGCAGTGGCAGTCTGGGTGGTGTTGGATCACTTGCGACATTGTGTCGCTATACACCTGCATACCATAGCCAGTAGCCATGCAGGCCCTTGAGCACCACTTAGAGTGCCACAGCGACTACACAAGTGATCTTTGCGAATTTATCAAGCAGGTCACGTGGTTTTTAATGTCGCACAACTTCTTTCGTTTTGACAACCAATATTTCATTCAGCGGAGTGGAGTGTCAATGGGGGCGAGGCATTCCCCCTCATTGGCAAACCTCACAATGTCATTCTGGGAAGAAATCACCATCTTCTCCAGTCATAATCCATTTGCCAACCATGTACAGTGGTATAGAAGATTCATAGATGATCTTCTCCTCATTTGGAGGGGTGATATGTCTTCCATACCACTGTACATGGAATACCTCAACAACAATCAGTTTAATTTAAAATTCACCCAACATGTAGATTTAGTCACTGTCAATTTCCTGGATTTGCAGCTCACAGGCATACCAGGACAACCAATACAAAGTTCTACATATCGTAAGCCCATCTCAGGGAACACAATTTTACGAGCCAACAGCAATCACCCCATCCAAACCATAAGAGCCATCCCAGTAGGAGAGTTAATCAGGTTTAAACGCAACCGTACATCACACTCCACATTTTTAGAGGAGGCAAAACAATTGTAGAACAGATTGCTCAAAAGGGGGTACACCCACAAACAATTTAGCAGGGCCATGAACATTGTAGGAAATAAAAGCCGAGATGACCTAGTGACTAGTAGCAACAAGAAAAAATCAAATAGAAAACGTAACACAACACAAAAAACAGTTCTTGCCATCACGTACAATCCCCATTTTAAACACATCAAAGAGCTAATCAACAAACACTTGTATCTTTTGAAAGATGATGAAATCCTGGCAGGTCTCCTGGCACCAGGGGTGGCCGTAGTCCCCAAAAAAAGCCTGCATTCTAAAGGATAGTTTATCCCCCAGTCTGGTGGTTTCGGAAATGCAGGGTGTAAATACGTGGCTGCGGAACAAGGGCTTCTATAAATGTGGAGCCAATTGCTGCAAATTATGTGATGTCGCTAAAGTGTGCAAAGATTTTGCTGGTAATATGGAAAATCAACGGTTCAGTATCAAACAATATATAAACTGTAATTCAACAAATGTTGTTTATGTAATAGAATGCACTGTTTGTAGCTTGAGATATGTAGGATGTACCTTGCGACCATTGAAAGTCAGGATCCGCGAACATTTATACGACGCGGTCAAAACTGAAAGTAATAGAAATAAATCTGGTGCATCTCTGCATTTCTCACAAGCTCACAACGGTAGCGTAAGTAGTTTTGTAGCATTTGGCATAGAGAGGGTTAAAAAACCTGCGAGAGGTGGCGATACACAAAGGAAATTGTTCAGCCGGGAGGCCTTCTGGCAGTACACCCTATGCACCAGAAGTCCGCACGGTCTGAACATACGCAAAGAACTGATGTTGCACTATTAGATCTTTGCCACACAATTTCCCATAAATGCCATTATCTGCTCCCACCTGCTAAAAGAACATTGTAACAGCATGTAAGTCCTCCTTGTGAACTCAAAATGCATCTTAAACAAAATGAAATTAAAAAACGCATACCAATGTTGGGAGCTGTTCACACGAAACGACTTCTTGCTGAATTCTCCACTAGTGCACAACTCACGTGGCATCAAGGCCATGGAATTGCACACAGTGGAAATGAATGAAAATAACAGTTTTTCATGCAATAGACAAAGGGTGTTTTTCATGCAAATCTTCGCCGAACAGCTGCTCCTCTCCTCCTGAATCCAGTATTTAGGAGGTAGGGAGCAAACAGGTGGTGTGGTGATCAAGAACGCGCATGCGTTTGAAACGCGTCCATAGGGGAGATATAAGGACAGAATGTGAGGACGAGATATGAGGACGGGATATAAGGACGGGATATGAAGACGGGATATGAGGTCGGGATATGAGGACGGGATATGAGGTCGAGATAGGTGGATGGGAAATGAGGTTGAGATAAGAGGTCGGGATATGAGGACGGGATATAAGGTAGAGAAAGGAGGACGGGATATAAGGTAGAGATAGGAGGACGGAATAGGAGGTTGGGATGGGAGGTCAGGATATGAGGACGGGATATGAGGACAGGATATGAGGTCGAGATAGGAGGACGGGATAGGAGGTCAGGATATGAGGACAGTATATGAGGTCTAGATATGAGGACAAGATAGGAGATCAGGATATGAGGTTGACATATGATGACGGGATATGAGGACAGGATATGAGGTCGGGATATGAGGACAGGATATGAGGTCGAGATAGGAGGACGGGATAGGAGGTCAGGATATGAGGATGGGATATGAGGTCGGGATATGAGGTCGAGATAGGAGGACGGGATAGGAGGTCAGGATATGAGGATGGGATATGAGGTTGAGATAGGAGGACGGGAAATGAGGTTGAGATAGGAGGTCGGAATGTGAGGACGGGAAATGAGGATGGGATATGAGGATGGGATATGAGGTTGAGATATGAGGACGGAATATGAGGACGGGATAGGAGGTTGAGATATGAGGATGGGATATGAGGTCAGAATATGAGGTCGAGATAGGAGGATGGGATAGGAGGACGGGAAAGGAGGTCGGGATAGGAGGTCAAGATAGAAGAACGGGATAGGAGGACGGGATAGGAGGTTGGGATAGGAGGTCGGGATATGAGGATGGGATAGGAGGACGGGATATGAGGTCGAGATATGAGGACAGGATAGGAGATCAGGATATGAGGTTGAGATATGATGATAGAGGAAAGGTCTGCTCCACCCATCTGGCCTGCTCATGTGGCCTGTGTTATCCCTCCATATGGACAGTAATGGTCTTGACTAGAGATGGAAATTTCAATTTGCAACAATATGAATATCACTGTGATTCTATCTCTTCATTAAACTCCATTTAGTGCGGTCCAGGCTCCAGGGCATCTAAAATGATGGATCAACATGTCAGGACATGGGGCAAGGAACGCTGGGAAGGCAGGAAGGCAAGTGGGCGGTATGACCCTGAATCACATGCAGGACGCAGCCCATCAGCAGCCAGTCACCCCTGTGATGTCACAGCCCTATATATCCGGCAGCCAAATTCTGGCTCGTCATTTCATTCATTACACTGTAGAGATAGGACGGACATCACTGTGTGCTTTTTGCAGCGGCGTTTCACCTCCTAGTCACCTCAGCCTTCTGTTGGACACAGAGCACAGCGTTTTTGCACAGAAATTAATTCTTACTGCAGCAATTAACCACTCAGTCACTGCGAACAGAATTGTATTACAGAGAGGGGCAGAGAGCTGATGTTGCCTCATCTGCAGAAACGTTTTCAGAGGAGGGAGAAATAATTTTTAGGGCAAATCTGTGTCTTTGTTCCACAACAACTGGTCTGCTGGTTGTACTAATCTGTATACGGTATAATCCATACCCAGCAGTGCATTCCTAATAGTATTTGAGAAAGAGTCTTTTTGCAATTTTGGGTTTAGTACACAGTGACTGTGCTGCAGAACTGTTGTATACTGCTGGTGTTGTGGGCAGAAATTTTTTTTTTGCGTGCTGTAGCACATTTTTCTGCCCTCATAAGTGCATACAACATACCTACATCTATGTTGTGTACTATTTGGTACCTGTTATTCTGTCAAGGGCCTAGATACTGTGAAACTCCAGGCAAAATACTCACCAGCTGGTGTTTTACTCCAATATGTTCTTTAAGTGTACTGTAGTGCATTTTTCTGCCCTCTTTGTTCCACAACAAATCATCTGCTGGTTATACTAGTCTGTAGAAGGTATAATGCATACCCAGCAGTCCATTCCTAATAGTCTGTGAGAGAGTGCAATTTTGGGTTTAGTACACAGCGACTGCGTACTGCTGATGTTGTGCAAAAATACATATTTTTAAGCGTATTGTAGCACATTTTTCTGCCCTCTTAAGTGCACACCACATTCCTACATCTAAGTAGTGTACTAGTTTGTACCTGTTAAACTCTCAAGTGCATATATACTGTGAAAGGCCAGGAAAAAGTAATCACTGGCTGGTGTTTTACTAAAATACATTTTTATAAGCTTACTGTAGTGCATTTCTCTGCCCTCATAAGTGCATACCACATACGTACATCTAAGTAGTGTACTATTTTGTACCTGTTAATCTGTCAATAGCCTAGATACTGTGAAAGTCCAGGCAAAAGTACTCACCAGCTGGTGTTCTAGATAAATACTGTTTTAAGCGTAGTGAAGCGTATTGTACTCCCCTCATATACGCAATAAGTATGTCAGGCAGAGTAGTGCCAGGACATGCACAGAGGAATGACAGAGGCCTAAATTCATCAGGCGCAGGCAGAGGTCGCAGCAGAGTAGTGATGTGTGCCAGCCGGAGTCACAGCGAGAGGTCTGAGCTCCCGGTGTCAGCTAGCAGTTGTGTCGCGACCAGCAACCCAGCAGCTGTGATTGATCAGTTCACTCGGTTATCCACTTCATCCCCAGTGACATCCTACACCCCAGTCAACAGTTGGTGGATTCCTCAGACTCAGCCCTCACTTGGCATGGCCCTCGAGCTTCTGTCACCTCCATGCTCTGTCATTGTGCTGCTCTATGGTCTCCTCATGCTAATGCTACCACCTCCAGGCTCTGTCATTGTGCTGCTCTATGGTCTCCTCATGCTAATGATACCACCTCCAGGCTATGTCATTGTGCCGCCATATGGTCTCCTCATGTTGTTGCTGCCACCTCCAGGCTCTCTCATTCTGCTGCTCTATGGTCTCCTCATGCTAATGATACCACCTCCAGGCTATGTCATTGTGCCGCCATATGGTCTCCTCATGTTGTTGCTGCCACCTCCAGGCTCTCTCATTCTGCTGCTCTATGGTCTCCTCATGCTAATGCTACCACCTCCAGGCTCTCTAATTGTGCTGCTCTATGGTCTCCTCATGTTGATGCTGCCACCTCCAGGCTCCCTCATTGTGCTGTTTTATGGTCTCCTCAAGCTGATGCTACCGCCTCCACGCTCTGTCATTGTGCCACCTTATGGTCTCCTCATGCTGATGCTGCCACTTCCAGGCTCTATAATTTTGCTGCTCTATGGTCTCCTCATGCTGATGCTGCCACCTCCAGGCTTTCTAATTGTGCTGCTCTATGGTCTCCTCATGCTGATGCTACCACCTCCAGGCTCTCTTTGTGCTGCCATGGATACTGCAAAACATAATAAAAGTGCTGGTCCCCAGTTTCAGAAATTCCTCTGCATTAGGGTCACTTTCAGGACTCCTAAAGCTGCTGCTGTCACCTCCAGGCTCATTTCAGCTGCTGCTGCCACCTCCAGGCTCATTTAGCCACTATATGGTCTCCTAATGCTTCATCCAACTCCAGACTCTGCCATTCAGCCACTATATGGTCTCCTCATGCTTCAGCCACCTCCAGGCTGTGCCATTCAGACACTATATGGTCTCCTCAGGCTGCCACAAACTCCAGGCTGTGCCATTCAGCCACTATGTTGTCTCCTCATGCTTCAACCACCTTCAGGCTGTGCCATTCAGCCACTATATTGTCTCCTCATGCTTCAGCCACCTCCAGGCCATACCATTCAGACACTATATGGTCTCCTCTTACTGCCACAAACTCCAGGCGGTCATTCAGCCACTATATGGTCTCCTCATACTGATGCCACCTCCAGGTGTCATTATGCCACCATGTAACATGTGACTCCTTGTTAGATTTGGTCCTTTGTAACCACACGCTGGGGCCTGGGGACATTAATACCTGGGAGTGTAGTCTTAAAGTTCAATTTGAAAATCTTCAATTTCAATTTAAAAATTAATCTTAGGGATTGTGAAGCCCTATTGTCTACTCATGCTGCTGCCAGATCCAGGCTTTGCCATTCAGCCACTATATGGCTTACTGATGCTACTGGGCCTGGGACATTACCTAAAAATATTTTATGGTAGCACTAGCTACCATAAATTTTCAATTTCAATTTTAAAATTAATCTTTTAATCTTAGGGATTGTGAAGCCCTATTGTCTACTCAAGCTGCCGTGAGCTCCAGGCTGTGCCTTTCAGCCACTATATTGTTAACTGATGCAGCTGGAATTAGGACATTGCCTAAAAATATTTTATGGTAGCACTAGCTACCATAAATCTTCAATTTCAATTTTAAATTTCATTTTTTAATCTTAGGGATTGTGAAGCCCTATTGCCTACTCATCCTTCAGCCACCTCCAGGCCTTTAGGCTGTGCCATTCAGCCACTATATGGTCTCCTCACGCTTCAGCCACCTCCAGGCTGTACCATTCAGACACTATATGGTCTCCTCATGCTGCCACAAACTCCAGGTGGTCATCCAGCCACTATATGGTCTCCTCATACTGATGCCACCTCCAGGCTCTGTCATTGTGCTGCCATGTGACATGTGACTCCTTGTTAGATTTGGTCCTTTGTAACCACACACCGGGGCCTTGGCGTGTTAGCAAAAATTTCAATTAAAAAATCTTACATTTCAATTTGAAAAAATCGATGTAATCTTTGCAAGACTGAGGCCCTATGGTTGTCGACGTCATATAGTAGCCGTGGAATTACCACAAGAATCCAATGAAACAGGTTGGAGCGATCACAATGAACCATTAGTGATGAAATGAAACATTTGCAGTCCCACAAAAGAGTAAGACAGTGGGAGGGGGGGTCGGGAGCGGTGAGAGGCACGGGCTGGAACAGGTGGTAGCTTGCCTCACGGCGAACTGACAGAATGGGTACTCCAAAAATGTAAATAAAATCGAATTAAATTAAATAAAAATTACATTAAAAAAATCTATTCACTCTCTTCAATTTTTACGCCATATGGTCTCCCTGCGGCCACATTCAGACTCTCTGCACCAGTGATTCTAATAGCAATGCCTGTAATCTGCATGTCATACTGAATAACAATATTATTTCACTAACTCATGCTTCAGCTATTTGGGAAATAAGGGCCTGGTCCACCCATCTGGGCAGCGAGAGTCTGGTTTACCCATCTGAGCAGCTTTGGTCATTCGTAGGGTGCCATGAACCATCTTCAAATGGTATTTCCAAGGGTTATATATTCTCTAAAGATGATATGCGATGACCTAGATAAATCTGTTAACCCAAAAGAAATAGGCTTTCTAAACTAGACAACCCTGTTAATCAGATTAGGGATAATTAAGGTATTGGAGCCCAATTGTATTTGCTACTTCTGCTATCTCTATTGTGCCAATTTCATATTATGTACAGTACTTACTAAATGTAAATTATCTATAAGGGTCATATGCATAAAAAATACTTTTATACATATTTTATAGCTTAATGTAGGTTTAAGTCTGCACATATAGAGTTTGACCTAGATAATACAGTATCCAGGATGCAAAAAGAAACAGAGGAAATATGCTTTCTCCAGCACAGTGAAGAGATTGTATTAGTGAATGTG
This sequence comes from Hyla sarda, assembly GCF_029499605.1. Taxonomy (NCBI): domain Eukaryota; kingdom Metazoa; phylum Chordata; class Amphibia; order Anura; family Hylidae; genus Hyla; species Hyla sarda. Next base: position 183,258,936 of record NC_079194.1, on the reverse strand, counting down.
TTACTGCAAAATAATAATAATAATAATCCTATTCATGAAAATAATAGTGGAATATAAGTATATTATGTCAGTAGAGAAAAGCAGCAATTGGAAAGATAAAATAAAATGAGCATCTTCAGCTGTTTCTGTATCTTTTCCACAGGGTTGGTGGAGACCCTTGGTATATGGTAATTAGCTTTGTAAGAGAGGTTGAAACAGTCTGTCCCATAAAGCCCAACCTATGAGCCAGTAAGATAAACACATTAGGGTCACATGACACTACGCTGCAGACAGTCCCAGAACAGTTCCTAGTGTGTGAGCCAACAATTACAATAAAAACTTAAATAGTAAACTGCAGATGAGAGAGGTCTAATACTTCAAAAGCAAGAATACTTCTATTCTCTAACAATAAATGTTAGTAATGTAAAGAATGGACACAAAATAACTTACAACAAATCTGACACCTTTTCACTTGCACTAAACTCAATAAACAGGATTATAGTACAGGTGAGTTATAACTCATCTGGATTCGTGGTCTGGTTGAAGAGATCAAGGCTGTATAGAAACACCATTGCTATTCCCCCTTCAATACTGTATAATACACTGCTCAAAAAAATAAGGGGAACACTTAAACAACACAATGTAACTCTAAGTCAATCACACTTCTGTGAAATCACACTGTCCACTCAGGAAGCAACACTGATTGACAATCAATTTCACATGCTGTTGTGCAAATGGAACAGACAACAGGTGGAAATTATAAGCAATTAGCAAGCCACCCCAATAAAGGAGTGGTTCTGCAGGTAGTGACCACAGACCACTTCTCAGTCCCTATGCTTCCTGGCTGATGTTTTGGTCGCTTTTGAATGCTGGCAGTGCTTTTACTGTAGTGGTAGCATGAGATGGAGTCTACAACAACCCACACTAGTGGCTCAGGTAGTGCAGCTCATCCAAGATGACACATCAATGTGAGCTGTGGCAAGAAGGTTTGATGTGTCTGTCAGCGTGGTGTCCAGAGCATAGAGGCGCTACTAGGAGACAGGCCAGTACATCAGGAGGTGCAGAGGAGGCCGCAGTAGGGCAGCAACCCAGCATCAGGACTGCATTTGTGCAAGGAGAAGCAGAAGGAGCACTGCCAGAGCCCTGCAAAATGACCTCCAGCAGGCCAAATGTGCATGTGATCACTCAAACGGTCAGAAACAGACTCCATGAGGGTGGTATGAGGGCCTGACGTCCAAAGGTGGGGGTTGTGCTTACAGACCAACACAGTGCAGGACGTTTGGCATTTGCCAGGGGAACACCAAGATTGGCAAATTCGCCACTGTCGCCCTGTGCTCTTCAAAGATGAAAGCAGGTTCACACTGAGCGCATGTGACAGATGTGACAGAGTCTGGAGATGCCATGGAGAACGTTCTGCTGCCTGCCACATCCTCCAGCATGACCGGTTTGGCGGTGGGTCAGTAATGGTGTGGGGTGGCATTTCTTTGAAGGGGGCCAGACAGCCCTCCATGTGCTTGCCAGAGGTAGCCTGACTGCCATTAGGTACCGAGATGAAGTCCTCAGACCCCTTGTGAGACCATATGCTGGTAGGGTTGGCCCTGGGTTCCTCCTAATGCAAGATAATGCTAGACCTCATGTGGCTGAAGTGTGTCAGCAGTTCCTGCAAGAGGAAGACATTGATGCTATGGACTGGCCCACCCATTTCCCGGACCTGAATCCGATTGAGCACATCTGGGACATCATGTCTTGCTCCATCCACCAACGCCACGTTGCACCACAGACTGTCCAGGAGTTGGCGGATGCTTAAGTCCAGGTCTGGGAGGACATCCCTCAGGAGACCATCTGCCACCTCATTAAGAGCATGCCCAGGCATTGTGGGGAGGTCATACGGGCACGTGGAGGCCACACACACTACTGAGCCTCTTTTTCACTTGTTTTAAGGACATTACATAAAAGTTGGATCAGTCTGTAGGGTGGTTTTCCACTTTGATTTTGAGTGTGATTCCATATCCAGACCTCCATGGGTTGATAAATTTGATTTCCATTGATACTTTTTGTGTGATTTTGTTGTCAGCACATTCAACTATGTAAAGAGGAAAGTATTTCATATGATTAGTTAATTCATTCAGATATAGGATGTGTTATCTTAGTGTTCCCTTTATTTTTTTGAGCAGTGTATGTTTCTATTACCTCTGTGCACTGCTTTGTCCTGTTTCCATGCATGGAAGCCAGGAAGTTCTGTATTACATAGTTACATAGTTCATAAGGTTGAAAAAAGACCAGAGTCCATCAAATTCAACCTATATCCCTACTGAGTCCCTAGTGAGTTGATCCAGAGAAAGGCAGAAAACCCTCATAATAGAGATAAAAATTCCTTCCCGACTCCAAATATGGCAGTCAGAATAAATCCCTGGATAAACATTCTATCCCTATAAATCTAGTATACGAAACCAGCAATGTTATTATTGTCCAAAAATGCATCCAGACCCCTTTTGAACTCTTTTACCGAGTTAGCCATGACTACCTCCTCTGAGAGAGAATTCCACAGTCTTACTGCTCTTACAGTAAAGAACCTCCGTCTGTGCTGGTGTAGAAACCTTCTTTCCTCTAAACGTAGAGGATGCCCCCTTGTTATAGATACAGTCCTGGGTATAAATAGATCATGAGAGAGATCTCTGTACGGTCCCCTGATATATTTATACATAGTTATTAGGTCACCCCTAACCCTTCTTTTTCTAAACTAAATAACCCTAATTTTGATAATCTTTCAGGGTACTATAGTCCTCCCATTCCCCGTATTACCCTGGTTGCTCATCTTTGAACCCTCTCCAGCTCCACTATATCTTTCTTGTACACTGGTGCCCAGTACTGTACACAGTATTCCATGTGTGCTCTTACTAGTGATTTGTACAGTGGTAGAATTATTTCCTTGTCGTGGGCATCTATGCCCCTATTGATGCACCCCATTATTTTATTTGCCTTGGCAGCAGCTTCCCGACACTGGTCACTACACCTAAGTCCTTTTCACGTCAGTCGTCACAATTGTGCTTCCATGTAATACATAAGCCCAGCCTGGATTTTTCCTCCCCATGTGCATTACCTTACATTTATCAGTGTTGAACCTCATCTGCCACTTCCCTGCCCAAACCTCCAACCTATCCAGATCCATTTGTAACAGTGCACTGTCCTCTATAGTGTTTACCACTTTACAGAGTTTAGTATCATCTCCAAAGATTGCTACTTTACTATTCAACCCCTTTACAAGGTCATTAACCCCTTAAGGACGGAGCTCATTTTCACCTTAAGGATGCAGGCCTTTTTTGCAAATCTGACCACTGTCACTTTAAGCATTAATAATTCTGGGATGCTTTTACTTTTCATTCTGATTCCGAGACTGTTTTTTCGTGACATATTCTACTTTATGTTAGTGGTAAAATTTTGTCAATATTCGCATCATTTCATGGTGAAAAATTCCCAAATTTGATCATTTTTTTTTTACTTTGAAACTCTCTGCTTATAAGGAAAATGGACATCCCAAATAAATTCACATGTACAATATGTCTACTTTATATTTGCATCATAAAGTTTACATGTTTTTACATTTGGAAGACATCAGAGGGCTTCAAAGTATAGCAGCAATTTTCCAATTTTTCACAAAATTTTCAAAATCTGAATTTTTCAGGGACCAGTTCAGTTTTGAAGTGGATTTGAGGGGCCTTCATATTAGAAATACCCCACAAATGACCCCATTATAAAAACTGCACCCCTCAAAGTATTCAAAATGACATTCAGTAAGTGTGTTAACCCTTTAGGTGTTTCACAGGAATAGTAGCAAAGTGAAGGAGAAAATTCAAAATCTTCATTTTTTACACTGGCATGTTCTTGTAGACCCAGTTTTTGAATTTTTACAAGGGGTAAAAGGAGAAAAATCTTCCTAAAATTTGTAACCCAATTTCTCTCCAGTAAGGACATACCTCATATGTGAATGTCAACTGCGGGCGCAGTAGAGGGCTCAGAAGGGAAGGAGCGACAATGGGATTTTGGAGAGTGAGTTTTTCTGAAATGGTTTTTGGGGGGCATGTCACATTTAGGAAGCCCCTATGGTGCCAGAACAGCAAGAAAACCCCCACATGACATACTATTTTGGAAACTACACCCCTCAGGGAATGTAACAAGGGGTACAGTGAGCCTTAACACCCTACAGGTGTTTGACGACTTTTCGTTAAAATTGTACGTGTAAATACATTTTCTTTTCACTAAAATGCTGGTTTCCCCAAAAATTTTACATTTCTTCAAGGGGTAATAGGAGAAAATGCCCCCCAAAATTTGTAAGTTCTTCTGAGTATGGAAATACCCAATGTGTGGACGTCAAGTGCTCTGCTGGTGAACTACAATGCTCAGAAGAGAAGGAGCGCCATTGAGATTATGGAGAGAGAAATTGGTTGGAACAGAAGTCAGGGCCTTGTGCATTTACAAAGCCCCTTGTGGTACCGGAACAGTGGACCCGCCCACATGTGACCCCATTTTGTAAACTACATCCCTCACGGAATTTAATAAGGGGTGCAGTGAGTATTTACGACCCACTGACATTTGACAGATCGTTGGAACAGTGGGCTGTGCAAATGAAAAATTACATTTTTCATTTTCACAGACCACTGTTCCAAAAATCTGTCAGACACCTATGGGGGGTGAATGCTCACTGCACCCCTTGTTACATTCCGTCAGGGGTGTAGTTTCCAAAATGGGGTCACATGTGGGTATTTATTTTTTTGCGTTTGTGTCAGAACCGCTGTAAAATCAGCCACCCCTGAGTAAATCACCAATTTAGGCCTCAAATGTACATAGAGCGCTTTCACTCCTGAGCCTTGTTGGGGGCCTGCAGAGCATTTTACGCCCACAAATGGGGTATTTCCGTACTCAGGAGAAATTGCGTTACAATTTTTTTTCCCTTTTACCTCTTGTGAAAATAAAAAGTATGGGGCAACACTAACCGGCTGATGTAGACCCCAACTTTTCCTTTTCATAAGGGGTAAAAGGAGAAAAAGACCCCCAAAATTTGTAGTGCAATTTCTCCCGAGTACGGAGATACCCCATATGTGGCCCTAAACTGTTTCCTTGAAATACGACAGGGCTCCGAAATGAGAGAGCGACATGCGCATTTGAGGACTAAAATAGGGATTGCATAGGGGTGGACATAGGGGTATTCTACGCCAGTGATTCCCAAACAGGGTGCCTCCAGCTGTTGCTAAACTCCCAGCATGCCTGGACAGTCAGTGGCTGTCCGGAAATGCTGGGAGTTGTTGTTTTGCAACAGCTGGAGGCTCCGTTTTGGAAATACTGCCGTACAATGTTTTTTATTTTTATTGGGGGGGGGGGGGAGGGCAGTGTAAGGGGGTGTTTATGTAGTGTTTTACCCTTTATTTTGTGTTAGTGTAGTATAGTGTTTTTAGGGTACATTCACACTGGCGCAGGTTTACAGTGAGTTTACCGCTAGGAGTTTGCACTGCGGCAGAAAATTTGCAGGAGCCCAAGCTTGAAGCAGGAAACTTACTGTAAACCTACCTGTGTGAATGTACCCTGTACATTCACAACAGGGGGGCAAACCTCCAGCTGTTGCAAAACTACAACTCCCAGCATATACTGACAGAACGTGCATGTTGGGAGTTGTACTTTTGCAACAGCTGGAGGCACACTGGTTGGAAAACCTTCAGTTAGGTTCTGTTACCTAACTCAGTATTTTCCAACCAGGGTGCCTCCAGCTGTTGCAAAACTACAACTCCCAGCATGTACTGATCACCGAAGTGCATGCTGGGAGATGTAGTCATGCAACAGTTCAAGGTGCGCAACTACAACTCCCAGCATGGCGAGACAGCTGTTTGCTGTTTGGGCATGCTGGGATTTGCACTTTTGCAACATCTGCAGGGCCACAGTTCAGAGACCACTGCAGCGTGATCTCCAAACTGTGCCCCTCCAGATGTTGCAAAACTACAAATCACAGCATGCCTAGACAGCAAACTGCTGTGTGGGCATGCTGGGAGTTGTAGTTTTGCAAGATCTGGAGGACTACAGTTTATAGATCACTGCAAAGTCATCTCCAAACTGCAGCCCTCTAAATCTTGCAAAACTACAAATCCCAGCATGCCCAAACGGCTGTCTGGGCATGCTGGGACTTGTAGTTTTGCAACATCGGGGAGGGGGGGGGGGGCTACAGTTTAGAGAGCACTGTATGTGGTCTCCAAAGTTTAGCCCCCCCAGATGTTGCTAGGCAACTACTCACCAGCTTCCGTAGTCTTCATCAGGGAGCAACGAGGGAGCCACGCGTCATCGCCGCCCGCCGCCGATCAGGTAAGGGACCACTACCGTCGCTGCCGCCGGTAACGCTACAGTTCCCCCGTTCTGCCCGGAGTACCATCGGTGGGCAGGACGGGGGCACCGAACTTTAACCCCCCCCCGCCCCCGATCTGCTATTGGTCATCGCGTCTTGACAACCAATAGCAGGGATAGGAGGGGTGGCACCCCTGCCATCTAACTCCTATCCCTTCAGGGGGACCGGGGGTGTCTTGGACACCCCCGATCCCCCATGTTTACCGGGTCACTATATGCACGGGATGCCTGCTGATAGATATCAGCAGTCATCCCGGTCCGGTCCCCAACCGGCTAGCGGCGGGGACCGGAATTCCCACGGGCGTATGCATACGCCCCACGTCCTTAAGGACTCGGGATGCAGGGCGTATGCATACGCCCTACGTCCTTAAGATGTTAATGAATATATTAAATAGGACATGACCCAAGACGGACCCCTGTGGTACCCCACTAGTAACAGTCACCCAATCAGAATAAGTACCATTAATAACCACCCTGTTTCCTATCACTGAGCCAGTTACCCACTTGCACACATTCTCCCCCAGCCCAATCCTTCTCATTTTATGTACAATCCTTTTATGTGGCACTGTATCAAATGCTTTGGAAAAATCCAGAAATACGACATCCAGCGATTGCCCCTGGTCCAGTCTGGAGCTCGCTCCTCATAGAAGCTTATAAGGTTAGTTTGACAGGACCGATCCCTCATAAAACCATGCTGATATGGAGTCATACATTTATTTTCATTTATTTTATTATCAAGATATTCCAAAATAGCATCCCTTAGGAAACCCTCAAACAATTTACATACAACCGAGGTTAAATTAACAGGTCTATAATTCCCAGGGTCGCCTTTTGACCCCTTTTTAAATATTGGCACCACATTTGATGTGTGCCAGTCCTGGGGAACCGACCCTGTCCCTATAGAATCCTTGAATATAAAAAAATCAGGGTCTGTCTATTACATTACTTAATTCCTTTAGAACACGGGGATGAATGCCATCTGCAACTGGTGATTATGCCATCTGGACCTGTAGTGCAAGGATTTTGATTTTAATGTTGTATCAGACCTTTCCTAGCATTTTATGTGGCCAAATTCAATGGGAGGTGTGTGTGATTTAGTTCATTTTTAAATGTACATTTTTTTTTTGCGTTACTCCGCCAAATTTATTACATGGTCGCAGGGCTTGTGATAAATTTTGTGGATAATACACATTTTCTGAAATTTCACTATTCACATACACCAAATAGTTATGCTAGGTCTAGGCTTGTGTAGAATTGTGCCTTATTGAGGTGGTTTTGCGACTTTTTTAGAAAGTTTTTAGCCTGTTGTGACAGACACCACTGTTGTAGCGCATTGTGAGAAATTCCAGTATAATAATCAGATATACCAGTTGCCACAGAATAGGAAAGTGTTAAAGAAGTTTTCACCATTGAAATATACAGCTCCCAGAATTACTTAAAGGGGTACTCCACTGGAAAACGTTTACTTTTATATCAACTGGTGCCAGAAAGTTAAGCAGATTTTTAAATTACTTCTATTTAAAATCTTAATACTTACAGTACTTATAAGCTGGTGTATGCTCCACAGGAAGTTGTGTTGTTCTTTCCAGTCTGACCACAGTGCTATTTGCTGACACCTCTGTCCATGTCAGGAACTGTCCAGAGCAGGATAGGTTTGCTATGGGGATTTGCTCCTACTATGGACAGTTCTTGACATGGACAGAGGTGTCAGCACAGAGCACTGTGGTCAGACAGAAAATAAATTAAAAAAGAAAATAACTTCCTGTGAATCGCTTATACAGCAGCTAATAAGTACTGGAAGGATTAAGATTTTTAAATAGAAGTAATTTACAAATCTGTTTAACTTTGTAGCACCAGCTGATTAAAAAAATGTTTTTCCAGTAGAGTACCCCTTTATGCAGTGGTGAGGTTATGCTGGGAGTTGTAGTTTCACTGACCTAACTGTAGAACGGACAAGTGACTACAGCTCTGATGGGACATAGAGAGGAGAATACACAACGATATCAGTGACTACAGGTGACGTCTTCTCTATAGTCTTTCCTTTTCTAATTCAGATGGTACATACCGCCTGGTCCAGCTAAAACTTCTGTCTGCAGAATGTGACGCCCAGACGTCTCCTCACTATGTCAGCGCATTCTCATCCTCTATATGAAAACAATTATTATTATAAACCTGCCAGACACTGTATCCTCTAAATATAATACTACTATACACTATACTCTTTGATTATAAACCTTCCATACACCATACCCACTGAATATAATACTACCACACATCTGTTCATTCTGAATATAATACCAACACATACTGTACCCTCTGAATATAAATTTGCCACATACTGTACCCCTGAATATAATACCGCCACACACTATACCCTCTGAATATAATACTACCACAAACTGCGCCCTCTGAATATAATACTACCACAAACTGCGCCCTCTGAAAATAAATCTGCCACATACTGTACGCACTGTATATAAATCTGCCACATACTGTACCCTCTGAATATAAATCTGCCACATACTGTACCCTCTGAATATAAATCTGCCACATACTGTACCCCCTGAATATAAATCTGCCACATACTGTACCCTCTGAATATAATACTACCACCCACTGCACCCTCTGAATATAATACTTAGAGATGAGCAAACTACAGTAAATTAAACTCGTCACAAACTTCTCTGCTCGGCAGTTGATGACTTTTCCTGCATAAATTAGTTCAGCTTTCAGGTGCTCCCGTGGGCTGGAAAAGGTGGATACAGACCTAGGAGACTCTTTCCTAGGAATGTATCCACCTTTTCCAGCCCACCGGAGCACCTGAAAGCTGAACAAATTTACGCAGGATAAGTCATCAACTGCCGAGCCGAGAAGTTCGTGACAAATCGAATTTACTGTAAGTTCGCTCATCTCTAATAATACTACCACAAACTGCGCCCTCTGAATATAATACTACCACCCACTGCGCCCTCTGAATATAACGTTGCCATACAGTGCACCGTCTGAATATAATACCACAAACAAAGTAACACCCCTCAACATCCGTTAGCTGATGCTATTACCACGGGAGGGGGGTATTGGTGGTGTTGCTAGTGAATGATGGGGGTGCTACTACTGGGGAGGTGTTGCTGTAGGATGATGAGGGTGCTACTGGCCATCCCCCCTGGCAGTATCACCCCCATCATCCATCGGCAGGATCATCCTCCTTGCAGGAGCACCTCCATCATCCACCTTCAGGATATTTTGATGGAGGTGCTGCTGGGGGGGGGGGGGGGGGTGTTGCTGGTGGATGATGAGGGTGCTACTGCCAGGGGGGGAGCATTAGGTAGGCAGCAGTGCCCCCACATTAGGTAGGTCGCAGTTTCCCCACATTAGGTAGCATCTATTCCCCACATTAGGCAGCATAGATTCCCCACATTTGGTACCAGTTCCCCCACATTAGGTAGGTACCAGTTACCCCACATTAGGTAGCAATTTCCCCACATTAGGTAGCACAGATTCCCCACATAAGGTAGCATAGACTCCCCACATTTGGTAGCACAGATTCCCCACATTAGGTAGCATAGACTCCCCACATTAGGTAGCATAGACTCCCCACATTTGGTAGTAGTTTCCCCACATTAGGCCGCAGGTTCCCTTGCAGGTTCCCTTGCAGGTTCCCCACAATGGGTCAAAGTTTCCCCACAATAGATCGCTGGTTATACCCCCTCCCCCCCCCCCCCCCCCCCCCCCCCCCCCCACACACACACAAAAAAAAAAACACATACAACACAGAGAGACAAACACACACACACACAGTCAGAGAGACACACACTCACAGACAGACAGACACACACACAGAGTCACACAGTCACACACACACACAAACACACAAACACACACACACAGAGTCACACACACACACTCAGAGAGTCACACAAACACACACACACAGAGTCACACACACACACTCAGAGAGTCACACAAACACACACAGTCACATACACACAGTCACACACAAGCATAGATAGAGACAGAGAGACAGAGAGACAGACATACACACTCACCCATCCAGCGCAGCGCTCCTTCTCACCGGGCGCCGTGCGAGTGACGTAACTCACGTCCTCCTGCGCGGCCATGCGGTGTGACGTCAGGCCGGCGCAGACGTGGGAGCGGAGGACGGGCACAGTACTGGTGAAGGTGAGGGGGGGTGTGATGACGGTCGGGCGCACAGTGAAGGTGAAAGAGGGGGTTTGCTGACGGACGGGCGCACCGCACACACAGCGCAGGGGGGGGGGGGTGGGGGTGCTGACGGATGGGAGGCCGGTCGGGCACAGATGAGGGGGGTGTCTGTGTAGCTGGGGAGGGGGAGGGGAGGGTGGGGGGGTGCTGCGGAGCGTCTTGGTGTCACCCCATTAGGTTGGTGTCACCCGGTGCGGGCCGCACCCCCCGCACCCGGGTCGCAACGCCACTGCCCCACATGACCCAGATTTTCTATTGTAAACCCAACCTGTTTTGTCAGGTTGTGCATCAGAATTTGGCACATTACGCCACAAATTGTGTCTGCGCCAGAATGTGCGCCAAAAAATTTAAAAACCAACTAACTCTCTATTTTGCTCAGAAAACCTGAAAAAGAGGGGCGTGTCCCAGTCATTTAAAAAAAATCCCAACATATTTTCTAAGGTTTCCACAGAAAATGTGGTGGATTTGAGCTGTGTAAACCCCACGGCTCAGAGCATGTGTAAAAAAAAGCAAACTGTAGGGAAAAGTGCAAAATGTAGGGAAATCTTAGTAAATACCGTGGAAAAATACTTGTAAGGAATTAAAACCCACAAAGAAAGCTACACTACACTCTTAGTAAATCAGGGCCAATATGTTATTAGTCACATGGTCTCCAGGGAGCATGGCAATACTGTAAGTGGGTGGGGGATTAACCCCTTTAAGGCTAAGTTTCCACTTGGTTTTTTTTCTGTCAGTTTTTGGAAAACTTCCACTGCAGTTTTTGAGCCAAAGCCAGAAATGTATTAAAGGGGTACTCCAGCGCTAAGACATCTTATCCCTTATCCAAAGGATAGGGAATGAGATGCCTGACCATGCGGGTCCCGCCGCTGGGGAAGCCCGTGATCTTCCACGCCGCACCCCGTTAGCATCAGCTCCCGGAGCGTGCTCGCTCCGGGTCTGATTACTAGCGATCACAGGGACGGAGCATAGTGACATCACGGCTCCGCCCCATGTGACGTCACAATCCGCCCCCTCAATGCAAGCCTACGGAGGGGGCGTCACACACACACCCGCGGTCAGGCATCTTATGCCCTATCCTTTGGAATTTTGAGTGCTTCCTTTTATATTTCCCATTCCCTCTGGCTTTGGCTCAAAAACTGCTGTGGTAGTATTCCAAAAAACGCCAGAAAAAAAATGTGTGTAGAAACCTAGCTTCAGAGAGGAGAGCAGCTACAAAAATTACCGAAATTATGCGCAGTGAACTTTAACATCAGTGTGAATGGATCCTCTGTGAGACCCGTTCACACTGAGCAATTTCAGCAGCGGACAATTCCAGGAACATGTTTATTCTTTGCGCCGAAGTCCACAAGCTCTGCATAGCCGTCAGTAGTGACTGCCCATGGCTGCGCGGTCCTACCACCGAAGAATTAATCTCCGCTCGCTGAATTTCATGAGAGGAGTTTCAGCATCTATCGCCCAGTGTGAACACACCCTTAGGCTAGGTTTCCACACAGGTTTTTTTCTGGCTTTTTTTTTTGGAAAACTGCCACTGAAGTTCTTGGGCCTGTCAGATTTGTATTCAAAAGGAACATAAAATATAACAAAATGATTTATTCTTCTCCTTCCTGCTGGATCCACTTCTGACTTTTGTTAAAAAACTGCAGTGACAGTTTTCCAAAAAAACGACAGAAAAGAACCTGTGTGGAAACCTAGCCTGAAGGTGTTTATCGTGTATTAAACAGACAGCCCATTGATTTCAGAGGTAATACCTATTGATTCATTAGTCAGTAGATCATGTATCAGTTTATTGTAGGGAACCATTCTCCCAAATTTGATCATCTAGTATGTAACCCTTTTAATATATGACATTTAGCAGCTACTGTATATACTGTAGAGCTGGTATTGCTGGGGTTGCTTTGGCTAGTCACCCCTGTAGCACAATGCAGTATATTTAAATTAGTATTCTGTATATATCACCATATATTTGAAGCATTTGTGCATCAGTTATGTGGATGAATACTATTGTCTGCTCCATAACAGCCTAGACATTGAATTCAATATGAAGTGGGTGATTTTCTGCAAAAGTATAAATTACTTACCTATTACTTTCTCACAAAGGACTATTCAGTGACAATAAAGGATTTTCCTGTTGGAGTGAATGTCACCAAGCCTTATATCATATCACTCACTAGACAAGAAATCTGCTGCTAATGAGATGTAAATGGCAGGTAATTACCGACACTTAAGGCCATGAGATTCTCAAAGTGACAAGACCAAGAATTCAAGTGAAGTCTTGGGAACAATAGAAGCTGTGTCACTAAGAATTCTAAATCTGAAGGAACTGAACAGCAAAAACCACAAAGAATCCAGAGTTTTAGAGGAACAGAAAATGTTCTCCTAATAGTAATATCTCTATAGCAAAATGCTTTTGTCTGGTCTTTGAGTTCTTGCACTCATGGAGAATCTATAACTAGTTGTTTTTTGGTTATATTTTAAGAACCTTGAGACATAAAGTCTTGAGATTAAAATTATTTACAATAAAATATGTAGGTTTATAATTTTTTCAGGTTGCACAAACTGCACACCACAGCCTGTTAACTGTGTTATTACAGGGGGTTAGCACTGATGACAATAAGAACAATTTGTACAATTGGTAAATTGGCTTAAAGGGGTTATCTGACCAAAGCAATAAAGAAGGAAACAATTGACAAGAATGACATTGTGCTGTCAGCAAAAAAGTCCAGCATTCTCCCTCAGGCTCTTCTGTCCCCTAGATGGAATTGCTCTTCACTTCCGGCATTAGCAGCATGGCGCACACTACTTAGGTCCCATCACCCTATGCTCCCCTGCTTTTTATTGCAGTTTCTCCCTCCCTGTATAATCTCTACCCAAACAAGATTGAAGCAATGCTACCTTCATGGTTGAGTAAATGTAAAGGTGCAGATGCTAAGCTATGCCAGGCCCCCTGTGAGGACATGTATTTGTGACATCACGTCACAAAATGCCAGCACTGGCCACATTACTGGACATGAACCTGAGAGGTTGTTGGGGGTTTAAACAAGACTACAAGACTTTTGGCCAGGGTAAGTGGTGCAAATATCAAAGTAATGGGGAAAAATGTGTAATTACACTACCAATTGTATAACTTTATAAAGTACATTCAATAATCTAAAAGAAGGTGTTGGCTGGAGTACCACTTCAACATGATTCCATTTTATACCAGTAGATCAGAACTCGTCCACCAGCTGTTATTGCTGGGGTAATACGTTAGAAGAGGCAGGTTGGTCCGCCAGAGCAAAAATCATTCTTTGTACTCGCTGTCCACTCTAGCTAATAGATAGTTACTCTGGTCGGCTCATTTGTGCCCCATATGCTTTTTTTGTGACAGGTCCTAAAACCATGTGTGGTATGCCTTGGGGGGTGTATGGTAGTTGGGGTATTGTTTCGGTATATGAGGGGTTAATGTTAACCCTATAGTTTGTGACGCCAGGCTGAGGGCTAGTATGCTGAGGTAATTCTCAGGCCTATCGCCGCCCTTCCCTGTAACGATAGGTGCATGTAAAAAATGACTGAAGGTCCACAAGGTACTTGAACTTGAACTTGGATAACTCTCCTGAACGGCTTGCGGTACATCCAATGCACAATAACAGTCTCAAGAATACAGTCTCTATATAGTGCAATGACTGACAGTTACTGCGGATCTTGACTTTAGATACAGTCTCTGAATTTAGGGTAATTTTGCAGATCCGTCCGGATTTAGGGGATAGATAAGGTCCGGTGATCTTGGAGAGTGCTTAGGGATTGATACACTCTCAATTTAGAATCGATCAGCCGTTGCCGCAAGGCTCGGGCCTAACTCACTGCGGGAGATAGCTGTATAGGTCCTTCCTCGTCAAGAGCGCAGGAGCAAAGAGAGAGATCAATGGCCGCTGCTCCCGACAAGGATTGTTTATTGAAAATGGTGTCTTATGTATACATCAGTGTCACCTTTTACAGTGATATTGACTATAATGATAAGGAGGACACTGCTGGAAATTGATCTGCACAGAAAAGGAATATGTCAATATGTCATGGATTGTATTTGGCTCAGCTTCTTTTAGGTAGAAAAAGGCTGTGCTGCAATATCCCACACAACTTTTGGACAGGTGTGGCAGCCATGTCTTTCTAAGCCTAGAAAACCCTGTTAAAGAGGTACTCCGCCCTAGACATCTTATCCCCTATCCAAAGGATAGGGGATAAGATCTCAGATCGCCACGGTCCCGTTGCTGGGGACCCCTGGAATCGCCGCTGCGGCACTGCGCTATCATTACTGCACAGAGCGAGTTCGCTCTGCACGTAGTGACGGGCAATACAGGGGCCGGAGCATCGTTACATCATGGCTCCGCCCCTCGTGATGTCACGGCCCACCCCTCATGACATCACGGCCCGCCCCCTCAATACAAGTCTATGGGAGGGGGCATGAAGGTCGCCACACCCCCTGCCATAGACTTGCATTAAGGGGACGGGCCGTGATGTCATGAGGGGCGGAGCCATGACATCACGCTGCTCTGTCCCCTGTATCGCCCGTCATTACGCACAGAGAGAACTCGCTCTGTGCAGTAATGATAGCGCAGTGCCAGTAGCGGGACCGCGGCGATCTGACATCTTATCCCCTATCCTTTGGATAGGGGATAAGATGTCAATTACTGTTTATCCAGTAAGTCAAATACATGAATGGTACAAATCTGCTACATAATCTCAGTATGGTAACTTCTTTGCTCGTATTTCACAGATGATGTGAACAAAGACATTTTTTCCCACAGGAGACCAAAATAACAGTGTCTTTCCGTATATGAGCAAAAAAGTGGTCCGAGTAACAAGAACAGACCCTGAGAATTACTAAAAGTCAGAACACTGAATACTAAAACCGAGGGAACAAGCGCTCCGTAGTGTGATACCGTAAATACACTGCTCAAAAAAATAAAGGGAGCTCTAAGATAACATATCCTAGATCTGAATAAATGAACTAATCGTATGAAATACTTTCCTCTTTACATAGTTGAATGTGCTGACAATAAAATCACACAAAAATGATCAATGGAAATCAAATTTATTAACCCATGGAGGTCTGGATATGGTGTCACACTCAAAATCAAAGTGGAAAACCACACTACAGGCTGATCCAACTTTGATGTAATGTCCTTAAAACAAGTCAAAAAGAGGCTCAGTAGTGCGTGTGGCCTCCATGTGCCCGTATGACCTCCCTACAATGCCTGGGCATGCTCCTGATGAGGTGGCGGATGGTCTCCTGAGGGATGTCCTCCCAGGCCTGGACTAAAGCATCCGCCAACTCCTGGACAGTCTGTGGTGCAACGTGGCGTTGGTGGATGGAGCGAGACATGATGTCCCAGATGTGTTCAATTGGATTCAGGTCTAGCATCAATGCCTTCCTCCTGCAGGAACTGCTGACACACTCCAGCCACATGAGGCAGGATCAAACTCGCGCTGGGACTCTTCTCAGTACCAAAAAGGTTGAATTCCCATAATGCAACGCGTTTCACGGCAACTCCACTTTATTAGGCATCAAAGCCTGATGAAGTGGAGTTGCAGCAAAACGCGTTGCATTAATGGTAATAAACCTTTTTTGTATTGAGAAGCTGATTTTCTTGGAGGCGTGCTCGTTGCTATCGCAAAACACTGAATAGATATTCTACCCACAAGTTGTTTCTTCTTATACCAGTCAGTTATCTGGAGACAATTATGTAGAGCTAAGCATGTCGAATGCGGCTGGACTTTAATAAAGGAGGATCACATTAGAAAAAAAATGCCTTGTGAAGATTCTACCCAGTCCATCCTGAAAGGGTATTCCACCTTGCCGGTAATTAAGCTCAATGAAGGTATCTCTGCACCAACAGATGTAAAATACCTTTACAGGTAGCAGCTGCTCAGGGGAACAAGAGATGTCTATGGTGGATAGAAGATCTAGTAGATCGTTGATGATCTAAAATATATAAAAGAGCCCCCTGGATAGGCAATGCTATAATGACTGACAACTTTCCTTATACAACAAGTACACAACCACTACAAGCTCCACATTCTTCAGAACCTAAAACTGCCCTGGTGGTCTACCATATGAAACCAGCCCATGGGAAAATTACTCTTCTGCTGGTTCCTTGGAACATCTATAGTATGTGGGTCTTTTCTCATTGTCTGTGCAGATCCCCCATCCTCTGATGCTCTCATTATGTCGCTACACTTATGCATCTGATATATCAGTGTCACATTGCAACCTTGTATGCCTGGCGACTGTGCTAGCAAATAGTTGACATTACCTCCTTGCGGCTCATAAGCTGTTTGTCATTGTCTTTTGTCTTTAACTGGGTCTTGCATTCTGAAAGAATCAATGTCTATACATGAAAAAAGGCAGCAAACAGCTATTTATCAGTTCTCATAAGGCGTGAGGTCCTTTGTACTTGGTTATTTATGAAGGGAAGGCACGTCAAGTACAAAACTGTGTCATATAGGACAATGTTGTAGACGACCTAAGGAAACAAGACACGGGATATCCTTTGACATAGTATTTACAGCCAAAGAACAGTGTTTCTGCTTTTTCTACTTCTTTTGTACTAACAGCATCTGTTGACCTTTTTCTTCTCACAGTGTCTTCTCATTTACAGGTCTCACATGATTTTGCTATAAATTTCAACCCTGATGACGATGAATGTGAAGGTAAGGGAATGTAAAAGGGTCAAGAGTGATCCAATAGACCCATTATATCAACTTAACAGGCATCACTAGTTCATTTGGATCCATACAAATACTAGACTACACATTCTAGAAAAAGTGTAGAAGGGCTAAGAAACTGTTGTACACATAGTACTAAGAGCTAAGAATGTGTAGAAACTGTTGTACATATGATACTAAGGACCAGGAAAGGGCAAAACGATTGTACACATACAGTGGGCAAAAAAGTATTTAGTCAGCCACCAATTGTGCAAGTTCTCCCACTTAAAAAGATGAGAGGCCTGAAATTTTCATCATAGGTATACCTCAACTATGAGAGACAGGATGAGAAAAAAAAAATCCATAAAATCACATTGTCTGATTTTTAAAGAATGTATTTGCAAATTATGGTGGAAAATAAGTATTTGGTCAATAACAAAAGTTCATCTCAGTACTTTGTTAGATACCCTTTGTTGGCAATGACAGAGGTCAAACATTTTCTGTAAGCCTTTACAAGGTTTTCACACACTGTTGCTGGTATTTTGGCCCATTCCTCCATGTGGATCTCATCTAGAGCAGTGATGTTTTGGGGCGGTCGCTGGGCAACACAGACTTTCAACTCCCTCCAAAGGTTTTCTATTCTGTTGAGATCTGGACACTGGCTAGGCCACTCCAGGACCTTGAAATGCTTCTTATGAAGCCACTCCTTCGTTGCCCGGGCAGTGTGTTTGGGGTTATTGTCATGCTAAAAGACCTAGCCACGTTTCATCTTCAATGCCTTTGCTGATGGAAGGAGGTTTTCACTCAAAATCTCACGATACATGGCACCATTCATTCTTTCCTTTACACAGATCAGTGGTCCTGGTTCTTTAGCAGAAAAACAACCCCAAAGCATGATGTTTCTACCCCCATGCTTCACAGCAGGTATGGTGTTCTTTTGATGCAACTCAGCATTCTTTCTTCTCCAAACACGACAAATTGAGTTTTTACCAAAAAGTTCTACTTTGGTTTCATCTGACAATATTACATTCTCCCAATACTCTTCTGGATCATCCAAATGCTCTCTAGCAAACTTCAAAAGGGCCCGGACATGTACTGGCTTAAGCAGGTTGACACTTCTGGCACTGCATGATTTGAGTCCCTGGCGGCGTAGTGTTTTGCTGATGGTAGCATGTCATTCACTAGGTCCCTCCTTGTGGTTCTGGGATTTTTTTTTCACCGTTCTTGTGATCATTTTGACACCACGGGGTGAGATCTTGCGTGGAGCCCCAGATCGATGGAGTTTATCAGTGGTCTTGTATGTCTTCCATTTTCTAATAATTGCTCCCACAGTTGATTTCTTCACACCAAGCTGCTTGCCTATTGCAGATTCAGTCTTCCCAGTCTTGTGCAGGTCTACAATTTTGTTTCTGGTGTTCTTCAATAGCTCTTTGGTCTTGGCCATGGGGGAGTTTGGAGTGTGACTGTTTGAGGTTGTGGACAGGTGTCTTTTATACTGATAACAAGTTCAAACAGGTGTCATTAAAGGGGTACTCCACTGGAAAACATTTTCTTTTAAATCAACTGGTGCCAGAAAGTTACACAGATTTGTAAATTACTTCTGCTAAAAAATCTTAATCCTTCCAGTATTTATCAGCTGCTTTATACTACAGAGGGAGTTCTTTTCTTTTTGAATTTTCTTTCTGCTGACACCTCCGTCCATGTCAGGAACTGTCCAGAGCAGGAGAGGTTTGCTATGGGGATTTGCTCCTACTCTGGACAGTTCCTAAAATGGACAGAGGTGTCAGCAGGGAGCACTATGGTCAGACAGAAAGCAAATTCAAAAAGAGAAGAACTTCCTCTGTAGTATTCAGCAGCTGATAAGTACTGGAAGGATTAAGATTTTTTAATAGAAGTCATTTATGAATCTGAGAAACTGTGTGTGCAGCTCACAACCAGGTATTCGAGGTCAATGTGGATAAAAGATCGATTCCCACCGATCAAATTATGAAAAAATTAGAAACAAAGATTAACCACACCTCAAGAATATCACCCTTCTGGGTACACAATGAATATATATAAAGACAGATGGTTTTTGAAAAAAATGTAAATTTTAATAAAAACAATTATAAAAACTTATTTTTTAAATGATCAGAGCATTAACATTAGTAAACTGTCATTGGGCCCTAATGACAGGATAAAGAGGTGTAAAAAAGCAACTACCTAAATAGAAAATATCTATATAATCAGTGTCGATGGTCCGGAATGGACCGTTAGTCCGGCCCAAAGCACAATAGATGTTCCAGTACTGGTGATATGCATGGCACAGCTACTTAAAGTAGCATAAAATGCATTGCTCACAGTCTTTAAACAAGTAGATGGATCGGTCTCACCCTGGCTGCTGGTCCCGTACTGCGACTGGCCGGTGAAGGCAAGGGCTGTAATCTCTGCGATGGTCTTGGCGTGAATGCCTGGGCAGGTGGAGGGCTCCAGCAAGGGGCTCCCTCGTGAGCGCTCCGTGGTGTTAGCAAAGACCGGTATGGATATCGGACTCTCGCTATGTTCTGATAGTGAAGACAGCAGACTTGCAATTTGCTTGATGTGCAAGATCAGTTGTTTAGTGCAGCAGGTGGTTTAAATTGCGATCTTCCGTGCCGGCTAGGATTGAGGTAGTGCATGAAGATAGCACTCTGTTCAGACAAGGTAACGGCCTAGACGCGTTTCAGGGTGCTGGAATCGACCCCTTCCTCAGTAGGCAAGTATAAATCTGTTTAACTTTCTGGCATCACTTGATTAAAAAAAAAAATGTTTTCCCTTTTAATACAGGTAACTAGTGTAGGACAGAGGAGACTCTTAAAGAAGAAGATACAGATTTGTGAGATCCAGAAATCTTGCTTGTTTGTAGGTGACCAAATACTTATTTTCCACCATCAGTTTCAAATAAGTTCTTTAAAAATCAGACAATGGGATTTTATGGATTTTTTTTCTCATTATGTCTAGAGATGAGCTAACTTTTAAAAAATTTGATTTGGCCGATTCACCGAATTTTCCGAACAAATCTGTTTCGGACCGAATTTATTTGCGGCGAATCGCTATTAAAAACGGCTATTTCTGTCCCATAGAGAGCCTCAATAGGGGTGTAGAACACTTTGCCTTGTCCTAACACGTATAGGGAGTGTGTTGTGTTAGTGAAATAATACTGTTATTAAATGGGCACTGTCACCAACTTTATTTTTTGATATGTTGCAGTACTTATGTACTACAACATATCTCTAATATACTTTTATTATTATATTTTTTTCATTAAAAAGGTTTAATTTACATTTAAAAACCGGCTACTGAAAAAGGACTGATTTTGGAGTGGCAATCAGTCCTTTTTCAGTTAGGCTGCACTCGCTCCCTGCCTGTCAATCAGACAGGCGGGAACGAGCGCATTGGCTCCCCGGCCACTGGCTGGGAGGCCGCACATCGCCGCCGCCTCGTTGCCGCCGCTGTCCCTGCACGCCCGCTGCCGGACTCCGCAGTAACTGCAAGTGTAATGAGGGAACGGAGTATGCAGGGCGGGGGGGGGGGGGGAGAGGAGGGAACAGGCTAGTGCCGTAGCGGGGGGGGGGTGGGGGTGGGAATGGGCTAGCAAAAAAAAAAAAAAGGATGGTGGGAGCTACCCTTTAAGTATAATATGCAGATTACAAGTATTGCTATTAGAATCACTGCTGCAGGGAGACTATATGGTGTTAAAATTGAAGAGTTGATAAAAAGTATTTTACTGTAATTTTTATCTAATTTAATTAGAATTTATAAAAGTACCCATTCTGGTGAGCATTGAGCTGGAGGTCCTCCGCCAGGCGAGATACCACCTGTTCCAACCCCTGCCTCTCAGCGCCCCCCTGACTATAAAAGTGGGAATGTTTCATTTAATCAGTTATGGTTCATTGTTATCACTCCAAGCTATTCCATTGGATTCTTGTGATAATTCCACAGATAATATTACGTAGACGACCATAGGGCCTCAGTCGATTTTTTTTAAACTTAAGAGTTATATTAGATTTCCAAGTTTAATGTCCTGGTGTTTGCTTTGAACTAATACTGTATGACCACAAAACCCAATCTAACAAGGACTCACATGGCATAATGACATGAGCCTAGAGGTGGCAGCAGCATGAGGAGACCATAATCTGGCAGAATGACACAGCCTGGAATTGGTGGAAGCACGAGGAGACCATATAGTAGACCCAGTCGGGAGGTGGCAATAGCCTAACAAGACCATAGGGCCTCACAATAGAGAAGATTAAATATATTTTTGAAATTTTTAATTGAAGATTTTATTTATATTAACATTTTTAAACTTTAATTTAAGGTGCCAACAGCATAAGGAGACCATATGGTGGCACAGTGACACAGCCATGAGCTGGCGGCAGCATGAGTAGACAATAGGGCTTCACCATCCCTAAGGTTAAAAGATTAATTTTAAAATTGAAATTAGTGCTACCATAAAATATTTTTAGGTAATGTCCCTGGCCCAGCAGCATCAGTAAACCATATAGTGGCTGAATGACCGCCTAGAGTTTGTGGTAGCATGAGTAGACAATTAGTGGCTGATACAAAATCATTACTACATGCAGTTCAAAATATTACATGGCCCAACAATGCATCCTGGTTTTCTGCAGATATTATAGCACTATATACATGTATTCCACACAATCTTGCAACACAAACAGTAGCATACCACTTGGAAAAATACAGCAACTACAGTACAGAATTAAAACAATATATACTTGATGTATTATCCTTTTTGCTGGTACACAATTTTTCCGATTTGACTTGCAATACTTTTTTCAAGTCACTGGTTGCCCGATGGGGGCAAAATTCTCCCCATCTCTGGCGAACCTCTTTATGGCCCACTGGGAGGAGACCGTTCTATTCGATACCACCAATCCATTTTTCCACCTTATTGGATGGTATGGTAGATATCTGGACGATCTCCTCCTGGTATGGCTTGGCAAAAAGGAACAGGTAGCTGATTTTGAAAATTTTTTGAACTGCAACCATTATAATTTACGCTTCACTACCCAATGTGACGATCTTACTACCAACTTTTTGGACGTCACATTAAAGAGTAATCCATTTACTAATAAAATTTTAACTAAACTGTACCGCAAACAAACTGCTGGCAACAGTCTTTTGCATGCCGAAAGCTGCCATCCAAAGCACACTATTAAAAACCTACCCATAGGGGAATTTGTACGTGTGAGAAGAACATGTTCACAAGAAAATGAATACAAAATAACGTGTGCTGAAATATCGAATCGCCTAAAAAATAGGGGATATACACAGTCCGATATTACACGAGCCGAGAACATTGTTAACTCAAAACTCCAAGGATATTACCTAAAAAACTAAATACGTACAACTCAACATCACTCAGACTCCTCTCAACCTGATGCTCTCACATTCACCACAGCATATAGTGTAAACTTTAATCAAATAAAACAAATAATCTTGAAGCACTTACCTTTGTTACATCACAATGAAACACTATCTAAAATAATACAGGCTAGAGGGAGAGTGTCCCCTGAAGGGGTAAATCACTGTACAACCATTTATCCCCAAGTGACTTACGGAACTAATACAACAGTAAACATAACTGGTTGAACTGTACTGGAACATACAAATGTGGACATACACGCTGTAACACATGTAAATGTATTAATAATAATCATAATTTCAAATCATCATCCACTGGTATCAGTTACAACATAAAGTCATTCATAAACTGTCATACCACACACGTGGTTTATTTAGTCACATGCATCCCCTGTAACCTCCAATATATTGGTTGCACGACCAGAAAATTGAAAGTGAGAATCTCGGAACATTTAGCACCATGCAAACAACTTTTTCCTCTACAACGATCTACATCTGGATTAACAAAACATCTTTTGGATAAACATACGGGAGAACAACCAAACTTGAATGTGACTGGAATCGAGAGAGTTAAACTCCCGAGACAGGGTGGTGACTGGAATAAGCTGGTGTTCAGACGGGAGGCGTTTTGGATCCTCCGTCTGGACACCAGGTACCCGAGAGGCTTAAACTATAAAAACGACCTTTCATACATAGTTACATAGTTAGTTACATAGTTAGTATGGTTGAAAAAAGACATACGTCCATCAAGTCCAACCAGGGGATTGAAGGGAAGGATGTAAGGGGATAAGGGAAAGGGATGTAGTTTTATAATTCTGCATAAGCATTAATGTTATTTTGTTCCAGGAATGTATCTAACCCTGCTTTAAAGCTGTTAATTGTTCCTGCTGTGACCAGTTCCTGAGGTAGACCGTTCCATAAATTCACAGTCCTCACGGTAAAGAAGGCGTGTCGCCCCTTTAGACTAAACCTTTTCTTCTCCAGACGGAGGGAGTGCCCCCTCGTCCTTTGGGGGGGTTTAACCTGGAACAGTTTTTCTCCATATTTTTTGTATGGGCCATTTATATACTTATATACATTTATCATATCCCCCCTTAAACGTCTCTTCTCAAGACTAAACAATTGTAACTCCTTTAATCGCTCCTCATAGCTAAGATGTTCCATGCCCCATATTAGTTTAGTCGCGCATCTCTGCACCCTTTCCAACTCCGCAGTGTCCCTTTTATGAACAGGCGACCAAAACTGAACAGCATATTCCAGGTGAGGCCGTACCAATGCTTTATAAAGGGGGAGTATTATGTCCCTGCCCCTCTAGTCCATGCCTCTTTTTATACATGACAATATCCTGCCGGCTTTGGAAGCAGCAGCCTGACATTGCATGCTATTCTGTAGTCTGTGATCTACAAGTACACCCAGATCCTTCTCTACCAGTGACTCTGACAGTTTAATCCCCCCTAAGACATACGATGCATGCAGGTTATTAGTACCCAGATGCATAACTTTACATTTATCCACATTGAACCTCATTTGCCAAGTGGATGCCCAGACACTTAGTCTATCCAAGTCATCTTGTAACTTATGCACATCCTCTATAGACTGTACCGTGCTACAAAGCTTGGTGTCATCTGCAAAGATAGAAACAGAGCTGTTAATACCATCCTCTATATCATTGATAAATAAATTAAACAGCAGCGGGCCCAGTACTGAACCTTGGGGTACACCAGTAATAACCGGGGACCAATCAGAGTACGAATCATTGACCACCACTCTCTGGGTACGATCCATGAGCCAGTGTTCAATCCAGTTACAAACTAAAGTTTCCAAGCCCAAGGACCTTAACTTACCTGTCAGATGTCTGTGAGGGACAGTATCAAACGCTTTGGCAAAATCCAGAAACACTATATCCACAGCCATTCCTCTGTCAAGGCTTCTACTCACCTCTTCATAAAAGCAAATTAGATTGGTTTGACAACTTCTATCCTTAGTAAACCCATGCTGGCTATCACTTATAATACTATTATCCCCTATGTATTCCTGTATGTAATCCCTTATAAGTCCTTCAAACAATTTACCCACAATGCACGTTAGACTTACCGGTCTATAATTGCCTGGCGAAGACCTAGAGCCCTTCTTGAAGATTGGTACCACATTAGCCTTGCGCCAGTCCCTTGGCACAATACCAGACACCAGAGAATCTCTAAATATCATGAACAAGGGTACAGATATTACTGAACTTACCTCTCTAAGAACTCTTGGGTGTAGTCCATCCGGCCCTGGAGATTTGCTTACATTTACTTTACTTAACTTACCTTGTACCATCTCTACATTAAGCCAGTTCAGTACATTACATGATGTGTTACCAGCACTGACCTGTCCAATGTCAGCTCCTTCTTCCATAGTATATACAGAACTAAAGAACCCATTCAGTAGCTCCGCCTTCTCTTGATCGCCCGTGACAACCTCCCCATTATCATTATTAAGGGGTCCTACATGCTCTGTCCTTGGTTTTTTTGTATTTATATATCTAAAAGATTAGTTTTGCTTTCTTCGGCCACCTGTCTCTCATTTTGAATTTTTGCTGTTTTTATTACATTTTTACAGATTTTATTAAGCTCCTTGTACTGTTTAAATGTTATAGCTGACCCATCAGATTTGAATTTTTTGAAGGCTATTTTTTTGTTGTTTATTGCTCTTTTAACCTCATTTGTCAGCCATGTAGGATTTAGTTTTAATCGTTTATATTTGTTCCCCTTTGGTATATATTTAGCTGTATAGTTATTTAGAGTTGATTTAAAGATGTCCCATTTACCTTCTGCATCAGCATTTGAGAACACCTCCCCCCAGTCTATGTCCTGTAGTGCAGCCCTCAACCCAGGGAAGTTTGCCTTTTTAAAGTTATATGTTTTTGCTTTCCCCGTCTGTCTTTGTTTTCTACATTTTAAGTCAAAAGTAACTATATTGTGGTCGCTATTACCAAGGTTTTCCCTCACAGTTACATTACCAACCAGCTCTGCGTTGTTGGAAATGATCAGATCCAACAAGGCATCACTTCTTGTTGGGTCCTCCACAAACTGGCCCATAAAATTATCCTGCAATAAATTTAGGAATTGTCGCCCCTTTGTAGTTTTAGCCAACCCCGGACCCCAATCTATATCTGGATAGTTAAAATCTCCCATTATTACCACTGTACCTGCCCGGGCGGCCCTCTCTATTTGTTTATACAGCCGACCTTCTATCTCTTCAGTGATATTAGGGGGTCTGTAAATTACACCAAATATTATTTTTTCAGTATTTCCCTCCTTTTGTAATTCTACCCACAGTGATTCCACCTCCTCAGAATCATCACACACTATGGCATCGTTCACACTGACTTTCATACCACTTCTTACATACAGACAGACTCCACCACCTTTTCTGTTCATTCTATCCTTGCGAAACAATGTAAACCCCTGCAGATTGACAGCCCAGTCATGCGAGGAGTTCAGCCATGTCTCAGTGACCCCAACTATATCAATATGTTCCTCCAGTATCAAGGCCTCAAGCTCCCCCATTTTATTTGCTAGGCTTCTGGCATTTGTGAACATACACTTTACATTTCCATTAAGTTTTACACATATAGTCTCACTAATGGGATTTTCAGAGTTATTGGGGTTAATGTCATTTTTGAGTTATAAGGGCTAATTGTACTATTTAAGTTATTGGGGCCAATGGGATTTTTTGAGTTATTGGGTCTAACGTTATTATTTAAGTTATTGGGGCTAATGGGATTTTTTGCGTTATTGCGTCTAACGTTGTTATTTAAGTTATTGGGGCTAACGGTATTTTTTGAGTTAATGGGGCTTATTGTAGTTATTGAGTTATTGGGGCTAATGGAATTTTTTGAATTATTGGGATTACAATTTTTCGGGCTACATTTATTTTTACAGCTGGTTTGTAACGCATGAATCTCCTTATCCACTGTTCTTAACCTCCCCCCACAGGACTCCTCTCCACCCGCCATTATGTCCTGACCCCTCTCTAACCTATCCATCCCACTGTCTGCTTTCTTTGCTTTATTATCCTCCCCCCACTCACCTAGTTTAAATACTCAGCCACCCCTTCCAGGATTCTCTCCCCCAGCACAGCGGACCCCCTTCCATTCAGGTGCAAATTATCCGTAGAATAGAGTTTGTACCCCAATGAAAAGTCAGCCCAGTGCTCTAAAAACCCAAACCCTTCCCCCTCACACCACGACTTAAGCCATGCATTTAACTCCCTAAGCTCCCGCTGTCTTTCCTGCGATGCGCATGGCACAGGAAGTATTCCAGAGAACACAACCTTAGAGGTCCTTCCCTTCAGCTTGGCACCTAGTTCCTTGTAATTATTCTTCAAGGACCTCCACCTACCATGTATTCTGTCGTTGGTTCCCACATGGACCACGACAGCTGGGTCATCCCCAGCCCCCCCTAGTAATTTGTCCACCCTTTCCACCACATGCCGAACCCTGGCACCAGGGAGACAGCAAACCATTCGGTTGAGGTGGTCTTGGCGACAAATTATTCTATCCGTCTTCCTGATTATAGAGTCCCCTACCACAACTAACTGTCTTGGCCTACCTGCGTTACCATCCCCCACACTACTAGTTGAGCTGTTCCCCCGGCTGTTAGGGAGACCAGTATCCACTAGGGTTGCCATCTCTGATACTGAGGCCCTCGCATCATCACCCAACTTGGCAATTTTACTTGGGAGATCAGAAGCAGAAGTGACCTTCCTTTTCCTTGCCCCCTTTCCAGTCCCTCTAACTACATTAACCCAGCTCCCTATTTGGGCCTCCTGGCTAGTTTCTCCAACCTCCATTTCTACCCCACTAACTGCTTGCTCTGTAAGATTGTCAATCGCCCTCAATGTTGCATTTTGCTCCTCTAGATCTCTAATACGAGCTTCCAGGTGGGCAACATGCTCACATTTGTCACAGCGGTATTCACCCTGAAGCTGCTGCTCCAGAGATGTATACATGTGGCACAATGTGCACTGAAGAAAACCTCCAATCCTGCTGTCCATATCCTTGGTGACAAACAGCTGTTATTAACTATTAAGAAAAACTACTTTTATCAAGGGAGTGTAATACTTACAGTTACAGTGGGTCCTGCTTACAACTCCTGCTTTCTAAACTTCTGCTTATAAAACTTCTCAAATGTAACACTTAATAATACCACACTTTAGAATACAGACCCAGCTTCAGCTAGACTCAGTCAGAGCAGGGCTCACAGAGTTTCCCAGTTAGTTTTATACACCTGAGAGCAGTTAATCAATTAACCCCTCCCCCAGGTGTGCTACAGACAGGAGGAAAAAAAAAAAAAAAAAGGTAAGGGCTATGCAACCGCTAGAGACACCCTGTTTGGAAAACAATGATCCACAGTATACTTAGCACATGAATTTCTGCTTATAAAACTTCTCAAATGTAACACTTAATAATACCACACTTTAGAATACAGACCCAGCTTCAGCTAGACTCAGTCAGAGCAGGGCTCACAGAGTTTCCCAGTTAGTTTTATACACCTGAGAGCAGTTAATCAATTAACCCCTCCCCCAGGTGT
The DNA here is from genome assembly GCF_029499605.1 of Hyla sarda. NCBI lineage: Eukaryota > Metazoa > Chordata > Amphibia > Anura > Hylidae > Hyla > Hyla sarda. The sequence goes on along the minus strand of NC_079194.1, from coordinate 183,230,692 downwards.
GCTACAGACAGGAGGAAAAAAAAAAAAAAAAGGTAAGGGCTATGCAACCGCTGGAGACACCCTGTTTGGAAAACAATGATCCACAGTATACTTAGCACATGAACTTCTGCTTATAAAACTTCTCAAATGTAACACTTAATAATACCACACTTTAGAATACAGACCCAGCTTCAGCTAGACTCAGTCAGAGCAGGGCTCACAGAGTTTCCCAGTTAGTTTTATACACCTGAGAGCAGTTAATCAATTAACCCCTCCCCCAGGTGTGCTACAGACAGGAGGAAAAAAAAAAAAAAAAGGTAAGGGCTATGCAACCGCTGGAGACACCCTGTTTGGAAAACAATGATCCACAGTATACTTAGCACATGAACTTCTGCTTATAAAACTTCTCAAATGTAACACTTAATAATACCACACTTTAGAATACAGACCCAGCTTCAGCTAGACTCAGTCAGAGCAGGGCTCACAGAGTTTCCCAGTTAGTTTTATACACCTGAGAGCAGTTAATCAATTAACCCCTCCCCCAGGTGTGCTACAGACAGGAGGAAAAAAAAAAAAAAAAGGTAAGGGCTATGCAACCGCTGGAGACACCCTGTTTGGAAAACAATGATCCACAGTATACTTAGCACATGAACTTCTGCTTATAAAACTTCTCAAATGTAACACTTAATAATACCACACTTTAGAATACAGACCCAGCTTCAGCTAGACTCAGTCAGAGCAGGGCTCACAGAGTTTCCCAGTTAGTTTTATACACCTGAGAGCAGTTAATCAATTAACCCCTCCCCCAGGTGTGCTACAGACAGGAGGAAAAAAAAAAAAAAAAGGTAAGGGCTATGCAACCGCTGGAGACACCCTGTTTGGAAAACAATGATCCACAGTATACTTAGCACATGAACTTCTGCTTATAAAACTTCTCAAATGTAACACTTAATAATACCACACTTTAGAATACAGACCCAGCTTCAGCTAGACTCAGTCAGAGCAGGGCTCACAGAGTTTCCCAGTTAGTTTTATACACCTGAGAGCAGTTAATCAATTAACCCCTCCCCCAGGTGTGCTACAGACAGGAGGAAAAAAAAAAAAAAAAGGTAAGGGCTATGCAACCGCTGGAGACACCCTGTTTGGAAAACAATGATCCACAGTATACTTAGCACATGAACTTCTGCTTATAAAACTTCTCAAATGTAACACTTAATAATACCACACTTTAGAATACAGACCCAGCTTCAGCTAGACTCAGTCAGAGCAGCATACATTTATTAATCTACTTTAATATTGATATGGTCCCCCTCTAGATCACATATACGTATAGGTATATACAAATACAAAAGTATATATTATTGAATACTATTGCTTTATCGCTATCTATGCCTGCTTAGTTTCTCCCCACCCTTAGAACACACTTGAAACTAATTTAAAAATTGTTGAAGGCGTGTTTGAACACAACTAATTCATTTCTTAGCAGACATATATACCGGGTATCTCCCGCACAAAAACATCACTATGATTGAGGTTTTTCTGTATAACCGAAATGCGTCAGCGTTTTTTGTGGTTTTTAACATGCACCTTTTTGTTTAATTTTAATATGACCTAATAAAGAATTCAAGTTTTAGAAACTGGAACACGTATCTTTTCAAGTGGCTGATTAGCACAGCCTGGAGTTTTTGGCAGCATGAGGAGACCATATAGTGTCTGAATGGCACAGCCTGGAGGTGGCTGAAACATGAGGAGACCATATAGTGGCTGAATGGCACAGCCTGGAGTTGGATGAAGCATGAGGACACCATATAGTGGTTGAATGTCACAGCCTGGAGTTGGCGGAAGCATGAGGAGACGATATAGTGTCTGAATGGCACAGCCTGGAGTTGGCTGAAGCATGAGGAGACCATATAGTAGCTGAATGGCACAGCCTGGAGTTGGCTGAAGCATGAGGAGACCATATAGTGTCTGAATGGCACAGCTTGGAGTTGGCTGAAGCATGAAGAGACCATATAGTGACTGAATGGCACAGCCTGGAGGTGGCAGCAGCATCAGGAGTCTTGAAAGTTACCCGGTGACAGAGTGGGCAATATCAGTACCCAGTGATGAAGGTGGGTGAAAAAAGGTCTGATGCGGAGGAATGTTTATAACTGGGAAGCAGCGCCTTAAATCTGTTTGGCACTAGTCATATTTGTGAAGTGTTAGTGTGGCACCATGGTCAATCTACTCTGATGTATCAGGCATCGTTGGGTGGAAATCCTGGCAGATCCATGCCTGATTCATCTTCACAAAGGTCAGTCCCTCCACATTTTTCGTGGACAGACAAGTTCTCCTTGGGGTGACTATGGCCCCCGCCACACTAAACACCCGCTCTGATGGCACGCTACTGGCCGGGCAGGACAGCTTTTCCAGGGCAAACTCTGCTAGTTGCGGCCACAAATCAAGTTTAACTGCCCAGAAGTCCAGCGGATCTTCAAGGTGTGTTGACATGGGCATGTCCAGGTATGCCACCACCTGCTGGTTCAGGTCCTGCTCCAGGTCTACCTGCTGCTGATGAGTTGCTTCACTATGCGGGTGAAGAAAGGTACTCATCAACCAATGTAGACTCAGGCTGCTGCTGATGGAGCTGGTACTGCTCCTGCCACCGCATCCCTCCCCAGCAGCCATGGCAGTGGAAGGTGAGCGCAGCCCCCCCCGATTCAGACCTGCAAGAGGATGGACGATGGCGCCGACAGGCATCGGCCAACTGATTACATAGGATGCCTCTGTAGTAGGTCAGTTTGTCTTCCCTCTCAGTGGGTATAAAAAAGTCCCCTATTTTGTGGTGGTAGCGAGGGTCCAATAAAGTGAAGAGCCAGAAGTCATCCTGCTGCTGAATGGTGACAATTCGGCTGTCACTACGCAAGCAAGTGAGCATGCATCGTTCCATTTGTGCAAGTGACTTGGAGGGACTCCCTGCCTCCATCTCCACTGCATACTGCCACAGTGTGTCTGGGTCCTCTGTCTCGCCTTTCTCATAACCCTCTAGCTACTCTGGCTGCTCCTGCTCCTCCTCTCCTGTCAGATTACTAGTAAAACCGCCCATTTTGCGAAACCTAAACTGTGCTCCACTGTGCCCCTCCCCCTCCTCCAGTTCAGCCCCCACAAGGCTCATGTGGCCGTGAGATGTAGGTGTCACTTCTCCAGTGCCCTGACCAGCCATAGTTTCCAACATGTGTTGAAAGAAATGAAGCAGTGGAATTACGTAGTTCATCCCGTAATCCTGGCGACTTACTAATAATGTGGCTTCCTCAAAGGGCCTCAGCAAACGGCAGGTGTCATGTATGAGCTGCCACTGAAGTTACGTTGAAGTTACACAGGGGAATACCCCTATCTGCCTGGATCATCAAGAAATCGGTGATGGCTTTTCTCTGTTCGTACAGTCGGTCAAACATATCGAGGGTGGAATTCCAACGAGTGGCAATGTCATAAATTAGACTATGTTGGGGCATACCTTTCTGAAGCTGCAGCTCATGCTGATGCAGCAGCGGCTTTGCAGTGTATGAGTGGCTGAAGTACATGCAAGTTTCCTTCCCATTTTTAGGATGTCTTGCAAATGGGGGAAACACTTCAGGAACCGCTTGACAACCAGATTGAACACATGTGCCATGCAGGACACATGGCTCAGCCTTCCCAGTCGCAGCACAGACAAGATGTTTTTCCCGTTGTCAGTCACCATGGTTACCATTTCCAGTTTTCGTGGCATAAGCCATGCTCCGATTTCTATACCAATTACTTTTAACAGTTCCTCCCCTGTGTGACTCTGCAAACCATGTGAAGAACAGCGTGACACTGCTGTGGCTTGCACACATGGTGTCACGATTCGGCTTACGGGTTGTGGATCCGCTGTGTCAGCGAGGGATTGGCGTGGACCGTGCTAGTGGACCGGTTCTAAGAGGCTACTGGTTTTCACCAGAGCCCGCCGCAAAGCGGGATGGTCTTGCTGCGGCAGTAGCAACCAGGTCGTATCCACTAGCAATGGCTCAACCTCGCTGACTGCTGAGAAGGCGTGGGACAGAAGGACTAGGCAGAGGCAAGGTCAGACGTAGCAGAAGGTCGGGGGCAGGCGGCAAGGTTCGTAGTCAGGATGGATAGCAGAAGTTCAGGTAACACAGGCTTTGGACACACTAAACGCTTTCACTGGCACAAGGCAACAAGATCCGGCAAGGGAGTGCAAGGGAGGAGATCAGATATAGCCAGGGAGCAGGTGGAAGCCAATTAAGCTAATTGGGCCAGGCACCAATCATTGGTGCACTGGCCCTTTAAGTCTCAGAGAGCTGGCGCGCGCGCGCCCTAGAGAGCGGAGCCGCGCGCGCCAGCACAAGACAGCAGGGGACCGGGACGGGTAAGTGACCTGGGATGCGACTCGCGAGCGGGCGCGTCCCGCTGTGCGAATCGCATCCCCGACGGCCAAGACAGTGCAGCGCTCCCGGTCAGCGGGACTGACCGGGGCGCTGCAGGGAGAGAGACGCCGTGAGCGCTCCGGGGAGGAGCGGGGACCCGGAGCGCTAGGCGTAACACATGGTATGCTGAAGGGGCACTTAGACTTGTCTGGGCAGTGGAGGCTGTGGACACAGTGGAGGATGAGGAGGTGGAGTCGCATACTGTCGCAGGACCAATGGCCTGAGAGCGTGGAGGAGGAAGCAGCGTGACCTGTTCAAGTTGGTGTTGTGGCTGTGCAGGAACCACATTCACCCAGTGAGCCGTAAAGGACATGTATTGTTCCTTAGCATAGTTAAAGCTCCAGACATTGGCGCTGCCGTGCACTTTGGTACACACCGACAGGCTCAAGGACTGGCCAACCTTCTCTTCCACAAAATTGTGCAGGAATGGTACTGCCTTTTTTGCAAAGAAATGACACCTTGGCACTCTCCACCTCGGCTCGGCACAAGCCATCAGTTCTCTTAAAGGTGCAGAGTCCACCACTTGAAAAGGGAGGGACTGCAGCACCAGCAACTTAGACAGGAGCACATTCAGCTTCTGCGCCGTTGGATGAGTGGGCGCATACTGTTGTCTCTTGGACATGGCTTCGCCGATGGATTGTTGGCAGAATGACTGACTAAAAGTAGGAGGAGCAGGAGCTTGGAGGAGGTTTGACACACAGCTCCCTTCGGCTGAGGTGGTGGAGCCTTGGTTGGCTGAAAGAGGGAGCGGCATGCCACTGGGTGATGCAGCAGGCTGGACCACTACATCGGAGTCACGGTTCTCCCAGGCCGCTTTATGGTGGTGAAACATGTGTTGATGCAGGGCCGTGGTGCCAACATTGGAACCCTGGCCATGCTTCACCATCTGCCAACATATCTTGCATGTGGCTATGTTAACCTCCTCCGGATTCTTGACGAAAAACTGCCACACCGCCGAGTAGCTGATTTTCCCACCAACAGTCCGCACTAATTGACTGCTACTGCTGCCGTCCCCAAGAACCTCTGTTCCACTACCTTCCAGGAAGGTAGGCTGCAGCGAAGCAGGTGGTCTCCTCCAGGCACGTTTGGCTCCAGAATTTCCACTTCTGCTTCCATGCTGACTGCCAACCATGCTACCACCTTGCTGACTCAGCTGGTTCCTCACGGGCAACCTGCAACCCTCTTCTCCTGATGAAGTCCCTTCTGCATCCGGCTCCCAATTGCGATCGGCTTCATCATCATCGAATTGTGTCTGCACGTCACTGATGCCCTCCTCAGGTTCCTCAACAGTGTCTGCTTCAGGACCCTGAACTCTGGCAACGCCGCCTCCCACGTCACTCTCATCACTATTTGGCCGACTAGTGGAGGAAGCGGTGGATGTCTTTTCCGCTTCTTGGCTGGGCAGTAGCTGCTGACTTTCCCTTTATTAGATCATCCTCATTGAATAGGGGAGGGAACAGCATAGGACAGAGGCAATGCCAACTGCTCCCGGGCCATGCCAACTGACTGTTGACTGGGGGTATGAGATTGGAATAAATACAATGTTGCAGATTGAATGAGACTGAAGCAATGTAGCCCCGCTCTCAAGGCAGAGAGCTCGCTGCTAGAGACTCTGCAGTCTCACGTATAAAATTATATAAAAAAGAATAACATGAAAAAATAAATTTTATTTAATTTCATTTTTCATGTTATCATTTTTTATATAATTTTTATTTTATTTTCTGTGATATAATTTTTTTATTTTTTCACACCACTTTATTTATTTATTAATTTATTTTAATCCCATTTTATTTAATTTAATTATTTTTATACCCAGTTTAATTAATTATTTGTGTTCAATATTAAACCATGATATATTATATACTATTTATCTATTTATATTGAAAAAACTGTATTCAAGCTAACAGACTCCTTTTCCACGTTTTCCACCAAATTCCACCTTTTTTGTCAATTGGATGTGACGTTCTCCTAAAAGGGAGGAGCTACCTAAATAAATATTCCACCAAAAAGACCATTTGGGATACATTTTAAGCTGCTGAAGAAAAGTCCTATGGAGGACTTGAAACGCGTCCAGCTATAACCTTCTTTATGCCACACTATTCAGCCCTATCCATGATTTAAACAAGCATTCCAATTGCAGCACCCCTTGGACACGCTTAACTCTGTGCGCAATTCCACGGCCACGAGGACACTGTCGGCCCTCTAGCTGAATCAATGAAACCGCTTCAGCACTTCTAAAAAAGACCGGACTCACCACTATTATCACCACCGCTGTACATTTTGAGACGGCCGAGTCTCTAACAGCTACCCTTTTCTTCATATGAGCCTGGACTGTCATTCATATAAGGTACCATTTATGTAATTGAACTTTTGAAGCGCTGTAGTCCCCTGTTCATTAGCCCACACAAATCGCTGCATACGTGTGAGACTGCATAGTCTCTAGCAGCGAGCTCTCTGCCTTGAGAGCGGGGCTACATTGTTTCAGTCTCATTCAATCTGCAACATTGTATTTATTCCAACTAACACTGCATCACTATACATATTGAGACGGCCGAGTCTCTATTAGTGAGCTCCCACATAAAAAGCCGGGACTTTACCGTTGACTGTGGACATTGCTGTTGCTAATACCAACGGTCACCAACCATTTTTCATCATTTTTACAAATACTGCTGCTATATTTATTGGGATTATTTTTAAATGAGCACAACATATAATCTATATGCTGGATAGCCATGGACATGTGGCCACCAATTAATTCTGTATTAGACATTTCTATTTTTTATTAGATTGTTTTATTTCCTTATATATGTATATTTTTTTGCCATAGTAAATATTATATTACACGTTTCCGTTGACCCACAAGGGCCCTGTGAGTCACGGTATACTTACATTTTATCTAATTATTTTGTACACACAATTTTAAATAAAACTATTTTATTTACCCAAAACAGTATTTGTTTAGAACACCAGCCGGTGAGTACTTTTGCCTGGTCTTTCACAGTATCTAGGCCCTTGACAGATTAACAGGTACAAAATAGTACACTACTTAGATGTATGTATGTGGTATGCAGTTATGAGGGCAGAGAAATGCGATACAGTATGCTTAAAAAAAACATATTGGAGTAAAACACCAGCCTGTGATCACTTTTGCCTGGACTTTCACAGTATTTAGGCCCTTGACAGATTAACAGATACAAAATAGTACACTACTTAGAAGTACGTATGTGGTATGCACTCACGAGTGCAGAAAAATGCTCTACAGTACGCTTAATAAAACTTATTGGAGTTAAACACCAGCCGGTGATTACTTTTGGCTGTCCTTTCACAGTATCTAGGCCCTTGACAGATTAAGAGATACAAAAGAGTACACTACTTGGATTTATGTATGTGGTATGCACTTATGAGGGCAGAAAAATGCTCTACAGTACGTTTAAAAAAACATATTGGTGTAAAACACCAGCCGGTGATTACTTTTGCCTGGACTTTCACAGTATCTAGACCCTTGACAGATTAACAGGTACAAAATAGTACACTACTTAGATGTACAAATGTGGTATGCACTTATGAGGGCATAAAAATGTGCTACAGTATGCTCAAAAAAGTATTTGAGTACAACACCAGCTGGTGAGCACTTTTGCCAGCCCTTTCACAATATCTAGGCCCTTGACAGAGTAACAGGTACAAAACAGTACACTACTTAGATGTACGTATGTGGTATGCACTTATGAGGGCAGAAAAATGCGATCCAGTACTCTTAAAAAAACTTTTTGGAGTAAAACACCAGCCGGTGATTACTTTTGGTTGTTCTTTCACAATATCTAGGCCCTTGACAGAGTAACAGGTACAAAACAGTACACTACTTAGATGTACGTATGTGGTATGCACTTATGAGGGCATAAAAATGCGCTACAGTACGCTTAAATAAGTATTTGAGTACAACACCAGCCTGTGAGTACTTTTGCCTGGCCTTTCACAGTATCTAGGCCCTTGACATATTAACAGGTACAAAATAGTACACTACTTAGATGTACGTATGTGGAATGACCTTATGAGGGCAGAAAAATGCGCTACAGTGCGCTTAAAAAAAAACATATTGGAATAAAACACCAGCCGGTGATTACTGTTGCCTGGACTTTCACAGTATCTAGGCCCTTGACAGATTAACAGCTACAAAACTTATGAGGGCAGAAAAATGTGCTACAGTGCGCTTAACCCCTTAAAGACCAGGCCAATTTTCACTGTAGGACCAGAGCGTTTTTTGCACATCTGACCACTTTCACTTTAAGCATTAATAACTCTGGGATGCTTTTACCTATCATTCTGATTCCAAGATTGTTTTTTTCGTGACATATTTTACTTTATGTTATTGGTAAAATTTTGTCGATACTTGCACCATTTCTTAGTGAAAAATTCAAAAATTTGATGAAAAAATGTAAAAAATGTTATTTTTCTAACTTTGAAGCTCTCTGCTTGTAAGGCAAATAGACATTCTAAATGAATTATATTTTGATTCACAAATACAATATGTCTACTTTATGTTTGCATCATAAAGTTGACATGTTTTTACTTTTGAACGACATCAGAGGGCTTCAAAGTTCAGCAGCAATTTTCCAATTTTTCACCACATTTTCAAAATCGGAATTTTTCATGGACCAGTTCAGGTTTGAAGTGGATTTGAAGGCCCTTCATATTAGAAATACCCCACAAATTACCCCATTATAAAAACTACACCCCTCAAAGTATTCAAAATGCCATTCAGTAAGTGTGTTAACCCTTTAGGTGTTTCACAGGAATAGCAGCAAAGTGAAGGAGAAAATTCAAAATCTTAATTTTTGTAGTTAGCTCGCAGAGCACTTTACATCCACATATGGGGTAAGTTCTTACTCAGAAGAATGGGGCTACAAATTTTGGGGGGCTTTTTTCCTATTTTCCCTTGTGAAAATGAAAAATTTAGGGTAACACCAGCATTTTAGTGAAATTTTTTTTTTTCATTTTCCCATCCAACTTTAATGAAAATTCTTCAAACACTTGTGGGGTGTTAAGGCTCACTATACCCCTTGTCACGTTCCATGAGGGGTGCAGTTTACATAATGGGGTCACATGTGGGTATTTATTTTTTTGCGTTTATGTCAGAACCGCTGTAAAATCATCCACCCCTGTGCATGTCACCAATTTAGGCCTCAAATGTACATAGTGCGCTCTCACTCCTGAGCCTTGTTGTGCGCTGTGCAGAGCATTTTACGCCCACATATGGGGTATTTCCGTACTCAGGGGAAATTGCGTTAATTTTGGGGGTCTTTTTTTCCTTTTACCTCTTGTGAAAATAAAAAGTAAAGGACAACACCAGCATGTTAGTGTAATTTTTTTTTTACACTAACAGGCTGGTGTAGACCCCAACTTAAATTTTCATAAGGGGTAAAAGGAGAAAAATCTCCCCAAAATTTGTAGTGCAATTTTTCCCGAGTACGGAAATACCCCATATGTGGCCCTAAACTGTTTCCTTGAAATACGACAGGGCTCCGAAGTGAGAGAGCGCCATGCGAATTTCAGGACTAAATTAGGGATTGCATACGGGTGGACATAGGGGTATTCTACGACAGTGATACCCAAACAAGGTGCCTTCAGCTGTTGCTAAACTCCCAGAATGCCTGGACAGTCAGTGGCTGTCCGGAAATGCTATGAGTTGTTGTTTTGCAACAGTTGGAGGCTCCGTTTTGCAAACACTGCCGTACAATAAGTTTTTCATTTTTATTGGGGGGGGGGGGGGGGACAGTGTAAAGGGGTGTATATGTAGTGTTTTACCCTTTATCATGTGTTAGTGTAGTGTAGTGTTTTTACACTGAGCCGCAGCTCATACTTGAAGCAGGAAACTTACTGTAAACCTGCTTGTGTGAATGTACCCTGTACATTCACATGGGGGGCAAACCTCCAGCAGTTTCAAAACTACAACTCCCAGCATGCACTGACAGACAGCGCATGCTGGGAGCTGTACTTTTGCAGCAGCTAGAAGCACACTGGTTGGAAAACCTTTAGTTAGTTTCTGTTACCTAACTCAGTATTTACCAACCAGTGTGCCTCCAGCTGTTGCAAAGCTACAACTCCCAGCATGCACTGATCGCCGAAGGGCATGCTGGAAGATGTAGTTATGCAATAGCTGGAGGTACACAACTACAACTCCCAGCATGCCGAGACAGCTGTTTGCTGTTTGGGCATGCTGGGATTTGCAGTTTTGCAACATCTGGAGGGGTACAATTTAGAGATCTCTAAACTGTGGACCTCCAGCTGTGCACTGTGGACCTTGCAAAACTACAAATCCCAGCATGCCCAGACAGCAAACTGCTGTTTGGGCATGCTAGGAGTTGCAGTTTTGCAACATCTGGAGGGCCACAGTTAGAGATCACTGCCAGTGATCTCCAAACTGTGGGTCTCCAGCTGTTGCAAAACTACAAATCTCTGCATGTCCAAACAGCTGTCTGGGCATGCTGGGAGTTGTAGTTTTGCAACATCTGGAGGGTTGCAGTTTAGAGACCACTGTATAGTGGTCTCAAACTGTACCCTCCAGATGTTGCTAGGCAACTTACCAGCTTTCTTCGGATCCAGGGATCCAGCCGCACGACATCGCCGGACTCCGATCTCCTCCACCGATCGTCGCCCACAGCCTCGCCTGCGGGGTAAGTGGACGTCGGCGCCAGTCCTCTGTCGTTTCCCCCGTTCTGCCCCGCCTATTGTGGGTGGGCAGAACGGGGAAACCGAAAGTAAAGCCCCCCGCCCCCGATGCGCTATTGGTGGTCGCGTATAGACCACCAATAGCAGGGATAGGAGGGGTGGCACCCCTGCCACCTCACTCCTATCCCTTCAGGGGGATCGTGGGTGTCTTGGACAACCACAATCCCCCTTATATTCTGGGTCACCGGGTCACGATAGACCTGTATGACCCGGAATAGCCGCAAATCGCAAGTGTGAATTCACTTGCGATTCACGGCGATCGCTGACATGGGGGGGCCTGATGACCTCCCTGGGCATTTGCGCGGGGTGCCTGCTGATAGATATAAGCAGTCACCCCGGTCCGGTCCCCGCCCGGCGCGCGGCAGGGACTGAAATTCCCACGGGCGTACAGGTACGCCCTTGGTCCTTAAGTACCAGGTAGCAAAGGCTTACCTGTACGCCCTTGGTCCTTAAGGGGTTAAAAAACTTATTTTTGCACAATACCAGCAGTATACAACAGTGCTGGAGCACACAAAAGCTGTGTACTAAACACAAAATTGCACTCTCTCAAAGACTATTAGGAATAGACTGCTGGGTATTATACCGTCTACAGACTAGTATATCCAGCAGATGATTTTTTGTGGAACAAAGACACAGAATTGCGCTGAAAGATTATTCCTGCCTCCTCTGCTAAGGTTTATGAAGTTGAGGCAGCTTGTTGAAATGTATGAGGCAACACACAGATCTCTGCCCCTCTATGTAATATAATGCTGTAGAAAGTGACTAGGAGGTTAATAGCTGCAGTAAAAATCATTTTCAGTGAAAAAAAGCACTGCTTTCTGTCCACCAGAACACTGGCTGTCTGTTCTTTCTCTCTGCAGTGTAACGAAGGAAGTGACTTGCCGCAATTTGGCTGCCGATTATATAGGGCTGTGACATCACAGGGGTTACTGGCTGCTGATATGCTGCATCCTGCCTGTAATTCAGGGTCATCCAGCCTACTAACCTTCCTGCCTTCCCAGAGCTCTGTTCCCCTATGTCCTCACATGTGGATCCGCCATTTTAGATGCCCTGGAGCCTGGACCGCACTAAATGGAGTTTAATGAAGCGATTTGCGCAATAGGATAGCAGTGATGTTCGCATTCATTGTGAATCACATTTTTCATGAAATTCGTAATGAATTTGGATTCGTCAGCTTCTATTCGCTTATCTCTAATTATGTCTCTCATAGTTGAGGTATACCTATAATGAAAATTACAGGCCTCTCTCATCTTTTTAAGTGGAAGAACTTGCACAATTGGTGGCTGTCTAAATACTTTTTTGCCCCACTGTAGTACTTACAGTAGAAGACCCAGACTAGGAGATGTTGAACTGGGAGCTTAGCTCATACCATATCATCATTTTCAATCATTGGACCACAAGGGAGAGTAATTATGTCCCGGGTAGGTTATTTATACCTGGATACTGATTACATTTTGATAGAAATTTGAAAACCCCCAATGATTGAAAGCATCTCTAAATATTCTGTTCCTGAGCCCCTGGGCAGTGTTTGACTATATAGGTCACACACCCCTTAAGGTCAGCTCTGTGCCTCCTTCCTTGGGTAATTTAGTATATTCTATTGTACTTTGCTGAGCGTTAAAGGGGTTATCCACCTTAAGGTGATTTTAGTACGTACCTGGCAGACAGTAATGGACATGCTTAGGAAGGATCTGCACTTGTCTTGGGGCTAAATGGCTATGTCATGAGATTACCATAACACTGTGGCTAGGTGGCTAGCTTTTTGTGAACTGGTATTTCCTTTTTGAGTTTTCTTTTTTGCCTTCAAATCCCATAATTCCATTTTCCTCCCTCCCACACATCAGCCACCCCACCCATTGAAACATAAATGAGCTGCATCCATTCAAAAGACCTGTGGTTTTCAATCAGGGTGCCTACAGCTGTTGCATTAGTTGCAGATTGATCTCTCTCCCACCAACAGGCTCCCTGTCATCAGCTGACTAGCGAGTCAGGTCTCGGCCGCATTGCAACCTCGGAAAAATCTGAGACAACAGTAATTTTGTATGCTGTTAAAAATAAATATTGGGGTGAAAATCACATAAGAATTGTGAGAAAACCGTCACACACAGCTACATACACTATATTATGAACTACACTAACTTCCCCAAAAAATTCCTGGAATACCCTTTTAAATTTATAAATGTAAATGCTTTCATTATCTGTAGGTATTCAAGGCATAGTGGAATCATACCAGAATTGTCTCCCCAAAATTCAACTGTATGGTCCTACAAATGTTGCACCTATCATATCCCGGGTAGCAAGGCTAGCAGCAGAAGAGGAGAGAACTAAAGAGGCCTCGGTAGGTTACATGGCTTGAATTGTGCAAAACTGATGAATAAATTATCTGTTTCATAACTACTCAACTGTCTCATGTTATAGAAATACTATATTCTGCTAATACTCACTGATGGAGTGGTCACAGATATGGCAGATACCAGAGAGGCTATCGTGCGGGCATCCTACTTGCCTATGTCTATCATTATTGTGGGTGTTGGAAATGCAGACTTCACTGACATGCAGATTCTTGATGGAGATGATGGGATTCTGAGAGCACCCAAAGGGGAACCAGTTCTCCGAGATATTGTCCAGTTTGTGCCATTTAGAGAATTCAAAAATGTAAGTTTATCATATTTTATAAAATTCTATACCATTCTGTCATGTATTACCTTCTTCTCCTTTTTTGCCAAGTTAATCGTGCCAATAAAAACTCTGAGATTGTGGCCACTTTGGTGAAGAGTTACCAGCCACCACAGACTACTGGTAGTCACATATATTTTACACTAACATACATACACTATACGTACACACTCAATCACATATATATTTTTATCAGTGGCAAGTTGCTTGTCCTTTATGGTGGTAAGTTTGGGGGGAGTCAAATATAATTTTATTACTAATATACACCGCTCAAAAAAATAAAGGGAACACTTAACACAATGTAACTCCAAGTCAATCACACTTCAGTGAAATCACACTGTCCACTCAGGAAGCAACACTGATTGACAATCAATTTCACATGCTGTTGTGCAAATGGAACAGACAACAGGTGGAAATTATAGGCAATTAGCAAGACACCCCCAATAAGGAAGTGGTTCTGCAGGTGGTGACCACATACCAGGTGACCACATACCACTTCTCAGTTCCTATGCATCCTCACTGATGTTTTGGTCACTTATGAATGTTGGCGTTGCTTTCACTCTAGTGGTAGCATGAGACAGAGTCTACAACCCACGTAAGTGGCTTAGGTAGTGCAGCTCATCCAGGATGGCACATCAATGTGAGCTGTGGCAAGAAGGTTTGCTTTGTCTGTCAGCGTAGTGTCCAGAGCATCGAGGCACTACCAGGAGACAGGCCAGTACATCAGGAGGTGTGGAGGAGGCCTTAGGAGGGCAACAAACCAGCAGCAGGACAGCTACCTCTGCTTTTGTGCAAGGAGTAGCAGGAGGAGCACTGCCAGAGCCCTGCAAAAGGACATCCAGCAGGCCACAAATGTGCATGTGTCCATTTAAACAGTTATAAACAGACTCCATGAGGGTGGTATGAGGGCCCGACATCCACAGGTGGGGGCTGTGCTTACAGCCCAACACCGTGCAGGACGTTTGGCATTTGCCAAAGAACACCAAGATTGGCGAATTTGCCGCTGGCCCCCTGTGCTCTTCACAGATGAAAGCAGGCTCACACTGAGCACGTGACAGATGGGACAGAGAACCGTGGAGAACGTTCTGCTGCTTGCAACATCCTCCAGCATGACCGGTTTGGCGGTGGGTCAGTAATGGTGTGGGGTGGCATTTCTTTGGAGGGCCGCACAGCCCTCCATGTGCTTGCCGGAGGTAGCCTGACTGACATTAGGTACTGAGATGAGATCCTCAGACCCCTTGTGAGACCATATGCTGTTGCAGTTGGCCCTGGGTTCCTCCTAATGCAAGACAATATTAAGCCTCATATGGCTGGAGTGTGTCAGCAGTTCCTCCAGGAGGAAGGCATTGATGCTATGGACTGACCCGCCCATTTCCCAGACCTGAATCCGATTGAGCACATCTGGGACATCATGTCTCGCTTCATCCACCAACGCCACGTTGCACCACAGACTGTCCAGGAGTTGGCGGATGCTTTAGTCCAGGTCTGGGAGGACATCCCTCAGGAGGCCACTACATCAGGAAAATGCCCGGGCATTGTAGGGAGGTCATACCGGCATGTGGAGGCCACACACACTACTGAGCCTCATTTTCACTTGTTTTAAGGACATTACATCAAAGTTGGATCAGCCTGTAGTGTCGTTTTGTGTTGATTTTGAGTGTGACTCCATATCCAGACCTCCATGGGTTGATAAATTTGATTTCCATTGATAATTGTTGTGTGATTTTGTTGTCAGCACATTCAACTATGCAAAGACGAAAGTATTTCATACGATTAGTTCATTCATTCAGATCTAGGATGTGTTATCTTAGTGTTCCCTTTATTTTTTTGAGCAGTGTATTTATTTTATAAATGTATATTCACAAGTCAAATAAATAGAAGCGACTTCGCACTCACCAACTATCTTGAAGCTGTAAATTCTTTATTTCTTTCTTGATACATGAAATACAGGACAGGCACAAACAGACCCGGGAAGTGGCAGATGGGGGGACTGTGTCGCTCGCCTGAGCTTTATCATTTAGAAATGCTGATTACTGAAACTTTTAACATATACTGCCTGTCCAGGTCATTTTCATGTAGTCTGGCACAGGTTTATTTTTACTGAAAACATACATCTTTCTATAAATACTTATGTGTGGAGTCCAGAGATTACATATTTGTTATTGTAATTGCAGTGTTAAAATAAAATGTCTGCTACCCAGCATCCACAGTAAATTATACACTGTTGACCCCAAATACTGTCCTTTGCTTATTCCAGGCTTCACCGGCTGCCTTGGCAAAATGCGTCCTGGCTGAAGTGCCCAAACAAGTTGTAGAGTATTACAGCTACAAAGTCTTTCCTCCCCGCTGTCCAAAAGTAGATTCCCCAGACTCTGCTCTCAATTCTCCTCAATGAGCCCCCATCCTACTTTGGAAAAACCATAAAGCTTGTACCTCCTAACATTCCAGCCATCATCCAATGTCATCAGATGGACCAGACAGACCTTCAACTACTCAGATGTCTACTTCCCTTCAGTTGCTGTTGGAGTAACTATAGTCATTTCCCTGTGATCAACCAGTGCCGGACATTAAGTATGGACACATAATGCACTGATTGACCTCTCTATTCATGTCTGCTGAAAAAGCCAACATCTATTGTGGAGCTTAGTATCTTTAGTAAAACCTAGTCTTAGGTACTGCCATTATTCTTGGGGTCCTGATTCTATTTCGGCAGTGATCAGCCCTTAACATTTTATCTAGTGAGGCTCTGAATGTAAAATACCCCAACAGTTCTATTGGGAAACGTCTTCTAGACACCAGGTTGTTATTGTTTTCTTTTCAAACTATATATTTGTATATGTACCATGGTTAGGTGGGGATTCTGTAATGTTTAGTTTTGTGATTGGAGCTTTTGTTATCCAGAACTTATACTATCATTACTGTTTCATCACATTACTGGATTTGAGGTCAAGCAGTGAATGATCTAGCTATATCATCTCTTTTTTGTTGTGAGGCTTCTTTTTGTAGTCGGAAGTCACAGTGGGATTCTGTTCATCTGACAAATTTCCATCTTCTTATTTTATTCTTAAAGGGAGAGATCTGACATAGCAGAGTTTATTCCTTTCGATAAGCTCAACCTAACACTTCATTAGTGCTTTTTTTAGATTTTTTTTATATCAGTGGAATTGTAGATTGCAGGGCCTGTAGAAATCAGGGTTATGAGGCACATGGTTGCTCATTAAAATTATCTACAAAGGGATCTCTTGGGGTCTCGTCGGCTTGCATGAGCACATAATCCTGTGTGACTTTACTTTTGATATCTGTCAGATTAACACATCTAATAGCAAGCCAGAGAAGGAACCAAGTGTGAGAGGGCGAATTGCATGGAAAAAAAGACTTGTGCAGTCTCTGAAGCTATTTGCTAAAGACTCTGCTGGAGCTTGATGTGAGGTCTATGAATGAATAGTGAGGAGACCTCTTTCTATGCCTCTTACCGACCTTCCAGCCTTCATATTTCCAAAGGGTGATAATAATGGCAAGTCTTTCTTCCTTAACATTTTCCACAAAAACAATATTGTTCTGTTAATCTGACATTAATGAACAAGGAATATTTTCACTACAAACAGCAGCACAAGTTATATATGTGAGAGTAGAGCTTACTCTATGTGTATGTAACATTCAGCCCCATGTTTTATATTAAATCCGATACAGTTTTACAGTAAATTGATGTCACTTTATGATTGTTGTAAAATCTAAAAATATCTATGATAGAAAATGAAAATATCAAAAAAGAGGGATGTATAGACATGCAGAATGCACTAGTGATCATACAATGATAACACAATATACAAATATATCCATTTATTAATTTCTTTATGTACAATGGGTTAAACCGGGTATAGTAGCAGGCTATGAGCTGCATTAACTTTTACTAGTCTGAAATACACATCATTTAAGGTTTCAATGCATGTACAGGTATCTAATTTCCTGAGAACCCGCTTGTATTGTAGCAATTAGAGAGGCCCATTTGTGCCCCGCTAAATTACATGTTGGCGCTTTGTGAGGTCTGCATGCTTCTTGTATTTGTGTCTAGAAGAAAAAAGCCCTCCCAATAAAGTACTCTGTTCTCTCTTCATGTCTGTTCCAGTTTTTTTTTGTTATGTAGAACATTTGAGTTAAATGTTTTGAATATCTTTTGTTAGCGATCTCCAATGACAGTGCTATAGTTGAGCTTCTTGTTAAACATTTTTTCTCTTGGACTGATACAGAAAATGCAGCCATGTTTTATTGTATGGCATTTGTGCACAAGCCCTATAAAGAGATTTGATTCTAGGGGAGAATACCTTCAAAATTTGTTGCCTACAGTTATCCAGAATACAGTTTTAGGGTAGGGTCAGCTATATTTTGCTGTGTAGTTGCTGCATATTTTCTGCAGATGATTTTGCTATCTATTGACTTCAGTGGGTAGAAAAATATGCAGCAGAATATGGCACGTGACCCTACCCTTCTACTTCAAAACCAGTCTGGCCCTGCTCTTATATGAGAACTTAAAAACTTAAAATGTTATTGAAACTCAAAGGTACATACCTACAAGAACTGCAGCAGCATCCCCCGGCTTGAGTCTAGCATCAAAAAGTTGACCAACGATCATGAACAACCAATGAACAAGCTTTTTTATTGGTTCTCATGTTGTTTTAACCTGCTAAAAAAAAAAAACATCTCTTGACGGGTCCTGATCGCGGAAAATCGCGGAAAATCGCCAGTTAATTCAGACCTTCGATTTGCCGCTGTTCCGGGTCAATCGGTCTTACCTGTCCCTTGTCCGGTGGGGGTCCCCTCGTGTACGATGGTGGTGACGAGCAGCAGGATCGGTCCCGGCGGCAGGATACAGCGGCGGTGGTCCCGGCGGCAGGATACAACAGGAGGTGAGGCCTGTTCACCTCCTACTGTTGCTTAGCAACAACTTTCAGCATGCACAGCCAAAGGGCATGCTGGGAGGTGTAGTTTTGCAACAGCTGGAGTTCCAACTACAGCTCCCAGCATGCCCTTTGGTAGTCTGTGCATGCTGGGGGTTGTAGTTATGCAACCGCTGGAGGCACATTTTTTCTATGAAAAAGTGTACATTCAGCTGCTGCATAACTAACTCCCAGCATGCACAGACTACCAAAGGGCATGCTGGGAGTTGTAGCAGTGTGCCTCCAGCTGTTGTAAAACTACAACTCTCAGCATGCTCTTTGACTGTCAATGCATGCTGATTGTTGCAGTTTTGCAACAGCTGGAGACACATTGGTTATGAAACCGAGTTGTTTACCAACTCAGTGTATTGCAACCAGTGTGCCTCCAGCTGTTGCAAAAATAGAACTCCCAGCATGCACTGAAAGACTGTACATGCTGGGAGTTGTAGTTTTGCAACAGCTGGAGGCACACTGGTTGTGAAACACTGAGTTAAGTAACAACCGCTCAGTGTTTCGCAACCAATGTGCGTGCAATGTGCTGGGAGTTGTAGTTTTGCAACAGCTGGAGGTTTACAGCAAGTTTTCTGCTGCAAGTTTGAGAGCTCAAAACACTGCCATGGTGAATTTTTGTGGCGGATTCAAATCCCCAATTTAGGCCTCAAATGTGCATGGCGCTTTCTCGCTTTGGAGCCCTGTCGTATTTGAAGGAAACAGTTTAGGGCCACACAGGGGGTATCTCCGTACTCGGGAGAAATTGCGTTACAAATTTTGGGGGGCTTTTTCTCCTTTTACCCCTTATGAAAAGGTAAAAGTTGGGGTCTACACCAGCATGTTAGTGTAAAAAAAAAAAAATGTTTACACAAACATGCTGGTGTTGCCCTATACTTTTAATTTTCACAAGCAGTAAAAGGAAAAGACCCCCAAAATTTGTAACGCAATTTCTCCTGAATACGGAAATACCCCATATGTGGGCGTAAAATGTTCTGCGGGCGCACAACAAGGCTCAGGAGTGAGAGCGCACTATGTACATTTGAGGTCTAAATTGGTGATT
This sequence comes from Hyla sarda, assembly GCF_029499605.1. Taxonomy (NCBI): domain Eukaryota; kingdom Metazoa; phylum Chordata; class Amphibia; order Anura; family Hylidae; genus Hyla; species Hyla sarda. Next base: position 183,210,884 of record NC_079194.1, on the reverse strand, counting down.
TGCACAGGGGTGGCTGATTTTACAGCGGTTCTGACATAAACGCAAAACAATAAATACCCAGATGTGACCACATTTTGGAAACTACACCCCTCACGGAATGTAACAAGGGGTATAGTGAGCCTTAACACCCCACAGGTGTTTGACAAATTTTCGTTAAAGTTAGATGTGAAAATGAAAAAGAACATTTTTTTTCACTAAAATGCTGGTGTTATCCTACATTTTTCATTTTCACAAGGGAGAATAGGAAAAAAGCCTCCCAAAATGTGTAGTCCCATTTCTTCTGAGTAAGAACATACCCCATATGTGGATGTAAAGTGCTCTGCTGGCACACTACAATGCTCAGAAGAGAAGGAGCGCCATTGGGATTTTGGAGAGAGAATGTGTCCGAAATTGAAGGCCATGTGTGTTTACAAAGCCCCCATAGTGCCAGAACAGTGGACATCCCCCACATGTGACCCCATTTTGGAAACTACACCCCTCACGTAATGTAATTAGGGGTACAGTGAGCATTTACACCCCACAAATTTTTCATTTGCACAGCCCACTGTTCCAAAGATCTGTCAAACGCCAGTGGGGTGTAAATGTTTACTGCACCCCTTATTCAATTCTGTGAGGGGTGAAGTTTCCAAAATGGAGTCACATGTGGGGGGGGGGGGGGTCCACTGTTCTGGTACCATGGGGGGCTTTGTAAATGCACATGGCCCCCCGACTTCTATTCCAACCAAATTCTCTCACCAAACACTTGTTCGCCCGCAGAGCACTTTACATCCACAGTGAGCATTTACACCCCACTGGTGTTTGACTGATCTTTGAAACAGTAGGCTGTGCAAATGAAAAATTACATTTTTAATTTTCACGGACCACTGTTCCAAAAATCAGTCAGACACCTGTGGGGCATAAATGCTCACTGTACCCCATATTATATTACGTGAGGGGTGTAGTTTCCAAAATGGGGTCACATGTGGGGGGGGGGGGGTCCATTGTTCTGGCACTATGGGGGCTTTGTAAACACAAGTGGCCTTCAATTCCAGTAAAATTTTCTCTCCAAAAGCCCAATGGCGCTCCTTCTCTTCTGAGAATTGTAGTTTGCCCGCAGAGCACTTACTCAGAAGAAATGGGGTACACATTTTGCGGGACTTGTTTCCTATTTTCCCTTGTGTAAATGAAAAATTTAGGGTAACACCAGAATTAGTGAAATTTTTATTTTTTTTCCCATCCAACTTTAACGAAAAATTTGTCAAACACCTGTGGGGTGTTAAAGATCACTATACTCCTTCTTACGTTCCGTGAGGGGTGTTGTTTCCAAAATGGGGTCACATGTGGGTATTGTTTTTCCCGTATATGTCAGAATTGCTGTAAAATCAGCCACCCCTGTGCAAGTCACCAATTTAGGCCTCAAATTTACATAGTGCACTCTCACTCCTGAGCCGCAGAGCTTTTTGCGCCCACATAATGGGTATTTTCGAACTTAGGAGAAATTGCGTTGCAAATTTTGGGGGTCTTTTTTTCCTTTTACTGCTTGTGAAAAGGAAAAGTATTGGGCAACACCAGCATGATAGTGTAAAAAATAATTTTTTTTTACAATAACATGCTGATGTGACCCCAACTTTACCTTTTCATAAGGGGTATAATGAGAAAAAGCCCCCCAAAATTTGTTAGGCAATTTTATATATATATATATATATATATATATATATATATATATACATATAAATACCCCATATGTGGCACTAAACTGTTGCCTTGAAATATGACAGGGCTCCAACATGAGAGAGCGCTGTGAGCATTTGAGGTCTAAATAGGAATTTGCATAGCAGGGCCAAACTGGGTGTGAAAACCAGCCCCGGAAAAAATTATATACCAGCCCCATAGTGTTGCATCATTATACCAGCACGTCGTCATTTTCTTGTTCATAAAAGGTAAAATCATGCATTTTAAAGCATATCTGAAGAGTGCCTTATTTATAGATAAGACATATATAAAGAGCAAAGAAAAAGTTGAAAACGTGGAGCAATCATCAAGAGTAGAGCATTTATTGCTATGGCCAGGTAGGTGAAGTATAGTTCCCTACATTAGGTGCAGTATAGTTCCCCACATTAGGTGCAGTATAGTTTCCCCACATTAGGTGCAGTATAGTTCCCCACATTAGGTGCAGTATAGTCCCCCACATTAGGTGCAGTATAGTTTCCCCACATTAGGTGCAGTATAGTTCCCCCACATTAGGTGCAGTATAGTTCCCCCACATTAGGTGCAGTATAGTTCCCCACATTAGGTGCAGTCACTGAGGACAAGCAGGGCTCTGTACACTGAGGACAAGCAGGGCTCTGTACACCAAAGACAAGCAGGGCTCTGTGCACCGAGGACAAGTCGGGCTCTGTACATCGAGGACAAGCAGGGCTCTGTACACCGAGGACTAGCAGGGCTCTGTACACTGAGGACAAGCAGGGCTCTGTACACTGAGGACAAGCAGGGCTCTGTACACCAAGGACAAGCTGGGCTCTGTACACTGAGGACAATCAGGGCTCTGAACCTGAGGACAAGAAGGGCTCTGTACACTGAGGACAAGCAGGGCCCTGTACACTGAGGACAAGCAAGGCTCTGTACACAGAGGACAAGCAGGGCTCTGTACACTGAGAACAAGCAGGGCTTTGTACACTGAGGACAAGCAGGGCTCTGTACACTGAGGATAAGCAGGGCTCTGTACACTGAGGACAAGCAGGGCCCTGTACACTGAGAACAAGCAAGGCTCTGTACACTGAAGACAAGCTGGACTCTGTACACTGAGGAAAAGCAGGGCTCTGTACACTGAGGACAAGCAGGGCTCTGTACACTGAGGACAAGCTGGACTCTGTACACTGAGGACAATCAGGGCTCTGTACCTGAGGACAAGTAGGGCTCTGTACACTGAGGACAAGCAGGGCCCTGTACACTGAAGACAAGCAAGGCTCTGTACACTGAGGACACACAGGACTCTGTACACTGAGAACAAGCAGGGCTCTGTACACTGAGGACAAGCAGGGCTTTGTACACTGAGGACAAGCAGGGCTCTGTACACTGATGGCAAGCAGGGCTCTGTACACTGAGGACAAGCAGGGCCCTGTACACTGAGGACAAGCAAGGCTCTGTACACTGAAGACAAGCAGGACTCTGTACACTGAGGAAAAGCAGGGCTCTGTACACTGAGGACAAGCAGGACTCTGTACACTGAGGACAAGCAGGGCTCTGTACACTGAGGACAAGCAGGGCTTTGTACACTGAGGACAAGCAGGGCTCTGTACACTGAGGACAAGCAGGGCCCTGTACACTGAGGACAAGCAAGGCTCCGTACACTGAAGACAAGCTGGACTCTGTACACTGAGGAAAAGCAAAGCTCTGTACACTGAGGACAAGCAGGGCTCTGTACACTGAAGACAATCAGGGCTCTGTACACTGAGGACAAGCAGGGCTTTGTACACAGAAGACAAGCAGGTCTCTGTACACTGAGGACAAGCATGGCTCTGTACACTGAGGACAAGCAGGGCTTTGTACACTGAAGACAAGCAGGGCGCTGTACACTGAGGACAAGCAGGGCTCTGTACACTGAGGACAAGCAGGGCTCTGTATCTGAGGACAAGCAGGGCCGTGTACACTGACGACAAGCATGGTTCTGTACCTGAGGACAAGCAGGGCCTGTACGAGAGAGAGAGAGTAGGGCGGCGGGCACACTAATCGGTGGCACAGTGAACTACGACGTGGCGCTGTTGCGCTTAGACATGAGGTCACGTCACCCCCACGATGACGTGACCTCAAGTCTAAGCGCAGCAGCGAGCCACGCCAGAGTTCAAAGTGCCTCTTCAAGGCAGTCACACTGACCACCCAGGGCCATAAATAAGAAGTAGAGCCGGCCCTCTTTTTTTGTTATCATATTTATCGTGAGCGCTGGGCGGCCTATGCGGGCCTATTTTCATGTAGGGGCCTGGAGTCCCTACGTTAATCTGGCCCTGGTATCCCTGGTCCCGGTATCCCTGTAGGCCAGTCCAGGCCTGTTGCATAGGAACGGACCGGATGCAAGAATTACACTTGCCTCCTCCACTAAAATGACCCTACGGCATCTCAAACTTGCAGTGAGAAACTCACTGTAAACCCTGGCCCATGTGAATGTACCCTGTAGTTATGCAACAGCTGGAGGCACACTGAGAGTTTGTTACTTAACTCAGTGTTTCGCAACCAGTGTGCCTTCAGCTGTTGCAAAAGCTACAACTCTCAGCATGTACGGACAGCCAAAGGGCATGCTGGGACTTGTATGAGTTATGCAACAGCTGGAGGCATACTACCAAAATTCCCAGCATGCCCTTTGGCTGGCCGTGCATGTTGGGGGTTGTAGTTATGCAACAGCTGGAGGCACATTAGTTGCAAAACACTGGGAGTTTGTTACTTAACTCAGTGTTTCGCAACCAGTGTGCCTCCATCTGTTGCAAAACTACAACTCCCAGCATGTACGGTCTATCAGTGCATGCAGGGAGTTGTAGTTATGCAACAGCTGGAGGCACACTGCTGCAACTCACAGCATGCCCTTTGGCTGTCTGTGCATGCTGGAGGTAGCAGTTATGCAACAGCTGGAGGCACAAAAATGTACAGATACGCCCTGAGTCCTAAAATGAGATCTATAGTGCTCTGAACTTTATCCTCTATCCGAAGGATAGGGGATAAGTTTTAGATCGCGGGGGTCTGAGCGCTGGGAAAGGAATGTACAGGAAAGAGGGCGTTCCGTCCCCGCATGACGCGGCAGCCGGCACGCCCCTCAATGAATCCCATAGAGATACATCGAGGGGCGTGCTGGCTGCCGCGTCATGTCCTCGCGTACATTCTTGCGACGACATGACGAGGCTGTACATTCTTGCGGCCACGTCCAGGAGATCGCGGGAGGCCCCAGTGCTCGGACCCCCCGCGATCTAAAACTTATCCCCTATCCTTTGGATAGGGGATAAAGTTCAGAGCACTACAGATCTCCTTTAAGGATCGGGGATGCAGGGCGTATGCATACGCACTGTGTCCCCAAGAAGTTAAATGAGCGCTGATCTACAGGATTTGGATACAATTATTTAAACTGCTGTAATAGGTTTTGGAAAAACTTTCAACATTTCATAGGATTAGATTGCACCATGTCTAAGTCGTTAGACCCGCTGTGATCACTAGTTACAGTGAGGTGAAGTGCACAGCAGCACCCACCTCACTCCCTGGCTGTCACTCAAACTCGACTCCACATAGACTCTAATGCAGGGAATAAGTAGGATGATGTGACTTGCCAGGCAGTGAATCCTTTACAAATCCTCGTATAAGGACTAAGACCCGGTGCAATCTAAACTTTTCACATGCCTGGACAACATGTCAAAGTTTTTTTTTAATAAATGATAGTAATGCTTGAATCTATAGCAATATGTGACTATGCCAGATCCTCTCTAAAACTGTCTATCCATTTAAAGGAAAACACTTGGCATAACGTATACCCTGTTGCATTGTGCCTAATGGGGGTTGTATGTTTCTTTGGTGTTCTTTGAATGAACGTGTATTGCTCTTCGCCTCCCCTTCAGTCCCTGCAATGGACAAAAAAAAGTTTTCTTGAGCACTCCTTTAAACAGGTGATACCAAATGTAAATTAAGTTCTATTTCATAGTTTGTTTACAGGCTTCATATCATTACATTGCTAATGCAGACTTTAAAGGGAAACTGCCATCAGTTTCACCCACACCGCAAAGCGGGATGGTCTTGCAGCGGCGGTAGCAACCAGGTCGTATCCACCGGCAACGGCTCAACCTCTCTGACTGCTGAGATAAGCGCGGTACAAGGGAGTAGACAAGAGCAAGGTCGGATGTAGCAGAAGGTCAGGGCAGGCAGCAAGGATCGTAGTCAGGGGCAACGGCAGGAGGTCTGGAACACAGGCTAGGAACACACAAGGAAACGCTTTCACTGGCACAATGGCAACAAGATCCGGCGAGGGAGTGCAGGGGAAGTGAGGTATAAGTAGGGAAGTGCACAGGTGAAGGTACTGATTAAAACCTTATGCGCCAATCAGTGGCGCACCGGCCCTTTAAATCGCAAAGAACCGGCGCGCGCGTGCCCTAAGGAGTGGGGCCGCGCGCGCCGGGACAGCACAAACGGGGAACGGGTCTGGTAAGGGAATCGGGATGCGCATCACGAGCGGGCGCGTCCCGCATCGCGAATCGCATCCCGGCTGGGAACATTATCGCAGCGCACCCGGTCTGACCGGGGCGCTGTGAATAAGAGAACGCTGTGAGCGCTCCGGGGAGGAGCGGGGACCCGGAGCGCTCGGCGTAACAGTCCTCCTTAAGCTCCGCCTGCACATCAAGCCTATCACCCAAACAAGGAAGATAACAGGCCACTGGTACAACTAATTTGGGAAAGGTAAGTATCTTTTGGTCCCTAAAGATACTTTAGGTCATCATTAATGACAGTTTTCCTTTAAAGTATGAGTGTGCTTTCTCCTTGGACATGTTCATGCCACTGCACCTATTTATTGGAAACTCCACCTTCCATTCCCATTCTGTCACTGGTAAAGGAGAAGAGCTATGTGACCCACAAGTGCCATATTACTTTATGTACATATCTGTAATAGGTCTACCTATTTGTGTTCTTTTGGATTTGTATGGTATAAATCATGGCATTTTTCATCAGATTCTCTAAGTACAGAGCTATAAGAAAACATAAGATGTAGAAACCTTGATGTCCTTTATAGGTTTATACTACCGTTAGCAAATCACTCCATACATCTATTCTTTCCAGTCACATTTTACAGGGGTTGTTTCTAACATTGGATTTTGTCCAAGGATATTGGAGGAAATTTATCAAAACTTTTTAAAAATATTTTAAATATTTTAAAAATAAAAGAAAATATCTCATTGGTTGCTATGGGCAACTGGTCAACTTTTCTTCTGCACAGATTTTGATAAATCTCCCCCATATGTATATATTTCTGCTGTTACTGATAACATAACATTCTTCTCAGGTCATTAGAAATGTTCATCTACCTGTTAAATGACTAGTGAACATATGGCTGCAGTTTGTAGTGTTTACCCTTTGGGGCTTAGTACCTGGCAATATATACGAAATCCATAGACTCTATCCCACCATATGTCATTGATGAACCTGTGATGTGCTTTAGCAGTTTTTAGCAAACTGTCTTACTATGCAAAGATGTCAGCAAATCCGTTGCCTTAACACAATTCTTTCTCCCCTTCTTGAACATGTTGGCATTAACATGTGGTGATCTGGACATCTTTGCCCACAGCTAGACAAGCTTATGAGAGATTAATCCGTTTTGCAATTTCAGTGGGTTTGTTTTTTATGCCAAGTTCTTGTCAGCAATTTCCCCAGGCTCAGAATTCCCCATCGGAGACAACCTGTTATTATAAACTGTGATCAGACTCCAGTGTCACTCCCTCCTTCCTCTTCCTACAGAGATGTGATAGGGATTCTACTCTTAAAGGGGTACTCCAGTGGAAAACATTTATTTTAAATCAACTGGTGCCAGAAAGTTAAGCAGATTTGTAAATTACTTCTATTCAAAAATCTTTATCCTTCCAGTACTTATTAGCAGCTGTATATTACATAGAAAGTTCTTTTGTTTTTTGATTTCTTTTTCTTTTTCTGTCCACAGTGCTCTCTGCTGACACCTCTGTCTGTATCAGGAATTGTCCTGATACGGACAGAGGTGTCAGCAGAGAGCACTGTGGACAGAAAAAAAAAGAAATCCAAAAAGAAAAGAACTTTGTAGTATATAGCAGCTAATCAATACTGGAAAGATAAAGATTTTTAAATAGAACTAATTTACAAATCTGTTTAACTTTCTGGCACCAGTTGATAAAAAAAAAAAAAAACATGTTCCCCACCAGAGTACCCCTTTAAAGAGTGTTAGATTTCATACATTAGACCCCTGTGTTTAGGCATTTTGCACATTTCGCCCTATAGGACGCACCGGCGTATAAGACACACCAAATTTATAGGTGCAAAATCTAAAAAAATAAAGATTTTGAACCCAATAGTGGTCTTCAAGCTGCGGACCTCCAGATGTTGCAAAACTACAACTCCCAGCATGACCGGACAGCCGTCGGCTGTCCGGGCATGCTGGGAGTTGTAGTTTTGCAACATCTGGAGGTCCGCAGATTGAAGACCACTGCATAGGAGGTAATACTCACGTGTCCCCGCCGCTCCGGACCCGTCACCGCTGCCCTGGATGTCGCTCCATCGCTGTCGCCGTGTCCCCTTCGCTCCGGAACGTCTCTGCTGGCGGCCGGGTATCCTCGCTCTCCGTCGCCGCCATCACGTCGTTACGCACGCCGACGCAGGTACGCAACGACGTGATGACAAGGAAGGAGAGAGCCGGCCATACAGGGGATCCCTGAACGGAGAAGACACCGAGGAGGCAGGTAAGGTCCCTCCCGGTGTCCTGTAAGCACTAACCCGGCTGGCTATTCAGTCGGGCTGTTCGGGACCGCTACAGTGAAATCGCGGCGGTCCCGAACAGCCCGACTGAACAGCCAGGTTAGTGTCTCTTTCCCTTCAGAAGCGGTGGTCAGCTTTGATCGCCGCGTCTGAAGGGTTAATACAGGGCATCACCGCGATCGGTGATGTCCTGTATTAGCCGCGGGTCCCGGCCCTTGATGGCCGCAGGGACCGCCGCGATAGGGGTGTATTCGCCGTATAAGACGCACCGACTTTTCCCCCCCAGTTTTTGGGAAGAAAAAGTGCGTCTTATACGGCGAAAAATAAGGTATATACTGTATATTTTATCTTGCCACTAAATACCGTAATCTATAAATACATCTGTCTGCACATCACAATAAGCTAACATGTTACCATTTTCATAGTGGATCATGCTTCTTCTGGAGACTAAAATATAGGAGCGTTGGTACAGTCCATGCAGAAGTGGTACCCAATACTTGGTGTCTGTGAATGATTAACGGTCCCAATACCACTTAAAGGAGTATTTCAAAGTCAGGTAAAATTAAGAATCTGCAGAGGCATATAGCATTGCTTACCTGTGCCCCAATTCTGAAATCACCAAAAATGTATTATTTTTGTGCGTATGTAATGCTGTACATCCTACCATGTCCTTTCACTTTGTCCTAATTGAGCAGTTACTTAGTACTTCAGTTCCCAGAATGCATTGCTTTTCCTTAGCTCTTTATCACAGCCCTTCCACCCTGCCTACCTTCCCCCCACAGCACTGCTGTCAGTTCCATTCCCAAAGCTGTTGCAGAACATCTCATGACAGGGTGATGTAGCTATTGGACAGGTCAGAGGTAATGACATCCCTCAGAGGATGGGGTTAAAACTCAGAGACAAGATCCAGCCATGACCCAAAGACCGCAGAAGATTACCCATAGCAACCATTTAGATTACTTCTTTCATTTTTTAGAGGCCTTTTAAGGGTAGGGTCATATGTAACGGATCCGCAGCATATTTTACGCTGCAGATCAGCCGTTGACCTGACCCATTTTGTGTTCCCATTTGTGTCCCTTTCCCCTGCCTCGCCCTGGCCTGCTTGCAGTGGCAATCCGCCGCTAAGAGCAGCCACACAGGAAGCTTGCGAGTCGGCGAGTGCACTCTGACATTGCGGAGTGAACTGCGCATGAGTTGACTCGGCGACTTGCAGACCCCCTGTGCGGCTGCTCGTAGAGGAGGATTGCCACCGCAAGCAGGCCAGGGGAGGGGGAACGGGGTGGCAACAGCTGGAGGCAGAAAATGGGTCACGTCATCGGCGGTGTGACTCTACCTTAACAATAAAAGAAGCAATCTGATTGGTTACTATGGGCAACTGGTCAACTTTTCTTCTGCACAGGTTCTGCTATTACTGATAACATAGCGGTAGTCCAAATGGATCTTGAAGGGAGAAACTACTGAAACACCACACTGAAAATAAAAGACCGATATAGCTTCCTGGCAGGGGGTTTTCAAGCAAAAACATGCTAAAGCCAGGACAATTTTGATAGCACTATATTAGTAAGTTATATATCTTAGGGTGATAGTTGTATTTAAATATAATTTTTCTAATATCAGAATAACGCTTAAAGAAGACATCACTCTTATACTTCTGCAGTTACATAAACAGCACAGCTTGCGTTGCTACTCTCTTTACATAAATCCCATTAAAGTCATGGGAGTTATGCAGATATGCAGGAGTTATTTCAGTTTGTGTTTTCGGCAGGCAGGCTAGAGGGGGAAAGCAGACTAGAGGTGGGCAGGGAGCTTTCTTACGGAAAGGAATGGGAATACCCTTTTAATATACAAGGTACTGGAAAAGTGGTCAATAAAGATAAAAAACCTAAAACACTGGTTGCTAAGCAAATAAAAAAGTTCAGCTCCATTTAAGATGCAATACCAAGATGCAATACCAAACAGGACCTGCAGACAGGTGTGGTGCTGTTTTTGGAAGAAAGCAACAATAGTTTTCTACTCCTGGCTAAACTCTTTAATTTACATATTAATTTTTTCTGGCCTTTATAGCATACATCAGCAAACTAATGACTCAATGAAGCATTTGGGAAATGTCTTGACTGGAACTACTCAGACCACATATTACATTTTTATATTTCTCTTTTTTAAGCTGCTTAACATTCAGTTGCACCCAAGAGTCTCTTGTGCCAGAGGGATCAGTAACCTCCATTGTCATGATTATATTGCTAGTCCGAGTGATATTATATTAGCAGATTAGGTTTTTATTACAGTGTTGTATGCTCCCCATCTCTGTCCTCAAAACATTCAGGAGAACCTTAGATTTAATTTAGATCCCTGTATTCAAGCAGTGACTGAAAGTACATAGCGTGGCTGCTTCGAGTAGAGTGGGATTAGTTGATATAGTCTCTGGAAATCTAATAATGTGCGGCTGGTTGAAGACTAGAGTACAATTGATGTGTTGATCACAAGGAGCTTCAAGATGCAAATCAGACTCCCTACGGATTGTGGTATGTGGGGGATTTTAGACAGGTTTTGTAAAACATTTATAAAGTACAACATATATTGAGCTGCAAAATTTGCCCTTTCCACCTCAAGGCTTTCCTGAACTAAACTTGATCACCATAGAACTTTATGGTAATTTAAACATGGTCCAAGTATTGTGGCTTTAATCCCAGTAAAACCCACACATATGCTGTATATGGTAACAGCAGATATAGCAAAAATCTTTAACAAACTGTATTAGCAATGACCACATACAGTCATGGCCATAAATGTTGACACCCCTGAAATTTTTCAAGAAAATGAAGTATTTCTCACAGAAAAGGATTGCAGTAAGACATGTTTTGCTATACACATGTTTATTCCCTTTGTGTGTATTGGAACATAACCAAAAAAGGGAGGAAAAAAAAGCAAAGTGGTCATAATGTCACATTAAACTCCAAAAATGGGCTGGACTAGATTATTGGCACCCTTTCAAAATTGTGGATAAATAAGATTGTTTCAAGCATGTGATGCTCCTTTAAACTCACCTGGGGCAAGTATCAGGTGTGGGCAATATAAAAATCACACCTGAAAGCAGATAAAAAGGAGAGAAGCTCACTTAGTATTTGCATTGTGTGTCCCACACTAACCATGGACAACAGAAAGCGGAGAAGAGAACTGTCTGAGGACTTGAGAACCAAAATTGTGGAAAATATCATCAATCTCAAGGTTACAAGTCCATCTCCAGAGATCTAGATTTGCCTTTGTCCATAGTGCGCAACATTATCAAGAAGTTTGCAACCCATGGCACTGTAGCTAATCTCCCTGGGCGTGGACAGAAGAGAAAAATTTATGAAAGGTGTCAATGCAGGATAGTCCGGATGGTGGATAAGCAGCCCCAAACAAGTTCCAAAGATATTCACACTGTCCTGCAGGCTCAGAGAGCATCAGTGTCAGCGCAAACTATCCGTCGACATTTAACCCCTTAAGGACACAGCCCTTTTTCACCTTAAGGACTGAGCCCTTTTTCGCAATTCTGACCACCGTCACTTTACAAATTAATAACGCGAAAACGCTTTTACCGAATATTCTGATTCTGAGATTGTTTTTTCGTGACATATTCTACTTTATTTTGGTGGTAAATTTTCGGCGTTACTTGCATCCTTTTTTGGTGAAAAATCCCAAAATTTCATGAAAATTTTGAAAATGTTGCATTTTTCTAACTTTGAAGCTCTCTAATTGTAAGGAAAATGGATATTCCAAATAAATGTTATTTTTATTCACAAATACAATATGTCTCCTTTATGTTGGCATCATAAAATGGACATATTTTTGCTTTTTGAAAAAATTAGAGGGCTTCAAAGTAGAGCAGCAATTTTCAAAAATGTCATGAAAATTGCTAAATCTGAAGGGACAGATGTTACAGAACTACAACTCCCAGCATGCCTGGGCAGTCTAGGCATGCTGAGAGTTGTAGTTTGGCAACATCTGGAGGGCTACTGTTTGGGCACCCCTGTAACAGTGGTCTCCAAACTGTGACCCTCCAGATGTTGCAAAACTACAACTCCCAGCATGCCCAGACAGCCTTTGGCTCTCTGGGCATGCTGGGAGTTGCAGTTTGGCCCCCCTAGTGGTTGCCACAGTAAAGATCGATTTACTTTCACTTTCAATCCCCCCCCCCCCCCCCACTGTGGATTCCCTACCTGATCAGGATCCTGCAGGCTCCAGCGCAGATCCCAGGTCCCCAGGCATCTTCTCCTGCAGGTACGGCCTCCATCTTCTTTCCAGAGCCCCTTGACATCCAGGGGCGGGCAGAACGGGGGGTTGCCATGGCAACCCCCTGTCCTGCGCTGCCATTGGTCAGAACTCCGTTCTGAGTAATGGCAGGGGATAGGAGTAGATCGCAGCTTTGCGATCTCACTCCAATCCTTTGGGTTGATCGGGGTTGTTGCTGACAACTCCGATCAGCCCTATTTTCCGGGTGATCGGGTCACCAGAGACCCGATCAGCCCGGAATTGGAGAAAATCGCATGTCTGAATTGACATGCGATTTTCTCCGATCGCCGACATGGGGGGGTCTCAGGACCCCCCTGGGCGATGTGCCGGGATGCCTGCTGAATGATTTCAGCAGGCATCCGGCTCCGGTCCCCAACCGGCTAGCGGTGGGGACCGGATTTCCCACGGGCGTATGGATACGCCCTGCGTCCTTAAGGACTCGGAATGCAGGGCGTATCCATACGCCCTGCGTCCTTAAGAGGTTAAATAAAATTAAATGCTATGGCAGGAGACCAAGGAGGACCCCACTGCTGACATAGAGACAAAAAAAAGCAAGACTACATTTTGCCAAACTGAACTTGAGTAAGCCAAAATCCTTCTGGAAAAACGTCTTGTGTACAGATGAGACCAAGATTTTTGGTAAAGCACATCATTCTACTGTTTACTGCAAATGGAATGAGGCCTACAAAGCAAAGAACACAGTACCTACAGTGAAATATGGTGGAGGTTCAATGATGTTTTGGGGTTGTTTTGCTGCCTCTGGAAATGGGTGCCTTGAATGTGTGCAAGGCATCATGAAATATGAGGATTACCAACGGATTTTGGGTAGCACTGTACAGCCCAGTGTCAGAAAGCTGGGTTTGCGTTCTTGGGTCTTCTTGGGTGTTCTAAATCCCATTGGACACCTGTGGAGAGATCTTAAAATTGCTGTTGGGAAAAGGCGCCCTTCCAATAAGAGAGACCTGGAGCAGTTTGCAAAGGAAGAGTGGTCCAACATTCCGGCTGAGAGATGTAAGAAGCTTATTGATGGTTATAGGAAGCGACTGATTTCAGTTATTTTTTCCAAAGGGTGTGCAACCAAATATTAAGTTATAGGGGTAATCCAGGAAAAAACGTTTTTATATATATCAACTGGCTCCAGAAAGTTAAAAAGATTTGTAAATTACTTCTATTAAAAAAATCTTAATCCTTTCAGTACTTATGCGCTGCTGAAGTTGTATTGTTCTTTTCTGTCTAAGTGCTCTCTGATGACACCTGTCCCGGGAACTGTCCAGAGTAGAAGCAAATCCCCATAGCAAACCCCTTCTACTCTGTGCAGTTCCTGAGACAAGCAGAGATGTCAGCAGAGAGCACTGTTGCCAGACAGAAATGAACAACTCAACTTCAGCAGCTGATAATTATTGGAAGGATTAAGATTTTTTAATAGAAGTAATTTACAAATCTGTTTAACTTTCTGAAGCCAGTTGAAATAAAAAAAAGTTTTTTCCTGGAATACCCCTTTAAGGGTGCCAATAATTTTATCCTGCCCATTTTGGAGTTTGGTGTGACATTATGTCCAATCTGCTTTTTTTCTCCCTTTTTTGGTTTAGTTCCAATACACACAAAGGGAATAAACACGTGTATAGCAAAACATGTGTTACCGCAATCCTTTTCTGTGAGAAATACTTAATTTTCTCGAAAAATTTCAGGGGTACCAACATTGACGGCCATGACTGTATATGGCACCAGAAGAGAATTAGCTCCATCCAGTAGTCCTGTGCCTTTAGGTGACTATAAGGAAAGGGTGTCTTCTAAAGAGAAATTTCATATGAATATGTTTTGTAAATGATAAGCATTTTTATGTAAAATATGTAGATCCAACACTATAGAACAGAGAGGCCTTTACCCATGGCTGCTGAGGGCACTAGATTTGTAATAATGCACTGCAATGCTCTGCTTTATTCCGTATTAGCAGACAAACAGACTTAAAGGGCTATTCCAGCCCTAGACATCTTATCCCCCATTTAAAGGATAGGGGATAAGATGTCTGATCGCGGGGGTCCCGCTCTCCTGCAGCACTCCAGTTCATGAGCTACATGGAGCAAAGATCGCTTTGTGGCTGATGGAGGGCAATACAGGGGCCGGGGAACCATGACGTCACGGCTCCATCCCCTGACGTCAATGCCCTGCCCCCTCAATGCAAGCCTATGGGAAGGGGCCGTCATGCCCCCTACCATAGGCTTGCATTGAGGGGGTGGGGAATGACATCACGAGGGGTGGAGCCATGACGTCATGATAATCCGGCTCCTGTATCGCATGTCTTCAGCCACGGAGCAGTCTTCACTCCATGCAGCTCATGAACAGGAGTGCTCCCGGAGAGATCGCGGGGGTCCTCAGCGGTGGGAGCCCCGCAATCAGACATCTTACCCAAAGTCCTTTGGATAATGGAAAAGATGTCTAGGGGCAGAGTACCCCTTTAAAGAGTGGTCTACAAGATGGGCAGAGTCAAGGGGGACGCACATTTGTACTTACAGGCTCTTAAAATGTACATCTATTGTGAAATACAATATACTATAAAGAGCATTTCTTCTCATCTTTCTTGACCCAATATCCCAGATTGTTTACTTAGATTAAAGCACTATAACCAGGTAAAGGAGGGCTCCGGAGACTCCACTTCTATCCGTTCTTCTAAGAACAGGAGCTGTTCGACTTTGTAGCAGTGCTGTGGATGCAGTTTCATTACTTGAGGTTCACATAGAGTATTTTCTTCTATCTCCTCAGAGGCTGGAACCTGCTGGTTATAGACTTTCCAGTAATTGTAAACCTCCAGGAATGCTTCTTCTCCCAGCAGTTGAACACATTCTCTACACAAAAAGAAAACAAAAGTCAGCATGATAATCTAAAAATGAAATTATGACTTTAATATGGAAAGTACAAAAAATATGAGAAAATGAAAACAATGGCAACTGGCTGACTCCAATCTCAACTTTGCTTGATGGTAGGATTCCTAGAAGCAGAACAACCCCAGGATTAGTGTCCAATGGACCACCAAATGATAAGGGCTTAAAAGTGACTAGCTCTTTGAAAAATAAATGTCTTAAACAACTTCTTCTTGACTCCCTCAGCAAATAACTAAAGTGGAAGCCACGTGAGCAGCCATCCATCATACAATGGCCAATTTCTGCATAGTTTTGTTGGTGGTCAATCATGACTGCTTATGTGGTTTCACCCCGACTTTGCCAAGAGAAGCTCTTCCCTACCAGACTAAATTATTCAACACAGTGCCTAATTACCAACATCTTTATGTATGGTGACAGATTAACTAACAGTGGAATACACAGCATTAGAAGTGCTCATTCCAACCAATAATCTAAAGAAACAAATGCTTACGTGGTAAGTTTGAGGGCTAAATTTGGGATCATCTCTGGTGCTCTCTATGGGGGACATTTATCAAAGCATTTAGTAGTTTTTTTTTTTTTTGCTTAAAATTGTCGCAAAAAAGTCGCACGTGCAACTACGCTCTTTTTTCTGTGACTTTTTGCTTGTTCAGTGTCCTAAGCAAAAAATAAAAATCTTGCTTACCAAAGCAAAAAGTGATATTTGACTTGCAGTGGTCAGAGATTTATCAAGTGCGAAAGTCGCAAAAATGTTGCATCGCATGAAAAAACTAAATTTACTCCAGCTCAGACATGGAGCAGAAAAAGCCACTACCAAAGCAAAAAAAAGAAAAAGTGCTTCAGTGAACGAAATGTATCAACAGGCTGAAAGCAGTTGATAAATAAGTCGCACATAAGCAAAAAAATTGTAAGAAAAAAATAACTAAAAAAAGGAATACATAAGAAAACATTGATAAATGTCCCCCTATGAGTCTATGTGACCACAGTGTTTGGGGCCACTTTTTGAGCTGTAAAAAGCTAAAAAAAAAAATGGACCAAAGGGAAACAACCTCATGTAGAAAATTGACTGAAATAAGGTGGAAAATACAGGCCATGGGGGAAATTTATCAAAACCTGTGCAGAGGAAAAGTTGCCCAGTTGCCCATAGCAACCAATCAGATCGCTTCTTTCGTTTTGCAGAGGCCTTGTTAAAAATGAAAGAAGAAATCTGATTGGTTGCTATGGGCAACTGGGCAATATTTCCTCTGCACAGGTTTTGATAAATCTCCCCCCATAAGAGTGGGAACATAGCCTCAGTAGACATGGGTTAAGTACCCTGGTTGGTTAGGTTCCCTTATTCTTGATAACCTTCAACCAATAAGAGAGGGGGCTGCATGATTAGATTACATAGGGTTTGTGTTAGAGAAAGTGTAGCAAAAAAACAAGAGGGCAGCACCTTGAGGGAGATTTATCAAAGCCTGTCCAGATGAAAAGTTGCTGAGTTGCCCATAGCAACCAATCAGATCATTTCTTTCATTTTTCAGAGGCCTTTTCAAGGAAGCGCTGTGTCATCTCCAGCAGAAAGCTGTGGCAGACACGTCCCCTCCATGTATCTCTATGGGATATATGGAGGGGGCGTGTCAGCTACTGCGTCATGCGGAGACGAAACACTCCCTTCCAGCATACATACTGCCGTGGCCCGGTACAGCAGGAGATCGCAGGGGGAGGGGGGTCCCAGCGGTCTGACCCCCAGCAATCTATAACTTGTCCCCTTATCCCATTGGATAGGGATAAGTTATATTGCACTACAGTTCTCCTTTAACTACAATAGTGGCAGGCTGTTGCTGTATGTGCAATGCTTTCTCCTGGCCGCTCTGGCTAAAGTCTTGGAGACAGCTGTGTGAGGTGCAGATGAGGAGAGAGCACAGGTGGAGGACATTACGTTAGGGGGGTACCTGGAGATCAAATTGGAGATGTATGGTGAAATTACATTGGAGGGTACAGGAAGATCAAATCAGAGATGCATGGGGGAGGGGCAGGTTGTGAATGGCCTTGTATGTGGTGGTAAACAGTTTAAATTGGGCAACGGGTAGCCAGTGAAGGAATTGGTATAGGGGAGAGGCAGAGGAGAAGTGAGGTGAAAGAGGTGCATAGAAGTGGCAATTTAGGCCATGGGATTCTATAATATGTCCCAGTGAAATTGCAGACCCATCTGCAGCCTCTGATGCATCCAGATTCCCCAGGCCATCTATTTTTCCTAGTGCGCATGTGCTAGTTTTCACATCTAACCTTTTACACTCTCTACCCTTTTCATTGCCTTCATAGGGAAGCAGTGGAGCTACACCTCCGCTTCACTATCATGTCAACCTTGTGCGCATGCATCATCCTATGCCCTTTACATATCTCATGCCATCTCTACCCATTTGATTTTATTCATATTATCGAGGTATGATTCTGCCCGTCACTTCATCAAGGAAATTTTTTTTATTTTTAAACCACCTTATTGTTGGAAATTTTTACGGTGGGTAGTGCCTTTTTATTACCGGCACTTGCCCAGTATTTGGGTCTACAATTTCGCTGTATCTGTCATTGGCCGACAAGTTCCTGCTGTGCCAATACTGGGAAGGCAGCACCACTTTTGGATATTCTGATCATAAGTCGTTGTGTATTTTAATTACACATCGTTAAAAAGTGAGCAACACACTGTTTGAATCTTATCTAGTGCCTGAATGTTATTACCCTATGGAAAGTTCTGCGGCAATTTTATCATTTTAGTACTATAATCTGTCCCAGGGTAGATTAGGGGCCACTAGGACAGAGCCTTGGGGACTCCAACTGTAAAAGGGCAAGGGGAGAATGTAGCATGTGAGTAGGGTACAGTTCTGGTACATTTAAGATACAGTCCTGATGTGTAAGAAATGCGTCTTTCCCTGTTTCAAGTTATAATTTATCTCCTGGGCTCACTTGTATTTCTAGGTGTTAGAAAATATGGGGGAGATTTATCAAAACCTGTCCAGAGGAAATGTTGCCCAGTTGCCCATAGCAAACAATCAGGTCGCTTCTTTCATTTTTAACAAGGCCTCTGCAAAATGAAAGAAGTTATCTGATTGGTTGCCATGGGCAACTGGGCAACATTTCCTTTGCACAGGTTTTGATAAATCTCCCCCTTTATTTTTAGGCAGCCCAGTCTCTGCACCACGGTAACACAATGCTATTTTAATGTCACCATATGTCTAATTTGATACATTTGTCTCCAGTGGTAAGAAAAAGTACTCACTCCTGCTGCTCAGGCAATTCACAGGTCCAATTTCCTTGGTTTCAACCTCCTTAAAACCAGGAGATATTTATATTGAGTTGCTTTTGCCCTGGCAGCAGACTTAACTTGCTCAGTACTAAACAAACAATTTTTAAGCTTGAGCTCAAAACTCAAGATTATTCAATCTTAGTTTCTGCTTATAAGGAGAGTTTTTAGAAGCCAATAAAGGAAACCTAAGACCAGGCCAACCTCTTAGATAAGAGCATCAGGATAGTACCCTGACTAAGCTGAACCCACAAAATGGTAACTTGAGGTGTCAGAGGACAACAGTAAGCCTCCCTGACTTCTCATAACTCTATTTGTAAGAAGTCAGTTTTCTGATAAATAGGTGCAACTCCTGCCAATGGTGGCATCTGGTTGCCAGTCCACCTGATTTTTCTTCTTTACTTGAGTGTGACCTCTCCTTTTTCACCATGGCCCTACTGATGTAGGTTGTAGCTCTGTTACTTTAGATGTATGTTGCTTGGTAGCTATGGCAACTTGCACCTGAAAAAGAGGTTGGGGCTGGCGGCATATTCAAAGGAATTATCAAAAGAAATAAGGGGTGTCGCTAAAAGGCAGTTTAGCAAAAAATCATAAAACGGTGAAAAATTAAGTTGCTCGTTGAGTCCAAGTGGACTTTATTCTAGTCACCTCCACATGGTGACCCCTAGTATCTCCACCATGATGTTTTCTCATATGGTTAGCCACTGGTATGTTTCTACGGTTTTTAATATCACCCAGGTGTTCCAATATTCTTTTGCATAATCCTCCCTTTATGGTTCATTCAAAAATTCTCCCTTTATGTAGCAAGTGTCTAAAAATATTGAAAAAGAAATTGCTTTTGTAAACAGTGAAATTTTAAAAAGTTGTAAAAGCTCATCAAAAAAATTCTCCCTTTTTGGGAGTTACAAGTGTGTCAAAAGAGTAAAAAATATTGCTTTTGTAAACAGTAAAATTTTAAACAGTTGAAAATTGTCAAAAATAATTTTTTTGGGGTCATGCTGAAAATGTGTAGGCCTGGCTGATAGTAGCAGTACATCCCTTTGGCGGATTCATTTCCGGTTGGTATAGCAGATATAAAAACTTTGTATTTATATATTCCAATATTAAGATGCTGCTGCTGCTCCTACCTCTTGGGAGTGGAGCGTTGACCTCTGTTCACCATGTGTTGGCTGTTGGAAAGCCATTGAAAGATGGCTGCATAGCGTGTCTATATAAAAATCCAAATTAGCCTTATACTGAGGGTCTAAGAATTTGGCTATCCAGTACTCAACTCTTTCCTTCATGTGTACAATATCTGTCAGTGTCAGTGGCAATTAGTGGACTAGTGGGAGCTTTAGCAAGCGGACAGAAGGCATTAGTGCACTAATGTTAGCTGTAGCCAGCAGATAGCAGGCAGTG